>NC_134540.1:111644988-112252238 GCF_050624435.1 Tenrec ecaudatus | reverse complement strand
CCCCAAAGGGGTTGCGGCCCACAGGTAGAGAACCACTGCACTATCCCTTTCGATGGCAGGTCCTAAGACCCATTTGCCTTCACCTAGATGAATCCTGATGCTATACATTCTCAACAAATAACCTGGAGAATCTTGCCCCAGAAGTTCAGAGACAGCCCCCATTTCTTTGGTCAAGCTCTAGTGATTGAGCTCTCATCCCTAAACTTCCCCGAGCCCCGTTTTCTCCCCCAGTATGTGGATGCCCTTCTGCTATGTAGCCCCCTCCTTTCCTGACTCACGACAACAGAGCAACATTCTTCTAAACTTCCTAGCAGATACAGGGTACTGAGTATCCCCACCTAAGTCCAACTCTCTCTTCCCTCTCTCAGCTACCTGGGAGTCTGACTCACAAAACATTCCAGAGACAGAAAACAGCTTCTTGATTAATTTACAACTCCCTCCACAAAAGCTGAGCTATTCTCCTTTCTAGGCCTCGTGGGCTATCTCAGAGGGTGGATTCCCAATTTTAGCGTGTTGGCTAAGCCTCTCTATGAAGCTGCGAAGGGGGATCACACTTTACCTCTAGAGCCAGCAACATCTATTGAAGATGTGTACCAAACACTTCAGTATGCCTTACTCTTAGCCCTGTCTCGTTCTCTCCCCAATCCAACCCTCCCCTTTACCCTACATGTGAAACTCATGGTATGGCTGTGGAAGTCCTAGGCCAGGAAATAGGAACTTCCTTAGCTCCTGTAGCCTATCTATATAAACAGCTAGATCCAACTGTCAGGGGATGGTCCCCATGCCTATGGGCCCTGGAAGCAATTGCTCTCCTGGCCCAAGAAAGCACTAAAATTACTTTTGGCCAAGACACCTACATTTGGTCCCTCATCGTGTATGCAACCTAGTCACCCACCATGCTATAGCAACCCTTATACCATCTCTCCTCAGCTATTTCATCTCACCTTTATTGAAAACTACGCTTTACATTCCTGCCCTGCTCACCGCTAAATCTAGCTACTCTAATTCCCATTTCTTCATCTCTCCTCCAACACTCCGGCACTGAAACCCTTGATCTCTTTTCCAATCTGCTACCTCACATCTCTGCCTCACCTCTACACGACCCAGACTACACCTGGTTTGTAGATGGCAGCTCAACGCTCATCTCCAAGGCTGGCTCCCCAATAGCACAACCTCCTAAAAGGCATTGCTAATCACTAACACGAGCTTTACTGTTAGTCGCACTCAGACACAGAACACAACAAGCTGACACCCAGGTGTCAATTTCATCTCACTTGAACACCACCCACCACGTTCTTAACCACGCAATGCTCACCACGGTGTTGGTTATGGCTTCCCCTCTGACAAAGAAAATATCTAGCACCTTCCATTCCATCTTCATGGGTAACACCCCACATAACCAAGATAATCAATGGCTCCCCATCAGACCAGTGGCCACTGAAGTACTTATCTTTTCCAGTCAAGGCACTGTCTGCCTCCTAGTCCCTAAAGGATTACAACCTATAAGCAATGTCTCTATCAATTCTTGTAGTCAGATAGATCCTCCTTTGACAAAATACTGAGGCTCTGTGCACCTCACCGGGGATATTTTTCCGATGTGACATGTTTATCTACACGTGTCTACGGTTGAACTGGATAGAACTATGCATCCCAATCTTCTTCACGCTAGACATGACGTTCCTAAATGAACCAGACCTGGAAAATGCCATTCAAAAATCCAAATCTGAATTACCTCCCCAAAATTCCGATAGACACAAAAAGAGCAGCGATAGTTCCTAACCTCATTGGAACTACCATAGTGACAGTTCTGGGAACTGGAATGGGAGGATTTGGGAAGGCTACTCATGTGTTACTTCACACTATCAGGACACCTTCGTGTTGATGTGGAAAAAATAGGTGACACTGTTCTAATGTTCAAGCCCAAAGTGATTTCCTGGCAGGGTGGCATCCCGAAGCAGGCAAGCCCTGAGTTTGCTCACTCGCTGCCGAAAAAGGGGGAACATATATTTTTCTTTATTTTCTTTTTTAACATTTTATTAGGGACTCATACAACTCTTATCACAATCCATACATACATCAGTTGTATAAAGCACATCTGTACATTCTTTGTCCTAATCACTTTCAAAGCATTTGCTCTCCACTTAAGCCCTTTGCATCAAGTCCTCTTTTTCCCCCTCCCTCCCCACTCCCCCCTCCCTCATGAATCCTTGATAATTTATAAATTATTATTTTGTCATATCTTGCTCTGTCCGGCATCTCCCTTTACCCCCTTTTCTGGAATGTTGTTACTTTTTTAATCAACCGGCATAGTTACACAAAAGGTAACAGAACTAAAGGACCGAATCCAACACTGACTAAAGGAGTTAGGAGATGTAGGACCCACATGGGAAGACATCTCTGGGCTCTTGGAAATCTTGTGCCTTAGCTCCTGCCACTCCTGGGACTTCTCAGCTTAATATATATAACTCTGTACTGTGAGCCCTGTCTCTTCGGCTGTTTTCACTTTTTTTATTGTGTTTTTTTTTTTCCGGAATTCACGTGTGCCGTTACCAATCACATGTTTCTATAGGGAGCTGTATCTTGGTGGATTCTAACCCCCAAAGCACTCATCTGAATCTGCCAAGATAGAATACCTATGGTTCTTTTGCCAGTCCCATCGAGCAGGAAGTATTTGCAAAAGAGGAGACCTTTGGCCCGTTACCAAAAGGCAGGAATAAGAGATCTGGCTGAATGCGAGGTGGTGTCTATCGATTCAAGTAGCTCACTTCTATGCTTCCTGCTTACTCTCTCCACTCACACCTTGTGTACCAAAAGCCACATCACCCCACCTCATCCAAACTTGCCAATCAGGAAGCTACATGGTATTCTGCCACGCCTGGCTACCAGTCTCTACCCCTACGAGTATATCTGTCTGTGCCTCCTTTGTGTCAGCTCCACTCACCATTTTGGAGTAGCCTGGCAGACTACTTCATAATAAAGCCTGTTACTGGATACCCGTGTTTCGGCCTATTTTTCTATCAAAACCCTGCATAGGGTTTCTGTTAGTCAGAATGGACCCCAAGACAAGGAGTTTGGAATGTGGTTCTACTGGTGCAGTGATTAAGCACTTCGCTGTTAACTTAAAGGTCAGCAGTTTGAAGCAAAACATGCCCCTTCTCGAGTTGTGCCTGTCCGCAAGCTGCCAGGCGATGTCACCGAGGGGGAGGTCATCTCCCTGGGACTGCCCTTCGGGAAGGTGACCAACCCGCTGATGCTGAAGGGGAAGAACCAGGCCTTCATCGAGATGAACACGGAGGAGGCGGCCAACACCATGGTGAATTACTTCACCTCCGTGGCTGCCATGCTGAATGAAGGGGGAAGTGCAGAGTGGAGACCCAAGGCCCAAGTGTCGGCCACTGGAGATCCCCTCATAGAGGGGTTTAGGAGAGGAGATGGGTCAGTCAGGGTGCAAGGTAGTACCGATGAAGAACACAGCTTTCCCCCAGATCCTGGATGCTTCCTCCCGCCAACTACCATGATCCGAATTCTACCTTGCACGACTGGATAGGGCAGAGATTGTACACTGGTACATATGGGGGCTGGAGGCACAGGGAATCCAGGGTGGATGATACCTTCAGGACCAAGAGTGTGAGGTGCGATGCTTGAAGAGTGGATGGTGAGTGGGTTGGAAAGGGGAAACTGATTACAAGAATCCACATGTGACCTCCTCCCTGGGAGATGGACGGCAGAGAAGGGGGGGAAGGGAGACTCCGAAGAGGGCAAGATATGACAAAATAACAATGTATAAATTACCAAGGGCACATGGGGGAGGGGTGAGCGGGGAGAGAGGGGAAAAAAAAGAGGACCTGATGTAGGGGGCTTGAGTGGAGAGCAAATGCTTTGAGAATGATTGGGACAGGGAATGTGCAGATGTGCTTTATACAATTGATGTATGTATATGTATGGATTGTGGTGAGAGTTGTATGAGCCCCTAATAAAATGGTTTTTTTTAAAAGTACTTTTAAAATATTTTTTTAATGTTAAAAAAAAACAAGAGCTGTTAGAGCCCCCATAAAATGATTTATAAATAAAATAATTGGCATTTATACTTAAAAAAAAAAGATCCTCTTCTCCAGCAATGATGGCCTGGTCAAGGGCTTCAAGTTCTTCCAGAAGGACCGCAAGATGGCGCTGATCCAAATGGGCTCTGTGGAGGAGGCCATCCAGGCGCTGCTCGAGCTCCATAACCATGACCGGGACGAGAACCACCACCTGCGGGTCTCCTTCTCCAAGTCCACCATCTAGGACCTCCACCGGGTGACCACTTACATCATTCCAGAGAATTGCCACTTTAACGCAGCTGAAGTGACCTTACCACCAGAGATTTTATTTTTTTAAAGAGAAATTAGTTCACCTGTTTTTTAAAAAATTAAATCTAGCCCTCTGTCTAACCTTGAGGTGGGGGGCGTCCCACAGCTCGGCACACCCCTCAGTTTTCACAGCGATGTCTCTGGAGCCCAGCCACCCCCAGTCCCACCCCTCCCCACACGGGGCCGGGCTTCCCCACACTGGTTCCTGGGGCTTTAACCCACGGCCGGGCTCCACCTTCATCATGTACTTGGGGGTTGGGCAGCGCCCCGCCTGCCCCATCAATCAAGTCACGTGATTGGCCCCCACCTCCACTCCCGTCAGCAGGGCGCCCCCTCCCAACATCCCCAAACCAGGCGGTGCGGGGTGCTCTTTTTTGTATTATATTCGCAGACAGCTGTGCCTAGCAATACTTCAGGTGACCAAATATCCTCATTTATATGCAAAGGAACTAGTTTTACGTAACTTTTTATAGCAAGATAAAGATGACATCCATATATGTAAGCTTCCTCCTTGTATTACCTTGTACTCTACGTTTAGTATTCTTTGTAACAGAGGGCTGCCTCGCTGGAGCCCGCGCCCATGTCCTGGAAGTGCGTGCCCCCAGCCAGCTGCCTGGCTGCAGCCTTACCACACCTGCAGCTGCCCAGACACACTCTACACACTTCTTCAGGGCTCTTCGTGTATTGTTTCTCTGCAAATTGTGGACCAAAGCTATTTCTTGTTTTCTGTCTATGTCTCCAGTGCTGGGATCCAGAGGTGGGTAGGGTCCTGTCTTAACTGGCTGCAGGCCGCGCGGACCCTCGTAACCCCTGTGTGTCCTCTGGGCGGGTTCCACCAGCCCCAGGGATCCCCTTCCTGTGGGAGTGAGGAGTGGAACAAGGTATAAATATTTATGACTTTTTATACCTGTGCGGCAGAGGGGCGTGCAGCACGCAGCGAGGTTTTTTTTTTTTACCACGACAGATGTATATTTTATAGCAGCGATTACAGGTGCAGTATTGTAACACGGGCAACCGCACTCACTGCATTCCGGGCCGCCAGCGGCCACGATGCGCAAACACCTAATTAAATGATTTTATAACGAAACTTTTGTACCTTCTCCGCCGCCCTTTCTTGCTGTTAGGTTGTAGAAGGCAGCTGGCCGTCCGTCTGTATTCAGACTTTGAATAAATGTCTCCAGATTTCTGATATGGGAGAAAGCTATGGGAGCCTGCAGCTGTAAAGATTTACAACCTTGAAAACCTGGGGGCAATTTGATTCCTAGCAGGTCACAATGAGTCAGAATTGACTTGCTGGTATCATTTTTTTCTTTTAGCTTTATATGAAGAGCTGTAGTTAGCGGGTGTTAACTAACCCAGGGACAAGGGAACAGCAAGTGACTGGAAATCGACGGCAAGGGCGGGGGTGGGGGTGGTGGGGGTGGTGAAGAAGGTCTGCTAGGACTTGATCAAGGGTAATGTAACTGAGAGGAATTACTGAAACACAAATGAAGGCTGAGCATGATAGTGGAACAAGAGGAAAGTAAAAGGAAATAGAGGAAAGAACTAATAGGCAAAGGGCATTTATAGAGCTCTAGATACAGGCATGTCCATACATAAATTATATATGATGATGGGGAAATAGATCTATAAACATATATTTATAGGTTTAGTATTAAGGAAGAAGATGGACATTGGGCCTCTATTCAAGTACTCTCTCAACACAAGAACACTTTGTTCTAATAATCCAGCACTCTGAGATGCTCACCTTCCCAACATGATCACTGAAGACAAAGCAGGTGCATAAGCAAATGTGGTGAAGAAAGCTGATGGTGCTCAGCTCTCAAAAGACATAGCGTCTGGGGTCTTAAAAGGCTTGAAGATAAACAAGTGGCCATCTAGCTGAGAAACAACAAAGCCCACATGGAAGAAACACACCAGCCCAGATGATCATGAGATGTTGATGGGATCAGGTATCAGGCATTAAAGACCCAGATCAAAAAATCATAATGTGAATGATGGGGGGGGGGTATGGAGTGGAGGACCCAAACCAGTCTGTAAGCAATTGTACACCCAGTTGCAGAAGGGTCGTGAGGAGAAGACTGGCTAGTCAGGGTGCAGTGTAGCACCAATCAAATAGAGTTTTCCTCTGGTTCTTTAATGATTCGTCGCCAACCCCCACCGGATACCATGACCCTAATTCTACCTTACAAATCTTGCTAGACCAGAGGATGTACATGGGTACAGATAAGAGCTGGAAACCCAGAAAAAATAGGACATATGAACTCTTTGGGACCAATATTGAGAGTGGCCACACCAGGAGGATAAGGGGAGGAAGGTTGGGGGAGAAAGGGAGAACTGATAACAATGACGTACCTATAACCTCCTCCCAAGGGGATGGACAACAGACAAGGGGTGGGAGCAGATATCGAACAGTGCAAGACATGAAAAATAATAATAATTTGTAAATTATCAAGCATTCATGAGGGAGGGAAGGGGAAGAAGGAGAAAAAAATGAGGGACTGACACTAAGGGCTCAAGTAGAAAGAAAATGCTTTGAAAACGATGATGGCAACATAGGTACAAATGTGCTTGAGACAATGGATGTGTGTATGGATTGTGATAAGAGGTGTACAAGCCCCCAATAAAATGATTTTAAAAATTGCTGTAGCTAAATTCTCAGTTGCTAAATCTGCTGAAAGATTTGTAATTCCAAACCATCAACTATTGCTCTGTAGGATAAAGATGTGGCCTTCAATAAAGATGATGACCTTGGCTGTCGAGGACTGTGGGAACCAGAAAGCCATCTGTAAAGTATCCAGGCAGATTAAGCCTCTGGGCAGATCTCCTCTAGCCACAGGCATATTGTAAACTTGATTGTGTTGCATCAACCATGGTATAATATGATACTTGGTGAGTTGCCCTTTCTCTTGACCCAATCTGAATTTTCTCTAGGCTCAAATATTTCTCAACTGTTCCATGACTGAAATTTCTTCTCTGGCTTTTTAAATATTGGTGGTGGTTTATTCTTTCTTACTCTTTATTTTTATCTTTATATTATTATTGTTTTCTTCTTTCTGTTTCATTTTGTTTCCATGTTTTATTTCTGTTAGTTTTCCCAGTTTATGAAGCACAAAAGTAGTGGATGCATAGAGACAATACCTGATGCAATGGTTTACAGGAAGCGGGGGGGGGGGGGGGGTGGAGTGCGGGGAGAGGGTAGTTGGAGGGGGAGGGGAACTGGGAACAATCAATGAATGCTGGAGTGGGAGGGCGCGTTATAAATGATTGTGATATGTATATACAACTCTTTTTAAAAGTAATTTGACTATGGAAGCATATGATATGTGAATATTAGATCAAGAAAGCAAACTAAGCAGAAATAAGTAAAAATCCCCAAACGACCTATGCTCCCACGGGTGAAGGAAGAACAGTTTTTTCTTAGGTGCCACTGAGTTCATTTTTATGGTGGTGGAACAATTTGGACAGAGATACCAATAATGGTTATACACGGAGAATATAGTCAATATTATACTTGTAGAAATTATATAATTTGAGAATGTTTTGTTCTGTATATTTTTTCCAAAATTGAAAAAAGAAGTACATGAAGAGCAATGAATACAAGGAAGAAGAAAATGTTCTAAAATTGATAGCGGTAAAGATTGTACAACTCATCTTGATATGACTGAACCATTGAGTTGTATGATATGTGGATAAAATGCCGATAAAACTTTTTAAAACAGAAACCTTACTTTGAAAAGCCTCGGAAATGCTATAAGCAGTATAACTCAGTATAACAGGATGGCTGTGAATTAGCATTTACTCCGCATTAACGGTTTCAGTTTGTTTAGGCAAAGCCATTCAGCCTATTTAAACATCATTTTGCTTGATAGGAATGGATTTAATCAGGATAGTAGTGACAAGCTAGAATGAACTTGGCCACCATCTCTAATAATCAGCCTGTTAAGTGCTGAGTTGAGAATTTTGTACTGAGTCTGGGTTTAATGGGAGAGGTAATATGTGCCCGGGATGCCATGATCGATCAGTGCTGTTTGTGTGGGTGCAGAAGGTGAAACGCAGTGCCACGGGTACCATCCAGCCTAGACTTGATTACCTCCAAGGTCATTTAGGTCATGCCATATAATTCAAGCTACTCATCAATCCAACTTAAATCTACAAGCATACAAAACAAATTGGGAAAACAAACCTATGGTTCCCTGATTTTGGAAACACAAATCCTGTTTCCTTTGAAACTAGGAATGAAGAAAGGAAGCTTCCCTTATAACTGTTTTGAAAGCATAAAAAAGCAGTTTAAATGTATTTTTCTCCCTTTCATGGAATATTTATTGAGGACCAACTTTAAAATTGACAATGCTAGCTGTTGAAAATTTGCTGAATTGAAATGAGGAACATAAAGATGAGTAAGAGCCAGTCTGTATTCTTGTAGAGTTCATGGCCCAGTGGGGAAAGCACACATGCTGGCAGACAGTTATACTACAATATATTAAATGCCATCGTGGTGCTGGGAAGCCATAAAATGAAAGAATCCACTTTGTCTCAAAGAGTTGTGATAGATTTCTAGAACAGGTAATATCTGCTTGGGATGTTAAAGGATGAACAAAAATTTTCCCAGTGAAGGGTAACATAACTATCTCCCTACTATAGAAAAAAAAGCCCTACAAATTATTTGTATTTGGAGTGGGGGTAGTTTTGGTTGAAATGGGGTGGAGTAAATTGAAATACAATCATAATGACTATTGTGTTTTTCTAAGAAACTGTGATCTGGAGATGCAGGCATGAGCATATAAACTGACTTCCTGGGAAGGGAAGGTGACTCATTTCAGATGGGAACTGAAATATTCATAGATTTTAATAACTTGGAAGGTAAATGCCATAACTTGGCTGATCAAAATTGGAGACTCACAATGACAGACAGTGTAATGTCTGAGAAGAGGGGGTAAAGGGTTCATCAGGGAATTTTTATGAAATTGGGAAAGGATGACCCCAAACTGAAGGCCTCACAGCGAAGAGCCTGGCTATAGAGATGGGAGCAGACTCTTATCTTGGTGAATGACAAGACAAGCTATTAAGTTAATGAGAGTGGCCCTGAAGAGTCAGATCAATATGAAGAATTAGTCTTCAGAAAAAAGGTGCCTTGGCACCTAGGGAGCACAAGCTGATTGTGTACTAGCAGGTAAAAACCTTAGTTTTAATATATCCAGAAAAAACAAAACTTGTGAGACAATTTTGGACTGAAATCCAATATGGTCTTCAGCATCCAATATGGGACCTTCTGAAAATATGACATTTATGCACATCAAAAGACTTCATCAAAATAGTAAAATGAAAACCCATATGTTGGGAGAATATATGGAACTGATATATCAGATAAAAGGTTAATTTCAAAATCTATAAAAATGACAATACTTTAATAAGAAAAAACCAAATAATAAAAAATGGGCAAAAGACATGACTGTAAAATTTACTAAAGATGCCATCCAGATAGCAAACAATCATAAACAGAAATGCTTTAAGAGAAATATAAATTAAAGCAATGATGAAATACTATTCACACCGACACTGAACAAAATTCAATAAAAAAATACTGCAGAAGATACAGAGAGATTGGAACTTATACATTGTTGGTGGTATTGAAGAATTGTACAACTACGATGGAAAACAGTATGTTGCTTCTTTAAACAAATAAGAATATAAATACTATATGATCCTACAATCTCTTTATTTTGTTTCTCCAATGAAACAATGATCAAAACACATAGATATACGCTCTCTCATTTTTAGTGCAGCAATTTCTGTAATAGAAAGAGAGAAACAGTGAAAACAAAACAAAAACACCTGTGGAAGAATGGATAAATAAACTCCAAATACAGAATGGCATGTTATGGAATAAATAATAATACAGTGGAATATAATAATTATAATAATAGCATAATAATATGATTTTTGGTAGTTACATAATCTGGTGTTAATTTGTGAAGGGGTGGCGTCTAGCCTGTCAATCAGGTCGCAGCTTGATGACCTCATTTGGAGGCTCTAAGAAGGTAAACAGCTCAATGGAGGTGGGACACCTCCGTGTGAGGCATCACTGACAACAAGCCCGAGGGAGCTACACTGATGCAGCTAGAGCCCGGGAGCTGGAGGAGCCACGTGGAGACCTCTGCCAGTGCTGAGATACTTCTGCCTCCACTGGATCCTCAAGTCTTTCTACCCACTGACATGTGATCTTTCTGCATTCCGTGTCCTTGCATGTGTTTTATGAGTCTGAAGAGGAATTTAGATTGCTATCAGACATAAGGGCTAATATCGGACTTAAGGACTTGATCTGGACTGGGCTAGGATGTTTTCTTAATACATAATTGCTCTTTGATATAAAGTTCTCTCTTACACACATGAGTGTGTATAAATTTGTTTCTCTAGTCACCCCAGACTAACACAACAGAATATTATTCATCCCAATGGAGTGTTATTCATCTCCAAAATACAATGATGAAACAGTCACACACCTCATGACATGGATGAAATTGAAGGACATTATGCTCAGCAAAGTTATTCAATCTCATAAAGATAAATAGTTGATGACACCATTAATATAAAGGAGGAAAAGGGGAAAAATGGCTTTCACACAAAATACTTTGAAGACTATGAGGAGATGAGGCTGGTGATCTGGAGGGAAGGAGAGTGGAAAAGGAGAGGGGGAGGGAATAAAGAAGGGAAGGGAGGGGGCACAGAAAAAGAAAAGAAGAAAGAACCACACACGCGTTCAGAAGTTTTCCAGGATACTATTACACTTCTGATACAACGGACTGTGGCACTATGAATGATATGTTTTACTTTGTATTATATTCCACAAATAGGAAAAGTAATAATAAATAAATGAATACATTTACTTTTTTAAATGAAAATAAAGAAGAGTCCAGAGCCTTTAAACACTGCACATCCCTTACTTGTCAGATGTAAACACTGGTCTGAGTGGTTACAAAGGAAAATAAAATTGAAGCTGACTTCAATTCAATTGTGACACATGTGCTACTTTTATACAACAACAAAAAACTCCATAACTTATTCTGTAGACTGTTGTAATTCTGGACAAAGGAAAGGAAATTCTCCTACCAGGGACCAATTTAGGAGGAAGAGATGCAGATCCCTCATCAAAATCCCTGGTTATTGTTAGCTGCCATTGTTTCAGGCCTGACGCAGGACAGTTCCATACACAGTAGAACAAAACGTTGCTCCGGCTTGTGCAGCTACCATGCTGGGAGGCCCATTGTAATCCATCAGGTTTTCCTGGAATGATTTTCCGAAGTAGAGTACCAGGTCTTTCTTCCTAGAATATCTTATCTGGAAGTTCTGCTCAAGCTTTTTCAGCATTATAACCTCGTCACCACCCACAGTTTCATTGTCAAATGAGTGGTGGCTTCTTAGGAAGTGTTGGGCCAGAATTGGCCCACATGGAACGTGAAAATTCTATTCTTGAATCACTTCCAAATATCTCCAAGATTTTTTCGAGACTGGAGGGGAGAAGCAGATGAACTTGACAGACACATATGTCAGGTTTTCCTGCCAATGTTTTCCATTTTGATTATGTGTTAACTTGCCTACAAGAGGTGGTAGTTGGATTTGCTTCTTAAACTGCATGCACCCATTTTGGCAACAGATGAAACTTGTATGTGCGTCATATTTGGCTTATGGAGTTGTCATAGTTAGGAGGCTGAAGAGAGAGGTCTTGGCCCAACTATTCACTGAACATTTATCTTAATAGATGAACAATGAAATAGGCTTTTTGTTTTTTTGTTGTTCTAAAAATAAGCTAGTTATGTTAGAGGAACAAAAATGTGGTTCATAATGTGAATGATACCAAGTGGGAGCATGTCTGTCACCTGAAACTATAATTTTGAAGTAGATGTGCCTAGTTTTACTTAAATAACACATCTTGTGAGAAGCCATTCAAATAAATGATCATTTCACAGAACATTAAAGACAGTCAGGCTCACACAACAGGAGCATGCTAAGAATGGTCAACATACAAGTTTCCATTTAGGTACATAATTTTTTGGCTGAGATATATGTGTGTGGTGTATCTGTAAGCAATTTCATATAAGATGTTTTTCTTGCTGGTTATTTTGGTAATCTAAATGAAAGTTTCATCAAATAGGGGGGATTGGGTTTTCTTATATATAAATGAGTTTTCTTCATTTTAGAGACTTTTAGGCAGGCTACATTAAAGTCACATACTCATATTAAGATATATGTTACATCTAATGGCCTAGCAACCCAATTCCTCGGCATATAGTCTATAGATATGAATATATGGGCACCAAAGAATATGCGCAAGAAGATTCATAACATGATTTGCAAAACTGAAAACAATCACAATGTTTATCAGTGGTAGAATATTCTGCTCATACATGAAGCATTATGTAGTGAAAACAACAATAATAAAATGGACAATATCACAAACATAATGTGGAGTAAAGAAATCAGACTTAAAAGTAAATTTTATATGATTCATGATTCTATTTATGAAGTATCTTCGCACTGTTCATGTGCTGTATTCAACTTCTTGACAAAATTTAAACATTATTTTTAACAGTTTCATCGACATACGATTCATATCATCTGTTACATTAATTTAATCACATTCTTAAGAGGTGTACAACCTTCACCACTATACATTTCAGGATATTTCTTCCTCCTTGTACGTGTTGTTACCTTTACATTTCTTGCCCACTTGCCCAGCCATGTACCTTGAAAGTTATTATAGTAATCTAGCTGTCTCTGTAAATTTACCGATTCTGGGTTTCATATATCGAAAAACATATAAAATCAAAATAAAACACAAATGAATGGCCCAACAATAATGACAGAATGAACAGAGAAAAACCTCAATTAAAAGCAAAGTAGAAACTATTACAAAAATGAGAACAATTATTCATTGAATTAAGAGGAAGATCAAATGGGTAGGTGCTACATTTTGACTTACTACAATTGCAATAATCCAATTCACAATGTAATTTGATAACAAAACCTCTCCAATCTGTGGCCCATAGTCACTGGCTTGATGTGCACGAGGATGCTGGGAATGGGTTTTGCGATTTCACTCTCATCCTTGGCCTGCGGCAGACTGAGTCCTCAGATTTGAGGCTCTAATACCTGTCCCTTCTTAGGGTTTTATTTTTATTATTTATAATTCTGGATCTTCTCTGTGGACTTAAGTGTCACCTCATTTAGATAGCAGCTTGTTTTAAGACAAGCCTTTAAGACCAAGACGGTATTCTTTCTGATAGTCAGGCACTATGTGCTTTCTTCACCACACTTTGCTATTGTACTCATATATTCAACGATCACTTCATGGGGTTAGGGATTGAGCAGGACCGTGTCATAAGAACTAATTGTTCTTAGTTTAGAACTACAATTAAGTGTCGGCTTAAAATTCTTTAATGTGTCTGTGGCTTATTCTTGTCTCTGGTTCACTTTAAAGATATCATTATTATTTGTTGAAGGACATTATAAATTATCCCCATGGGACATATATAATAGTCCTATTGATGGTACCATACATTTTAGCCATTGGTATATAATTTAAGACTGCTTTTTAGACCAAAGTACATGGATTCCTTAAAAATTTGTACAGAATAACAATATAGGTGACTGGGCACTATTTACTATTAAATGACACAATGAAGGTTAAAGATAGGGCAATTTTTTTTCAAAATGTTCATTCATAAAGGGAGACTAAACATGTCATAAAAAGGCAAAGAGTATGGTGGTAACACACGTATGGTTGTCTTGAATTGCCACTTATTGTAGCATTTTCAAGCCCAGAATGTTGAGTCAAAGTCCAATGACTTCCTCAGCCATAGACTTGGAATAACAGTCCTCTGCTGCTTCTCACACTAGAGTATTTCAGACTGAGGCAGTGAGAGTATTTCAGTTCCTTTACTCTGGTGCCAGTGTGTTTTAGATAAAGTCTAATGTGCTGAGCAGAGGTTCAAAGTTGCATGCTTCTCATGTGACCTGTAAAGGAGGTTGTGCACCTGGAAAGGCCAGAATCCAAAGTCCTAGTTGTCTGTAGTATACAGTCTGGGTCACCAAGGGCTGAATTGAACACTAGGTCATACTATCCCATGATACTGAGCTTATTTTCCCATTGATGTTCTATATACTTAATGCTGAGCATTTTCCCCAATGGCGGGCTGCCCCACCCAGATCACCCTTACAAATAAGGAGATGGCATGGTTCTGTATGTTGATCAAATAATCACAGAAGCAGGTTTATATGAAGAAGAATGTGGCATCAGGATTGGAGGAAGGCTTATTAATGATCTTCGATATCCAGATGACACAACCTTGTTGCTGAAAGTGAGGAGGACTTGAAACACTTGCTGATGAAGATCAAGGATCACAACCTTCAGTAAGGATTACATACAACTCAATGTAAAGAGACCAAAATCTTCAAAACTGGACCAATAGGTAATATACATAGAGAAAGGTTGAAATCAAGGGTTTTGTTTTGCTTAGATCCACAATAAATGCTCGTGGAAGCATCGGTCAAGGACTAAAAAGACAAGTTGCCTTGGGTTAATCTGCTGCCCAAGAGCTCTTTATAGTGTTGAAAAGCAGGGTTGTTACTTTCAGAACTAAATCATGGTGCCTGACCCAAATCATGTTACCTTCAAATGCCTCATATGCATATGAAAATTTAACATTGACTAAAGGTAACTGAGAAGAGTCAATACATTTGAATTGTGGTACTCAAGAAGAATATTGAAAGTACCATGGACTTCTAGAAGAACAAAGTGATCTGTCTTGGAGGAAGAAGTGCCAGCGTGCTCCTTAGAGGCAACGATGGAGAAACTTCATCTTACATACTTTGGGCATATTGTCATGAGATAACAGTCCCCGGAGAAGGATGTAATGTTTGGGAAAGCAGAGGGGCAGTGTGTTAGTCTGGGTAGACTAGAGAAATTCATGGACATTCACATGTGCATAAGAAAGAGCTTTATATAAAGAGTAATTGTACATTAAGAAAACATCCCAGCCCAGCCCAGTCCAGATGAAGTCCCTAATTCTGATATTAGCCCATATGTCTGATACCAATCTTCTATAAAGTCCTCTTCAGATTCACAAAACATGCAATGATGCCGAATACAGGAAGATCACAGGCCAGTTGATGGGAAATCTTTGGATCCAGTGGCAGTGTAAGCATCTCGGTGCTGGCAGGGGTCTCCATGTGGCTTCTTCAGTTCCCAGGGCATGGGCTCTATCAATGTAGTGCCATGTGTCTTGTTAGTAGAGCGTCTATCAGGGAGTGAGGCTGTCTCCTGTCTCCAGCGAGCTATTTATTTCCTTAGTGGCTCCAAATGAGATCATCAAGCTGCAATCTGATTGAGAGACTAAACACCCCTTCACTCTCCATACTCAGATTGACAACTGATTATGTAGCTACCACAGGCAGTGAAGGAGAGGCAGGCTTTCAAGGAGAGTGATTGATATTGCGGCTGCCACAATAGACTCATGCATTGAAACAATTCTGAGGATGGTCCAGGGCCGTGTAGACTTTCATCATCCGGTGAATAATGAGGTAACTCTGGGTCAGAACGGACTCAATGGCCCCTAACAACAACATGGGGAAAATACTGCCTGATGCAGGAAGCATTAAAATACGATGAAAAGAATACACAAGGACACTGTCCCCAAAAGAACTAGTTGACGTTCGACCTTTTCACGAGGTAGCATCTGAACAAGAAGTCATGGTACTGAAGGAAGCAGTTGCACTCAAAGCATGAGCTAAAAACAAGGCTTCCGGAATTGATGGAATACCAATGGAAATGCCTCAATAAATCGATGACGCACTGGAAGCACTTACTTGTTTATGCTAGGAAATTTGGAAGACAGTTGTGTTAGTCCGGGTAGACTAGAGAAAAAAAATCCATAGAAACTCATAGGTGTATAAGAGAGAGTTTTATATAAAGTGTTATTGTACATTAAGAAAGCATCCTGGGGGGAGTGGGGAGGGGGAAAAAAAAAAGAGGACCTGATGCAAAGGGCTTAAGTGGAGAGCAAATGCTTTGAGAATGATTGGGGCAGGGAATGTGCGGATGTGCTTTATACAATTGATGTATGTATATGAATGGATTGTGATAAGAGTTGTATGAGCCCCTAATAAAATGTAAAAAAAGAAAAGGAAAAAAAATAGAACCAAAAAGAAGAAAGCATCCCAACCCAGTCCAGTCCAAGCCCATCAGTCTGATATTAGCCCATATGTCCGATACCCATCTATAAAGTCCTCTTCAAACTCATGAAACTCATGCTATGATGCCAAATGCAGGATGATCACAGGCCAGTGGATAGAAAGTCTTTGGATCCAGTGGCGTTGTAAGCATCTCAGAGCTTCCAGGGTCCTCCAGTTCCCAGGGGATGGGGTCTCTCAGCATAGTGCCTTGTGTCTTGTCAGTAGAGGAGTGTGTATATCTATATCTATATCCATATCTATATCTATCTAGATCTAGATAGATATAGATATATAAATATATCTAGATATAGATATATCTATAGATATATAGTCTCTCTCCTTTCTCAAAGGAGGAAATATATGAATTCCCAGAATTCTCAGACGAAGGCCATGCCCACACAGAGGCCTCATTAGCTATGATCTGATTGGTAGGTTGGACCCCACCGCTACACTCTTAATCCTCAAATTGACACCAGATTATGTAACTATCACAACAGTTAATTGACAAACTGACTGGGAGAGATCCATATTTTTACCCATTCTAAAGAAAGATTACACAACAAAATGCTCAAATTATAGAAACATTATTTAATAAAATTTAGAAAAATTTTCTGAAGATCATTCGATTGCCGCAGTATTTTACAGGGAACTACTAGATATTCAGGTTAGATTCAGAAGAGGACATAAAAGGGGGTTATCATTTGCTGATGTCAGGTGGTCTTGGCTGGAAACAGAGAATACCAGAAATATGTTTACTTGTGTTTTATTGACAATACAAAGGCCTTCAACTGTATGGATCATAGCAAACTGTGGATAACTTTTAGAAGAACTGGAATCCCTAAGCATTTTACTGTACTCCTGAAGAAACTACATTGATCAAGTGAAAGTTGGGCGAACAGAATAAGAGCATGCTACTTGGGTTAAAATCAGGAAAGGTGTGCATCATGGTTGCATCTGCTCTCTATTCACTCTGTATGCAAAGCAAATAATCAGAGAAGACAGAGTATATGACAAATATGACATAAAGATTGGAGGAAGTCTTCTTAATAAGATGTGATGTACAGATGATACAAGTCTGCTTGCTGAATGTAAAGGGGACTTCAAATACTTGCTGATGAAGATTAAGGTCTTCAGCCTTCAACATGAATTACAACTCAGTGTAAAGAACAAAAATATCTGGAAATATAGGGAATCTAGGACAGATGAGCCCCTCAGGACCAACGGTGAGAGTGGTGATAATGGGAGGGAAGGGGGCATAGAAAGGGGGAACAGGTCTTGGGGATCTACCTATAACCTCCTCTCTGGGGGATGGGCAACAGGAAAGTGGGTGAAGGGAGACACCGGGCAGTGTAAGATAAGATAAAATAAAAATTTGTGGAATATTAAGGGTTTATGAGGGAGGGGTGAGAGGGGAGGGAGGGGGAGGGAAAAAAGGACATGAGCTAATTCCAGGAACCCAAGTGGAAGATGAATTTTGAAAATAATGAGGGCAACGAATGTATAAGGGTGCTTTACACAATTGATGTACGTATGGATTGTGATAAGAGTTGTATGAGCCCCAATAAAATGATTTTAAAAAAAGAACAAAAATATTCTTACAGCTGGACTCATAGACAACATCATAATAAATGTAGAAAAGATGGAAATTGTCGCAGATTTTGTCTTGCTTCAAGCCACAATCAATGCTCATGGAAACAGCAAACAAGAGACTCTGGGTAAATCTGCTGCACAAGTCCTCTTTAGAATATTGAAAAGCAAGAATATTTTAAGACTAAATGGAGACAGATCCAATCCACGTTGTTTTCAATTGCCTAATATGGAAGTGAAAATTGGACATCGAATGAGGAAGACCAAAGAAGAATCTAGATGTTTGAATTATGGTGCTGTCCAGGAATATTGAAAGTACCATGCGCTGCTAAAAGCACAAAGAATGTCTTGGAATAAGTATAGCCAGAATGTTCTTAGAGGCAAGAATGGTGAGACTTCCTCTCGGTACTTTGAACATGGTGTCAGGAGAGAAGTCCTGCAGAAGGACATTATGCTGTAGTAAAGTAGCTGGGCACCAAAAAGTGGAAGATCTTTAAGATGGATTGACACTTTGGTTGCATCAGTGGGCTAAACATAGGACAAGTGTAAGGATGGCACAAGGCCACATGGTTTTTTATTCTGTTGTACATAGGGTCACTATGAGTCACAACTGGCCCAATGGCACTTCGCAACTACGTGGTTACTGCGCACTAGGCAGGCAGACTCCCTCATTGCTCGGGTATAGAAGAGGAGATGATCTGGAGGCGGAAGCCTGCCTTTGTCGGGGGTTTATTTTCACAGTGGTGGTCTCCTGCAATATTTGTCTTTTTTGTGATTGACTAATTTCATCTAGCACAATGGATTCCAGACCCATTCCTTTCATGATGTGTTTCATAGTTAGACCACTGGGGTTGTGATTGTGTGGTGTATAATATTCCATTGTGTGTACGTACAAGAATTTCTTTATCCATTCTGCCATTGATGGGTATTTGGACATTTTCCAACTTCTTGCTATTGGCCACTGTGCTGCAGCGAACATGGGAGAGAATACATCTGTTCATATGCTCTCTCTTACTTCTTAGGGGTGTTTGTCCATAGGGATTTTGCTGGGTAATCTGGAATTTCTATTCCCAGTTGTTTTCCACAATGATTGAACATGCTTACTAGCTGACCAGAGGTGTATAGAGTTCCAGTCTCCCCACATCTCACCAACATTTATTATTTTTCATTATTTTGAATTGGGCTTTTTGTGGGATTCAGGTGATATCGCATCATACTTTTTTTTTTTTTTGCATTTCCTGGATGGCTAGTGATCATGAGTAGTTTTCCCCATGTGTTTGTTAGCCATTTGTGTGTCATTTTTTGGGAAAGTGCCTATTCATGCCTTTGTCCACTTTTTAATTGGGTCATTTGTTATTTCCTTATTGAGCTGTTGTAGAATTCTATAGATTTTTAAAATTAGACTTTTGACCATTGTGTCAGTGCTAAAGATTTTTTTCCTAATCTATGGGCACTTGTTTTACTATTTTGGTGACATATTTTGATGTGAATACATGCTTTATTTTTGGTCACTTATGGTATCTTACACTGTGCATCAGGAGGGGAATAGGTCCTAATTCATTCTTCTGCAGATGGAGATCCAATTTTTCCAATAACATTATTGAAGAGACTCCCTTTATCCCATTTGATGGTTTTTGGTCATTTGTCAAAAATCAGTTGCCTGTAGGTGGTTGAATTTACTTCTGCAGTTTCTATTCTGTTCCATGAGTCTGTGTATCTATCATTGCACCAGGATCAGGCTGCTTTGACTACTGTGATTATTTAGTAGGTTTTGAGGTTAGGTAGTGCAAAGCTTCTTATCGGACTCATATTTTGAGGAGTTATTTGATTACCTTAGGTCTCTTCTCTCTCTTTATGTAATTGGTAATTAGTCTCCCTATTTTTTTAAGAATGAATTTGGGATTTGGATCAGAATTGCATTATATTTATACACTGCTTTAGGTGACATGGTAGTTACATAATTTCATGTCAACTTGTTAAATAGGTTATAGGGGTAGAGTCTAGCATGTCAATCAGGTTATAGCCAATCATACCTCTCTGTAGGCATAGCATTCTCCTGAGGATTCTGGCAACTCCTGTCTTCCTCCCCAGAGGTGGGACACACACTCAATCTCCACTACACATTCCTGTTGACAAGCTACAAGGAGCCACACTGATGGAGCGCTGGAACTGGAGGATCCACGTGGAGACCCATGCCAGCACTGAGATGCTTCCACCACCAATTGATTCACAAGACTTACCACTCACTGACCTGTCATCTTCCTGCATTCAGCATCCTTGCATGTGTTGCATGAGTCTGAAGAGGAATTTACAGGCTAGCCTTGTGCATACAGGCTAATATGGGACTTACAGATTTGCTGTGGACTGGGCTGGGGTGTTTTCTCAATATGCAATTGCTCTTTTATATAAAGCTCTGTCTTATACACATATGAATGTCTATGAATTTGTTTTTCTAGTCAACCCAGAATAACAGGTGGTACTGATATTTTCACAATATTATGCCTTCTTATCCATGAACATGGAATATTCTTCCATTTTATAGGTTGTTTTGGTTTCTCATATTAGTGTTCTGTCATTGTTTTTTTGTAGAGATATTTTGTTTCCTTGGTTAGGTTTTTGGTTAAGAATTTCATTGTTTGTGTGGCTATTATAAATGGTATTGTTTTCTTGATGTGTTTTAGGAATGCTCTTGGTTGCTCTACAAGAATCCAATTGATTTCTGCTTGTTAATCTTGTATCCTATTACTTGGCTGAATTTTGATTGTATCCAACCTTCTTGGTGTGGAGTTTTGGGGTTCTCGCTAAATAGAATCACATCATCTACAAAGAGTGACCGCTTCACTCCTGTGCCCAATTGTATTCCCTTGATTTGTCTTGCTTTGTCGAAATGTTCTGTCTAAGACGTCCACCATGATGTAGCAGAGCGGTAATAAGAGTCATCCTTCTGTAGTACCTATTCTCTGGGGAAATGTTTTCAGTTTTCCCCTGTTGAGCATGATGCTGGCAGTAGATTTTTCATAGATCACCTTTACTAATATTGAGGAATTTCCAAATATTCCTATTTTGTTGAGTGTTTTTAAATCAGAAGTTCATGTTGGATATAGTCACATGCCTGTTGTGCATCTATTGATATCATTTTGTTCTTGTTTTTTTTGTCTTATTTATGTGGTAGATTACATAGATTGTTTTGCTAATGTTGAACCATTTTTGCATCCTGGGTATGAATCCCAATTGACTGTTGTGAATTTTTTTATATGTGTTGTTGGATTCTGTTGGACAGAATTTGGTTGAGAGTTTTTGGTTATGTTTTTGAGGCACATTGGTGTACAGTTTTCTGTCTTTGTGGGGGTTTTGTCTGTTTTTTTGGTATCAAGATTATGCTCACGTCCTACAATTAGTTTGGGAGTTTGTTCTCCTTTATATTTTGGAATAGTTTGTATAACTTTTCAGGGAAGAGTTATAACAATCCCCCTGTGAAGACATTTGGTCATTGGCTTTCCTTGACTGGAAGTTTCAGACATTCTCTATTCCTTTTCATGGGTCTGTTGAAGTTTTGTATATCAGTCTTTGTTAATTTGGATAGGTGGCGTATTTCTAGATATTTGTGCATTTCTTCTAGGTTGTCAAACTTGTACAGTTAAGTCTTATATAGTAATGTGTGTGCATGTTTCTTTTTTTCCAGCTTATTTTTGCTCTGGTCTTTAAGATTTCTTTTCTTCTGCTGTGGGAAGTTTTATGGTGTTGCCCTTGTCCAATTGTCGAAGTGTTGTGTTAAATTGCTGATTTTGGATTTCTCCTTTTTCCCCCAGTATGTATATTGATTGCTATAAATTAACCTTTGATAACTGTATTTGCTTTATTCCAGAGGCTTTGATACATCATTGTTGTTTGTTTCAAGGGATTTCTTAATTTCATCCCTTATTTGATTTATTACCTCTCACTGCCATCAAGTCAATGATGACTCATAGTGACCCCTTGAGGGATCCTAAACTGTAACTATTCATGGGATTAGAAAACTCACTTTTTCTCCCATGGAGCGGCACAAGGTCTAGAACTGCTGACCATGTGGATTGGAGCTCAATGCATAACCACGGCATCACCTAGTCATTTTTAAGTGTATGTTGTTCAGTTTCCATGTGTTTGTCTTTATGCTCCTGTTTTTTTTCTCTTGTTAATTTATTGTTTTATAGCATTGTGATCTGAGAAAATATATTAAAGCAGCAGTTCTCAACCTGTGGGTTGTGACCCTTTGGGGGTCGAACAATCCTTTCACAAGGGTTGCCTAAGACCATCAGAAAACCCATAACTACTTCACAATATATAATTACATATTGTTTTGTGATTAATCGCTAAGCTTTAATTATATTCAGTTTTAAACAATGAAACTACATTCTGCATATCAGATATTTACATTGCGATTCATAGTTCATAACAATAGTGAAATTACAGTTATGAAGTAGTAACAAAAATAATGTTATGGTTGGGGGTCACCACAACATGAGGAACTGTATTGAAGGGTCGCGGCATTAGGAAGGTTGAGATCCACTGTATTATAGGATCTCATTTATTTTTAATTTAAGGCTTGCTATGTGGTCTATTCTCGAGAGTGTGTGCACTGGAGAAGAATGTATACTGTGCTGCTGTTGGATAGAGTGCTCTGCATATATCCAGGAAGTTAAGATGGTTGTGTTGCTTAGCAATTTGCGGTCTTTATGGAGTTTCTTTCCTGATTATCTGTCTTTTCTTGAGAGTGTTGTATTGAAATCTCTTAATATTAGTATCATGCTGTCGATTTCTTTTCTTCAATTCTGTGAGGATTTGATTAATGTATTTCAAGGTACTTTCATTGGGAACAGCTATATTTATTATGATTATGTCTTAGTCTATTGTTCCTTTTAATCATCATGTAGTGTCCTTTGTTAGCTCTTATTATGTTATTTGCTTTGAAGTCTATTTTTCAGAGGTTTTCTTGCTACATGTGCTTTAAAAAATTACCATTCACTTGATATTCTTTTCCCAGCCTTTGATGTTTAGTCTGTTTTTGTCTTTGGGTCTGAATCATGTTTCATGTAAACAGCATATTGATGGGTCTTGTTTTCTTAACTAGTCTGTTGATTGGTGCATTTAATCCACTAACATTCAGTGAAATTATTGATATGTATAGGTTTACTGCCATCATTTTGGTTTGTCCTTGTTTGTGTGTGTGCAATTGTTTATGTGTGGTATAACCCATTTTTTGTTCTTTCGCTATTTCTGTGATGTTTTGTATACTGCTTTGAGTACATTGTTTTTTGTATGCAATTGTCTTTTATGTTGGTCTCAGCTTTTGTTTGGTGCTGTTGTTGATTTTTTTGGGCCACGTTACTCCATTTGGTATTTTTTGCAGTCGTGGCCTTGGTTTTACAAATTTTTTCTTGGCTGGAAATACTTTTATTCCCCCCCCCCCCTCATATTTGCATGATAGTTTTGCTGGATACAAGATTGACAGGGTTGGTTTTTTTCCCTTCAAGACGTTATATATTTCACCCCATTTTTTTCATGCATGCATAGTTTCTGCTAAAGAATCTGGGCCTATTCTAATTGCTGCCACTTTTTATGTGACTGTCCTTTTCCCTCCGCTCTCAGAATTCTATCTTTGTTTATGATATTGGAGTTTGACAGACATGTGGCTAGAGGCAAAGAGGCCAAGGCCACTCAGGTTTGCTGGAGTTCAGTGGGTTGGTCCAGTGGTAGAAGGGGCATCTCATGGGCTCATTTAGCTTTTCTTCTTCCTCTCTTCCACTGCTGCTCTCTCTGGATCTAACCAGCTGAAGTTTCCTATCTATTGAATTGTTCTTCATGATTTCTTTCACTGTAATTTTTCTTTTATGATACTTTCCACCTGATTGTTGAATAGGAATTGAACTGGAACCTCCTACATAATTTTAAAATTCCACTTTCCCTGAAATCTTCTCAGCCTGCTTATATGAAATGTATTTTAAAACTAGGATTGCCAAGCTCTGCTAATGGTAGTTAGACAAATAGTTGCATTTGAGGGAAAAACACCTAGTACAGGGCCATTTTTAAAGGGCTGAATATATTCCATTTTTTGATCTGTGTGGAAGTTATACAGGCATGTTTACTTGATAAAAGTTTATAAATCTACTATATACATCTATTATTCTGCATATCCTACATGCATATTTTTATTTGTATAAAAATTTAGGAAATGATTTGATGAATATCAAATGTTTTACTTATAAAAATATTTTCCCTTGTAAATATGGGTTTAGCTATTCTTTTATTATTACCTTTTTAGGGTCAAGTTTTTCACAAGTTTTGATGTTTTTTGATAATTTAAATACACAAATGTACCAGTTAGTATTTTATGAATTTTATGATGTTATGTTAAAAATGATGAATTTAAGAGAAAGATTTGTGGGGTACCAACCTCCATAAACAAATGGGTCCAAGGGGGCAGTTGTGTAATTGAGGGATAAATTAAAGAGACATCAGACAAGATAGAGCATGCCATCGCTCATTTCTGGGATGACCTTGATCTCAGCACCCAGCTCTGCACAGAGAGAGAGAATATATTTCCAACCAATGCTTATTTACCATCAGGGGGCATGCAACCCAAGGCTATTTACCATCAGGGGGCATGCAAGCCCCCTAATTACAGGCAACCACATGACTAAAAGGAAGGGGTAGTACAACAGGCATACACGAGACAGGAAGGGGATAAATTACCAGTGTACATGCAATAGAAAGGGGAACCATTAGGGGTATACATGTGACAAGAAGGCATACACATAAGAAGATGGGTGGGCTCTAGAGTCAAGATGGCAGTCTAAACTTGGTCATCCCTGAGTTGGCTTGACCTTAGGTGTCTTTTGGCTCTCCTTCAGGGGCCTAAGCCATTATCCTTATCAGAAGGGAGTGGGCTCTACTAGGGTGGGACACACTACAGAGTCTGATTGCTCTAGATGCCTGATAACCTTCAGGCAGATGACCTTTAAGCAGTTGACTTCCAAGTGTATAGTCATTGACCATGTGTTAGCAAGCAGCACCTTAGGCTTGGCATATAATATGGGGGAAGAACCTTTCTGTTTCCCACAGGATTGTGGTTATTTTAGGTGCCATCAATCCTGGTCTGACTCACAATGATCATATGTACCACAGAATAAAACACTTTCTGGCCTCTACCATATTCCCAGGCGTTTCTGTTTTTAATCCCGTTGTGATGACCTTGGTTTCCCTGCCTCTCCTGGAGGGTTATATTAGACTGGGTTCTTTAAAGAAGCAAAACCAGGACACTATGAATGCATTTAAGCAGAGGGATTTATATTGTGAAAGGGAATTATAACAATAAAGAAGCCCACATAGCTTCCAAGAGAAAGATCACTATCATGGGTCAGTTAATGTGCCAAAAGTCTTTGCAACTCATACAATCACCAGGTTCAAGTTCAAAGAAGCAGGATGTAGGAAAGCAAGGCGTGGTGTAGTATAGCAAATGCCAGTAGAGTGGTGTGGTGAAACAAGTTACAGTGGGACCTCACGGTTTGGCAATGTGAAGCAGCTGAGAGCAGTGTAGGGTGATATACAATCCCTGGTGCTGCAAGGCTGCCGACTAGAGATATAGCATGAGGATGCAAGGTGGCCAGATCAGGCAGTGCACTGGCCCTGCCAAGAATGGAAGAGAAAATGAAAAGGCCAGTCCTCAGCAGCGTCTTCTTATATCTAGGCCACACTTCCAAGGACATATCACCATTAATAGCCTAGACTTTACCCATATCTTCTTAGAGGTGCCATGTTGGCACAAAAAAAACCCCTGACCATTACAAGGGTCTTCCCCTTTTAAGCATAATGTTCTTTTTCAAGGACTGGTCTCTCCTGATAACATCTCCAAAGTTCCCCTATTCTTGATTCTAAGGCACATTCTATTTCCTCCAAGATAGGTTTTTGTGTTCTTCTGGCAGTCTGATGTTCCTTGCCAACACCATAACTCATACACCTCAATTTTTTTTGGTCTTCCTGTTTCATTGTCCAGCTTTCACATGCACACGATGCAATTGGGAATTTCATAATTTGAGTCAGGTGTGCCTTTTCCTTGCTTTTTAACATTTTAAAAAAGCCTTGCACATAATTTTGCTCAAAGAAATCCTTGACAATCTCAATCAGTTCTCTTTCATAATGTTGTTTATAGGTCTAGTTTTGAAGATTTTTGTCTTCTCTTTATGTGGTGCTTCTCCATACTGGTGGTTGTAGTTTTTGATCACGTCAGTAAGTACTTCAAATGTTCCTTGCTTTCAGCAAGTAAAATTGTGTCACCTGTATATCACAGATTGTTAATGAGCCTACCTTTAATCCTTTTTCTTTCATGGTCTATATTTTAGCATTATTTGCTTAGCATTTAGATTGATTATGTATGGTGTGAAGATATAACTTATACACATATTTGTTTTACTTGAAATCATGCAGAATCCTCTTATTTTTAATTTTTTAAAAATGTGAAGAACTGTCTTAGTTTACAGCATCCAAATGAGCATAATGAAGTATTCTGGAATTGTTGTACTTTATAATTTTATTCAAAGTTTATTATGACTCACATAAACTTTGTTTGGTCAGTTAGTTTTTGTTTATTCCATAAACACAGGAAAACATTATTCTTTATCATTCAAGATACATCTAACATCACCAATGTTATCCTTCATTCCACATCCTCTTTTGAATGCACTTTAAATTCCTTGCAATTCACTGTCAATGGACAACTTTGGCAAAAATTATCATCAGCAAAAAATTTTACTTATGTGTAATTTTAATTATATTCATTAAGATCATTTTATTAGGGGGCCTCTTAAAGATATTATAGCAATAAATAAATCAACTATATAAAGTGAACTTGTACATATGTTGCCATCATCATTTTCAAAACATTGCCTTTCTACTTAAGCCATTTAATATCAACTTCTATTTTTACCCTCCCTCTCTCAGCCTTCCGCCCTCATGAATCCTTAATGAATTATATACTATTATTATTTGTTCATGTCTTACACTGTCTGCTGTATCCCTTCACCCACATTTCTGTTAGTTGCCCCCTCATGGGGTTATACATCCATCATTGCTAACAGTTCCCCCTCCCACCGCCCTTCCCTGTACCTTCATGGCATTGCTACTCCTGTTACTGTTTCTGAGAGGTGTATCTGTCCTGGAATGCATGTGTTGAAAGCACTTATCTGTATCAATGTACATTCTCCGGTCTAGCTGGATTTGTGAGGTAGAACTGGGGTCAGGATGGGGGTTTGGGCAGGAAGTTGGATGGGGGGAGGAAGCATTAAAGAACTAGAGGAATGTTGTATGTTTTGTTGGTGCCATACTGCACCCTAGATGAAATGTCCCTTCCATGTGACCCTTCTGTGAGGGAATGTACAAGTGTCTACAGTTGAGCTCTGGGTGTCCACTCTGACCCCTTTCCTTCATATCGATATAATTGTTGTTTAACTCCACACCTTTAAGAACCCAGACACTGTAGCTTTTAATAGCCAGGCATCATCAGCTTTCTTTACCACATTTGTTTATGCACCCATTTTGACTTCAGTGATCATTGGGAAAGTGAGTATCACACAGTGCCACATTATTTGAACAAAGTGTTCTTGTGTTGGGGAAGACTTAGATAGAGGCCCAGAGTCCATCTGCTACCTTAATAATTTTAACATATAGGTACATATTATATATTAATATATTTACATATATACATATCTATATTTATACCCCTTTTGTAGATTTTATCTCCTAGTTCTTAATTCTATTTCCTTTTACTTTACTCCTGCTCCATTATCATGCTCACTCTTCATTCGGCTCTCAGTAATCCTCTTGTCTACATTACCAGGTGTTGATCAACATTGGCATTGTTCAATCACCACAAGGCATTCTGCAGCCCCATCATTGTTGATTTTAGATTCCTTTTTGTTCCCCTGTCCTTGAGTTTGTTGGCTCTGTACTCCCTTCCCCCACCTTCTCTCCTCCCATTGGCCCCTCTCACTCCACTAAACCATTGGTCCTGTTGGTTTCTCCTCAGGATTGTTTATCTTCCATATATATGCCTATAAATAGTTCCAGGTTTATCTGCTGACTTTTAAGAATGTCCCCCAGCCTCCTCTGGTGGGGTTCCAAGTCCTGCCCCTTGGGACAGAAGTCTATTTTGGGGGTTTCTTCAGGGACTTCATGACTTTGCTCCCCTAGACATTCTGTTGAGCTCCCTTTGTGAATCATCCACTGTGGGAAGGTCACACTTCCTGCACTGTCTCCAGTATTGTCCTCTGTAGTGCTGTAGGTCATTGAGGGGACGTCTTGTCTCATGCTAGGGCCAGTCCTATGGTCCTCTCTGTGCATTGGTTGCTGTGATCAGGAATGCTGTCCTCTATGCTTAGTGGGCTAGGATGAGGTCCACCCTCTCTTTCTCTTTTAGTTTGCTCCCAGTGGACAGGGCAGACCAGCCACCCTCCCCAACCTCTATCTTCAGTGTTGTCTTTTATAGCACGTTCCTCTAGGGAAGTGATCCTTGTAGCTCAGATTGGGGCTGGTCCCGCAATCCTCTGTGTTAATGCACAGCTCTGTGCTGGTATGTTGTTCTCACGACTTGGTGCACTGGAGTGAGGTCTGGGCTCTCTCTCCCTTTCCTGTGGAGACAAAAACAATCTCCCTCCCCATGGGTGGATTAGTGTCATGGTCCCCCACTGCCATTGTCTTTTTTACTGCCCTTTCTTCCCTCCTCCCTCTGTGGTCCTGAAAGGCGTGGGAGAGGGAGTGAAGACGTCTTTCAACCCTGATACTCTCTGCATCTTCTATTCTTCTTAGTATTTTAAAATATTTTTCTCCATTTTAGTTGGATACCGTATGCATCCCTGAATTGGGTCTAACTTCTGCAAGAGTGCTTGGATCTCAACCTGGAAATTATTCATTAAGTAACTTTTCCTCTAGGCCCCATTGTGATTTTTGGACTTACCTCAGTGGACTCATGTTGTAGTTGCTCTTTGGTGGTTGTCTAACTTTGCTTAGCATAATTTTCTCCAACTCTTCCCTTGTGACAGTGTGTAATCATCACTGCTTCTTAGGGATACGTAATACTCCATTGTGTGTATATATCAGAGTTTTTTAATCCATTCATCAATTGATGGAAATTTCGGTTGTGTACAATTTTTGCTATTGTGAAATACAGTGCAATGAACACTGGAGCACAGATGTCTGGTTGTTGTCTGTTTCTTAATTCTTCTAGGAAATTGAGTTACCATGTGACCCAGTAGGGGGATTGCTGGGTCATATGGTAG
Source organism: Tenrec ecaudatus (assembly GCF_050624435.1). NCBI lineage: Eukaryota > Metazoa > Chordata > Mammalia > Afrosoricida > Tenrecidae > Tenrec > Tenrec ecaudatus. Next base: position 112,222,765 of record NC_134540.1, on the reverse strand, counting down.
CTCGATTTCCATTTGTTTTATGTATCATCAAACCGCTTTCTATAGTGGCTATGCATTACCTACAGGACCACCAGCAATTGATGAGCGTTCCTGTCTAACCTCACCCTCTCCAACATTTATTGCTTTCTAATTTTTTGAATTTGGCTATCTTTGAGAGTCTTAGGTGGTATCTCATAGTTTTTTCAATTTTCATGTTCCAGATGGTAATGATTGGTAACATGTTCTCATATGCTTATTGACCATTTAGATTTCTGCCCTTGTGAAACTTCTGTTTATGTCTTTTGCCCACCTCCTTAGTGATATATATATATCTTCTTATATACTAGCAGAGCATTGAAGATTATAATAATAAGGCTTTTGTCTGATGCGTCATTGCTGAAGATGTTTTTCCAGTCTGTGGCTCTCTTATTACTCTCTTTGTGAAGTCCTTCAATACACACAGGTGTTTTATTTTCAGTATATCTCATTTGTCAATTTGTGCTTCCTCTGTGTTTGTGTCCTTCCCTATTTCACATAGCCTATGTATTCCCTGTGCCAATGTTCTTAGGGTTGTCCCAATTACCTCATTGATGGACCTAATAGTTTGGGGTTTTACCCTGAGGTCTGTGTCCACCTTGAATTTATTCTTGTGCATGGAGTGAGGTTAAGGGTCTTCTTTTTTTTTTCTGCAGGTAGATATTCATTTTTTTCCAACACTTGTTGAAGAGGTTGTCTACTTCGCATTTGATTTTTTGGGCCCTTATTACAGATCAGTTTTCTATATGCCAGTGATTTTATTCCCAGGCTTTCAGTTCTTTTCCCTAGGACTGAGTATCTGTCATTTGACCAGTACCATGCTATTTTAACCACTGTGGCTGTATAATAGTCGTTAAAGTCAGGTAAAACAAGCCATCTGATGTGGTCTTTCTTCTTAAGGAGTTCCTGGCTAATTCTCGGTTTCTTCCTTCTCCATATGAAGTTGGTAGTCAGTTTTTTTTCAATTCTTTGAAGAAAGATGATGGTATTTGTATGACAATAGTATTGAACTTATATAGTGCCCTGGGTAGGATTGACATCTTTACTATATTGAGTCTTCTGATCCACGAGCATGGGAGAGTCTACCATTTGTTGAGGTCACTTTTGGTTTCCTGTAGTAGTATTTTGTAGTTTTCCCCATACAAACCTTTTTTTGTTGTTGTTAACTATATCCCTAGATATTTTAATTTGTGCTTGGCTATGGTGAAAGATACTACTTTCTGCAATCTTGTCTGATGTGTATAACAATCCAGTAGAGTTATTTTTGTTGATCCTGTATCCTGCCACTCTACCATATACCTCTGTCTCTTCCAGATGCCTATTGTGGAACTTTTGGGGTTTTCAGTATATATAATCATGTAATCTGCGAATAACAATAATTTTACTTCTTTCCCAAGTTGATTACCTTTAATGTCTTTCCTTTGCCTTATGTTATTAACTAGGACATCCAGTATGATGTTGAACAGAAGTAGAGACAATGGGTATCCTTGACTGGTCCCTTTTTCAGTGGGATTATTATTTTTTCTCCATTGACTATAATGCTGGCTGTTGGTTTTCATATATAGCTTGTATCATATTGAGCAAGTTCCCTTCCATTCCTATTTTCTTGAGTGTCTTAAACAGGAATGGGTTTTGGATGTTGTTGAATGCTTTTCCTGAGTCTATTGATATTATCATGTGGTTCTTATCCTTTCTCTTGTCAATGTGGTGAATAATGTTGATGGACTTTTGGATGTTGAACCATCACTGCATCCCTGGAATGAATCCCACTTGATCATGATGAATTATTTGTTTTATATACTTTTGTAATCTATTGACTAATATATATTTTCTTGAGGTTTTTTTTTTTGCATCAATGATCTTTAGAGATACCGGTCTGTAGTTTTCAATTCTTGTAGCATCCTTGCCCACTTTAGATATCTTTGTTATACTGGCTTCATAGAAAGAGTTTGAGAGTTTGCTGTCCTTTTCTATGCTCTGAAAGAGTTTGTGTAGGATTGGTGTCAGCTCTTCCCTGAATGCTTGGTAGAATTCTCCCACGGAACCATCTGTCCCGGGGGTATTTTGAGTTGGATGTCCCTTAATAACCTAATCGATTTCTTCTATTGCTATGCGTCTGTTGATATTCTTGATGTCTATCTGGGATAATCTAGGGAGGGATTGTTTTTCCAAATATTTTTCCAGGTCTTCCCAGCTGTTGAGTTCATTAGAACACAGACCTTTGTAGTATTGTATAATTAACTTTTAAATTTCATTAGGGTCCTTCCTAATTTCCCCTGTTTCGTCCCTCATTTTGGCTATAGATGTTTGCTCCTTCCTTTCTTTGGTTTTGCCAACGGTTTGTTTATTTCAAGCAACCAGCTTTTTACTGCATTGTTATTTTTGAATTGTTTTCTATTTTCCCTCATTTATCTCTTCCTGATTTTTATTATTGCTTTTATTTTGCTATTAGTATTTGTTGACTTCTACTTGCTGGACGTTTTGTGACAGCTATTAATAGTAAGTCTCTCTCCCTTTTTCATATATGCATTTATCACTATCAAACATGCTCTGATAACTGCCTTTGCCATGTCCCCCAATATTTGGTACAGTGTATTCTCATTCTCGTTGGTTTCTAAAATCTTTCTAGTTTCATCTCTAATCTAGGCCAGTAACCACTCATTTTGCAAAGAGTTATTTATTCTTGTATTGTTTGCCCTTGTTTTATTGATCATCCTTTTGTTGATTTCCAGCCTTATGCGATTGTGGTCCTAGAGGGAACTGAGTGACCTCTATGTGTTTGAATTTACTGGGGCCTTACTTGTCGCCAATATGTCATCTATTTTTGAATATGTGCATGTGCTTTGAAAATAACGTGATTTTTTTTTTTGCATTTGGGTTTGACGAATTTCATGAGTCTCTCATTGAGTGAGTATATATTTATTATGCTTGGTCTACATATCCCATGAGCATTATGTAGTGCCCATTTTATCTCTTATGATTTTCACCTTGTTATCAGTTTTGTCAGATATTAGGATTTCAATCCCTGCTTTTTCAGAATTGCCATTTGGTTGGTATATTTTCGCTAGCCTTTAATTCTCAGCCTAATTCTGTCTGTACACTTGAGATATGTCTCTCGTACATAACAGCTTGATGGATTATGTTTTCTAAGCCAATCTTCTAGTTTTTGTCTTTTAATGGGTGAGTTCAGGCCATTGATATTCAGAGTTATTACATTCATCTGTGGATTCTTTCATGCAGTCACATAACTTTTGTATTGGGAGTTTTCCTACCTTCATCCTTATCATTGTGTTGTGAATGTGTAGGGGGGTTTATTCTTGCCTTCTTTCACCGTTGATCCAATGTTATCCTGGGACCTGTTTTTGGTGTGTTGACTTCTGGGTGGAGTTACCCTATGTGGTGGTTTCTCATTTGTGCTCAGTGAATGTTGTTCTGACCAGAAAGAGTCCGCAAGATTTTTTTTTGTAGAGCTGGGTTTCTTTTAATGTATACTTTGAGCTCTTTCTTGTATGGGAAGACTCTTATTTTTCCATCTATCTTGATAGATGGGCGGGGTAGAGTATTCTTGGTTTGGCATTGCTCTCTTTTAACTTCCAGAAGATGCTACTGCACTCTCCACTATCTTCATAGTATCTGCTGATGGGTCTGAGCATGTTCTAATCTGAATACTTTTATAGGTGACTGCCTTTCCCCCACTAGCTGCTCTTATGATTTTCTCCCTTTCTTCACAGTTGGATACCTTAACTATTAAATGCTTTGGCAAAATTTTCCTGGGTTCAATCTAGTTAGTGTCCTCTTTGCTTCCTGAATGTTTCCTTGATTTTCATTCAATAAGTTGGGGAAATTTTCTTCTATGAATTTCCTCATTATTTTTTCCAGTCCACTTCTTCGTTGTTTCCTGTCCTAGTAGCCCAATTATTCTAATCTTCCTATTTACAGCATCAGACACTGTTCTCAAGTTTTCGTTAACTTCTTGGTTGATCTTATTTGACTGTCTTTCCCATTTGTTGATGTCTGCCTGGTTATCCATGAAGTCACTGGTATAATTTTCTGCTTATTCTAGCCTTTCGTTAAGGTCCATTAACTTATTTTCTTCTGTTACCTGTCCCTTAACTGTTGTATTTCCACTTTGTGTGTAACTTTTATCCTATCTATCATTTCATCCTTTTTTTATATTGCTTCCCTCATATCCTGTATGACTCCAAGCATATTTTGAAGATTTCTTTCTGTGGCATATCAGTGTCTGCTTTTTCTATAAGTGTCGCTATGCTCAGGACTTCCCTGAACATTGCATTTTGTTTCTTCTGTTTTTGTTGTTGTTGTTGTTGAGGTTGTTGAGTCAAATTGCTGTCTTCATGTCATTTTGGAGTAGCTCAGCACCATTTCCTTGGGAGTCAAAGAGCCCCGGGCTTTCTCTTTGGGAGTTTGGTAGAAATTCTTCTTCACACAGCCCATAGCCATTGGCACTGGGGGTTCAGGTTACTACTTTATCTCACTGGGGTTTCGCTCTCTCCCCAGCCAGCTAGGATTTCTTTTTATGGCGGCCCAACTGGATGGCCCTCTCAGGAAAGGCAGGCTGCTCCTCTTTGCCCTGCTACCTTCTCAATCCATAATCTGGGAGTCTGCACTCAGCAGGCTGAATGCTGCATGGAGATGACCAAGGGCTTCTAATGGGCAGCTGTTGCTACTCTCTAATTTTAGTTAATTTGTGTCTACTTATATTTATGATGAAAACCCTGTGTTCTAAAAGTGTAGGATATCCCTCTCTGACTTCTTTGCACTGTTCTTTGTGGAGTCCCTAGTGTGTGGCTACTAGGTTGCCATCTTGCTCAGAACTCTCTAATTGTATTAATTTTTGTGTTCAGTTGGATCACCTTTATTTGGAATAGGCACACATATGGTTATCTTCTAGTCAGTCGGCCAAATAGTTATCTTCTAAATTTCTTGGTGTAGGTGGGTGAGTGTTTCACTTTTGTTTGTTGAAACATTTCAGTTTGTATTCCACCATGTCCGGAAGCTTTGATTTTCATCTTGGACTCTTCCCTTAGTACCATTGGTTCTTGATCATATGTTATCCTCTGAAATGTTTAAATGTTGATCAGTTCTTTTGGATACAGCGACTCTGTGTATTGCTTCCACCTCTCCCACCCCCCCTTCAATAATCTTGTGATGTATTTATTTTGAGTTAGGTGGGGAGGGGTTATTTAAGACAATCAACTCTGCATTCAACAATTCAAACCACCATCAACACACACCAACCCCAGGAGTCCAGTCTTCCTTACTCTCCTTCTCTGATGGCTCTTCTTACTCTTGTGGACCTCCATACTTCCTTTAATCCAAGCGAGCACCTGTCATCCTTCTAGTCCATTCAAGACTATCTCCATTTCCCATTTTTCTCCATCTTGGTGACCTCAAAAGTCTAAAAAGTCTGTTCCCCTTGATATGAAAGTCTTTGTATTTATTTTTCTGTCCCTTATAATCATAGGTTTCCTACAATATCTGTCCTTTTATCATTGACTACTTTCACTTAGCATAATGTTCTCTGGGTCCATCCATGCTATAAGATGCTTGTTGATTTCATCATCATCATCATTATTATTTTAGCAATTCAAATTATTTCAATGTGTGTATTCACCAAACTTTATTTATTTATACAATCTTATACTGATGAACATTTGTGTTGTTTCCATGTTCTTTTTATTTTGTCCCACCTTGTTCGTGTGCTTCTTTTCTAGTCAATATTTTGCATATAGAACACTTTACTAAAGCACTCAAGGATTGAATTTCTTCTTCAGTTCTTCAGCTTGATTAATGCCAAGTGCATTCTTTCCTATTACTTTTCTAATTCTAAGTGGAAATATTTTTATAATACTTTAAAATATTCTGTTATTTTCCTATGGTTCACCCTTTCTTCAATTTGATGTATCTTTTCTATTGAATTTACTTGATAGTGAATCAAGACTGAATTCAAGAGCAAGTTTCAAAGTCTCTTCTGAAATGTGTTAGTCTTCAATGGCTTTTGTCAAGTATAGTGTTTATAATGTCATTCCACAACTCATTTGATCTTCAGTCATTAGTATTCAATGCACCCAATCTAGTCTAGAAATGTTTTCCGAGTTTAGAAAGAGCATATTCCAAATTGGCCTTTGACTCTTGTGGATGCGTTTTAATTTTCATCATTTTCAACTTGAACTTGCATATTGATAAACTATTCCACAGTTCACTCTGGCTTTGCTTTGGCTGATGATATTGAGTGTCTCCATTGTCTCTTTCGACAGACACAGTTGATTTTCTTTTCTTCCTGTGCATTTCGTCTGGCAAGTTCTATATATATAGTTGCCATTTATAATGTTGAAAAACATATTTGTGATTAAAAAAAATGATATAGCATCTGGAGTCTTAAAGACTTGAAGATAAACAAGCAGCCATCCAGCTGAGTAGCAACAAAGCCCACATGGAATTCAGGAAAGATTACCCCTTTTGAAGAAGAAGGGGTTAATGGAAGCCCACATGGAAGGAGCACACCAGCCTGTGTAATCATGAGGTGTTGATAGGATCAGCTATCAGGCATCAAAGACCAAGAACAAAAAACATATCATTGTGAATGATGTGTAGTGTGGAGTGGAGACCAAAAACTCATCTGTAGGCAACTGGACATCCCCTTACAGAAGGGTTGCGGTGAGGAGATGAAGCAGACAGGGTGCAGTACTGCATCAATGAAACATACAATTTTTCTCTAGTTCTTTAATGCTTCCTCCCCCCCACTATCATGACCCCAATTCTACCTTACAATTCTGGCTAGACCAGAGCTTGTACAGGGGCACAGTTAGAGCTGGAAACACAGGGAATCCATGACAGATAAACCCCTGAGGACCAACAATGAGAGTAGCCATACCAGGAGGGGAAGGGGAAGGTTAGGGGAGATAAGGGCAACTGATCAATACAAAAATGGGTGAAGGGAGACATCTGTCAGTGTAAGAAATGAAAATATAATAATAATTTATAAATTATCAAGGATTCATAAGGGAGGGAAGGTGGGAGAGGCAGAGTGAAAAATGAGAAGCTGATACCAAGGGTTCAAGTAGAAAGAAAATGTTTTGAAAATGTTGATGGCCAAAAATGTATAAATGTGCTTGACACAATGTATGTACTGTGATAAGAGCTGTATGCACCCCCAATAAAATGACTTTTAAAATAAAAAAAAGAAAAATGCATTTGCAATGAATAAGTCATTGATCTTGTAAAATTCTATCATGATCATCAGCATTTTTCTTGCTGATAAAATGCCTAAGGCTATAGTTTTTGCTTAGTTTTCTTCTTTATTTCCAACTTTTGTATTCAAAACCCTAGTAATCATCAATGTATCTTTGATCACAGCATGTTTAATCAATTTCAGAAAGCAGTAATTTAAAATTATTTATATATATTTATTTAATCATCTTATTGGGGGCTCTTACAGTTTTTTTTAAACATTATATTAGGGACTCATACAACTCTTATCACAATCCATACATACATCAATTGCATAAAGTACACCTGTATGTTCTTTGCCCTCACCATTTTCAAAGCATTTACTCTCCACTTAGGCCTTTTGCATCAAGTCCTCTTTTTTCCTGTCCCTCCCCGCTCCCCCTGCTCTTACAGTTTTTATAATAATCTATACATCCATTGTGCCAAGCACGTTTGCACATATGTTGCCATCATTATTTTCAAAACATTTCCTTTCTACTTGAGCCCTTGATATTAGCTTCTCTTTTCCCCCTCCCTCCTACACTCTCCCTCACTCATGAAACCTTGATCATTTATAAAATATTATTATTTTTATATCTTACACTGAGTTAGTTTATTGAGCCAACCTGGCTGATAAACACATCCAGTTCCCTGTTTTGAGGCAGCAGACAATATTTTTAGAAATTTGTGTTATAAATCCTTCCGATCGAACTTGTACAAACCATAAAATTAAAAGACCTAGGTGGCACAAACTAGGTACCGAACTCTATTGTTTACCATAATTTTGACTTAATGGTAGTATTTAGGTGATGTTGAGTCAGAACTGATGAATAGTGTCCTTATGTACAATATGACAAAACACTGGTCAGTCCTGCGTCATCTCCACCATGGTTACGATTTGGCTCACTGAGAACATAAAACTGTAGAGCTGGATGGAATAAAGTTCAGACATGTTACAATTTCATGGAAACAATCATCAGAGATTATTACTGCATGTTGAGTATCACCTGGGTTTTGGATGCTCCAAGTCTCTCTGAAAGGAGATGCATTTGAACCTGAACCTCTTTGCAGAGGAGTCACGTTAGTACAATGGGGTTGAGGGACATTGGGAAACGAACTCATTGTGCCATATAGCCAAAAGGTTGCCCTACTTGGCAGAAGAGGAAAGGTTTTTAAGAAGAAAGCTCAGCTGCCTTGAATTCTTTCCCACAATGCTTAACTTAAAATTTTTAAAAACTTTGCTGCAGCACCAGGTCTATCCTGGAAGGACACAGCTTCCCAATCTTATCTATTTTCCAATCTACGATAAACATGTTTGGTTTAGTTAAATTATGAATGCTGATAATATTCATTTGGTACAATTTAGATACTTCTTTTATATTTTTATTTTTGACACTTGAGGCTGGGACATAAAGCATAATCATGTTCTTGGCATCCTCCCGTAGAAGTTTTAAATCAGTTCATGAGGCTTTCAGCATGGCTCATGTCATTTATCCATCAGCGTTCTGTCCACTTAATCCCAGCCTCTCAGCCGAGCTGCGGTAGCCCCTGTTGTGAGTGATTGGGCTGCTTCAATGCTCCCAGCTTCTCCTGTCACATCGCATTTGCATAAAAGAGGACAGATAACCAAATTTGAGCACACAAATGAAAATGCTAAGCGCTAAACCTGTCACAGTTGTTGTTCAACTAATTGTGAAAAATTTGATTTGCTTGCCTTTCGCAGTTTGTCATGTGGACCCCCTTCTCAAATGTGCTTTTGCTTTTGCATCTGTATGTGTAGCTTTTAAACTCTGGAGCCCAAGTGGCCCACTCTGGGGATTACTTACCTCTCCTACCAGCTTTTAATGTTGGCTCATTTTCCTGACTAAATTAGGCCAACATGGCAAACAAACACACAATTAAAAACAACTGCAGTTGCCACTTCTGAAATGATTTTCACAATACTGATGTATGCCTCCATGTGTTTTTCAGTCTGATAATTTTGTCTCTTTATATAACCTTTCCATAGGAGAAATTTGAATGTTGTGACAAGCTTTGTGTTACTTTCTTCCTCAAGTAATAAAAAACCATTAAAAAGCACATTCCTATCCCCTAATACCTTCCCTGACATATTAGTATACATTTTAAATCAAGGTCGCAAATGATTCCATTTGAAATGGTCTTAGAAACAATGGGGTAACAACCCTTTGCTGATAACACTTAACCACATGAGCTCTGTTTCAATGGTGAGGGCCTTGCAATTCTGTATGCATACTATCTTCCCTCTAGTTCAGTATTTATTACAAAGAGGCACTTTAACAGACATTGGATTCGAATTTTATTTTATTTTTTATGTATTAAAAATATACATGCTGTATCTAAAAAGTCATAAGACTTGGTTTTCAGAAGTCATAGGGAAAGTGTTTCTTTTGTTTGCAGCGACTTTTCTGCTTGCTTTAATTTATACATGAACTTTGAGCAGCAAAGAATATTGCATTAACAAAAATTGAAAGCTTTTAACGCTGAATCTAACTTATATCACCTTGGAGAATTGGAGACTTATGTTCTTGAAATTTGGTTTAAATGAAATGTGACATTTCTATGACAGTTTGTGGTTTGTAGATGTTGAATGCAACATCATTTAAGGCAGTATTCCTTTGGGATTTATTTTTAGTAGGTCATATGGAATGGATTAATGGAAGGTATAATTGAATGTGTAATATAAGTACATATATAAATATTTCATATGTATACATATATAAATATTTCATCTTATACATATCCTAAAGGAAAGACATTCTCTTTTTCTTTGCCAGAAAGTCCCTAAATAGTGGGGAAATTAAATCTAAATAAAAAATTTGAGTGGTCACAAATCTTTTAGTCTTTTATCTCATTTTGCTTTAGATTGTGTTTTCAAATCTTATAACTTTAAAACATCTTTGCTGACTTTAGGAGCTACTTTTGTTTTTGACAGAGTGGAGGGAAGAGAATTCTATTTTTATTACATGTGAATTACACTCACAATTTTTATGTCATTATAATTGATTACTTTTTAATAAGTCTTTATGAGCCTACATGTATACATTTTAATTAAATATGGCTAGTTACACATGAACAATAATAGTAAGTACTAATTAGGAGATATTATAATTTCTTTGAGCCCACATTTAGAAAGTAACACAAAAATTAATTTAACATTCCAAGAAGGATTGAGCCAAAGTATTACCCAAGAAATCTCTTATTTCAGCACAGCAGGATAGAAGAAAAGACACTTATCTCACAATATAGGGATGGAAGCACAGGCAGTCGGGGGGGAAGTCAGACCAAATCCAGGGGGGTCCATGTGAATCCAACATAAAGAAGGGGAAAGGGGGAAGGAAGAGAGAATGGGGTGGGGAGAAACTGAGATGATGACATGGGGGGAACAGGGCACTAACTCACCCAGGGGGCGAGTATTGGTTGTGTTCCCACAGAATTGGAGTGTGCCTACAGATCCCACCATGATGCACCAAAGCAGGAGGGCAACATCACACGTGGAGGAATGCATGGAAAGACTGACGACAGGGCCAGCCCCAACCAAAGCCAGCCTGACTCCCGCCCTGTACGAGTGTGCCGCGGAAGAACGACTGGTGGAGGAAAGAAATGGACCTGCCATAATCAGACGGAAGAGAACCAAGAAAGAAAAAGAGAAAGGGGCAGTCGGCCTAGACTCCTTATGGGGACACCCAGCCCGGAGGATGAGGTCCCTGCACGGAGCTGCTGGGTCACAGAGAGGACTGTGGGACTGCCAACAACTGAAGACATGTTGTCCCCTCACTGGAGCATACGGTGACAGAGGACAATAATGGGGACACAAGGCGGGGAGACAGTGGGGGCAATGGAGCATAACAGACCAGCAGTTGGAGTAAAGCCGAGCCACAGAGCCCCTGAGGAGCCCGAGAATGGACTTCTGACTAGGAGGGGCAGGCCCCGGATCTCCCTCAGGACCAGGGGAGGGTCTCATGGGGACTAGCAAACAGACCTAGACCTATGTAAGGTTTTTATTTGTTTGTTTTTAGTTTACTTTCTCTTTCCCCCCTTTTCTCTCATCTTTTTCTCTTTCCTTTTCTATCTTCAACTGTACGTTTTCATGTTGTTCGGAGTAGGACATGGATGGTTTGCCTAATTATATGAGTTCAACCATGAGAGGGCAGCCCGGTGGGAAGGCAATGTGACCAATGGCCCCGGAAGGTAGAGGGGAAGAAGGAGGTGGGAGAAGTGTGTGGTGAGTGGACAGCATCATGGACAGGGGAGCAACTCAGAAGGCAGAACCAGCATCTAGGAGAGGGTAGAGATCCTGTGAGTATTAGAGCAACACCAAGCTAGTGGAGAGGAAGCACTAAGAGGTGGAAGAATGGGGATCGTGATGGCGGGGCAGGAGGAGGCAAAAGGAAACACAGGCAAGCTCTAAGAAGCAAAGGCATAGTGATAGGGAGATTACCAGAGGTGTACACTTATGCAAATATATTAATCCTGAACAATAGTGGTATTGGCCTATGTACATCTATTTATAAGGCAATACACTGAAGCTGCAGACAGGCCTTGAGCTTTGGCTCATATCTTCCCTCAATACAGCAACACTTTGTTCTAACAAATTGGTATTATGTGATGCTCACCCCCCACTCCCCCCACGATCTGAAGACAAAATGGGTGCATAAGCAGATGTGGTGAAGACAGAGATTAGTGCCCAGCTATTAAAAGTGTCTGGGATCTTAAAGGATTAAAGTTAAACAAGCGGCCATCCAACAGTGAAGCAACAAGCCCACATGGAAGAAGCACACCAGCCAGTGAGGTCGTGAGGTGTCATTGAGACTGGGCAATGGGCATCAGAAGATTCACAACAAACAGCCAAGAAACAAATAAAAATACATTGGTGAGAATGTAGGGGGGTTAGAGCAGAGACCCAAAGCCCATGTATAGACAATGGAACATCCCCCCACAGAGGGGTCGCAGGGATGGTGTGAGTCAATCAAGGTGCAGTAGGGTACTAATGGGTCACACAATTTATCTCTGCTCTCTGGAGGCCTTCTCAACCCCCCATCACAACCTCAATGCCGCCTCCCATTCTAGACTAGAAGGGCGCATGCACATAGGTACAGGCAAGAGATAAAACTCACACTACATGGAACCCAGGAACAGGAATGGGAACAGAGATATCAAAAGGGTAGGGGGAGGGGAGAGAAGTGGAGAGGGAGGAGGGGCCCCGTTCGCAATGAATGGCACATAACCACACATCCCCAGCCATGGGAAGACCAACGGAAACCAGACAAGAAAGGAGACAGCGGTCGGTGTGAGATTTGAAAATAATTAAAATCTACAATCTATCAGCGGCAATCTACAATCTAACAATCTACAATCTTTCAGGGAGTGGGGAGGAGCGGGCAAACAAAGAGGAGCTGATCCCAAGGGCTCAAAGGAAAGTCAATGCCTAGAAAAGAACGATGGAATACATGCACAGATATGTCGGATACAATTGATGCATGGTTTGTCACAAGAGTTGTAAGAGCCCCCAATAAAATTATTTTTAAAAATCTCTTATTAAAATACTTGGTACAGGGCCTTATACAGGGAAAGAACAAAGTAAGTGGACTACTTCATTTTTTTTAGTTGACTGTCAAGTTAAGCTAATTCATCTCTAGTAATATTTTATATACTTTATCTGCATACACTTCATGTAAGTATTGTTTAATGGATGTAATTCAGGAGACCCCTACCAGGTTTTCTTGGCTGAAATGGAGATGATAACACCCTCTGCAGGGCACAGTTGTATTGGTTTGAATGAATTAATGAATGTGATATTTTTATGTCAGAATCTGACACATATGAAGTATTCAAGTATAGTAGTTATTATTGAAATGTACATTAGATTACCTCTAGTATCTGTCAGTTTCTAGTGCTGTGATGGTTTATGTGTTTCTGTGATGATGGAAGCTGTTACCAGTATTTAAAATACCAGCAGGGGCAGCCCTAATGGACCAGTTTCAGTGGAGTTCCAGACTTAGAACAAAGTAGCAAGAAAGAATAGGGGGCTCTGCTTCTGAGGGATTAACCACTGAAAACCTGTTGAGTAGCAGTGGGATATTGGCTGATACAGTGTGATAATATAAACTCTTCCAATTGAAACACAGTCAAGATACAGCTGGGGAAGATCTGCCTCTCTAGAGTCAATCTTAAAGAAATTGATGGAGCAAAGCTTTCAGGACCTTGCTGATGGCATGACTTAAAATGAGGATACACAGCTCTATACATCCATTAATAATCAGAATATGGAATGTACAATGTATGAATCTAGGAAATTTGGCTTTCATCCTCAATGAAATGGAAAGCAGACAGATTGGTATTGTAGCCAACTCAAGAAGATCGGAGCTGCATTCTTTGTCAAAAAGAACATTTCAAAATGTGTTTGATAATTGCTGGTGATTGGAATGCAAAAGTTGGAAACAAAGAGAAAGGACTAGCAGTTGGAAAATATGACAACGGTGAATTTTGGAAGACCAAATATTACTTCATTGAAATGATTTATTTTTTCAATAACATCAATGGCCACTATTCATGTGGATCTCACCAGATGGAACACAGAAATCAAAATGACTACATTTGTGGACAAAGACAATGGAGAAGCTTCATGTCATCAGTCAAAACAAGGCCAGTGCTAACTGTGGAACATCAGTTGCTCATATGCAAGATCAAGTTGAAGGGAAATAATGCAATCCTGAGTATACTCCACCTAAACTGAAAGACCACCTTACAAACATATTTGATGCTTTGACTAAATAACAGAGGAGTTGTAAAATGACATAAAAAACATCATGCATTCCCCCCCCTCCCCCAAATCATAAAAAGACAGAAAAGTTAAAGAGACCAGGATTACTGATTGGAGAGAGAAAGGCAGAACTCCGGAGACTATGCCCTTGTCACCCTTCAGATCTGGAACTGAACCCACCTGTGGGATAGAATAATTCACCACAAAAGTTCAAACGTGTGGCATTTATCCAAGGATAAATTTCAGAGGGTTAGGAAAGAAGAAAGAATGGAGACATGAAACATAGGAACATGCTGATTGTACATTGAGGAAATTGCAATCGATGGATCAAAACAAATTGTGTATGAATTGTTGACTGTAACACTGACCAAAATACATGTTAGGAGAGACTGAAAATTCCCTTCGCATTTAGAGTAGCCAAAACGAATGGAAGATGTGATGAAGTAAAAGAGAAAAGAAAAATTTGATAGGCAGCTTGAGAAGACAAAGTAAAGTCTTACAAGGAAATATAGAAACACCTGGAGTTAGAAAAGCAAAAGGGAAGAGTGTGGTAAGCATATCTCAAGTTGAGAGAATTGAGGAAATGAGTTCAGCCTCAAGTTGCTGTATTGAAGGATCCTATAGATAAATATCGATACAAGAAGCAACAAGAGAACAGAAGGAGAATACACAGTCATTGGGCCAAATATTCAGCCATTTCGAGTGATTGCAGATGACCAACAACTGATGGTTCTGGATGAAGACGTTAAAGCTGCATTGGACGCAATGGAACAAAACAAAACAAAAAAGCCCCACCTCTCCAGAAATTGACAAAACACAGACTGAAATGATTAAAATATAAAAAGATGCAGTGCTGGAATCACTCAGGCCGCATCAAGAAATTTGAAAGATAGGTACCTGGCCAACTGACTGGAAGAGATTTGTCTTTGTGTCCGTTTCAAAGAAAGGTCACTCAACAGAGTATATAATTTACTGAGCAATATCATTAATCTCCAGGAAAATCTTGCTGGAGATCATTTTTTCTATACAAATGGTTGCAGCATAACCTTGAGAGGCGGTTGCCAGAAACTCAAGCTCGAGTCAGACAGGGACGTGCTACAAGGCACCAGGGCTAACATTGCTGTCATCAGATAGACTTGGCCGAAAGATGCTAAAGTGGTTTTTATTAACTATGTAAAGTTATTAAAATGTGTGGGTCTTATTGTGAAGGTTGGGAATGCCAGAACATTTGATTGTGTTCCTGTAAATAAGTCAAAGGCAGTCATTCAAACAGCACAAGCAGATACTGCATGGCTTAAAATTAGATCAGGATCGTATTCTTTCACCATGCTT
This sequence comes from Tenrec ecaudatus, assembly GCF_050624435.1. NCBI lineage: Eukaryota > Metazoa > Chordata > Mammalia > Afrosoricida > Tenrecidae > Tenrec > Tenrec ecaudatus. The sequence continues at coordinate 112,207,407 of NC_134540.1, read as the reverse complement.
ATTCAATCTGTATGCTGAGTAAATAATTTTGGAAGTGGGATTCTATAAAACCTGCAATATGAAGAAGACATAACTTTGCTTGTTGAATGTGAAGGGAACTTGAAACACTTACTGATGAAGATCAATGCTGCAGCCTTCAGTATGGATGGCATGTCATTGTACAGAAAACAAAACTTCTCACCGCTGGTCTAGTAGACAACATCATGATAAATGAAGACAAGAGTGAACTTGTCAGGGGTTCCATTTCACTTGGAAACACAAAAATGCTCATGAAAGCAGCAGTCAAGAAATCAATGTAGTGCACTGGGCAAATATGCTGCAGAATACGTACCACTTTAAAGTGGTAAAGAACAAATTTATCACTTTCAGGAATAAGGTGTATCTGATCCAAGCCATGCTATTTTCAGTTGTCTCATATGCATGTGAAAACGGAGCAATGAATAAGGAAGACCCCAGGTGAACTGATGTATTAGAATTATGGTATTGGTGAAGAATATTAGACATATAATATTGAACACTGATAGAATAACAAACATAGTTATTATGGAGAAAGTACAGCCAGAATGCTCCTTAGAAGCTTGAATGGTGAGACTTCAGGCACATATGTTGGGCATGTGTGTTAGGCAGCATTGGCTAGAGAAATAAATTCAATGTTACACATTCATATATGTGTAAGAAAGAACTTTAATCAAGAAGCTTTCTATAATAGGAAAACATCCAAGCCCAGTTCAACTCAAGTCCATAGTCGGATACAAGTCCACAGTCCCTCTTCAGATTCATGCAGCCCCATGCAATGATGCAGAATGCAGGCTTATCATCAACTGGTGGGTGCAAAGTCCTGTGGATCCGAAGGCGGTGGCTCTGGCATGTGAAGGCAGAGAGAGAAGGGGAGGTTCCCAGGACCTTCCTTATGAGAAGGCCACACCCACAAGGAGGCACCATGAGGCTGCGACCTGATTGACAGGTTGAATACCACCCCTGCACTTTTGTATAGGTTCAAGTTGACATGAAATTATATAACTACCCCACTATGAATCCCTGGGAAAGGACACTATATTTGGCAGCGAAGAGGGTCATTTAAAAAGAGGAAGAAACTCTAGGGGATTGGTTGGCACAGTGGCTGTAACAATGGACTGAATGTAATAATTGTGAGGACGGTGCAGAACCAGGTGATGTTTTGTTCCGTGAAACACAGGTTTTCTTTGAGTTGGAGCCAACTTCATGGCACCTAGCATCATTATAGAAGGATTTATGCTTTACTTTTGCCTTTTGACCTATTTAAAATATTTTTCTGTGCAATTACACTTAATATTTTAAAGTTTAATACAAGTTTTCATAGTTTGCGTAACATTTTTAATGTTGTACATTCATGTTATGGCTAGTTTCATATTTTTCTATTATAAGTGAATGCAGCGACCTATATTTTTGAATATTCCTCTGTTTTGCTTTTGTATTATTCACTTGAGATGAATTCAGAGAGGTGAAATCCCTAGTTTACGTGGAATGGAATTTTTGTGGAATTTTATCAATATTGAAAAACTATTCAGAAAGTCTGAGCTGCTCTAAGGCAGCAGCAATCTCTCCATCAGTAATGCTGGTCATGCTAGACTGTCTGCCTTTGTGTCTCATTATCTCAAAGTCAGGGGCTAGGCTGAGGACTATCCAGCCTCCTGAGTTCCATGCCTATCATCTCATTTCATGTCAGTATGATTATTCTCAACCAGTATCTCAAGGCACTGCTTAAATATTTCTCTTAATTTCAATAGGTTTTGAATAAAGTTAAAGTTTTCATTTGATAATATCAACTGTCCAACCAATTTCCATCTACTGTCTCCTATTTCTCTTTTATTGACTAGGCTGCCTAGTTCAAGTGTACAGTTGATCGAGTCAGACACATTCAAGCTTGCTTCCTGATGCTGTTACTAATAAAGTGGTGCAACCCCAGATTGTTGTTAGGTGCTGGGAAGCTGGTTCTGCTTCACAGAGGCTCTACATATGGAAGAAGGACACCGTGTCTGGTTCTGAGCTATCCTCACACTTGTTTTGTTTGAACCCGTTGTGCAACCACTGTGTCAATCCATCTCCTTGAGGGCCTTCCACCTTTACACTGACCCTATACTTTACCAAACACGGCGACCTTCTTCAGGACACAACAAGAAATCTTACCATTCTGGCTTCTCAGGAGCATCTGGTTGTACTTCTTCCAAGACATATTTGTCCTGTTTGCAGTCCATGGACTGTCAATATTCTTGATGAACACTATAATGCACATGCATCAGGTCTTATTCATGTTCCTTATTCATTGTCCAGCTTTCACATGCATATGAAGTGGATGACAGTACCAGGTCTTGACTCAGGTGTACCTTAGTACTCAAAGTTATAGGTTTGTTTATTTGCTCTTTAATACATTAAATAGGTCTTCTGGAGCAGATAGATAGATGGAGCTCCCTAAGGTAGATCACATAGTCTGTTGATAAGAACAATCATACAGACTTTATACTTACATAGCTGTGTGAAATGTTGGCTGGCATTAGACATTCAATAAATATTTGTGTATTTATTCTTTCAATCACTATTAAATTCCTACTTTACTCTTTTTCTCAAAATACTTCCTGCAAACATTACCCATTTTCCTTTCCAAACCATTATCAACAGTAGAGTTTTTTTCCTCCTTTTTCTCTCTCTGTTGAGTTTGTTTTTCTTTCAAATCACAGTTCCTTATTTTTCCATATTGATCTTCAGCTGCTTCAAAAATCGCTTCGCGCCTCTGCTCATGCCCTCCATGAATGCAAGAGCTCTTTGTTCTAACAATCTGGCATTTTGTGATGATCACCCTCCCAGCATCACTGAAAACAAAATATGTGGACAAGCTAATGTGGTGAAGAAAGTAGATGGTACCCGGCTATCAAAAGATATAGTGTTTGGGGTCTTGAAGTTAAACAAGCTGCCTTCTAGCAGAGAAGCAACAAGTCCACATGGAAGAAGCACACCAGCCTGTGCGATCACGAGGTGTCTCCACGGACAAGGTAACAGGCATCAGCACAAACAAACAAAACCCATATTGTTGAGAATGAGGGGGTTCATCTGTAGACAATGGGACATTCCCTCACAGAGGTGTCTCAGAGAAGGGATGAGTCAACCAGGGCACAGTAAAGCACTAAGGAAACACACAATACTCCTCTGGTTCCTTGAGGCTTCCTGACCCCCCACTATCATGACCCCCCCCCCACTATCATGACCCTAGTACTGCCTTTCACTGTGGGCTAGACCAGAGCATGTGCACAGGCATCAATAAGAGATAAGAACTCACAGCACACGGAATCCAGGAACAGGAATGGGAATATTGATACCAGGAGGGCAGGGGGAAGGTAGGGATCAAGGGGCCATGAGGGTGGTGGGGGGAGGGAGGGGGAAAAAGAGGAACTGACACAAATGGCCCAATAGAAAAGAAATGTCTTAAAAATAATGATGGCAACATATGTACAAATGTGCCAGATACAATTTATGTATGGATTGTCACAAGAGCTGGAAGAGCCCTATAAAAACATTAAAAAATTTAACATACTGTAAAGACAAGCAATGCAGCAGAGATTCTCATGCTGATTGACCCGAGTGACACATCGTACTTCAAACCAGTATCTCAAATGTTGTATAATGTTAACTATTATGAGTTTTATATAAGTATATCGTATCACATAGTTTCATTTATAAGTTAATTGTGTATAATTATGTTGTTTTAAAATAAAATAAATTGCTTCTCTTGTTTTGAATTTGAAGATCTCGCAAGTGGATGCTTTTCCATAAGGAATTTTGTGTTTGAGTATTAAACTTACGTTGGGGTAAAAAGCTGACCAGGTCTATGTACTAATATGAAAACAAAAGTTGTCAATTCATTTCAAGGAGGGGAGAGAGTGAGAAGACTACAATGACTACCTTTAATGGACTACTTAATTTTTCTTCTCTTGTAAATAAAAAACATTTCTGTACTTGAGTGGCTTGAATGTTATCCTGGTCTTGGTCTTGTCAAGACTTGGGATAAAAGAAATAGCACCGAACAACTCTGGCTAATTGTTTGTATTAAGTACTTTCCTCTCTTCTTGCCCTATTTAAAATTTTAATCAGATAAAACATTTCTCTCACCTTAGGGACGTTCCAAGTTAGTTTGGAAAATGAACAAACACATGTGTATGTATATATGTATACATCTGTTTATAAAGATTATAAAATAAACAAGGTGACCAGCATTACATGACATAGACCAGGGTCTGCAAACTGAAAAGTACCTAAAAGCATTACAATCGAATTTCCACCACAGCAGCAACCACAGGTTGACCAAGCAAAATACACATATGAATAGCATTTTGTGGGATGATGGTTTGAGTGTGGGTTTGTATGTTGAGTCTATTCAACAATAGCTGGCTTGGCTCTGTACAAATTATGCTATGTTTATTTTCTTCACAGTCTTCAGCCTAGCTTTCCAAGTCTGATTCTTTTGATGTGTAAACCATTTTTCTAAGTGTTTTTTATTTTTAAAAATAACAGTGGTATCTTGTAGTGTTTGTTTTCATGAGATTGACTAATTTAACCGAGTGTATCTTCCAAAGTCATCAATGTCATGAAGTGTGTAACAGTTTTATGATTTTTGGAAATGCACAATATTTTATTGTAAATATGCCACAGTTTATTAGACCATGTCACCACAGATGGCTTTCTCCATTTTTTGCTATTATAGAAAACGCTGTGATAAAGATCGGTGTGTATACATCTTTTTGTGATTTGGCGTTAATTGTTTGGGGTATACCAAATAGAGAGATTGCAGGATCATATGATATTTCTGTTCATGTTTGTTTAAGGAAGCACAATGGTGTTCCACGGTGGCTGTTCAATTCTGCAATTCCACCAGCAGTGTCTGGGTTTTGCAATCTCCCCACATCCTCTCCACTATTGGTTATTTTCTCCTTTTTTTTTTTTTTTAGTTTTGCTATCTGTCAGTGTGAGGTGGTATCTCATCTTTCTTTTAATTTGAATTTTCCCTATAGTTCACAATCAACATGATTGTTGATGCCTGGATGTCATTTTTAATAAATTTTCTATTCATGTCTTGTGCCCGTTGTTTTATTGAATTATATCTTCTTTCTGAATGAAGGTGTTGCAGTTTTTTTATAACTTTATGAGATGAATCCTTTATCAAAGAAATCATTGTCAAAAATATTTCTCAATCTGTCTGCTCTCTCTATATTCTTTTGTGGATGTCTTTTGATGTACATAAATGTTATATATTAGGAAGTCCCAGCCCTCTATTTTGTCATCTGTAGTGTGGGTATTTTTCATAATGCTTAGCAATGTATACCTTGTATTAGGGCCCTTAAACTTGACCATATCTTTTAATTGTTTATCATTATACTTCTAGGATTTATATTTAAGTATTTAATTCATCTTGAGTTACTTTTGGCATGTAGTGTAAGCAATGGGTCTTGTTTCATTCTTGTGCAGGCGAAGATCCACCTTGCCCAGTACTATTTGTTAAAAAGCCTATTTTACCCTTTATTTAATGTTTTACATTTTTATAAAAAATCAAGTGTTTGTTGTTGCTCGGTTGTACTTCTTGGTTCTCTGTTCTGATCTATTGGCATACATATATATTATTGTACCAATACCAAGCTGTTCTGATTAGAGTGGCTATATAGAATGTTTTTAAATTGAGGAGTGAGAGGCATCCTACTTTATTTTGCTTTTTATAACAGTATTTTGTTTACTCTGGGTTTATTTTCCCCCCATATGAGTTAATGATTAGCTTTTACATTTTCTGATGAATTGTGCGGGACTTGGAGCAGAATTTAATTGAATTTATGGAGTGATTTCAATAATACTGACATTTTATTATATTATTTTTTATCCATGAGCATGGGACATTCTTCCATTTATGTATGTCTCTTGGTTTCTAGTGGAAAGGTTTTATAATTTTCTTTGTTAAAGTCTTTTGCTTCTCTGCTTAGATTTATTCTCAAGTATTTTAATTTTGGGGTGATTATTTTATACAGTGTTGTTCTTTTCCATCAATTCTTGGAGCTTGGTGATGGCTAATGCTTCTCAGTGCAGCTTGAACTTCTTCCTTCAGCATTGTTGACTCTTGCTCATATGCCACCTCCTGAAATGCTTGAATGTTGACTAGTTCTTTTTGGTACAATAACTGTATTCTTTCCATCGTCTCTTGAGATTTTCTGCATCTTTCAATGTTTTGCCCACAGAACCTTTCAAGGTTACAACTGGAGGCTTGGGTATTCTCTTGAGCTCTTTCAGTTTAAGATGTGCTGAGCACGCTCTGTCCTTTTGGTTTTCTAGCTCTAGGACTTGGAGACATCATAGTATTTTGTCTCCCCTTTGAAGCTTTCTATTTAGCTCATTTAATTTATCATGTCTTTCCTTTGCCTTAGCTACTCTAGGATTAAGAGGAGGTTTCATCTTCTTCTGACATACACCTTGATATTCTCTTTCTTTCTTGTCTTTTTAATGATTGGCATTATGCTTAAATGATGTTCTTGATGTCCTCCTACAGCTCACCAGCTCTACAGTCTTTAGTACTCAATGGACTAAATCAGTTCTTGAGATAGTCTAGAAATTCAAGTGGGTTAGATTTAACATTGTATTTTGGCTCTCATAGAATTGTTTTAACTTTCTTCACATTTATCTGGACTACATTGAGAAACTAATGGTCTGTTCCATGGCCAGTCCCTGACCTAGTATTTTGATGACTTCCAACTTTCCTGGATTTATACTTTGTACATTCTAAGTTCTGATTATTAGTAGATGTTGCACCGGTTACCTCTTACTTTACATTGTGCCCCATCAGCAAATGATGATCATAAGGCTCCACTCCCACACCTTTACTCCATTGATGTCACAGTGGTTGACTCTACTTTGAGAAAGTGGTTCTTCATCAGTCATATTTCCAGTGACTTTGATTTGAGGGCCTGGCCTCTGGCAATAGATCTGATATTGTCCTGTTTCCATTTATTGTCTAGCTTTCAGTACTGACAATATTGCCAAGCTACGCATAAGGTTTTCAATAGCTACTTCTTCTTAGGTGGGAAGCTGGTTCCTTCTTCATTGTCTGCTTTAGTCCGTAAGCTTTGCTGAAAAATGTTCACTCTGGGTGACCTTGATGATCTTTGAAATATCAGTGACACAGCATCCAACATCACAGCAACATACAAGCCACCGTAGGATGACAGAGAAGTAGTGGAAACACTTCTTCATCTATGTCAGGGATTTTGGAGAACAGCTACTTGGCCAATGGACTGGAAGAGACCCATATTTGTACCCAGTCCAAAGAAAAGTCACCCAACAGAATGGTCAAATTTTGGCGCAATATAATTCATATCACATCAAGTAAAATTTTGCTGAAAATTGTTCAATAATTGTTGCAATAGTACCTTGACAGTTCAGGCTAGATTCAGAGGAGGGTGTGTAATAAGGGATATCACTGTTGATGTCAGATGGATCTTAGGCAAAAGCAAAGGGTACAAGAAAGATGCTGACGTATTGATTTTTATGGATTATTACAAGGCATTTGACTACGTGAATCTAACAAACAATGGATAGCCTTGAGAAAATGGGAATTCTAGAACACTTGATTGTGCTTATGCAGAACTTGTACATGGATCAAGAGGCAGTTGTCAGAGCAGAATAAGAGAATACTGCATGCTTTAAAATTAGGAAAGGTATGCTTCAGGGTTGTATTCTCTCACTATAGTTATTCATCCTGTTTGCTGTTTGAGCAAATCATCAGAGAATCTGGCATATAGGAAGAAGAACATGGCATCAGGATTGGAGGAATGCGTATCAACAACCTTTGATATTCAGATGATGGACACAACCTGGCTTGCTGAAAGTAAGGAGAACCTAAAGCATTTTCTGATGAAGATCAAGGATTGGGGCTTTCAGTATGGATTACAACTAAATGTAAAGAAGATTAAAATACTAACTGGACCAGTAGGTATCATGATAAATAGAGAAAAAGTTAAAGTTGTCAAAGATTTGATTTTGCTTGGATCCTCAATCAATGCTCATGGAAGCAGCAGTCAAGGGCTCAAAAGACAAGTTGCAGTAGGTTAATCGGCTGCACAAGACCTCTTTAGAGCATTGAAAACAAGGATGTTCCTTTGAGAACTAAGGTGTACCTGACCCAATTCATGGTATCTTCCATGGGCTCATAGGCATATGAAAGTTATGTATTGAGTAAGTAAGGCTGAAGAAGAATTGATGCATTTGCATTGTGGTGCTGGAGAAGAATATTCAAAGTAAAAGGACAACCTGATCTGTCTTGGAAGAAATCTGCTAAAGGGACAATCTGATCTGTCTCAGAAGAATTCTGGCCAGAGTGTTCTTAGAGGCAAGGATGACTAGATTTCATCTGACATACTTCGGACGTAATGTCAGGGGCGCTCAGTCCCTGGAGAAAGGACATCATGCACGGTACAGGAGATGGGTAGTGAAGGAGCACAAAGCCCTCAAGGAGATGGATTGACATAGCATCTGCAACTATGGGCTCAAGCACAGGAACCATTGTGAGGATGGCCCAGGAATGTGTAGTATTTTGTTCTGTTGTGCACAGGGTTGCTATGGGTCAGAACAGGCTTGATGGTACATAAGAACTTCCTTAATGTACAAGAATCAAATTGAATTTCATTTATGTAGATCTTATAGTCTGATATGTTTGCAAAGTTTTCAATTAGTTGCAACGATTTTTTTATTGAGCCTTTGAGGTTTTCTATAGATAAGACCTTATTACCTGCAAATAGAGTTTTTCTTCTTCTTTGATAATTTGGATACCTTTGACTTCATTTTGATGGTAAAGAGACGTGGCTAAGACTTATGAGAACTGACAGGATGGTACCTGAGAACAACAAAAATCTTTGCGGCAGCAGCTTGCTAGGTCTTTTCTCAAACGAAGCCACTGACTAAGTTTAAAACAGGCCTTCTTTTTATGGAGGTGGAAAGCGCCACTCATAAGATGCAAAACCGTTGATTATCCAGATTCCTTTTAGGGACTTTGACTGTTCAAAGATTGTGCTGAGTGTATTTAGGAATTTATTTCTTTGTGGCATCACAATGACCACAAGGGGCGATGTATGCTCGCGGTAGAGAGGGAATAAGTTCTGTGGAAACTAGACGGACAGTCTCTGTATTTTACGTCATTCAACCCAACAAGGGAGGATTGATTGGAGACTAGATCCAGGAAAGCTTAAGGAGCTTGGACCTTATCCCGTGGGTAAAAGGGATTACTGACTTCAATGGCTTGCATTCTATTCATTGCAACTTCTGGCAGTGTTGAAGACCAAGAAGAGACCTCTTAGTAAAATTTTGGTGGTTAAAACCTAAAGTGAAGATAAACATAAGGACTGTTTGTATTGCAAAATTTTTTTTTTGCGTAAACAAAGGGTTAATTTCAGGGTATCCATGAACCGTAAGGATTTCTTAGTATGGGCTGTTGGAAATGAGTAGTTATTCAATTCTGTTTATTCTTAGCTTTTTTAGAAGCTCTTCTGTAATGTAGAGTTTCACCTGTTTCCCAAAGAAGATAATAATATGACTGTTTAAAATGTGAAGATTGTTTCCACTATCATTAAAATAAAATATATATTTTTCTCATATTGATTTCAATGAAAGCAGATGTAATTTAGAAGTATAATGTTTAATTTGAGGTGCAGAAGCATTTCCTTAATGATCATTTGAGCTCCACAAACTCTTTTTAAAAATAGTTTTATTGGCATGTACCTCACATATCATACACTTTAATCATTTTGTCATAGTAAGAATATCATGGACACACTCAACTTCAGAACAATTTCTTCTTATGCTCATTGTGAACTACTTGTTTGCCTCATTTTCCACTGTCATGTCCTTAAACAATTGTCAATCCAGTTACTGTCTATATAGCTATCCATCTTGGATTCAATATCCAGAAAATCACATGAAATACAAATAGGAAGCAAGCAAGCAAACAAACAAGAAAATTCCAATAACAATGACTAAATAAAACAGAAAAATCTCAATTAAAAAGAAAGCAGAAAATATTAAAAACAGAAACTACTTTAAAAGGAGTCAAAACTAACTACTTGTATCACAATCGATTTTACAATCCCTGGTGTCTGAGAACAAGACACCCTTCACACAGTGTTTAGAGAGGATTCCCCAGAGGCTTGATGCAGGTGAGGACATTGCAAATAGATTTTGGACTCTCATTGTGATCCATAGCCTTCTGCAAACCGTGTGGTCACGATTTAAGCTCTGATCCCATTCCTTCCTTCCTTCCGATTTGGATTTCTTGTTTACAGTCCTTGGCTCTGCAAGCTGGTGTGCTTCTTTTATGTGGACGTAGTTGATGCCTCACTTAGACGGCTGCTTATTTAAAAACAAGCCTTTAAGACCCTAGATGTTATTCTCCCCGATCGTCAGACACTATCTGGTTTCTTTTCCACACTTAGTCCTAATCAGTGATGTCTTCGGTGATCTCTTCATGAGTGCGAGCACAGAGCAGGGCCATAACATAAGAACGAATTGTTCTTAGGGGAGGGCTAGAATTCTGAGGGGGTCCCAAGTCCATTCATATATCTATGGCTTATAGGTGTCTTTGGTGCACCTTAGAGACATCATTATCATTTTATGAGCGATAACATTGTAAATTATTCCCCTGGGTCATAAGGTGATACTATTGGTAGTGTTATTAATTTAACCAATGGTGTAAAATTTAAAACACCATTGAAAAAGGATATTTATATATGTGTAGGCTGGATCCAGACTGTATTATATAAATTGTTGACTTGTACAGATTAAACTCTTAAGTGACTGGACACCATTTTCACAAATATTGGGGTTGACGATGAAATACACTTTTCAATAACACTCACTCTTTAAGGTAGGACCATGTCTCTAGATGAATATATGTCATAAGAAAGCAGAAGGGGGCCTTAAAATAGTAACTGTATGGTAGTCTTGGGTCATCTTTTATTGTGCACTCTCAAAGTAAGAGCTATTAACCAAAGTCTAACTACTGCCAATTCCATGATCTTGGGAGAGCAGACATCTGCATCTTCTCACTCTAGAGCATTTCAGCCTTAAATCCAAGGGACTTAAGTCAGGTCCTTAAATCTGCTGTAGGTGAGTTTGAGGTACATCCAAGTTCTCTTAGTGATGCTTCCACATGGAATCCATCTGGTGTATATTATAAAGGATGTGCACCTTGAGAGGACAGAGTCTAGGGGTTTAAAGGATTGTTTTCAAATAAGCAGCCATCTAAGTGAGAACGAAGCACATTTCACAAGAACAAGAAGTTGGAAACAACCCTAAAGCCCATCAATACAAGAATGGATCAAGAAATTCACATGCTGAAGCCCCTTTCCTTTACCTTTTCCAGTCATGACTCTCCATTCACCAGCCCTGACCTTTTGCTGAGTGTCTCTTGCTAAATCTTCACTCTGCGTTTGTTATTAGGAGCTGGGAAATTAGCCCCCACTCACAGTGGCCCTATGCTCAACAGGATGAAACATGGCCTGACCCTGTTCCATCCTCATAATTGTTCCTGTGCTTGGGTCCACTGCTGCAGTCTGTGTGCCAATCCATCTCCTAGGTGCTCTTCCTCTTTTCTGATGCCCTTCTATGTCACTCTAAACAATCCAAAATAGAGAAATGCAGCACATTATTGTTATTGAGCCCTGTGACTGAGTGAGAAAAACGTGCACATCTGTATAATCAAGATATAAATTGCGGCTGTCTTGAAATTAGGTGTCTCATTTTGAAACCTAAAGGACAGTGATCAGCCACTACACCCTAGTTAAGAACTAAATCAAGTTTATGTTTCTCTTCAAAAATAATGATTAGAGAAAAACAATGATTGAAACAGCACCCTAATTGTCGGTTACATGATATTGAAATGCCTGTGACTTTAATTTCTATAAAGAACATAGGGTTATTGTCTCCAAATATCAGCTTCACCAAAGACATACATCTTGAGTGGGACAGTCACGTAGTTCAAAAATCATTTACAAAGCAATGGAGTTCTTGCTTTATTACCATTCACTTTCCAAGCTTTTCCCCTCCATCTATTAAGTAAATTTCTGTCACATCTCTTTATGTCCTGAAGTGTATTTGTGAATGAAGATTTCAAATTCTGTACCATATGTGTTTGGGCTGGGTCCGGACCAAGGCAGCCCCTTGTACCAGCGTCTCAAGGAGACAAATGATCGGGCTGAATTTCAAAGCACTTGAGCTTCAAAGCACCTGCCTTCAGCGTTTCACAGAGCTTATCTCCTTGACAGAGCACAGCCCCCATCTCCGTAGCATTGCTTCCTAAGAACAAGATGACCTTCGCAGACAGAACACAACCTTCTTCTCCCGAGCTCTGTTTCCTAGGAACAACATGATTTACTAACAAAATGTCATCTGGACCAAACTTTCAACCGCAGCACAAAGAACCTCCCTTCCCCCTTTCGGTTCATATGCCTTTAAGCTCTTGTCCTATAGATGACCCGTCATCCCAGTACCAGGTGCGACTTCCCTGACCTAACTCATTGGGTCTTGGAACCCGCCTGCCTGGGGGCTCAAGATGCCCCATCCCTTTCCCTGCCCTTCCTTCCCTCCAAGGAGTTCTTTCCCTGCCTCAATAAAATCTTTCTCAACTTCACATTCCTGGTTAAATTCTATTTCTGTTCCATGCCTCTGTCTCCAACCTTTCAATATGCGCTAACCAGAGTACAGGTTTCCAAATGAACTCCACTCCTTTTATTCAACCTGTGTGCCATTTGTAATCCTTGAAATGTATGTGACAGATCAGAACTGTGGCCGTGTTGGCATTTGCTTCTGGTAGTGCATAGAAAGAACATGTGGAAAGCAGAGGTTCTCAGAGTGCAGCTTGGCATGTGAGCTCATTAACAAAGGACCTATCAGAATTTAACCACCTCAGAATAATGAAAAGATGGCACACACTACTGAGGGAGGTCCACTCTCAACAAAAGGAAAGTAAGACTTGGACTTCGGGAGATGGGTTGACCTTCCAGATGTTTTTGTTGAATAGTTTTGAAAATCATGATTGTTCAAAGGCATTGAAATCAGCGTGTCCTTTTAAAAAAATACTTTCCTTAGGGGCTCTTACATCTCTCATCACAATCTATACATTCCTCCAATGTGTCAAGTACATTTGCACACATGCCGCCATCATCATTTCAAAGCATTCTCTTCCCACTTGAGCCCCTGGTATCAGCTCCCCATTTCTTCCCTTCCCCCCACTGCCTGCCCTCCCTCATGAACCCTTGATAAGTTGTAAATTATTTTTTCCATCTCTTACATTCTCTTCTGTTGCTCCTCACGTACTTTTTCATTATTCGTCCCCGTGGGAGGGGGTTCTAGCTTGATCCTTGTGATTGATACCCCCTTTCTCCCCCACCCTCCTCTAATCCTCCTAGTATCTCTATTCTTCTTGTTGGCTCTGAGGGGTTTATCTATCCAGCATTCCCCGTGTTGTGGGCTCTTATCTGTAGCATTGTGTATACTGTGGTTTAATCAGATTTGTAAAGTAGAATTGAGATCATGATAGTGGGGTGAATGAAGGAAGCACCAAAGAGCTAGAAGAAAGTTGTGTGTTTCATCGGTGGTATACTGCACCCTGACTGGCTCTTCTCTTCCCTGTGACCCTTCTGTGAGGGGATGTCCAATTGTCTATTGCATTGGGTCTCCACTTCATGCCCCCCCACATTGGATATGGTTTTATTTTGCGTCTTAGATGCCTGATAACTGATCCCATGCACACCCCATGATCACACAGGCTGGTGTGCTTCTTCCATGTGGGGAAATCAGTGTATCTTTGTTTAGATAAAATACAGACAGTTATTTGGGTTATGAAAGTTTGACTTGTGTACATCCTATAGCTATAAGCCAATCCCCATAAAACCTATTACATTAAAAATTCAAGGTACATACAATGGTTCATAATGTTTGCAACACACATGAAAACATTATTGTTATTATTATTAAACTGTTATGTTAAAGATTTCTTGTAGAATAGTTTTTAAAAATATTTTCTATGCATTGAAAGAGTATATATAATAAACTAAGACAAACATTTGATAACTCATGTTGTATATGAAGTTTAACCATTTAGACTTATGTACAAATTCAACTTAAGAACAGATTAAGAACAAAAATAGTTTGTAATTTGGGGACCGCCTGTAAATTGCAATTTCATTGTAATTTCTATATGTTTTAGAAAGGAGGCCTGGTGTCATAGTGGGTTATGAATTAGGCTACTATTTCTAACTGCAAGGTGAGTAGTTGGAAACCACCAGCCACTCAAAAGGAGACAGATGAAGTTTTCTGTCCCCATAAAGATTCATATCCTTGGAAACCCACAGGAGCAGTTCTACTGTGTCATATAGAGTCCACTTCCATGGTAGTGGCTTCCCCAAACCCCCTTTTTTAGTTTATGTGTTTTAGAGATTTCAGGGTTAAGGGCCAAAGTTTTGGCGTTCTTTGTTAGAGAGACAGAATGTAAAGCAGAATAAATGTCCTGAGGAGGACATGGAAACGGGTAAGACAGCCATTGCCAATCTAGTAAGCAGGCTGATTTCGTCTCTTGCCCTAGTGTGTGTTAGTGCAGTTTCTCCTCGGAAAGCTACACGTAGAGCTGTTTAGATGGAAGGGAGTGAATAGGGATGAAGAGACCAATTAACCAATTTTTCTTGGCCCTTTCCTCGCACACAGACACATTCTACACAATACCCCAGTTTTGATGTATTATTTTAATTAATCCCAGTCTTTTGATTCCTGCAAAAAGAAGGTTAGCAAATGTAACAATGCTCGAGAGTTTCTTTATCGTAAAAGACACATAATTTCAAGCATTTAATAAGGTAGATTTATTCTGGGTAGTTTAGCTTGCACGTTCACTCAAACAGCCCTCCCCGAAGACAACATTAAAAATGTGATTAGTTAGCTGCCATCAATAACACAAAATAGGAAAATGCTCTCTGAAGGGACAGCTTTGTGGAGGACACAGCACAGTGTGTAGTAAAAATATATGGCCTAATAAGTTTACATTTGCAGGCTCATTTGTTAAAACTCTTGAATTTCTAATTTGTGTCGGAAAGATAAATGGATGGAGCCATAGGAAAGTGTGAGATTAATACTGATGGATGGGATTCTCTTTTTTTGCTAGCCTCTCAGTTCCACACAACCCAGTAGGCAGTTTATAAGAGCACCAAATGTAAATAAAAAGAACATTGCTTACTTTGGTGAAGACCAATTACCAGCTATTTTGTTCCTTTCAATCCACTGTTAAAGCAATTTCTAGATAATCTAATTATTATTCTCCAGTAATCGAAAGGCCAGCAATTCACAATTTCAGTTTATCAGATTGGCCCCAAGAAGTTCTCTTATGAAAATAGCAGAAAATTTAGGGATTGCATTTCTCATTGTATTTCACAAACTATTTCTTCATCTCTCTCTCTCTCTGTCTATTCTCTCTCTTTCTGTCTATTATCTCTCTCTCTCTTTCACAGATAAGAACAAAAAGGGAAACAAAAAGGCATCTCTCCCAATTAACAATAAAAAAGTTAGACAAATAAAACAAAACACAAAAACAAAATGAGATTTCTATTGTGGAAGGAAATTGATAGCAGATGGAAAATGCCAAGTGTATTTTGGAAGGAAATTAGTAGCAGAAGGTAAATGCCAAGTGTACTTTTGCCCACTGAAACTTCCACTACAAGGTACAATGCTTAAGGTCTTAAACAATGCCTGTTCTGAAGTATGCTTGATCCTCATGAATTCCCTGACTTTATGTCACAGAGGGTGTTAGGCTAGAGTCACAGCCATGCTGAGTTGCAGAAAGGAAGTAAACTAGTACCCAAGCATTTAGCTCGGAAAAACTCACTCAACAAAACTCAAAGCAACAACAATAAGTTCAAGAGGTAGAAATCAGAATGATAAAAATTCCATTGGCCCTATTGGAATGTGCCTGTTGCCAATCTCTGATACTTTTTTGTGGTTGTATTGGTGGCAAAGAAAAGCTAGAGTGAGCACATGAGCAAGAAGAAATGCATTTGGTGAAAAGTACTCATACAAAGAACATTCTGGAGTCCAGCTGGAGTATGGCTTCTTAGGAGATAGCCTGGCACCATAATAACATATGGATGGATCCCATGGCTAATAGACCTCTCAAGAAAAGACAAAGCTGATACATAAGGCTCAGGGAGGAAGACCATTGTTATCCTTGAGACATGACAACAAGTTCCTGGCTGTAACCTTGTCCCATCAAAGAAGGTCCTCAGATATCCCTATGCCCCAGCAAGGAAGTCTCCAGGAATTACTACCCCTCAGCAAAAAAAATGAATAAACAAACAACCCCAAACACTACATACTACTTTAAGGGACAATAGGACAAGACTACAAAACCACAATAAGCAAATACACACCCAATGAAAGATCAACATTACTGATTAATCAAACTCTTACAGATTTGAAAAGAGAAACACAACATAGCAATAATAGTAGAATACTTCCACACTCCATTCTTAAAGCTTTCCTCATCTGGAAAGAAACTCAATAAAGAAACAGAATAACTAAATTGCACGATTTACCTGGTCTATTCTTAGGTATGTAGAACACGCCATCCACCAGCAGCACAGCATACATTACTTTCCAGTGCCCACATTCTCTAGCACAGACCAGATGTTAGATCATAAAACAAACCTTAATAAATTTTAAAATATTGAGATTCTCCACTCCGTTTTCTTAGACCACCATACTATAAGAACAGAAATCAAGCATAGAAACAAGAGGACAAAAAATCAAATGCATGGAGACTGAACAACATGCTACTTTAAAATGATCAGTTAATAGGAAAAAAATTTTTAAACCTTGAAACAAATGAGAATGAAAACAGAATATCAGAAATCCTTGGGACACAGCAAAGGCAGTTATGAGAAGGCAGTTTAGAACAATCAACACAGAGATAAAAAGAAAAAAAGAAGAGAAAACCTAAATCAACACCTTAACTCAGCATCTTCAACAATTACAAGAGCAGTAAACGAAACCTTCAACCACTAGGAGAAAATAAGTAATACATTTTAGAAGAGAAATAAATGAAATAGAAAACATAAAAAAGAGAAAATAGAAAAACTTAACAATACAAGACGTTGGTTCGAAAAGATTAACAAAATTGACAAATCACTGGTAAGTTAAACACAGGAAAACAAAGAGAAGATGCAAATATCTAGGATTATAGGTGAAAAGGGTGACATCACAACAGAATCAACAGTGAAATAAAAAGTATAACAGCACGGCTTCAAAAGACTGCATCCTAACAAATTTGAAAACCAAATTCTAGAAACACACCACTTACCCAAACTACATAGGAAACCTCAAAAGATCCACACAACAGAAGAAATAAATCAAGTCATTATAAACATTTCCAACCGGAAAAAGCCCAGGACCAGACGACTTCCCTGGAGAATTCTACCAAGTATTCAGAGAAGAACTGACGATAGCTCTACACAGACTGTTCCAGAATACGGAAAAGGACAACCAACACCCAAATTCATTTTCTGAAGTGAGAACCATGGTGATACCAAAACCAGAGGAAGATAGCACAAGGATAGAAAACTGTAGACCTATATCCCTTATGAACATAGACATAAGAATTCTCAACAAATTTTTTGCTTTTTTCCTAGCCAATAAAACAATAACAACAACAAAAACAAACAAATACTACCGTCAAGTTGATGCCCACTTATAGCGGCCCTATAAGACAGGGTAGAATTGCCCCTGTGAGTTTCTGAGACTAACTATTTACAGAGGTAGAAAGCCCAGCCTCCCTCCTATGGAGCAGCTGGTGGTTTCGAACTTCAGGCCTTGTAGTTAGTAGCTATGGTAGTTACATGATTTCACGTCAATTTGAAGTGTAGAGGGGGAGGCAGCCTGACGGTGCCTCCTGTGGGTGTGATCTCCTCATAAGGAGGGTCCTGGGAATCTCCTTTCTCTACCCCACCTTCCTGTTGAAGGGCCACACTGAGACCTGCGTGAGCCCTGTGATGCCGCCACTGCCATGGGATCCACACAGCTCTGCACCCACCTGCCTGTGACCTTCGTGCATTCATCATTGCATGTGGCTGCGTGAGTCTGAAGAGGGACTTATGGACTAGTATCAGATTTATGGGCCAGGACTGGACTTTAATTATCTGAGTAGATACTCTGCAGTTGAGTTTTGTACTTCCACTTACTGCCACAAGGGCAGTGTGTTTGGTTGTGACCCATAGTCAAGTATTTGCCTCAGGTTTGGGATGCTAAGGAATGAAACCATTGTCACATTACATAACCACAAACTGGGTGAATGAAAGGGAAATTAAATCTAAAGATACTGAAATTCTTTATTTGAAGATATAAGTCCTAAACAAACAAAAAACAAAAAGAAAATAAACTAATATCTAGAATAAAGGTGAGAGACATTTGGAAATTTTCTTTAGTGAATAGTATTATTATTTTAAAAAATCATTTTATTAGGGTCTCATACAATTCTTATCACAATCCATACATACATCAATTGTGTAAAGCACATTTGTACCTTTATTGCCCTCATCATTCTCAAAACATTTGCTCTCCCTTGAAGCCCCTGGCATCAGGTCCTCATTTTTTCCCCTCCCTCCCTGCTCCCCTCCCTCATGAACCCTTGATAATTTATAAATTATTATTTTGTCATATCTTTCCCTGTCCAACGTCTCCCTTCACCCACTTTCTGTTGTCTGTCCCCCAGGGAGGAGGTTATATGTACATTCTTATAATCACTTCCCCCTTTCCAACCCACTCTCCCTCTGCCCTCTCGGCATCGGCACTCTCACCACTGGTCCTGGAGGGATCATCTGTCCTGGATTCCCTGTGTTTCCAGTTCCTATCTGTACCAGTGTACACCCTCTGGTCTAGCCAGACTTGCAAGGTAGAATTCGGATCATGATAGTGGGGGAAGAAGGAAGCCTTTAGGAACCAGAGGAAAGTTGTATTTTTCATCATTGCTACATCGCACCTTGTCTGGCTCTTCTCCTCCCCGAGACCCTTCTGTAAGGGGATATCCAGTGGCCAACACATGGGATTTGGGTCTCCACTTTGCACTCCCCGCCTCATTCACTATGGTAAGATTTTTTGTTCTGATGATGCCTGATACCTGATCCCTTCACACCTCCTGATTGCACCGGCTGGTGTGCTTCATTCATGTGGGCTTTGTTGCTTCTCAGCTATATAGCTGCTTGTTTACCTTCAAGCCTTTAAGACCCCAGACACTTTATCTTTTGATAGTCTGAGTGAATATTATTTGTAGACAAAGCAAACCTGCAGATTATTTTAGGAAATTCTAGAAATCGATTTAGCCTGTGCTAAAGCGACCCCCCCTCCTTACACGGAACTAAGAGGCATTAGAGGGGGATAAAGCACACAGGGTGCATGTATTCTTTATGCCCCCTTGATCTAAAGCCAATAGAGGAATTTGTGTTTGTGAGTGAATCCTCCTGTAAACTCTAAAATGGACATAAGAGCCTTTGCAGAATTTTTTAGATGAATATGTAATGAAACATGAAGAAGCAGATTACTTTTGAAACTCGTACAACTTTATTTTCTTATTTAAAAATTCTGAATGGTTCCCATTGTTTGCAAGAGAAAAATCCATGCTTCTTAGCCCAGCATATATATGAAATCCTTTGCAATTTAGCCCTAAAATTTCTCTTCGCACCTAATCTCTTACACTTCCTACCATGGCCTTCACTACATGAAAGCTACTTAGAACTGTTGGAAAATCAACGTCCTAGGTGAGGCCACACATATTTTTCCTGGTACTGGGTTGCTGCCCCTGGACTCTGCTGTCCCTTTCATCCTCAGCCTTCCAGGCATAGCTGTAATGCTGCCTCAAATCAGACCAGAAGGAGGGCCTCCCCTTTGCCGCTCCTACCTCCTGTGCTTACTTTTCCTTTTGTGCTTCCTCCCCGATCAGCCAATTGCCTACTTGGAAGATTGTTTCCTTACATGAAGTGTGACCTCCTCAGAGAAGGGCGAAGGCACAGGAGAATGTGGCGTTAGAACCATTTTCCCCAGTAGTTCTTCAAGAGTTTCTGACTGGGGGCAGGGCTAGGTGGATAGATAACTCTGGTTACCAGAAATCACTCGAATGTCATGCTAAACACATTTCCAAATGCAGACATGTCTTGGAGAGATTGTGGGTTTGATTTCAGACCACCACAATAGAGCAGATAGCACAATAAAGTGAATTGCACAGTTTTTTGTTTCATAGTGCCTAAAAAATTATGCTCATATTATACTGTAGTCTAGTATTTTTGCAATAGCATTATGAAAAGGTTTGGAATTTTATGAAAATTAACAAATGTAAGAGAGACATGAAGTGAAATACAAGCTGTTAAAAAATGGTACTGATAGATAGGCTCAAAAAGAGTTACCACCAACCTTTAATTTTTTTCTCCAACCTTTAATTTGTACAAAATCCAACATCTGTGAAGCACAATTAAACGAAGTTCAACAGAACAAGGTATGCGTGTACCGGCTTTATGCATGTATGTGCGCGTGCATGCCTGTGTATTGGGATGGGGAGTTGTGGGTGGAGATTTGAAAGAAAGAAAGCAGAGAGAAATATAAGTGCTTTGGAATAAAGACTTGCACTGGCAGGGTTCTAAGACAGCATTTTTCTATCAGTTTTAAAAAATGTTTATAGGTTTTTAAGAGTCAGAGGAGTACAGATCTCTTGTTTTTGGTCAGAAAGGGCAATTTAAGGCTAATTTGAAAAAGATACACTTTAATTGAATGGCCCCCTTTGGAGATAACAACTTTCGAATGAGAAATTCCATTCTGTCACAAATTAGGGAGGTCCAGTTCCTATGTCAGTAATTGATAACCCAGATATCCCAGAGTCAAGTAATCTTTCAGTGTCTTATTTAACCAGGATTTTAGGAAGAATAGCTCTCTGACGAATCCTAGTATGTTTGTTTTTGATGTTTTCCACACTGATGACATCCTTGCATATGTCTTTCCACATTTGCTTCTCAATAGGAATGCATATTTGACATTTCAAAGACTACAAAATATGATTTCAAAAATAAACACTGCTGTAGTAATTTTGATGGCTGATGATCTGTGTATGCACTGTCAGTTAGCTTTGAGACTGTGAATTAGGCTGGCTTGCTTTGTTATCAGTTACTAGTGTTGTTTAGCTAGATCCAGGGAAGATGACATGTAAGGATGCAATTTTTAAAACAGTTTTATTGACATGTAATTTATATTATTTATAGAATATAATTGATATATTATACAATCGACATAGAATTATATCGACATATAGTGTATATATTGTACAATTCAATAAAAAGAGTTGCGCAAACACCACAGTCAATTTTGGCACGCTTTTTCCTTTCCAGTACTCACTGTTAGCTCTCCGTGTTCCCCCAAACCTCTAGTGGCATGCCCCTAGGAAACTGTTAGTTGAGTTACTATCTCTATAGATTTACTTATCCCTGATTTCATAAACAGAAACATATACAAAACTAAAACAAAACATAAATAAATGAACCCTACAGCAATAACAAAGATGAAGCACAGGAAAACCTTAATAGAAAAGAAAGCAGAACATATTAAAAATTGGAATGCAAACATTGGAAACAATGAAGAACTTTCCTCCCAGAAAGATAAAATTTTATCTTTATATATAACTATATATATGTGTGTGTGTGTGTAGATATACATGAAAATCCATTTCAGGTCTCCACGTGGATTAAGCTTCCATTGAATACCCTCTGCCAATGGACCAAAGTTATGAATGCCTTGCAATTAGACAGAGTGCAATGGAAAGTGCATTACTGCAAATGTAGTTAGGTTAACACTTAACACCTTATCCTTTGTTCTCCCTTTTGACTCATTTAAAATTATTTCTAGTTTTTATTCTTTTCCACCTGTGTTAGTCCAGGCAGACTTGAGAAACAAATCCAGGGAAACGCATATGAAAGAACTTTATGTCAAAGAGTAATTGTATATTAAGGAAATATCCCAGCCTAGTTCAGACCAAGTCCACAGGTCCGATATTAGCCCATATGTCCGATACTGGTATATAAATATCAGTGTATAAATTCCTCTTCAGACTCACACAGCACATGCACTGAGGAATGCAGGAAGATCAAGGCCAGTGGGTGAAAAGTCTTGTGGATTTAATGGTGGTGGAAACATATCAGCGTGGGTGCAGGTCTCCAGGTGGCTCCTCCACAGGATGTTGAAGCAGAGAGATAGAGTGGCCTGCCCCTTCTGATGGCAGAATCAAGAGAGGGGAATCGTTATGAGAAGGCCACGCCCACACAGAGGCATCATTGGCTATGATCTGATGAACAGGCTAGACTCCACCCCTTCCTTTATAATACCCTCAAGTTTACACAAGATTTTGTCACTACCACACTGCTTTCTTTTGATTCAGGTTTTTCTGTTTTATTTGGTCACTTTGTATGTGTGTGAGCATGTGTGTTTCTCTATATGAAATGCAGGACAGGTAAATATAGAGACATAATAACTGATTAATAGGTTCCTAGGACATGGCAGTGGTGGTTTGGGGGAAATGGAGAGCTAACCACAATGAGCACAAGAAAGAAGATGCTCTAAAGTTGCTTGTTGTAATGACTGCATCACTTCTTTTCATATGATTAAACGGCCCTGGTGCTACAGTGTTTAAATACTCAAGTATTAAGTGAAAGGTTGGTAGTTTAAACTCACCAGAAGCTCCGTGAAGAGAGAAAAAAGCCCCTGGTGATTTGCTCCCATAAAGATCAGACATCAAAGATACAAAACGAAACAAAAAATCATATCAATGGGAATGAAGATGAGGGCAGAGTGGAGACCCAAAGCCCATCAGTAGTCAATTAGAAAGCCCCTGTCAGAAGGACCACAAGTAACAGATGACACAGTCAGGGTGCAGTATCGCACTGACGAAGCACACAACCTTTCTCTAGTTCTTTAATGCTTCCTCCCCCCACCACTATCATGACCCCAATTAAAAAATCATTTTATTGGGAGCTCGTACAACTCTTATCACAATCCACACAACCATCCATTGTGTGTCAAGCACATTTGTACATTTGTTGCCCTCATCATTCTCAAAACATTTGCTTTCTACTTGAGCCCTTGGTATCCGGTACAGCAAAATGGCAAGTCCTACACAGGCTTCTGTCAGTGAGGCTTATGAGCATGTGGCAATTTACATACAAACTGCTTTATGTTTAGAAAAATAAAAATGTCAGAACCAATGGAGAATGTTAAACATGGTGATATGTTTATACAATGTAAATTTATTGCCCCATTTAAAAATTGGAGTAATAAACTAATGTGATTGATACGTATTTGCCAGAGACGCCCAATGCCACTGAAATCGCCTGCTTACTTTCAGGTGGAAGGCTGTTTTATTGGTAAATGATTTGGCTGCTGCAGTGCTCTCTCTTATCTTGTAACCCTGCATTAAGCTTACCTAGAAAGAATAAAGAATGTCTGGGATGTACTGACTTGTGTGTAAACAAGAGTACTTTACAGTCCTCTTCATGGAAATGAGAACAGAATATCCGTTGACTTCCTCTCTGTACTTGACTTCCTCTATCCACGTTACTACTGTTTGGTGCTCCAGAGGGGCTGGAAAAGGCCCTGGGTTTCTGATCACTTTCCTGAGTTATTTACTTACCTGAAGTAAGTAAGTGAAAATTGCAGAAACTTTCACTGGCTTCGTAAAGTGTAATATAATTGACAAGGCAAGGAAGGAAACTCAGAAAGGAGGCATGTCTGAACAAAGGATACACAAGACAGGACAGTAGAGCTTGTATGATTTACTCAAGGCTCGTGTTTTTATTCCTTCTAAATTTTGAAAGAGGTGAAAGATGTGTGTGAACACCCATGAGTGTATAGAAAAACAAATGTGTGCATAAAATCTTGTATCGAAATCATCTGAAATATCTCAGACTTGTCAGCTGGATTCCCTTGGAAGAAGAACTGGTGGAGAGAAATTCTTTAAAGTGGTTACAGACTCTTTGGGGATCAGAGAGTGAATTTTGACTTGTGGTTAGAGACTACATTAATATGAGCACTACAAAAATCTAACATATCCTGACCATAAAAAAGGATAAAATCAGAAAATGGAAATTTTGCATCAGCTCAAAATTTGGACAGGGGTCAGTAGGGAGTCGTTCCATTGTACTTATCAGCTCTGAAGTGTCTACTATTTTTTCTTGATGAAATGTTGGGAGGGGAATTAAGTCATGTGCATTGCCTGCCTTTGGAGCAGACATAGACTTGCCTCACCCTACTGGAACTAATTATAAATCATTTCCTTCCTGAGTGGCTCAGTATTTGTTGTTGTTAGGTGCAGTATAGTTGGTTTCAATCCTATAGACAATAGTAGAAAACATCTGCATCATTTCACGATTGTTCTTATGTCTGAGCCCATTGTTGCTGTCATTGTGTCAATCCTTCCTGTTGAAGATCTTCTTTTCTCTGCCCCTATATTTTATCAAGCATGATGTCGTTTTCCAGGAAATGATCTTTCCTGATGATATGTCCAAATCATAGGTGATGAAGACTCATCATTCTTGCTTCTAAAGAACATTCTGGCTGTACTTCTTCCAAGACAGATTTGTTGGTTCTTTTGGCAGTCCATGGAATTTTCATTATTCTTTGCTAGATGCATCAATTCAAATGTATCAATTCTTCTTTGTTCTTCAGTGTTTCATCTTATTCCAATGAAAAGACAGCTTCCTTATGTTAAAGCTCCAAAATTAGCTTCCATTGAACGGAGCCATTGTGGCATAGTGTGTTACTATGACCGGTCTGCGGCAGAAAGATGAGGATTACTGCTCCCATATTTACAGCTTTGGAAACCCACAGGGATAGTTATGATCTGCACTTTAGGGTCATTAGGAGCCACCTCTATTAGAGGAATTAAAGTTAGATAGATAACCATAGACTTCTCCATAGAAACGAGGAAAGACAGAAGAGACTTATAATATTTTCAAAGTGCTGAAAAAATAACTGGCAACTTAGAATTGAGAAACCAGCAGAATGTCTCTTAATAATCAAGTAAAAATATACATAAAGAAGAGATTTTGTGGTGAGGGGGGTGTAGGAGGCCTAATAGGGTGTGATCAAGGGTAATGTAACTGAGAGGAATTACTGTAACCCAAATGAAGGTTGAGCATGATAGTGGGACAAGAGGAAAGTAAAAGGAAATAGAGGAAAGAGCTAGGAGGAAGAGGGCATTTATAGAGGTATAAATAAAGGCATGTACATATGTAAATATATTTATATATAAAGATGAAGATACCGAAATAGATTTATGTGCATCTATTTATAGGTTTAGTATTAAGGTAGCAGATGGACATTGGGCATCCACTCAAGTACTCCCTCAATGCAAGAATACTTTGTTCTATTAAACTGGCATTCCATGGTGCTCACCTTCCTGACATGACCACTGAAGACAAAGCGGGTGCATAAACAAATGTGGTGAAGAAAGCTGATGCTGCCTGACTATCAAAAGATATAGCATCTGGGGTCTCAAAGGCTTGAAGGTAAAGACTTGAAGGTAAACAAGCGGCCATCTAGCTCAGAAGCAAAAGAGCCCTCATGGAAGAAGCACACCAGCCTGTGTGATCACGAGGTGTCGAAGGGATCAGGGAGCAGGCATCAAAAAACAAAAAGTCATATCATTGTGAATGAGGGGGAGTGTGGAGTGTGGACCCAAAACCCATCTGTAGGCAACTGGATATCCCCTTACAGAAGCATCGCTGGGAGAAGATGAGCCAGTCAGGGTGCAGTGTAGCAAAGATGAAACATACAACTTTCCTCTGGTTCCTAAATGCTTCCTCCTCCCCCACTATCATGATCCCAAGTCTACCTTACAAATCTGGCTAGACCAGAGGTTGAACACTGGTACAGATAGGAACTGGAAACACAGGGTATCCAAGATGGAGGATACCTTCAGGACCAGTGGTGAGAGTGGTGATACCGGGAGGGGTGGAGGCAGGGTGGGGTAGAGAGGGAGAGCCAATTACAAGGATCTACATGTAACCTCCTCCCTGGGGGATGGACAACAGAAAAGTGGGTGAAGGGAGACATCAGACAGTGTAAGATAAGACAAAATAATAATTTATAAATTATCAAGGGTTCATGAAAGGGGCGGGTGGGGAGGGAGGGGGAAAAATGAGGAGCTAATGCCAGGGGCTTAAGTGGAGAGCAAATGTTTTGAGAATAATGAGGGCAACGAATGTACAAATGTGCTTTATACAATTAATATATGTAAGGATTGTGATAAGCATTATATGAGCCCTCAATAAAATTATTAAAAAAAGAAGATATTTTACCACAAAAATCTATATGCAATAAACCTTTAAATAAAGTTTTTTTAGGGATGAGGAAAAATTATTTCAATACTATAAAAATGGAAAATTATTCTAAAAAGATGATCAAAACTTTCAAATAAAATGACAAAAATCTATAGAAACTCAAACATTTCTACTTAAGACAACAATAATATTGATATTAAGAATAATAACCAACTTGTGGGACTAAAATACTAGGCAACAATTAAATGGAAGTTAGGGGAAGATGGTCAGTATTAAAATATATTCAGGTTCTTACATTTAAAAGATCATTTTATTGGAGACTCTTACAGCTCTTTTAACAACCCATACAACAATTGTATCAATTACATTTGTACATATGTTGCCATCATTATTTTCTAAACATTTACTTTTTACTGAGCCCTTGCTATCAGCTTCCGCTTTCCCCCTTCCTTCCCCCATCCTCCTCGTGAACCTTTGATATATTATAACTTATTATTATTATTCTTGTATCTTACAACTACCACTGTTTCCCTTCCCCATGGTTTCTGTTGTTCATCCCTCTGGTTTGTGTGTGTGTGTGTGTGTTATGTGTAGATCAGTGTGATCAGTTCCCCAATCCTTCCCTCCTTTCACCACCTTCCCCTACCCTCCTGGTATCAATACTCCCATTCCTGTTTCTAGATTCCTCCAAACATGAGCTCTTATTTCTTATCTGTACTTGTGCACATGCTCCTGTCTAGCAGCAGTGAAAGGCAGGACTGGGGTCATGATAGTGGGGGTTGAGGCAGCCTCAAGTAACCAGAGGAATATTGTGTGTTTCATCTGTGCTATACTGTGCCCTGGTTGACTTATCACTTCCTTGAGACCCTTACAGATGGGTTTGGGGGTCTTTGCTCCGGCCCACCTCATTCTCAACAATATGGTTTGTTTGTTTATTTGGGGTCTTCTGATGCCTGTTACCTGGTCCCGTTGACACCTCATAATTGCACAAGCTGGAGTCCTTCTTTGTAGGCTTGTTACTTCTCTGATGGCTGGTTGTTTAACTTCAAGCCTTTATGACCATAGGCATCTTTTGACAGCCTGCCACCATCTGCTTTCTCCACATTTACTTATGCACCCAATTTGTCTTCAGTGATTGTGCCAAGAGGATTGCATCACAGAATGCCAATTTGTTAGTACAAAGTGTCCTTGCATTGAGGGAGGGCATGAGCAGAGGCCTGAAGTCCCATCCACTACCTTAGTGTATTGCCATATAATATATGTACATAGGCCAATACCTCTATTTTAATGAATTAATGTATTGACATATGTGGACACCTAAGTTTATTACTATAGCCATAGCTTTGCTTCCTAGATCATTCCTGTTTCCTTTTACCGTCCTCCTGTCCCACCATCACACTCACCCTTTTTCTGCCTCTTAGTAATTCCTCTTAGCTAGATTGCTATTGCTCCAACAGCCCCAGAATCTCTACATCCTCCTCTTGTTGTTGATTTTAATTCCCTAGTTGACCCGTTTGGGACGTTGTTTGTTAACTGTTCTGTTCCCCCTGTCTCCGGAACCGTTGGTCCAATTGCTTTCTCATTGAGCTTGCTTCCTATACCTGTCTTATATAAGTAGGCAAACCAACAATGACAGAGACCGAACAAAAAGAAAACAAAAGATTGAAGAGCGAGAGCGAGAGCGAGAGCATTTCCAGGGCTTTCCGCTGACCTTTATGACTAGATCCTGGGGGAATTCGGGAAGTGCCCCTCCTAGCCTAAAGTATATTTTTGGGGGCTCCTAAGGGGCTTCGTGGCTTTGCTTTGCTCCCATGGCTGATCAGTTATAGTTCCTTCTTAGTTCGCCCAGCTGTGGGGTGTTCAGCCCGGACTAACTCCCTGCCGAGTGTCCCCAGTATTGCCCTCTCTAGCGGTATGCTCCAGAGAGGTGACAGTGTGTCGTGCGCGGTGCTTGGCGCTTGGCCCTGCAATCCATTCAGAGCCTTGGCAGCTGCGCGCAGGCATCCCCCAGGCTTGGTGTGCTGCTATGGAGTCTAGATCATCCCTTTCTCTTTTTCCTTTTTGGTTGGCTTCCATGTGGGCGTGGCATGCCGGCCCCTCTCCTCAACCTGTAAGTTTAGTGTTGCCTCTCTTGCACATACTTTCAGGTAGTGGGTCATTTGGTCTCTAATAGGAGCTGGCGGTTTAGCCCACTATTTTCAGGCGTTGCTCCACGTGGTTACAAGGTCTTATGTTTCAAGACAACAGTTAAGACAACTTTAGACTTTATTAAGCGAACTATGCTGGTCAAGATTTCAAGAATAACTCACACTTGGATAGAAATTAATTATAAACTATCAAAGCAATAAAGGAAGAAGTTAGTGTCTTACTAAGGGTTCCCCAGAAAGCGAAGGCAGAAAATGATGGCATTACAGTTTTTAGTTTAGAGTATGGCAAAGAAAGCAGGAGTGACCTATGTGGAGTGAATCACAAAAGAACTTGGACATGCACACAGACCCGTTGTCAGGCTGACTGCTGCAATGAACAACTCACTGTGTGACTGAAGACGTTTTCTGAAAAGTAGTTCATAGCTGTCTGTGAAAAGAAGAGTGGAGAAAACATTTCTTCATTTTTAATTCTTCCTTATTCGCCTTCAAATATTTAAATTAAGCCTGCAGAGATGGCATCTCTGGAGATGATTCAGCACCAATTATTCCAAAATTAAAGATCAGGGCGTGGGAAGCCAATGCAGTTGGCCAGGTTACTTACGTACAGTGGTCAGAGTTCATATGGAACTGGCCTCTGCAGCAGCAGACAACACACCGAACTAGCAAACAAGATGTCTTCACTACTGGTAAAGCAACAACAACAACAGAAACAACAAACATCCTTAAAATCATGATTCATTAAAAGTGGGACAAACTGAAATTAAAAGGAAAGTAAGAACAAATCCAACTGAGTCAATGAGATGATAAAGAGAAATTGATTAAACATAATAGCTAAAAGACTGAGGTGAGCAGATTAGATTTTTAAAATCCTAGCTTACATCTCCATTAGAAAGGCATTGACATGTTTGAAGCTTGAAATAAAAATATACAAAGCAACTGTTAACCAAAGTAAAGGTGCCATTACTTAAAAAATAAAAATTTAAGATATTCCTAGAAATACATTTTTCCTGCTAAGTTCTCTATATCTTATAACCTGTTTTATTTCTTTGGGGATAAAATGTTTTTCCTAAGTATATTATGGTATTGTACATATTTTGTCACAGTTGTATAGTACTATTTCAGTCTATCATCCACATTTGGCTGTTGAAATTACACAGCTGTGAAGATTTGCCTTTGTTTCTGTTAGACTGCTTTTCAATTCTGCATTAAGCATCTTAAGTACTATAGAAAAGGTGTTACTTCTTCAAGGCTATTTTGTAACATATTTAAGGACTGGCATTGTGTTTCTAGAGAAAAGCATTCTAGTGTCACTTATATTATCTGTTTTCACCCATTCAAAGTGCTGTTTAGTGAAACTTAAACTATTCAATGTAATTTAATGAAATGACCAAAATGTGTTATGCTCTTTATTGCAACCCCCAAACAAAAACAAAACAAAGATGCCATTAGATGTTTTGTCAGTCCGGGTAGACTAGAGAAACAAATCCATAGAAACTCATATGTGTATAAGAGAGAGTTTTATATAAAGGGTAATTGTACATTAAGAAAGCATCCCCATCTAGTCCTGTCCAAGCCCATAAGTCCGATATTAGCCCATATGTCCCATACCAATCTATAAAGTCCTCTTCAGACTCACAAAACACATGCAATGACACCAAATGCAGGACAATTAGAGGCCACTGCATAGAAAATCTTTGGATCCAGTGGAACTGTAAGCATCTCATCGCTGGTAGGGGTCTCTGTGTGACTTC
Organism: Tenrec ecaudatus; assembly: GCF_050624435.1. Lineage (NCBI taxonomy): Eukaryota > Metazoa > Chordata > Mammalia > Afrosoricida > Tenrecidae > Tenrec > Tenrec ecaudatus. The sequence goes on along the minus strand of NC_134540.1, from coordinate 112,177,113 downwards.
TCCAGTTCCCAGGGCTGCATCAGGATAGGTCCATGTGGCTTCTCCTCAGGGATGTTTTGCAGGAAGTGAGCAGAGAGAGTGTCTCCTGACTTCAAGGAGGAAATACCAGAATTCCCAGAATTCTCAGAAGGCCAAGCCCACACAGAGGCCTCATTGGTTATATCTTGATTGACAGGCCAGACTCCAGCCCTTCACTTGCAAACCTCTCAAATTGACACCAGATTATGTAACTACCACAGATGTATTTTATCATACAGAGAAGGTTTCAGACAAAAAGAATTATTAGATATGTAGAGGGTCACTAAGTCATGGTAAAATATTGGAATCTTCAGAAAGAGGTGGCAATTCTAGGCCTCTCATATAATAACTTCAATATATATAAAGCAAAAATTGATAGAAGAACCATAGAGAGAAATTGTAAGACTATCATAAATACTAAAATGTTCATTACACTTCTTGTACTTATTGTGGTATGTAAGAAGAAACAGCATAATAAAGATAAAGACATTTGAATGGCATGATAAATAAGTTTGATCTAACATAAATCTATACCACACTGTTACAGGGCACACATTCTGCTTAAACTTACTGTGGGTTTACAAAAAGTCATTTTGAATTGGATTGAAAAACAGGTTTTACCAACTTTCAAAGAACTAGCGTTATACACTGACATCTAACTTGTAAGGAGCTCTAGTGGTGCAGTGGTTAGCACTTGGATCCTAATCAAAAAGTCAGTGGTTCAAACTCAACAGGTGCTCAGCAGGAGAAAGATGTGGCAGTCGGCTTCCATAAGGATTCACAGCCTTGGAAACTATGGAGTAGTTCTGCTCTGTCTATAGAGTGTACTTTGTGCAACAAATTTGCTCTGATCTGCAGAGCGTGAATGGACTTGATGACAATGGGTTAGGTATAGCTCACATCTCCCTAGCAAAGACATCCTGAAGTTGGAGGCTTCTGGTAACTAACTCCTGAACAACAGTAACGCCGTGGGTCAACTCCACCTAGAGAGGATTTTAATAGAACACAAATGGATGTTCAATCTTGGGTTGATGATGTTGGGAAAGGATATGACAGGCTTTGCTGAAAGCTGAACTGTATAAGGTGACAAACTGCTTCCAAAAGGGTTTAGGTAGATATAAGCATATAGATTCCTTTGCAATAAAATAAGAGAAGCCAGGAATTGGAGACTGAAAACGTTTAGTCAACTAGCAATTTTACCCAGTTTCTAGTAAGGGTGGTTATTGGAAATCCTGCTGAACCAAGGTGTAGGGGTATTCAGTTTACTAGAGAGGAATGGGAAATTTTTAGGTGCTGAACTAGGTCAGAGGAGGTCAAATTATATGCGTGAATGTGAAAGTAACCGACTTTGCCATGACTGTTTCTTGCTGGGCCTACAATTCAACGCCATTTCTTCCAAGCAGTATATGCTATGGGTCCAGCCACATGCAATTTTATTCTCTGGATAATATCCTCATTTAGGTTCTTTTTGCTGCTTTTTTTGTTACCCAATCTGTATAGCTGATGTAGCCCTTTAATTTCTGATTCCTTTGCATTTGAATTTTTTCATAACCCAAATATTTGCAACCTAATATGAAACTGGATTGACACATCATGAACCTCCTTTGATCATTTGATAATCCCAGAGGTTGGGAATATTAAGTGCTGCTAAGGCACTAAACTTTATTGCTGATATTATCTATTAAGTATCTCTAAAAGAATTAATAAAATGGCAGCTTTTTAGAGCCCATTTGTGACTCATAAGATATGGGTTCAAACCTCTCCTTTTATTACACTTTTATGTCTCTAATTATTCCTGTAAGGGATAGAATAGTGCAGGGCAATCATGAAATCAACTCTTGTAACTTCTACAAAGAGCCACAGGGTCTGAAAATTATATAGGTGTTACACTTTAAAACAATCTAGGAAAGTCTAGAATGGTATGATGAAGATAAAAAATAAGGAGAGCAAACTCAAAAGAGAAGAAACACACATACATAAAAATGCCACATGTAATAGAGGAATAAAAATAATGCTAAAATCAATAGATCTGTAAAAGTCATGAACCCATAAAAATACCCCTACTGTTTCAATACTTATTAATGGCCTGAGGTGATTTACTCAGTCTCCATGCCTCATTTTACTCATCCATAAAATGGTTATAGCAATCATAACATTATGACTTTTGTGTTATTGGGACCAAGAAGGTTCTCTCTGTAGTATCACAGAATCATGTTTGTGTCTGTGTACTATATTATGCTGTAAATTCTTGAAATCAAGGGCCATAACTTATTCCTACAGCTAAAAAAACAATTCTTTGAAGATTACTTGGTATTGGTAAAACAAAACAAAAGATTAGATTTTCTTTCTTCTCAGTTTTCTCAATTCAATTGAACAAAAATAGACTATTAATTTGTAATTTATTCTAACTAGAGCATGTGACAAAACAGGAAAAAATAGAAAAGCTATTGGTAAAATACATTAACAAATATCATATCAGACTTGTCACAAACCACCTAATAGACATGGGGGAAAATATTATCATGATTAGTAATATTGGTAATAATATCAACTAACACTTACTGTAACCACTTGTTATATGTCAGAAGTGTGTTAATAGATTTACACCCATATGTTCTGTGTTTCCATGTTTTAAACTTTACTGCATGTTAGAAAAATTTCAACATGAATGATTGAAGTAAAAATGATTCCTCTGGTAAATGACCTGAGAAACATATTAAGAGTTGAAAAATCAGAGCAGGGAGACCAGGTGGAAAATAATGCAACAATTCAAGAGAAATGCAGTGACTGCTTATAAAGGGTGGTGATAATGCATGGAGAAGCAGAGTTTGATACGGTTTGAAGAGAGAGCCAAGGGGGATAAGTAGCAGATGGGGTGTGAAAATAGAGGATCAAGGATGATATGAAAATTTGGGCCCGCGCAATTGAGAGTATGGCACACAACCGGTTAGGTGCTTGACTACTCACTGCACAGTTGGTCATTTGAACTCACTCATCCATAAATGCATTGGAAGATAGGCCCGGTTATCTGCTTCTGTGAAGTATACCTTGAAACCCAAAGAAACTTCTGTCTATATTGGATTATCATGAGTTAACTTGATGCAGCCATTACCACCAAAGTTGCTAATACTTGATAACTGCCAGTCTACTGAGTACAGTGCTCTAATCTCACAAGAACTCTTTTTAAAAATCCACATGCTTTCGAGTAGATCCTAATCTATGGAATCCATATGTATCAGAGTAGAACTGTGCCCCATGATTTTTTTCTCTAGATAATTTTTTGGGAATTAGATCACCAGGCGAAGAATATTGAGAGTACTATGAACTGCCAAAAGAAACAACCGATGTGTCCTGGAAGAAGTACAGCCCAAAGGCTCCACAGAGACAAAATCAGTGAGAATTGGTGTCACCTACTGGACATGTGGTCAAGAAAGACCATTCCCTAGAAACAGGCAGCATGCTTGGTAAAGTAGAGGGACAACCAAAAATGGGATCAGGAGGAATTGACACAGTGGCTGCAACAATGAACTCAAACAGAAGCACAACTGTGAAGATGGCACAGGACCGGGCTGCATTCCACTCTGCTGCACTGTAAGTAGGAACCTACTAAATAGTACGCAACCGCTGCAAACACAGGTCAGCAGGCTTTTCTTTCCAGGTGTTTCTGGAAAAACTCAAATTTCCAGCTTACCATTGACCATTGAAACCTCATAGGAATTCTCCAAAGGACCATTATCCCTCAGTAAAGTAGATGAATTTGTCCATTTCTCCCAACAACCTTCATTGCATTCCCTAGTCTCAGCATCCAGTCACCCTTTCTGGTCTCTCCCAACTTGCTGCACTCATATTTCCTACTGCACACTCTCACCAAAGGCTGGTATTACTGTGGGATAAAAAGAGCATGGAGCAAGGGACAGAGGACCATGATCTTCTAATTCAGACATTCTAGTTAAATGTTCTAACCATCAGTTTTAATATGTATAATGAAGAAAAATATGTAAACATTCAGGGTTCTGTTGGAACTAAGAAGACAAGTAGGAGAACATTTAGCCTGAGATCCTTGAATATCATGGTTTGCTCTTTCTGATTTTATTTTTCCTTTAAGAAAAAATCTCATCTACACTAATGGCCCATGATATATTGTGAAGGTCTATAGAATTCCTGGGGTTCTCACTGACTTGCAGCGCTGCAAGGGACAGCACTGGAGAATCACTGAAGTAATCGTGCCTGGTATGACCTCCCCAAAGCAATGAAATCACCAAAGAATTAAAAAAATAGACTTCAGACTTGGAGGGTAGGGTGTGGCAGCTTATCAGACTCAACTGGAAAACATACACAAGGGTAAGCAGACAAACTTGGAACTATTTATAGTCACCCCTTATTATTTCTTTTCATGTCTATCTATATAAGCTAGGCAAGATAAACAATCCCAAGGAGAAAACAGCAGGACCAATGGTTCCAGGGGAGTAGGGGGAGATGGGGTCGTGGGGGAAAGGCAGAGAAGAACCAATAAACCCACAGAGAAGGGAACAACAAGATATCTAAAATTGATGAGGAGGAGTTCACAGAATGCCTGGTGGGGTTTGATCAAGGGCAATGAAGCTGAGAGAAAGTACTGAGAATCGAATGAAGATTGAACATGATAGTGCAACAGGAGAAAATAAAAGGGAATAGAAGAAAGAACTAGGAGACAAAGGACATTCAGAACGGTCTAAATACAGGCATGTACATATGTAAATATATTGATATAGTACATATGTAGATATATTGATATATAATGATAGGGCCATAGATCTATGTACGTATATTTATATGTTAAATATTAAGGAAGCAGGCAGACATAGGTCTCTACTCAAGTATTCCTTAATGCAAGAACACTTTGTTCTAATAACCTGACATTCTGTGATGCTCATCTTCCCAACACAATTGCTGAAGGCAAAAAGGTTGCATGAGCAAATGTGGTGAAGAAAGCTGATGGTGCCAGGCTATTGAAAGATAAAGCATCTGGGCTATTAAAGGCTTGAAGTTAAACAAGCAACCATCTAATAGGGAAGCAACAAAGCCCACATGGAAGAAGTACACCAGCCTGTGCGATCACAAAGTGTAAGAGGCCCCAATAAAGTGATTAATTTAAAATAACCCCACAAGATTTATTATGAAATGTCTTACCTCATTTAAACTAGGTACTACCGGAGAAGTCCTAGATGACTTTTTCTTGGGAATTTTTTCACAAATACATGTAACTGGAACATAAAGTATTATCATTTATATGCATGTTTAAATAGGTACTTGTTTGTATATTTTGTGTTAACAGAAGAAAAAAGAAAACCATTCTTTTTGATATATCAAATTTAATAAAACTCTATACTTTGTTTTTCATACAAATAGTCTCATGTCACAGAAAAGCAGCTAAAAACACACTGTAAGGTACTTAAGTGGTTATAGACTTATTCGCCCAACTTCAATAAATCATTTAGTCATTTGAAAAAAAGAACCTTAGTTGTTATTGAGTGTTGCATTTTCATGTATCTTACAAGTGGTAGATTTAATTATTGAATGGCAAGACTCAGTTTTTGAGATAACTTCTGATCTCTGATTTTATTTTTAGATGATATAATTATAGTGCAGTTGTTTGTTTAAAGTAGGGAATCGGTCCATTTTGAAGATGCAATCATGTTACTCTGTAGCTCAACCTTGTGCACCTTAAGTATACAAGTACAAAATCTATTATATCAATATTCTGTTATTAACTGCATGAATAACTTTTTAGGGGATTAGTACGTGAGGCAAAGATTAAAGACGTTCCAAATATCACTTTACCAAAATCCAGTAAAACTCCATTATCTCTGCTACCAACTACTACTCCTTCCCTCGTGGTTTGGTTTTGGGGTCCTTGCACTTAGGCCAGCCTCTCACACTTGAGTATGTCTTCATAAAACACCTGGATATCCATAGAACTTTCCCATATATCATGGTCCATCAGTGTAAATGAGATGGAAAAAAAAACCCACTGCCATTGAGTATATTCCAATATATAGTGACTATATAGGACAGAGTAGAACTTTGCTGCAATGTATCACAGAGCTCATGAGTCACCGAGGACATGGCTCATACTACTGTCGAAGTTGGCAAGTCCCAAATACATGGTTCAGATGTCAGTCTGGAGGGTACTTCTCACTCCTGTGGTTGCAGAAGCTGAAGAACCAAATAGACAGGTCAGAAGACAGTCTGTTGTCTCACAAGGCTGTAGAAGCTGGTGAGTCATGTCAGACAATAGACTGTTGTCTTACGTCCAAAGAACCAGAGGTGCTGCAAGACAAATGCAGGATCTAGACCGAGAGCCCAAATGCTGCCAAAGTGTTACTGTGGTTTCCCTGGTCTCCCTCTGTGTGACCACAGACAGTAAAAATGCTGAAAGTGGAAGAAGGTCTTATTTGGATGGCCAAGCAAAGGAGCATACTGTGTGACTCACATTGCCAGGATGGTTTTCCTAGTCGTGGGACAGAAGTCTTTGAGATCAGAAGCTAGCACATAATTGATGTTCATCAGCATGATTCAGCATCAGATCTCGTCTACTGATAGAGGGTATGTTTTGTCCAATCTGGGGAAATGGCAGAGGTGTCTTTGCAGCCTGATGACACCAAAAGGTCAGGTTGAGGACATGTTGGTTATCACTGCATATATTAAGAGGGCCATATCTAGTCTTAGCCAATTCTGTCATCCCAGCTTCCCGGTTTCTTTACTGAAGCAGGAAGCTGGCTGTTTGGCTATTGAGGGAACTCCTTAAAACAGGAAGTTAGTTCTTATTTTAATACAGACATCAAAATGACAACTAATTTTTAGGCTATAACCCCAAGGAAATGAATGAGAACACCAGAAACACCAAAGCAAAAGTAAAATTAAAAAACAAACAATTTTGCTACTGCCTCATGATATTTTTAACAGTTTCATTGAAATTCAATTTGCACAAACAAGTTGCATTTATTTACCACATACAAGTTGATAAAAAAACAAACCAACAAACCTTATTTACTGCCATAGAGTCACTTCTGATTCATAGTGACTTTATAGGACAGAACAGAGGTTCCCCTTTGAGCTTCCAAGGCTGTAAATCTTTATGAGAATGAAAAGTCTCATCTTTCTCCCATGGAGCAACTGGTGGTTTTGAACTGCTGTCTTTGAAGTTAGCAACCCCCAAAATAACCCAATATGCAACCAGGTCTCCTACACAAGTCGATAGTTTTGACAAATACAGTCATGCATAAAATTTTTTCCATAATCAAGATGAATGAATATATTCACATTCTTAAAAGTTTTCTGGTGCAATTTTGCAATCTCTCTTCCTCCTCTGCCTGGCTTTGCTCCCCTTTTCCAGGCAACAAATGATATTATGTCATTATAATTTTGTATAATGGGAACCATACAATATGTACTTATTTTTGTCTGTCTTCTTACATTTGACATAATAATCCTGAGATAATTTTTGTTGTTAAAAGTTGCAATAAAATCAACAATGGGGATGAAATAGAGATCCTGGGGGTGTTTGGGTAACAGCAATCTAGTTGAGAGGAATTACTAAGAGGCAGAAGAAGGGTGTGCATGTTGGTGGGGTAGGAGGAAGTTAAAAGGAAATAGAGGAAAGATCTAGGAAGAAAAGCTATGGGTAGAGGTATAAGCAAAGGGGTGTACATATGTAAATACATTAATTCATTAGAATAGAGGTATTGACCTATGTACATATATTTATAAGGCAATACACTGAGGTAGTGGATGGACTTTGGGCCAGTGCCCATGCCTTCCTTCAATGCAAAAACACTTTGTTTAAACAACCTGACATTCTGTATGCTCCTGGCACAATTGCTGAAGACAAAATAGGTGCATAATCAAATGTGGTGAAGAACTCAATGGTGCCCAGCTATTAAAGGATGTAACGTCTGGGGTCTTAAAGGTTTGAAGTGAAACTAGCAGTCATCTAGCAGAGAGGCAACAAGCCCACATGGAAGAATCACACCAGCCTGTGTGATCATGAGGCATCGATGGGACATCAGAAGGCCACAAACAAACAAACAAATGAACAAATCATATTGGTGAGAATGAGGGGGGTCAGAGTAAAGACCCCAAACCCATCTGTTGACAATGGGACATGCCCTCACAGAAAGGACACAGGGAAGGAATGTGTATTGAGCAACACACAATATTCCTCTGGTTACTTGAGGCTTCCTCATCCCCCACTATCATGACCCCAGTCCTGCCTTTCACTCTGGGCTAGACTGGAGCTCGTGACAGATGGAATTTAGGAACAGGAAAGTTAGTGGTGACACCAGGAAAGTAGGGGGAAGGAGGGGAGAAGAAGGCAGGAAGAGGGAGCCAATTGCAATGATGGATATATTAACCCCCTCACCCAGGGGGACGAACAACAGAAACCACGGGGGAAGGGAGACAGCAGTTTGTGTAAGATATGAAAATAATAATAATTTATCATTTATCAAGGGGTCAGGAGGGTGGGTGGGGGAGAGGGAGGGAAAAAGAGGAACTGATAATAAGGGCTCAATAGAAAGTAAACATTTAGAAAATAGTGATGGCAACATATGTACAAATATGCTTAGTACAATTGTTGTATAGATTGTTATAAGAGCTGTAATAGCCCCAATAAAATGATGTTTTTTATAATAAAAACGTTTCATTGTGGCACAATTAAGGAGTTGGAAACAACCCAAATTCCCATCAACAGACAAATGGATTAAAAAACTGTGGTACATACATACAATGGAGTACTATGCATCGCTAAAAGCAATGATGAACTCATGAAGCATATTGCTGAATGGGAAGAACTGGAGGAAATTATGCTAAGTGAAGTAAGCCAAGCACAAAAGGACAAATATAACATGAGTCCACTGAGATAAATTTATTAAAAAGAAAAGAAAAATGCAAAAGGGGCACAGGAAAAGGCTACTGTATGCAAATACTCCAGGGGTGAGGTCCAGGTAGTATGGCAGGGGCCAGACCAAACCAGGGGTACATATGGTAGCCAACTAAAAAGTAGTGGGGAGTAGGGAGAGGAAAGGGGAAACAAAAGAGATGTGTGGCAGGGGAATAGGGCACTGATCCACTCAAGTGGAGGGTATTGCTTGTTTGTGTCTCCACAGGGAAAAAGGGACCAGACTTAAATCCAGCGTTCTGGAATGCAAACGCAGCATGCGGCGATGGAGAAGGGAACCAGTGGAGGGGCCTGAGGGCTCTGTCCAATACAAGCTACATGGACAACTTCCCCTCCTCCCAGAAGAATTTACTTTAGAGGACAGCACTGAAGGTGCAGTTAGGGGAGAGGGACATGTCTGATCAGAGCACATGGGAGCAAATGAATAGGGAGGAAGAGAGAGTGGAGCACATCCTGGCCCACCAGGTCTGGAGGAAGATATCCCTACTCTGAACAGCCAATGTATAGAGGGGACCATGTGGCTGATCCCACTATGAAACACGACATCCCTCACTGACCCATGACCCTACGGTGGACAAACACTGGCCTAGTCTGACCCGGGGACACCGAGGCAAAACACTAAAGCTGTATAGCAGAGCAATGGGGGTGGGGGTGGGGGTGGGGGTGGGGAGGGAGCAGAGCAGGGAGCTCCCAAGGGAGTGCAAAGGATAGACTATTGGGCCAGTGTATGGTACCCCATCACTTGACTGGAGGACACTACCTAGAGGTAAAAAATCAGACCTTGATCTATTTACAGGTTTTTCTTTCTTTTTAAAATTGAAAAATTTTTCTTGAATTTATTCTTCTCTGGGTCATTGGTTTTCTTTTTTGTTGTTATCATTGTGTTCTCTTTTGTCGCTTTGTCTTGCTATGCCTTGTTTTTGGTGCACATTATTATCTCTATAGCTCTATCTAGATAAAATAGGCTGGATGAACAATCTGGATGAAAAACAATGGGACAGATGGTTCTGGGGGGCACATGGGAGAGGGGGAGGTGGGGGTAAGGAGGTGGTGTTGACCAACCCAGGGACAAGGGAGCAACAAGTGATCCAAAATTAGTGGCAAGGAGGGTGTGAGAGGCCTGGTAGGGATTCAGCAAGGGCAATGTAACTGAGAGAAATTGCTGAAACCCAAATGAAGGCTGAGAATTATAGTGGGACAAGAGGAAAGTAAAAGGAAATAGAGGAAAGAACTAGGAGGCAAAGGATATTTATAGAGGTCTAAATACAGGCATGTACATATGTAAATATATTTATATAGGATGGTGGGGAAATAGATCTATGTACATAGATATATAGTTTTAGTATTAAGGCAGCAGATGGACACTGGGCCTCCACTCAAGTACTTACTCAATGCAAGAACACTTTGTTGTATTAAATTGTCATTCCATGATGTACACCTTCCCGACACTATCTCTGAAGACAAATGTGTGCATAAGTAAATGTGGTGAAGAAAGCTGATGGTGCCCAGCTATCAAAAGATATAGCATCTGGGGTCTTAAAGGCTTGTAGGTAAACAAGGAGCCATCTAGCTCAGAAGCAACAAAACCCACATGAAAGGAGCACACCAGCCTGGGTGACTACGAGGTGTAGAAAGGACCAGGTATCAGGCATCAAATAACAAAAAAATATATCATTGTTAATGAGGGGAGTGCAGAGTGGGGACCCAAAGCCCATCTGTAGGCAACTGGATACCCCCTTATAGAAGGGTTGTGGGGTGGAGATGAGCCCGTCAGGGTGCAGGGTATCAACGATGAAACATATAACTTTCCTCTAGTTCTTAAATGCTTCCTCCCTCCACTATTATGATGCCAATTCTACTTTGCAAATCTGGCTAGAGCAGAGGATGTACACTGGTACAGATAGGAACCGGAAATAAAGGGAATCCAGGAGAGATGATTCCTTCAGGACCAGTGGTGAGAGTGGTGATATCTGAAGGGTGGAGGGAAGGTGGGGTAGAAAGGGGGAACAGATTACAAGGATCTACATATAACTTCCTCGCTGGGAGATGGCCAACAGAAAAGTGGGTGAAGGGAGATGCTGGACAGTATAAGATATGACAAAAATAATAATTTATAAATTATCAAGGGTTCATGAGGGAGGGGGAAGCAGGGAGGGAAGAGGTATTGAGGAGTTGATACCAAGGGCTCAAGTAGAAAGAAAACATATTGAGAATGATGAGGGCAACAAATGTACAAATGTGCTTGACACAATGGATGTGTATATGGATTGTGATAAGAATTGTACGAACTCCCAATAAAATGATTGAAAAAAAGTCATGATACCTCATCTTCAAATTTTTGTTTGTTTTTGAGTTTTATTTACTTATTTTAATAGTTTTATACCCACATAATCCACATATCACAATTCAACATTTCAATCATATTAAGAAGAGTTTTGCAATCATCGCCACAATCAATTTCAGAACATTTTCTTTTTCTTGTATCCCTTGTTGTTGGCCCCTCATATCCCTGCAACCTTCCCTGCTGTGCCCCTAAGAAATTATAAATCCAGTTTCTGACGCTATAGATTTACTGATCATGAATTTCCTATACAAAAAATCTCTACCAAACAATGCCCCCTGAAACTCCAAACAACTCAGCAACACTGACAAAATAAACAATATAACCTCAGCAGAAAATATTAAACATTAGATCAAATTCTAAGTGGGTCAAAAGGGAGATCAAATGGTAAGGTGTTTCATTTTAACCTAAATATATATATATATCTCATAATCCATTTTCAGGTGTTCTCTGGCTGATAGCAAGGTTATTCATGTCCATGGACTGTGATTGTTTCCACTGTCCTCCATAGCCTTCTGCAAACTGCATGTTCAGAATTTGAGCTCTAATACCATCCCCTCCTTTATTTTTAGATTTTATTATTTAATCCTTGGATTACATAGACTAGTGTCCTTCTCCAGTGTAGATCTAGTTACTGCCTCATTTATATGGCTGCTTGTTTTAAGAAAAACCTTTAAGAGTCAAAATGCTATTCTATCTGATAGCCAGACATCATATTTTTTAAATTGTTGAGCAATTAAACAATTTTTATGTTGAGTAGTAATCCATTGTATAGCTATATACTTTATTCAATCTGCTGTTAATGGACAATTGCAATGTTTCTAGTGTTTGCTTATTACAAATAAATCTTCCATGAATATTCATGCACAATTCTTTGTGTAGATATATTTTATTTTTAGGTAAATAGTTTGAAAATGAAATGACTAAGATGTAAGGTAATATCTTTATGGTGAAGGAAAATTGCTTGGTTTGGGTCTTCCACCTATCATCTTTGCAACTCCTAGGCAGCATATAATTAAGGTGTAGACTAGGATTCTATCTCAGGGGTTTGTCAGTTTTCCCATTCCTCTGGGTATTAAAGAGCCATCTAAGAAGCACGAAGAAGAATGTCAGCTCCATTAAGACAGAAGAGCCACCCTGTGTGGAGAGGTTGTTTTAGCTGAGGCAACAACACAGGCAATGGCACCCAAAGCAGGAGACCGAGTAGAGGGCTTCTGAGCCCACAGAGCAAGCAAAGTTTCATGCCTTCGGACAGCCACCTGGTTTGTGGAGTGGCGTTCCCTTTGGGTATTTATGAGCACAAAAAGAGTTGTAACAAATGTCTGAACAGGGCAAAGACCAAAGGGCCATGAGACTGTGGGGTTGAGGACCAGAGAGGAGACACATGTGTGTTGGCATGACTGAGAAGCACTGAAGACAATAGAAATATATATATATATATATCCTTAACATTTATGATCTTTATAGCATGTTAACTTCTCTATAAATCCCACAATCATAAGTGTTATCTGTGAGATCTGTGTGGCGATTGCCAAAAATTAACAAACTCAGCAAAGAGGAACTAGAATCAAGGTGTGAATGTACATCATAGAAATCCGCCTGGGGCTGGTGTGGAGTTGGACTCTCTCTCCTCGCCCCTTGTGTAGCCAAAGGAGGTCCCATGTGGCCCCACAATCACATGCTGTAGATTTATTCCTTTGCCTACAGAGGCAAACCAATTTATAAGTGAATTTTTAAAAAGTGAATAAAGACTACAATTAACTGCTCTTAATAAACTGACAAAAGAAATAGATTTTTGTGTCACTGTGTGTACTTCCAAATAGAGCCTACAGTAGCAAGTGCAAAATCGAAATATGTACATAAGGGATACTAGTTAAGAAAGAATTTATTTGTGATCAATTTCTTTAATATTACTTTTATTTCATTCTCCTTTCTCCAGAGGTTATCACTATTTTATAACAAAGCAATAAAAAAGCATGCTTTTTTACCTTTTAAACCAAATGCCAATTTGTTAGAAATTTTACTGCCGTCCACGCCAGTAGATGGCATTCTTATTCTTGCTTTTATTTTAATAGTCTTAGTTTCCATATAAATATAATATGTGTTCTGTATTCTCATTCATTTCTGGCTCTTTCGGGCTAAGTTCAAGATGCCTTAGATGCATAGGATGAAAGTAGATGTGTATGGAATCAAGAGGAGTATATGCAAGAGAAGTATCAAAGTGCCATACTTGGTGTGTTAGTGCAGGTTGACTAGAGAAACGAATTCAGGGAGACTCATACATGTATAGGCAAGAGTTTTAGATCAAAGAGTGAGATTATGTTAGGAAAACATCCCAACCCAGTTCAGATCAACTACGTAAGTTAGCCCATACGTTCCTCTTCAGACTCACGCAACACATGCAATGGAAGATTACAGGCCAGTGGATAGAAAGCCTTCTGGAACCGGTGGTGGTGGAAGCATCTCAGCATTGGCTTGTGTCTCCACTTGGCTCCTCTAGCTTCAGGGCTCTGGCTCCATTAGCATAGCTTCATGTGGCTTGTCAGAAGGAAGATGAAGCAACATGAGCGTGTCCTGCCTCCAGGGAGGAAGACAGGAGTTTCCAGAATCCTGAGGAGAAAGCCATGCTCATACGGAGGCATGATTGGCTATGAGGATTGCCTTTGCTCAAGTTGACAGGAGATTTTGTAACTGCCACCCTTGACAAACTCATATATGGCAACATTTTTTTCTTTATATTTGATGTAGTTTGCTAATGTCGAAGGGAATGATTGTTGTTAGTTGCAGTGTAAATAGCTCCAGTTCATGGTGACCCCATGTTCAACTGAGTGAACAATTTCCTGATCCTACATTATCTTCATAGTGATTTGCCATATTTGAATTCACTGTCGAGTCCACGGTCTGTTCTGAGTACTTTTCAGGCTAAGGCTCTCACCTTCCAGCATTATACTGGACAATATTCTGTTGTCTGTTGTTCAATAGAATGACCTATTCTATTGTTCCATGCAGTTTTCTTGGATAATTTTCAGCAATAGATTACCAGGGCTTTCTTCCTAGGCTGTCTCAGTCTGGAAACTGCTGAAATGTGTCCATCAACAATGAGTTGACTGGTGTTTGCAATACCAGTCACATAGCTCCCAGCATCATAGCAACATACAACCCACCACAGTATGACATGGCAATAAACAGGTGGTGGCACTATCAGTAAAGGAAGTGGGGATTAAGTACTTTCACATGAAGGAGAGACTTAGTAGAAGTATTCCCATCTCTCCAGTGCAGTGTAGTTTCTTTCAAGTTAACTTCATCTTTTGGGTTATTGCTTGTCTAGCCTCTCAGTCTTTTTCTGATACTTGTTCTCTTAAGCAGAAAGGTTTTTAGTTATAGGGGGTACTCAGATAATTTTGTGGCAGCAGGGCAGGGGTCTAAGGATCCCTGGTGGTGTAGTGAGTTATATATTGGGATTTTTAACTACAAACTCAGCTGTTTGACACCACCAGTTGCTCCATGGGAGAAACATGAGTCTTCCTGCTTCTGTAAAGATTTACAACTTCCGGAATCCAAATAGTCATATAGGCTTCCTTGAGTTGGAATCAAATTGATGGCAATGGGTGTGCTTTGGGAGGATGAGGGCATTGGGTCTGTGTGCTGTCCTTGATTCCCTTGCTACCTTTGTGCCTCTGACTTAACTACTGATGTATGTCCCTGGGAGACCTTGTGATCTACTCCCTTGGTATAGTCAGGGTTCCTGTACTGCAGCAACTTAAACCACTGTTTTAATTTTGATCATCTACCATCGGGCCACTATGAGTCAGAATTGACTTGATGGGAGTAAGCATACCCTATAAGAGCATCTGGTAATACCTGGATTTATTCTACACCTTCCACATAGAACCATGATTTCTGACATACTACCTGTATACGCCACATTACCACTTCTATTCAATTGTGATTACCATGTGCTGGGTAGAGTGTCCTAAAAAAGGAAATTTTTCCAGGGCTCTAGTTTGTTAGAGTGGCTACATATTCACACCAGCCATGTGTCTCTTGCCACTCATTTTCAATTCTTATCTTCCCCCAATCTATATCCAAGAAGGACTATTGTTCTCCATTTGTTAAGGATATTCTTGAATTATTTTTTGGCATAAACCCTATCCTTGTCTTCCCTCAATCAGTTATAGTCAACATTCTTGTATGCAATGCTCTCATTTTATATAGCAAGTATCTTATAATGCCTCCTTGAGTATTAAAATGAACATTCTTTTTTTAAATTTTTTTTGATTTTAACAATTTATTGGGGCTGATACAATTCTTTTCACAGTTCATACATATATATACATCAATTGTATAAAGCACATCTGTACAGTCTTTGCCCTAATCATTTTTTTTCTCTTTTCTTCTTTTACATTTTATTAGGGACTCAAACAACTCTTACCACAATCCATACATATACATACATCAATTGTATAAAGCACATCCATACATTCCCTGCCCCAATCATTCTCAAGGCATTTGCTCTCCACTTAAGCCCCTTGCATCAGGTCCTCTTTCCCCCCCCCCCCATTCCCCCCTCCCTCATATGCCCTTGGTAATTTATACCTCGTTATTTTGTCATATCTTGCCCTATCCGGAGTCTCCCTTCCCCCCTTCTCTGCTGTCCCTCTCCCAGGGAAGAGGTCACATGTGGATCCTTGTAATCAGTTCCCCCTTTCCAACCCACTCACCCTCCACTCTCCCAGCATCGTCCCTCACACCCTTGGTCCTGAAGGTATCATCCACCCTGGATTCCCTGTACCTCCAACCCTCATATGTACCAGTGTACAGCCTCTGTCCTATCCAGTCCTGCAAGGTAGAATTCGGATCATGGTAGTTGGGGGGAGGAAGCATCCAAGATCTGGGGGAAAGCTGTGTTCTTCATCGATACTACCTCACACCCTAATTAACCCATCTCCTCTCCTAAACCCCTCTATGAGGGGATCTCCATTGGCCGACACTTGGGCCTTGGGTCTCCACTCTGCACTTCCCCCTTTATTTAATATGATATATACATACATATATACACATACATATATACATATACACATATATACACATACATACACACACTTATATCCTTTTTTTTTTTTTTGCATGATGCCTTATATCTGGTCCCTTGGGCACCTCGTGATCGCACTGGCCGGTGTGCTTCTTCCATGTGGGCTTATTTGCTTCTGAGCTAGATGGCCGCTTGTTCACCTTCAAGCCTTTAAGACCCCAGACACTATATCTTTTGATAGCCGGGCACCTTCAGCTTTCTTCACCACATTTTCTTATGCACCCATTTGTCTTCAGCGATTCTATCATGGAGGTGTGCAGTCAATGATATGATTTTTTGTTCTTTGATGCCTGGTAACTGATCCCTTTGGGACCACTCGATCACACAGGCTGGTGTGTTCTTCCATGTGGACTTTGTTGCTTCTGAGCTAGATGGCTGCTTGTTTATCTTCAAGCCTTTAAGACCCCAGTCACTATCTCTTTTGATAGCCCGGCACCATCAGCTTTCTTCACCACATTTACTTGTTCACCCACTTTGGCTCCAGCCGTTGTGTCGGGAGAGTGAGCATCATAGAGTTCCAATTTAATAAAAGAAGGTATTCATGCATTGAGGGAGTGTTTGAGTAGAGACCCAAGGTCCTTCCGCCACCTTAATACTTGACCTATAAATATAGACACATAGATCTATTTCCCCATCCTCCTATATATATTTGCATGTACATGTCTTTGTCTAGACCTCCATGAATGCCCTTTGACTCCTAGCTCTTTCCTCCATCTCCCTTGACCTTCCTCCTGCCCTACTACCATGCTTCATCGCCACCTGGGCTAGAGTATACCTCTTCTCTAAGCAACCTTACCCTTGATCATTTCCCACCAGGCCTGCCACTCCCCCTTCTCTACCATTTGGGGTCCCATGTTTTTCCCTTGTCCCTGGGTTTGTTAACACCACTTCCTTACCCCCCCTACCCCCCCACCCCAAGTCCCCCCGGAACTGTCGGTCCCGTTGTTTTTCATCCAGATAGTTCATCCAGCCTGTCCTATTCAGACAGACCTGTGGAGTCACTAACATGCACGAAAACTAGACAGAGGAACACAAAGCAACAGTATACAACCAGACAACAAAACAACCAAATCAAACCACTGAAAAAGAACAGAACAAAACAGTTCACAAGAGAAAAGCTTGTAGTTAGTTCAGGGATCGTTTGCTGGCCCTTAGGAGCATTTTCCAGTCCAGTCTGTTGGGGCACCACGCCATGGCCCCAAAGTTCACTTTCAGCATTCCCTGGGGACCTTGCCACACCATTCCCTTGCTGTTCCGCTGCACTCCCCCAGTGCATTGCCTCGGTGTGGTGGGATCAGGTCAGGTGCAATTCCCACACTGTGTCTCCGGTGCTGTCCCCTGTATTGCCCTTAGTCACTGAGGGGCATCATGTCTCATAGTAAGGCCAGCCATGTTGTTCTCTCTGTGGACTGGCTGCTCTACTCAGGAACATCATCATCACGGCCTGGTGGGCCAGGCTGTGCTCCACTCTCTCCTCCTGCCCCTTCATCTGCTCCCGTGTGCTCTGATCAAATATGTCCATCTCTCATAGCTGCAGAGTCAATGTCGTCCTTTGGAACAAATTCTTTTGGGGGCAGGGGCAGGAATCCACTTAATTTATGGTGCTGGGGCCAGCCTCCCACACCTCTCCACCGGTTCCCTCCTCCACGCCAGGATATTGCATTCACACCTTGCGACACTGGGTTGAAGTCTGGTCCCACTTTCCCTGTGGAGATATAAACCATACCCTCCCCTTGGGTGGATTAATGCCCCCTTTCTGTCATGCTGATTGTACTTACCTCACGGGACTCATGTTGTACCTGTCCCTTTGGGTCTGGCTTACCTCGCTTAACATAATTCCTTCCAGCTCTTCCCATAAAATAACGTGTTTCATGTGCTCATCGGTGCTTTTCAGTGCTGCATAATACTCCGTTGTGTGTATGTGCCAAAGTTTGCTAATCCACTCGTCTATCGATGGAAACTTAGGCTGTTTCCAAGTCTTTGCTATTGTGAATTGTGCCGCAATAAACATTGGAGCACATATGACTGGTCGTGTTTTATTTGCTGCTTCAACCGGGTATATGCCCAGTAGAGGGATGGCTGGGTCGTAAGGTAGATCAATTTCCATTTTCTTTAGGTATCGCCAGATTGCTTTCCACAGTGTCTGTACAAATCTGCACGACCACCAGCAGTGGAGGAGGGTTCCTACTTCACCACAGCCCCTCCAACACTTGTTGCTCTCTGATTTACTGATCTGGGCTAGCCTCAGGGGTGTTAGGTGGTATCTCATGGTTGTTTTGATTTGCATTTCTCTTATGGCAAGGGACTTCGAGCACTTTCTCATATATTTATTGGCCATATTGATCTCCTCTCTAGTGAAAGTTCTTCTCATTTCTTTTGCCCACTTCCTTAGGGGGTTAACTGTTTTCCTCTTTTTGCAGGTCACGATGGTGTTGTAGATTTTAGTAATGAGCCCTTTGTCTGACGTGTCATTACTAAAAATCTTCTCCCAGTCTGTGGGTTGCCTTGTCACCCTCTTGGCAAAGTCTTTCGAGGTGCACAGGTGTTTTATTCTTATTAGATCCCATTTGTCGATTTCCAGATCACCTGTGTGTGTCCCCTTCCCTGTTGCAGTGAGCCTATGTGCTCCCTGGGCCAGTGCTCTGAGATTAGTCCTGATTCCCTCCTTAATGGTCCTGATGGTTTGGGGTTTGACTTCTAGATCTGTGATCCACCTTGAGTGTATTCTTGTGCATGGGGTGAGGTAGATGTCTTGTTTCAACTTTCTACATGTGGATATCCATTGTTTCCAGCACCATTTATTAAAGAGGGCATCTGCTTCCCACTTGACGTTTTTGGGACCCTTGTCGAAGATCAGTTGTCTATATGCTGATGATTTTACTCCTGGGCTTTCTATTCTTTTCCACTGGTCTGAGTGTCTATCATTGTGCCAGTACCATGCTGTTTTGACCACTATAGCTGTGTAGTAGGCATTAAAATCAGGTAGGGCGAGTCCTCCAATTGTGTCCTTCTTCTTGAGGAGTTCTCTGCTAATTCTGGGTTCCTTCCCTCTCCATATGAAGTTGGTGGTCAGTTTTTCCAATTCTTTGAAGAAGGTTGATGGTAATTGGATTGGTATAGCATTGAACTTGTAGAGTGCTTTAGGAAGAACTGTCATCTTTACTATGTTCAGCCTACCTAACCATGAGCAGGGGAGCTTCATCCATTTGTGAAGGTCACTTTTGGTTTCCTGTAATAGGGTTTTATAATTATGCTTATAAAGGTCTTTATTATTTTTTGTTAAGTATATTCCTAGGTATTTCAGTTTGTTCTTGGCTACTGTGAAGGGTACTTCCCTCTTAATCGCCTCTTCCATGGCCCTGTCCGATGTGTATAGAAACCGTACCGACTTCTGTTTATTGATCTTGTATCCTGCTACTCTTCTGTATTCCTCTATTGCTGTAAGTATTCCAACTGTGGAGTTTTGGGGGTCTTCAATGTATAGGATCATGTCATCTGCAAATAACGATAGTTTCACCTCCTCCTCTCCCAACTGGATCCCTTTGATGTCCTTCCGCTGTCTTATGTTGTTAGCCAGAACCTCCAAAACGATATTGAATAGAAGAGGGGACAGGGGGCATCCTTGTCTTGTACCCTTTTTCAGTGGTATTGTTCTTGTCTTTTCTCCATTGACTATGATGTTGGCTGTTGGTCTTTCATAGATAGCTTGTATGAGCTTGAGGAAGTTACCTTCCAATCCTATCTTCATGAGTGTTTTGATTAGGAATGGATGCTGGATGTTGTCAAATGCTTTTTCTGCATCTATGGATATTATCATATGGTTCTTATCCTTTTTCTTCTCGATGTGGTGTATGATATTGATGGATTTTCGGATGTTAAACCATCCCTGCATCGCTGGGATGAATCCTACTTGGTCGTGGTGAATGATATGTTTGATGTTCCTTTGTATTCTATTGGCCAATATTTTGTTAAGGATTTTTGCATCTATGTTCATTAGAGATATTGGTCTATAATTCTCTACACCTGTGGGGTCTTTTCCCTGTTTGGGTATCAAAGTAATGCTTGCTTCGTAAAATGAGTTTGGGAGCTTGCCGTTCTTTTCTATGTTATGGAATACTTTGTGGAGGATCGGTGTCAGCTCTTCCCTGAATGTTTGGTAAAATTCTGCTGTGTAGCCATCTGGCCCTGGGGCCTTTTTCCTTGGTAGGTTTTTGATGACACTCTCTATTTCTTCCTTCGCTATGGGTTTGTTGAGGTTCTTGATCTCTGTCTCAGATAATCTAGGGATAGATTGTTTTTCTAAATATTTATCCATGTCTTCCAGGTTTCTGAATTCATTAGAATACAAACCTTCATAGTACTTTGTGATTATCCTTTTTATCTCATTGGGGTCTGTTGTTATTGCCCCCGATTCATCCCTCATCCTGGCTATTGATGATTGTTCCTTTCTATCTTTGGTAAGCTTTGCCAGGGGAGTGTCAATTTTATTAATTCGTTCATAAAACCAGCTTCTCACCAGGCCTGCCACTCCCCCTTCTCTACCCTTTGGGGTCCCATGTTTTTCCCTTGTCCCTGGGTTTGTTAACACCACTTCCTTACCCCCCCTACCCCCCACCCCAAGTCCCCCCGGAACTGTCGGTCCCGTTGTTTTTCCTCCCGATAGTTCATCCAGCCTGTCCTATTCAGACAGACCTGTGGAGTCACTAACATGCACGAAAACTAGACAGAGGAACACAAAGCAACAGTATATAACCGGACAACAAAACCACCAAAACAAACCACTGAAAAAGAACAGAACAAAACAGTTCACAAGAGAAAAGCTTGTAGTTAGTTCAGGGATCTTTGCTGGCCCTTAGGAGCGTTTTCCAGTCCAGTCTGTTGGGGCACCACGCCCTGGCCCCAAAGTCCACTTTCAGCATTCCCTGGGGACCTTGCCACTCCATTCCCTTGCTGTTCCGCTGCACTCCCCCAGTGCATTGCCTCGGTGTGGTGGGATCAGGTCAGGTGCAATTCCCACACTGTGTCTCCGGTGCTGTCCCCTGTATCGCCCTTAGTCACTGAGGGGCATCATGTCTCATAGTAGGGCCAGCCATGTTGTTCTCTCTGTGGACTGGCTGCTCTACTCAGGAACATCATCATCACGGCCTGGTGGGCCAGGCTGTGCTCCACTCTCTCCTCCTGCCCCTTCATCTGCTCCCGTGTGCTCTGGTCAAATATGACCATCTCCCATAGCTGCAGGGTCAATGTCGTCCTTTGGAACAAGTTCTTTTCGGGGGAGGGGCAGGAATCCACTTAATTTATGGTGCTGGGGCCTGCCTCCCAGACCTCTCCACCGGTTCCGTCCTCCACGCCGGGATAATGCATTCACACCTTGCGACACTGGGTTGAAGTCTGGTCCCACTTTCCCTGTGGAGATATAAACAATACCCTCCCCTTGGGTGGATTAATGCCCCATTTCTGTCATGCTGATTGTACTTACCTCAGGGGACTCATGTTGTACCTGTCCCTTTGGGACTGGCTTACCTCGCTTAGCATAATTCCTTCCAGCTCTTCCCATGAAATAACGTGTTTCATGTGCTCATCGGTGCTTTTCAATGCTGCATAATACTCCATTGTGTGTATGTGCCAAAGTTTGCTAATCCACTCGTCTATCGATGGATACTTAGGCTGTTTCCAAGTCTTTGCTATTGTGAATTGTGCCGCAATAAACATTGGAGCGCATATGACTGGTCGTGTTTTATTTGCTGCTTCAACCGGGTATATGCCCAGTAGAGGGATGGCTGGGTCGTAAGGTAGATCGATTTCCATTTTCTTTAGGTATCGCCAGATTGCTTTCCACAGTGTCTGTACAAATCTGCACGACCACCAGCAGTGGAGGAGGGTTCCTATTTCACCACAGCCCCTCCAACACTTGTTGCTCTCTGATTTACTGATCTGGGCTAGCCTCAGGGGTGTTAGGTGGTATCTCATGGTTGTTTTGATTTGCATTTCTCTTATGGCAAGGGACTTGGAGCACTTTCTCATATATTTATTGGCCATATTGATCTCCTCTCTAGTGAAAGTTCTTCTCATTTCTTTTGCCCACTTCCTTAGGGGGTTAACTGTTTTCCTCTTTTTGCAGGTCATGATGGTGTTGTAGATTTTAGTAATGAGCCCTTTGTCTGACGTGTCATTACTAAAAATCTTCTCCCAGTCTGTGGGTTGCCTTGTCACCCTCTTGGCAAAGTCTTTCGAGGTGCACAGGTGTTTTATTCTTATTAGATCCCATTTGTCGATTTCCAGATCACCTGTGTGTGTCCCCTTCCCTGTTGCAGTGAGCCTATGTGCTCCCTGGGCCAGTGCTCTGAGATTAGTCCCAATTCCTTCCTTAATGGTCCTGATGGTTTGGGGTTTGACTTCTAGATCTGTGATCCACCTTGAGTGTATTCTTGTGCATGGGGTGAGGTAGATGTCTTGTTTCAACTTTCTACATGTGGATATCCATTGTTTCCAGCACCATTTATTAAAGAGGGCATCTGCTTCCCACTTGACGTTTTTGGGACCCTTGTCGAAGATCAGTTGTCTATATGCTGATGATTTTACTCCTGGGCTTTCTATTCTTTTCCACTGGTCTGAGTGTCTATCATTGTGCCAGTACCATGCTGTTTTGACCACTATAGCTGTGTAGTAGGCATTAAAATCAGGTAGGGCGAGTCCTCCAATTGTGTCCTTCTTCTTGAGGAGTTCTCTGCTAATTCTGGGTTCCTTCCCTCTCCATATGAAGTTGGTGGTCAGTTTTTCCAATTCTTTGAAGAAGGTTGATGGTAATTGGATTGGTATAGCATTGAACTTGTAGAGTGCTTTAGGAAGAACTGTCATCTTTACTATGTTCAGCCTACCTAACCATGAGCAGGGGAGCTTCATCCATTTGTGAAGGTCACTTTTGGTTTCCTGTAATAGGGTTTTATAATTATGCTTATAAAGGTCTTTATTATTTTTTGTTAAGTATATTCCTAGGTATTTCAGTTTGTTCTTGGCTACTGTGAAGGGTACTTCCCTCTTAATCGCCTCTTCCATGGCCCTGTCCGATGTGTATAGAAACCGTACCGACTTCTGTTTATTGATCTTGTATCCTGCTACTCTTCTGTATTCCTCTATTGCTGTAAGTATTCCAACTGTGGAGTTTTGGGGGTCTTCAATGTATAGGATCATGTCATCTGCAAATAACGATAGTTTCACCTCCTCCTCTCCCAACTGGATCCCTTTGATGTCCTTCCGCTGTCTTATGTTGTTAGCCAGAACCTCCAAAACGATATTGAATAGAAGAGGGGACAGGGGGCATCCTTGTCTTGTACCCTTTTTCAGTGGTATTGTTCTTGTCTTTTCTCCATTGACTATGATGTTGGCTGTTGGTCTTTCATAGATAGCTTGTATGAGCTTGAGGAAGTTACCTTCCAATCCTATCTTCATGAGTGTTTTGATTAGGAATGGATGCTGGATGTTGTCAAATGCTTTTTCTGCATCTATGGATATTATCATATGGTTCTTATCCTTTTTCTTCTCGATGTGGTGTATGATATTGATGGATTTTCGGATGTTAAACCATCCCTGCATCGCTGGGATGAATCCTACTTGGTCGTGGTGAATGATATGTTTGATGTTCCTTTGTATTCTATTGGCCAATATTTTGTTAAGGATTTTTGCATCTATGTTCATTAGAGATATTGGTCTATAATTCTCTACACCTGTGGGGTCTTTTCCCTGTTTGGGTATCAAAGTAATGCTTGCTTCGTAAAATGAGTTTGGGAGCTTGCCGTTCTTTTCTATGTTATGGAATACTTTGTGGAGGATCGGTGTCAGCTCTTCCCTGAATGTTTGGTAAAATTCTGCTGTGTAGCCATCTGGCCCTGGGGCCTTTTTCCTTGGTAGGTTTTTGATGACACTCTCTATTTCTTCCTTCGCTATGGGTTTGTTGAGGTTCTTGATCTCTGTCTCAGATAATCTAGGGATAGATTGTTTTTCTAAATATTTATCCATGTCTTCCAGGTTTCTGAATTCATTAGAATACAAACCTTCATAGTACTTTGTGATTATCCTTTTTATCTCATTGGGGTCTGTTGTTATTGCCCCCGATTCATCCCTCATCCTGGCTATTGATGATTGTTCCTTTCTATCTTTGGTAAGCTTTGCCAGGGGAGTGTCAATTTTATTAATTCGTTCATAAAACCAGCTTCTAGTTGCGTTAATCCTTTGCATTGTTCTTTTGTCTTCCCACTGGTTTAACTCCGCCCTGATTTTTATTATTTCTTTTCTCTTGCTATTGGAGGGGTAGTTCTGTTGACTCTGTTCTAGTTGTTGGAGGTTTTGTGTTAACATATCTGTCATACGCCTTTCTTCTTTTTTCATGTATGCATTCAGTGATATCAAGCTACCTCTGATAACTGCCTTTGCAGTGTCCCATAAGTTTTGATATGTTGTATGCTCGTTCTCATTAGTTTCTAGAAATTTCCTGATATCCTCTCTGATCTGGACCTTAACCCATTCATGTCGCAGGAGATCGTTGTTTATTCTCCAATTGGTGGCCCTTGCTTTTCTGGGTGCCCTCCTATTAATCTCCAGCTTTATGGCATGGTGGTCTGAGAAAGACGTCTGGATAATATCTATGTGTTTGAATTTACTCAGGCTGGCCTTGTGCCCCAGCATGTGATCTATTCTTGAGAAAGATCCGTGTGGATTGGAGAAGAATGTGAAACCTTTTGCTTTTGGATGAAAGGCTCTATAGATGTCTATCAGGCCCTGTTGCCTAATTACATTGTTTAGCTCTCTGGCCTCTTTGCTGAGCTTCTTTCCCTGTGACCTGTCTTTCTCTGATAGTGGAGTGTTGAAGTCCCCCACTATTATTGTTGTTTCCGTGATTTCTTCTGTCATTTTTTTAATAGTTTGTTTGACGAAGTTTGCCGCACCATTATTAGGTGCGTAAATATTCAGTATGCTTAGTGTTTCCTGGTTTACTGAGCCTTTGAGCATTATGTAATGTCCCTCTTTGTCTCATTTTATGTTTTGGATCTTGAGATCCATTTTGTCAGAGATTAAGATAGCCACTCCTGCCTTCTTGGAGTTACCATTTGCTTGGTAAACTTTCTGCCAGCCCTTTATTCTCAGCATATGCTTGTCTGCTTGCTTAAGGTGTGTCTCTTGCAGGCAGCAGATTGATGGGTTATGTTTTCTAATCCAATCCTCCAGCCTCTTTCTTTTAACATATGAATTGAGCCCATTTGTATTCAGAGTGATTATTACAATCTCTGGCTTCATGGTTGCCATATTCTGTTTTGTGCTTTGGGTCTTTGCCTATCTTCCTTCATATCAGTGTACTGCGTTTGAGTGGAGGGTTTCTATCCTGTCCTCTTTTCCATCTGAGACCATGTTGTCCTGGTACGTGTTGCTGACATGTTGGCTTCTAGATGGAGATGGGCTATATGGTGGTCTCCTGGTGGTTCTAGTTGGAGCTTGATCTTCTGGCCATAGTGAGTCAGCCAGTATGTTCTGCTGGGTCGGGTGACTTGCAGTATATTTTTTGAGTTCTTCCTTGTCCTGGAAGACCCTTATCTTACCCTCTATCTTAATGGATAACTTGGCAGGGTATAGGATTCTGGGGGAGGCATTTTTATCTCTCAGTTTTTGGAAGATGTTGCTCCATTCTCTCCTCCTCTTTATGGTTTCTGCTGATAAGTCTGAGCATATTCTTACCTGCGCTCTTTTGTATGTGACTGTCTTCCTTTCTCTTGATGCTCGTAGAATTTTCTCTTTTTCCTCTAAGTTGGATAATTTTACAATTATATGTCTTGGCGTGTTCTTCTTGGTGTTTAGCTTAGCCGGCGTCCTCTCTACTTCCTGTATGAGAGTCGGATTCTCCTTTGTTAGGTTGGGGAAATTTTCGTCCAGGAATTCCTTTGCTATCTTGGCGGTCGATTTGTGTGTTATGTTGTGTTCCGGTAGACCGATTATTCGAATATTATTCCTCTTCATAGCATCTGTCATTGATCTCAGGCTGTCTTCTGTTTCTTTAATTTTCCTATCTGATTGTTTTTCTCGCTTGCTTCGTTTGGTTTGAGCGTCCTCGAGTTCACTGATACGGTTCTCAGCCTCCTCAAGCCTAGATATAGCTTCTGTGACCTTTTGTGTGGCCTCTGCTACCTCCTCTGTTAGTTTCTGCAGTTCCTTTTGGTGGATAGTATTCATCCCCTCTATTGTGGACTTCATCCCCTCTATTGTGCATTTCATCCCTTCTATCGTTGCATCCTTATTTTGGTTTGCTTCTCTTAGCTCCTGTATTACTGCAAGCAGAGTTCTGAAGATTTCCTTTTGTGGCTGATCTATATCTGTTTCTTCTATGAGTGACGTTAGGTCTGTTAAAGTGCCTCGTTTCTCTGATTTTTTTGTTGGGAGTGATGTAGTCTGTTGATTTTTCCTTGATCCTTTAATAGGCCCCATGCTTCTGGGAGACAGGAGTAACCTTATTGTGTGGAGGCTCAGGCCACTGTGCCGTCTCCTGGGGTGGCTGGGGCGGGCTGCGGCAGGCTTAGGGCTGGCACTGGGGACCCAACAGGGCCCCAGGTGGTGAGAGCTGGCTGGAGCTCACTGACGGCTCCTCATGGACTGCAAAGCCGAGACCCAGGCTCCACTGCAGGTGGAGTGTTTGATCTGCCCGGGCTGTGAGCGGGCGCGGGGAGGCCCCTCGGACAGCTGCGCAGACAGCTTCGTGACACTGCAGGGAACAATGGTGTTTGCTCTCCGCCCTGCTCTGGGCTCAGAATCCTGTGGACCGTAGTGGCTTGGCGCGAAACCGCAGGGGGTAATGGCGCTGGCAAAGGAGGCTTGGCGCGAAACCGCAGGGGGCAATGGCGCCCTTCCTCCGCTCAGGCTCAGAGTCGCCGCCGCCGGGGTCCCCGCAGCACCCTGGGGATGGCTCCTACTCTTGTGCCTTGCGCAGGGAGGGGCCCTTGGTGGGCAGACTCAGCAGCGCGGGGCGTGGCGCTCCGCGGAAGCTCAGGGTCCGGGACAGGCGCGGGTTGGGCTATGGCTCCTGTTGGTGGGAAGTGCTCAGCGCAGGTCCCCGCCAGGAGTGGAGCTGGCGCTAGGCTGCCAGGGGCTGGCGGGGGCGGGCGGGGGTGGGAGGCCGGCGCACGGAGGGCAGGTGGAGAGGTCCGTGGCAGCGGTGCGGGTGGATGGTCCCCCGTGGAGGTCGCCAGACAACCCGCGGGTCCGCTCCCCTGAGCTTGGATGAATGGAGGGAGGGACGTGGGCCCGAGGGCAGATCGCTGCCCTGCGGGGAGAGGGGAATTGCGGGAGAGGAAAGCTTCTCTCCCAGTGGGGATCTGCGAGTGGGCCGGTGGTGCAGGGGAGCGTGACCTGCTGCGCCTGTCTAGGCAGGGCAGGCAAGCGGCTCTGGGCTGGCGTCCGGTTTGGGGATGGAGCCTAGGCCGGTCGCCAGTGAGCTCACGGCAGCTTAGTGGCCAGAGATGTCCCACTAGTCCGGTCCTCTTTCACCTAGACCCCTGCTCAGGACAAATACGTGGGGTAGGACTGGGGTGCTGTCCCAGGGGGATATTTCACTCACCAGACTCTTACTATTCAGCTACCTGGTCGCCAATCCCGCTTTGTTTGGAGGAGCTCTCAGAGTGTGCCGGTGTCCCTGTCGGCCATCTTCCCAATCTCCTGAACATTCTATAAAAATATCAACAAAGCACAATCTTCCCTTGATTTTTGTTATAGTTGCCATCATGGAAAAGTCGGTGCATGCATATTAAAATTTGGCAAATGGTAATAAGTGTTCATATGTAAAATAACAAGCAATGGTATAAGGGCCACATCTTATCTCTCTGATTTCACAAAGGAAAAGGCGAACACGCTGCATACCTGCTCAAGGATGCTTCCTATGGGGCAGACGTCCTCTATCTCCTCTTTACCCTCTCGAATTCTTTATCCTCTTCTGGCACGAACAACCCTCCAAAGGCATTCTACTACTCTACTGGGTTTGATCATTTGTTACAAAGACCACACAGAACTCATAGATAATGCTCACAGCTATTGGACCTGTATATGGACCTTATCAGGGAAGTTAGCTGGTTAGAAAAAGTTAAGGATCCAGTTCTTTTGTCCATAGCATCTCTTTGTGGCTGTGCTGGCAGGCATCTCTCTTTCTGCTCCTCAGTCTCTCAGCTACTTGGTCTCTTAGTTTCCGCCTCACTTCTTGGGCCAGGAAGCCTGACCATTGCTCTCTCTCATCGTCTTGGTGCTGTCCCTCTGTTCCATCTCATCAAGCGATCTCAGAGCTGCTTTTCTGTTCTGTCTTAGTGCAGCGTCTCTGCTGTCTTCTGATCTCAGCACTGCTCCTCTGCTCTGTCTTGTAGTCTCAGTGTTTCGGCCCCTGTTGCTTTTGCCACTTCAGGCAGGGACCACACATAAGCTCCTCTGGTGGTTCTTCTTTTAACATGGTTGCCTTTCTTCAGTTAGTGCTTCTTCTTCTTTTTTTAATTAGTTGAGATTGAATACATATAGCCTATCATTCTATCTTTCAATCTTCTGAGGTGGCTGACTCATATAACCAATGGGATGATAAAACTGACTGTGGTAGTTACATAATCTTCTGTCAACTTGAGGGTATTAAGAGTGAAGGGATGGAGTTTAGCTTGTCAATGAGATCAAAATTTGATGACCTCATTTGGAGGTGAAATTGAAATGACTCACTGGGGGTTGGACCCACTCTCTCTCTGCTACACTTTTCAGTTGACAAGCCACATGGAGCTATGGGTGAGGGCAGCCAGAGCCATGAAGATGTGTCCACAGGACTTTCCTGCACTGGCATCATTGCATGTGCTGCATGAGTCTAAAGAGGAGTTTATGGACTAGTATTGGACATATGGCCTGATATTGGAATTATGGACTTGATTTGGATTGGTCTGGCATATTTTCTCAATATACGATTATGCTTTGATATAAAGCTCTCTCTTGCACACATATGAGTGTAAGTGAATTTGTTTCTCTAGTCAACCTGGCCTAACACACTGTCCAACCCCCAAGTTATTTAATTGCTCCTACCCCTGATGGTATAGTAGGTTATGATTTGGGCTGCTAACCACAAAGTCAGCTGTTCAAACCCATTAGCCACTCTGAGGGAAAAAGAGGAGACTTTCTGCCCCTGTAAAGATTTCCAACCCCAGAAACCCATCGGGCCAGTTCTATTATGTGTTATAGTATTGCTGTGATTCAGAATGGACTAGAGAGTGTCAGTTTGGTTTGGGGTTGGGAGCCATTCACTTGTGAGAGTTATAAAGACTGCAGATAGAAGTATTTTCACTTCCTTACATATAAATATATCTTAATTAATACAATGATATGCCCACACTTTGCAGGAAGAGAGGTAATTCTACCTTTTCAAAATAATCTTGTACACTGCAAGACACATAGCATACCTGACCCTCCCAATTTAACGACAACAGTGCACTGAATCGAATCGTTGAGGCCTGTTTCAAGTTTCTAAAACCTCCCCTAGGGGGAAATCTCATCCCCTTTGAGAACTGCTCTTCTAAGCAGTGTTGTTAAGCACCTTCTAGTGCAGTGGTTCTCAACCTGTGGGTCACGACCTTTTGGGGGTTGAACGATCCTTTCACAGGGGTTGCCTAAGAACATTGGAAAACACATATTTCCGATGATCTTAGGAACCGAGACACTGCTCCTCTATCTGCCTCCAGGTGGGTCAGCCAACAGCAGATGTACTCACATGAAGCTTGTTACCCATGCTACACCATGGTTCAAGACAACATTTCATTTATTTATAACTAGAAAGAAATATTTCACAATATATAATTACATATTATTTTTGTGATTGATCACTATGCTTTAATTATGTTCATTGTATTTCATTGTAACAACAAAAATACATTCTGTCTATCAGATATTTACATTTTGATTCATAACAGTAGCAAAATTACAGTTATGAAGTATCAATGAAAATAATTTTATGGTTGGGGGTCCCCACAACACGAGAAACTATATTAAAGAGTCGTGGCATTAGGAAGGTTGAGAACCACTGTTCTAGTCAGTTTGGGGAGCCCTTGTGGCCAGGAAACAGAAAGACCAATGTCCCCTTCTCCACAGGAGAAAGCGGTACCAGTTTTCTTCCATAAAGATTACAGCCGTGAGAACCCTGGGCAATTCTACTCTATCTTCTAGGATTATTATAAGTTTCATAACTCACTGCCATCGAGTTAATACAGACTCATAGCAATCCCTTGTGGGTTTCTGAGACTGTAACTGTTTAGGGGAAATAGAAAGCCCAGCTGGTGGTTTTGAATGGACAACCATGCAGATCACATGACAACGTATAACTACTACACTACCAGGGTTCAATATAAGTTTCATATACATGGGAAAGTTGGCCATTGGTGAAGGAAGACTAAAGAACTGCTGGCGAAGAATATTAAATGTACTATGGACTGCCTAAAGAACAAATACATGTGTCTCGGAAGAAGTACAGTCAGAATGCTCCTTAGAGGCAAGGATGGCATGAGATTTCATCACATACTTTGTTGGGAAAGACCAGTCACTGGAGAAGGACATCATTCTCAGTAAAGTAGAGGGGCAGCAAATAATGGAAAGGCCCTCAATGAGATGGATTGACCTAGAAGCTGCAAGAATGGGCTCAAAATAGAAGAATCATTGTGAGGATGGTGGACTGGGCAGTGTTTCGTTTTGCTGTCCATAGGGTTGCTATGATTCAGAACCAATTTCATGGCCCCTTAACAACAATAAGTCAAAATTGCCTCAACTTCTTGGTGTCGTTTTATTTTAAGGTAGCAAATTGCAAGTTTTTCGACAGTGAGCCATTTGCACCAGGAGGGCTCTTTGCAGTAGGTAGTCCCTACACAGAAAATACATTTATGAGTTTGCCAAGGTCTTCAGGTCACAAGCTCAGTATTACTCTGCAAAGTGAACCTTTCTTTCACATACTTTAAGATAATCCTTACCATCTACATTATGGAACATCTTGGACACAAAGCTCAAAAACCAAACCCGCTGCCATAGAGTCAATTCTGACTTATAGTAACCCTATACAAATTCCCTATTATTAATGCAAGTGGGGACTCTCAAGTTTCCCCAACTTTAATTTGTGAACCTCAGCTTCACACTATCCATTCTTCTCTTCTTACAGCATCATGCTATACATTCTTCTCTCCGTACTTCTTGCCCACTTATATATTGAAGGCTTAGAGTTCTTGTCACTGATTAGACTTAATTTTTATTAGAGAACCTGACAGATTCTATTACAAGAACTGACAAGTAGAGCGACTAAGTGATCCATGTAAAGTCCCAGAAGGGGACATTTGATAGATTAGAACCAGACCCTAACTTTTCTGTTTAGAGCTCTTTCTATTTATTATGCCATCGTATTATTGCCATATAAATGAATCAACTAACGTTTTATTTGGAAATTGGTGTCTTAGGGGTTTGTTAGTGCAAATCAAATCAGCTGGGCCTAATGATACCTGGGTGAATGGACACATTGAACTTCTAAACTTTCAGATTTGTAAGGTGAGAACCTTAGGAGCTTCAGGCAATATTTCAACTACAATCACAGTTCCTCTTTCTACTTAAGCTCCTTAGCTTTCCTTGGTTTCTTCTTCCATATAAAAGCATTCTTGTAGGTATTTACTGCAATGTCTTAATATAAAAAAATTTAAAAGTTTTCATTTTCCTGGTCTCCTGATACTGGCTTTGAACACTCATTTGTCCATTTTGCCTGTAACCAGATAAAGATAATGAGTCAAATATATAAAACAAAAATTGGGAGAACTTCTGGGAAGATGGCGACAGAGTAACACATACCACAGGGACTCCGCAGAATTCAGCCCAGGAGAGTTGCTTAGAGGGAAATTCAACACTACTGGAACGCAGGAGGAGCATCATAAAGATAACTAGGCACAGACCCACGGGGTTTTGAGGGGCTGAGGGCTTTTGGCTTACCTCAGTGGAGGCCAGCTGGGGCTTGACCTTGGCCCCTCCACTGTCTCTGCTGGAACCGGGACCATTGTTAGCGAGCGAGACCCTCACCCAGACCACTCACTGAAACAGAGATGGAAACAGTAAAGCTTTATTCAGACAGATTCGAATCTGGGCTCTCACCAGCAACTGAGGCAGGCTCAGTCTGTAAGGCGAGAGCCCCGAACAGCTTCAAAGGGAAGTTATTATACTTCCTTGTGGGGCGTCTTGCTAAGCAAGGGGAGGGGGAAGGCAAATTCTTGTGTGAAACTGGCAAAGCATTCTCAGAAAAGTGAAACAAAACAGTTTTTAAGTCTAACAAAGTAAGTTCTACATTTAAGATCAGTTTGTCCCCAGTGGTCTGCCAAACGATACTGTAGGTAGGCTAGGCTGCTTCTCGGAGTGTAAACATTCAGGGCTGGGCTACACCTGTTTCAGGCTGCAATTTTAAAATGTTTCCATTTCTGACCGGGCAGTGAGCTGCCTGTTATTGTTACAGGGCACCCATTCCTGACCGGGTGGGAGAGTGAGCTGCCTGTTATTGTTACAGGGTACAGTGTCACAACCATTTGGAGCCTGTAGGGTGGCTTGGTTTCAATTCAGCCACAGTTTGCCACCACTCGCCCTGGGGCAGGGACTGGACCCTTGTGGCTCCACAGGCAGGGATCGCGGTTCAACTGCATTGTTGCTCTTGTTTCCATCTCATCTTTACACCCCCCTCCCCCCCCCCGTTCTTGGCGGGCTGCACAGGGGCCTTTTCTCAGCACAGCTGCAGCTTGCCACTGCCACCTTGTAGCAGGGACTGAGCCCTTGTGCCTCCACTGGTGGGATCAGGACTCAGCTGCATTGTTGCATTTGTTTCCATCTCTTCACTATATCCCCCACGCCCACTCACACCACCCACAGACTCAGCACGTTTGCTTTTTAACTTTTTTTCTCCTCTTTGTCTCTTTCTTGGTCTCTCACACAGTACCACTAACCTCCAGACCACTCCCCTTAGCCTAGGGCATTTACGCCTGTGCCACACCCAGCTAGGTGAGCTCCACCCTGTGTAGCTAGCCAGAGACCCTGTTGATCTCCACTAGGGGATACTCTGCTCAACATCTTACATGGGAATTCCTGCCTGTGTGCCTGGGGTGCTAAGGTAGCCTGGTCAACACTCCTTGACGTTCCAAGTTGCTGCAGGAACCTCTGCCCAACCTCTGCAACACCAAAGCAGGCAAGCCACCAGCCTTCTGGGTCACTCCCCTGAGAGGGAAGCCACAGGAGGATAAAGTGGTAGGTTAATTCCATAGTGAAATAAGCTGTAGGCAGTTCAAAGAAGCATTCTTACAAGTATCCCAGAGAAAGTCAGTGCTTTTCGACTCCCTGGAAAATGGCAATGGATCCTCTAAAACAATGCAACGCAAACAGCTATCAGCCCCAATGACCTCAATGAAAAAATGGGAGAAACAAAGGCAATGGCAGAAGATGTCCTGATCATAATGACATGCATAGGAGAAGCAAGCATTGAGCTGCCACTGAAAGAAAATTTCAGAATGCTACTTGGAATCATAAAGGATGTGAAGGAAACAATACAGAAAAAGGATGAACTGATAGAGGAGATAAAGGCCATACACCAAGGGGAAATACAGGAGCTTAGGGAGGAGATAACAAAAACCAGTAGCATAAACACAGAGCTCGAGAATCGACTGGAGGAAGCAGAGAAACGCATCAGTGACTTGGAGGTCAGCCAAGCAGACTTTAACAAACTCGGACAAAAATCTAATAAGATCATCAGAGAAACTGAAGAAAACTTAAGAGAGCTATGTCTGATACTATGAAGTGGAACAACATTAGAATTATTGGCTTACCAGATGAAGACACAACAAAGAAGTCATCTGCAACAATAGTGAGAGAATTCTTGGAGGAAAACTTCCCAAGCTTAATGAATGAAAATCAGGCAGCCATTCAGGAGGCTGAAAGAACCCCATCAAGACGGGACCCCAAGAAGAAGTCACCAAGGCACATAATAGTTAAATTATCCAACTTTGAGGAAAAGGAGAAAATTATGAGAGCAGCTAGGGAAAAACAAGCCATCACATATAAAGGTTCCCAAATAAGAATATGCTCAGACCTATCAGCAGAAACTATGAAGAAGAGGAGAGAGTGGAGTAATATATTCCAAAAATTGAAGGAAAACAATAGAAACCCAAAAATACTCTACTCAGCCAAATTATCAATCAAGATAGGTGGATAAGTAAGAGTCTTCCCAGAGAAGGAAAAATTCAAAAAATTCATTAGAAGAAACCCAGCCCTACACAAGATCCTTGCCGACCCAGTATGGGCAGAAGAACAACACTCACCAAGCATAAATAAGAGACCACCA
The DNA here is from genome assembly GCF_050624435.1 of Tenrec ecaudatus. Classification (NCBI taxonomy): domain Eukaryota; kingdom Metazoa; phylum Chordata; class Mammalia; order Afrosoricida; family Tenrecidae; genus Tenrec; species Tenrec ecaudatus. The sequence goes on along the minus strand of NC_134540.1, from coordinate 112,142,339 downwards.
CATAGAACAACCTCACCCAGAGGGTAAAAAAGAGAAAACAGACCTCAAGATAGCATTGACTTAAATATAGAAAGACTTGTAAGGCTGATGAGGTAAGCTTTAAAAAAAATGCAAAACCTACGATTTACAAACATTCCTGGGGTGAGGACCAGGTAATATGGCCCAAATAAAGGCATAAACATGGTAGAAAACTAAAAAGGGGTGGGGAAAGGGAAAAAAATAATAATAAAGAAAAAGGTAGCAGGGGCACAGGGCAATAAACCACCAAAGGGGAGCGTATTGTTTGTGTCTCCACAGGGAAAGAGGGACCAGACTTCAACCTGGTGCTCCAAGATGTGAATGCAACATGCCAGCGTGGAGTAGGGGACCAGTGGAGAGGTCTGGGGGTTGGCCACAACCCCAACTACTAAGTGGACACCTGCCCCTCCCCTCAGAATAATTTATTTCAATGGACAGCACTGAATCTACAGCTCCTGAAGGGGGACATATCTGATCGGAACACAAAGGAGCAGATGAAGGGGAGGGGGAGAGAGGCCGTGAGGTCGATGTTCCCAATTAGAGCAGCCAGTCGACAGAGAGAACCACATGGCTGGCCCCACTATGGGACATGACGCCCCTCACTGACCCATAGCCCTATAGGGGACAACACCAGAGACACAGTGTGGGAATTGCACCCAATCGGATCCCGTCACACCCAGACAAAATATTAATGGGGTGCAACAGAACAGCAAGGGAATGGAGCAGTGAGGTCACCAGGGAATGCTGAAGGTGGACTTTGGGGCCAGGGCATGGTGCCCTAATAGACTGGACTGGAAAACACCCCTAAAGGCCAACAAACAATCCTTGAATTAACTACAAGCTTTTCTTTCTTGTGTTTTTTGTTTTGTTATTGGTTTGTTGTTGTAGTTGTTTTGTTGTATATTATTGCTTGGTTTTGCTTTGTCTTGTTTTGTGCATGTTATTATCTCCACAGGTCTGTTTAAATAAGATAGGCTGGATAAACAATTGGAGGAGAGAAGGTGGACTGACAGTTCAGGGTGACATGGGAAAGGGGGGGTGGGGGAAAGGTAGTGGTGTTAATAAACCCAGGGACAAGGGTAGAACAAGAGACCCAAATAGGTGGTGAAGAGGGAGTGGGGGGCCTGGTTGGGCATTATCAAGGGTAATGTAACTAAGAGGAATTGCTGAAACCCTTGTGGGGACTGAGCATGATAGTGGGACAGGAGGGAAGTCAAAGGAAATAGAGGAAAGAGCTGGGAGGCAAAGGGCATTTATAGAAGTCTAGATAAAGACATGTACATATGCAAATATATTTATACATGAGGATGGGGAAATAGATCTATGTGCATATATTTATAGGTTTAGTATTAAAGTAGCAGATGGAAGTTGGGCTTCCACTCAAGTACTCCCTCAATGCAAGAATACTTTCTTCTATTAAATTGGCATTCTATGATACTCACCTTCCGGATACAACCACTGAAGACAAAGTGGGTGAATAAGCAAATGTGGTGAAGAAAGCTGATGGTGCCCGGCTATCAAAAGATATAGTGTCTGGTATCTTAAAGGCTTGAAGGTAAACAAGTGGCCATGTGGCTCAGAAGCAATAAAACCCACATGGAAGAAGCACACCAGCCTGTGTGACCACGAGGTGCCAAAGGGGTCAGTTATCAGGTATCAAAGAACAAAAAATCATATCATTGTGTGCTCACCTCCCTGATATGACCGCTGAAGACAAATGGGTGCATAAGCAAACGTGATGAAGAAAGCTGATGGTGCCCAGCTATCAGAAGATATAGCATCTGGAGTCTTAAATGCTTAAAGGCAAACAAGCGGCCATCTAGCTCAGAACCAAAAGCCCACATAAAGGAAGCACACCAACCTGTGTGATCACAAGGTGTCAAAAGGATCAGGTATCAGGCATCATCAGAACAAAAACTCCTACCATTGTGAATGAGGGGGGAGTGCAGAGTGGAGACCCAAAGCTCATTTGTAGGCCACTGGACATCCCCTTACAGAAGGGTCTTGTGGAGGAGACAAGCCAGTCAGGGTGTGATGTAGCAACGATGAAAAATACAACATTCCTCTAGTTCCTAAATGTTTCCCCCCGTCCCCCGCCCACTGTTATGATCCGAATCCTACCTTGCAAGTCTGGCTAGACCAGAGGATGTACACTGGTACAGATGGGAAATGGAAACACAGGAAATCCAGGACGGATGATCTTCTCAGACCAGTGGTGTGAGTGGCGATACTGGGAGGGCATAGGGAGGGTCGGTAGGAAAGGGGGAACTGATTTCAAGGATCTACATGTGACCTCCTCCCTGGGGGACAGATAACAGAAAAATGGGTGAATGGAGACTTGGCACAGAGAAAGATGAAAAAATAATAATTTATAAATTATCAAGGGTTCGTGAGGGAGGGGTTGGGGAATGAGGACCTGATGCCAGGGGCTTGGGTGGAGAGCAAACATTTTGAGAATGATGAATGTACAAATGTACTTTACACAATGGATGTATATATGGATTGTGATAAGAGTTGTATGAGTCCCTAATAAGATGATTTTTTGAAAAAATAATGGAGAACACTTAAAAAAATTGGGTCACTTTTATCTTTTTTTCAAGTTGTACCAAGTCCTGCTTCAGGGGAAGGGAAGCAATGCCTTTTGTATAAATTTAGAAAATATTTTCTTTATGAAAAACACATTTTATGATTAATTTCCCTCAATTTGAATAGTTCTCATCTACCTAGATGTTGTCTTTTTAAGTGAAGAAAATATGATTGGTGTGACGGCTGAGTTGTGAATGATAAAATCTGCATGTGTATCACAGAGAACATGCATATGTAGTAATTGACTTAGCAAGGTGTGCATGCCTGTGTGCATTTATGTCCGAGATCCAAACAAGCCTTAACAGGCAAAAACTTTAATATAAATGAGAAATAGGATTTATCTCACCATAATGACCTCCAGTTTCTCAGACTTGATTCTCGATACACCTATCCATTCCACAGAAAGGTTGGTCAGCTCACTGAAGTCACTGTCTTTTATTTATTCAGATCAAGTAGTGGCAATTCTTGCAATTCTTTGTTTTATCAGGCTTAACAAATTCTCTTGATATGGGCTTCTTCTCTCTTTCTGTAGAGGCAACTCCCCAAACAAACATTTTCATGACTTTCCAAGTCATTGAATGAAAATATTAGATTGTAATTTGGTTAGCTTGCATTACTCCACAAAGAAAACTGTGTTAATTTTGGAGGCTACTAGTAAAAGGAAGAGGAGAAAATTCCTTAATGTTTTAAGCCACGCTGGGAGCTGTGCACTGTGCCAACATACTAGCCAGTACCAAGACCCAGTAGTTTACACTTTCATTATTCAATGCACTCTCTAGAGTTTTGGACGTGGCTCAGGGGAAAAAATCAAATACATTTCTTGCATATGACCCTAATTTCAATTGTTATGCTATAACAAGACTTAATTTCATTAGTTTCCTTCCTTTTACATTTCCCATTCGTCAATATTAGCTACATATTCATGGGTGAGAATTTAAATGACATTTTTCTAATAAGAAACATAGCGGGGTGACTTATTTTTAAATGATGTGCTTTCAGTAAGCTTTGTTTTTGGTAGGAGAGTTGTTCAGCAATAGGAGTTTTAAAAGAAAGAAAATGAGAAGAATATTACTTTCGAGTGTGGCAATTTATTCTCCATTGGATATTACTTTACAAATATACTGTAGTGTTGTTCTTTGTAGTTTTTATCTGTGCCAAGTAACAAGTCTATGAAAATATCAGGCAAGAGCCACTGAAGGAGGGATTTTTCTCGGTTGATTTGGGAGTAATGCTGAGTTTGACCAACATCCTCAGGGCTTTTATTCCTGCATTTTAATTGATAAGTCTTTTATATTATATTAATTATGCTTTAGTTATTCTGCTTAGCTGCTATAAAGATTTACGAAAGCATCAGTCTTTTAAAATCTATTTATTTATTTAATAAATATTTGCTATTCATACAGGCAAGGCATCTCTGAAATCCACTTCAGTGATCTCTTCAATCTGTTTGGAAAATGACCCGAGTGACTGATGGTAGAGTGATAGAAGCAGATTACTCTGGCTGTCATCAAGTTATAAGTTACTATAGGAACCCGTAATGTACATGTATAGTGGTTAGTTAAGATCTCCTTGAGGCAGTCACATTTATGCTCAGACTAGAAGCAGGAGGCAAAACTAGACCTTTGGGACAGCAGAAAATGGATAGTATTCTGGGACGATTTAACAGACTCCAAGAGCTCTGAAGAATGGCCATGAATTGTTTGGCAGTTTGTGGGAGGATGACATGAGTCAGGTGAAATTTCTTTTTATCAAAGACAACTCAAATCCAGTAAGATTCAGTTTCCTTTACTCATTCCAGTAGCGAGGTTAGAAGGCTTCTCGGCTTGTCTTTGGTTGCTGGAGTTTAATGATTTGCATCCCGAGCAGCTTGCCATTTGCAAGTCACAGCTCCCTAAGAGTGGGTTGGCTTTAGGAAGCAGGGGATAGTGGGGGGATAAGGAGCATTTTTAGAAGTATCTGAGATGGAGATAACATAAAGAACCACAAACCCATTATGTACTAATTTATGTTAAAAAGAACCATGTCATAGACGCAAATGAAGAGGGAAGGAGAGAGAGGGGAAGACATCCTGGCCCACCAAGCCCCAAGGATGATATTCCTGCTCAGAGCAGCCAATGCACAGAGAGGACCATAGGACTGGCCCCATTCTGAGACATGATGGCCCTCACTGACCCATAGCACTACAAAGGACAACATTGGAGGCACCGTTTGGGAATTGTGCCTGATCTGACCCCAAAACACTGGGATGAAACACTGAGTTTGTGCAACAGAGCAGCAAGGGGAACAAAGCAATTAAGTCCCCAGTGATACTAAAAATAGACTTTGGGGGCACGGCATAGCACTCCATAGATAGTATTGGAAAACACTCCTAAAGATTAACAAACAGTCCTGGAACTATTTATAGGTTTTTCCTTCTTTTTTTTCCCCCCTTGTTTTTTTTCTTTTGTTGTTTTGCTTTGTCTTTTTTTGTGTGTGCTTATTATTATCTCTGCAGGTCTATCTAGATAAGGTCATCAGGATAAACAATCCAGAGGAGAAAACAATGGGACCAATGGTTCCAGGGGGGACACGGGAGATGGGGAGGCTAGGGAAAGGAAGTGGGTGTTAACAAACCCAGAGCCAAGCGAACAACAAGTGATCTAGAATTGATGGAAAAGACGGTGTAAGATGCCTGGTAGGACTTGATCAAGGGCAATATAGCTGAGAGGAATTACTGAAACCTGAAAGAAGGTCAAACATGATAGGGACAAGAGGAAATTAAAATGAAATAGAGGAAAGAACTAGGAGGCAAAGGATATTTACAGAGGTCCAAATACAGGTATGTACATGTGTAAATATATTTATATATAATATAGGGAAATATATACATTAAGTATTAAGGTGGTAGATGGACTTTGGGCCTCTACTCAAGTACTCCCTCAATGCAAGAACACTTTGTTTCAATAACCTGGCATTCCATGATGCTCACCTTCCTGACATGTTCACTGAAGACAAAAAAGGATGCATAAGCAAATGTGGTGAAGAAAGCTGATGGTGCCTGGCTATCAAAAGATATAGTATCTGGGGTCTTAAAGGATTGAAGATAAACAAGCAACCATCTAGCTGAGAAGCAACAAAGCTCACATGGAAGAAGCACACCAGTCTGTGTGATCACGAGGTGTTGATGGGATCAGGTATCAGGCACCAAAGAACAAAAAAATCATTGTGGATGAGGGGGAGTGTGGAGTGGAGACCCAAAGCCCATCTGTAGGCAACTGGACATCCCCTCACAAAAGGGTCCCAGGGAGGAGGCCAGCAAGTCAGGGTGCAGTATAGCAATGATGAAACATATAACTTTCCTCTAGTTCCTAAATGCTTTCTCCACCCCCCCCCCCAACTAGCATGATCCCAATTCTACCTTACAAATCTAGCTATACCAGAGCATATACACTGGTACATATAAGAGCTGGAAAACACAGGGAATCCAGGACAGATAAACCCCTCAGGACCAAAATTGAGAGTAGTGATACCAGGAGGATAAGGGTAAGGTGGGTGAGAAAGGGGAACTGATCACAATGATCTACATATAATCCCCTCTCTGGGGATGGACATCAGAAAAGTGGGTGAAGGGAGACAACAGAAAGTGTAAGACATGAAAAATAATAATTTATAAAACATCGAGGGTCTGTGAGATAAGGAGGGGGGTAGGGAGGGAGAAAAATGAGGAGCTGACACCAAAGGCTCAAGTAAAAAGAAAATGTTTTGAGAATGATGATGGCAATAAATGTACAAACATGATTATCACAATGGAATGGATGGATGTATGGATTGTGATAAGAGTTGAATGAGCTCCCAATAAAATGATAAAAAAAGTTATATGAGCCTCCAATAAATTTTTTTAAAAGCAAATAAATTTTATATTCAGGCATAAATTTTCTGGGAAAGCAAAGTAAAACAAAAATGGATTTCCTTATATATGTGTATATAAAAGAAAATGATGATGACAACATATGCAAACATGTGCTTGATACAATGGATGTATGAATGGAACATCATAAGAACTGTATGAGCACCCAATAAAATGGTAAACTATTCAAAAATAACTATGTCTCTTCACAAGGCATAAATGAACTCCTGAGAATGAACATAAATTTTATCAAAGACTTCTTATCAGTCATTATTTAATCACTTTCTGGGAATAAGTCTTCAGCAGGAAATCTAGAACATGAGATTTGGGGGAGGAAATTGTCACCGAAGAAAGGAGAGGAGATGAATCTAAACTGTGGAGTCAGAGATGGAGAATGTGTTAGTTGAGGAGGCTTGGCAGAAATAAGGGAGGCAAGGTTCTAACTCTTGCATTTATTTGTCTTCTGAAAGGGGCAATATTTGGTCCACTCATCTGAAGTTTTGGATGGAGGTCTCATAATATCCCAAATGTTAAATGAAAATCACTAGTGTTTGGTAGTAATGTCCTCTTCTGCAATTATGTGGGAAGCCATTTTCTAATATGTGAAAGGAAATTGTACTATCATTGGGAAAAAGTCTGGTTGGAGTCTGAATGGAGGGTTGATAGAAAAGATCTGGAATGATACTACCTGAATTACTTCAGGGAATAAGGACAATAGACCATTCTGTAATATCGACTATATTATATTACATTCACAATGTGTAGTTTACCATTTTTATTGCCATAAAGTCTATTATGACTAGAGGTTACCCCAAGTATGTCGAGGACAGCTGCTCCAGAGGAAATTCAAATCTGTGACCTCTGAGAACCGCTCCCTCAACCTTATTTCTGAGGCATCACTGATCAGAGTAGTAGTTAGTCATTCAACGCTTCACATGCGCTTTGCCCAGGGACTTCACATTTTAGCCAGAGCATTTGTTTTATTATTGATTGATTTTTAACTTTGAAAATCAGGAAGCTCTCCAGAAAAACAGTTCATTCTCAAAAAGAATTTCTTTTTGGCTTTCATTCTTGTCAACATAGAGAATAATTCTTGCGGAGTCCAGGGATTGGGTTCTAGAAGGAGCTCTGACTGTTTAGAGGTGACTTGGGTCAGGACACCTGTGTGAGGCTGGGTTGACTATAGAAACAAATCCATTGACACTCATTTATATAAATAAAAGAGTTTTATATTAAGAAGCCACTTTCCATTAAGAGGGCACCCCATCCCAGTCTTAGCCAAGTCCATTTCAGACTTATGTAGCCACATGCTGGTGATGCAGAATGGTGCATCAGGAAACAGAAGATCATAGAGTCTCATGAATACAAAGTTTGTGGAAACGTGATTGTGCACCAATAGCTCTGAGGGTTGGCAGCAGAGTTCCAGCAAGCAGGAAGGCATAGGGGCAGATAGAGAGGGAGGTTCCTAGCTTCCCCCACTTATAAGAAGGCCACACCCACACGGAGACATCATCTGGCTGTGACTTGATTGACAGGTTGGATTCCACCCCTACACTTTCAGACATCTTCAAGTCTGAAAAATAATCTAACTACCGCAGCACCTTTCCAGCGCTGAGTGTTCTGCTGGTCTTAGGAGGCAGAAAATGTGTGCCTCCAGACATATGGGTGGTGTTCTCCTGTCACAAATGCACACAGGTCCATATCTAATCTTACATGGGGCAGGATGTGTGTAATATAGGGGTTCGTCAAGCTTCTGATCACCAGAAGCATGTGGGGAACAAGAAGTGGACCGAACGTTTCTGATCACCTTTCATGGATCTGGGTGCTTGTACAGTCCTGGGTGAGGGAAGCCAGCTGGCTGTTCCAATCACACACTTGGCAAAAGTTCAAAATGAGTGTGCTGTGTCAGGCTAGCTGACGTTTCACTTTGTCCATTTGTCTCCTTCTTTGCCACTTTGTTCTATTTCTTTTCCTAGTTTATATTCAATCTACTTCTTTATTATTCCTATGAAGCTCAGAGTTCCATGATTGTCATTCATGTCTACTTCTTTTGTTTCCATGTGTCTTTTTTGGTAGAGGGTTTAGGTAGTGTTTCTTCTCAGTTCATTATTTTGCTGAAGTCATAATATTGTTTAATTTTTGAGATGAAGAAACTTTAAAGAGGTCAGGTTTGTTTCATTTTTCCCAATAAACTAATGATGAAGTTTGTAATGTTTAATGGAAATCTTAGGGGCCTAGAAATAACACTAGATTGATAATAGCTGAGACAGAATGGAGACTAAACATTAAAATAATAAACAAATATACAAGGAAATCCAAAAAGCAAATTTCATCTAAGCTCCTTTTAACAAGATTTTAAAAAGTCCCTAGATTGGCACTATTCTTCCTTGTGACTATTTTCGGCTGATTCTCTAGAGAAAAAAAAAATTAGTGAAACTCCATGACCCAGTCAAGATCCATCATTCCATGTAGTCTTCTGAATCTGGTTTGATTTTTTGTCACCTCTCTATTGACATGTTGCTGCAACTATGCTTATTAAAATTTTGCCTGCATGTGATTTAATTTATATTATTTGATAATTTATACATTCATGTAGAATGCAGAGGTTTATAACAAGGAAATGGCTCATATAGTTATAGAACTGGATAAGTTCTTAGTCCATGGATCAGATGTTTGACTTAGAGGTGTCTTCTTCTCCAGGGCTGAAGAATCTAAGGCAGGCAGGTCATATGGCAGATTTCTAGCTACAGAGGTTGAGGTAGTTAGTTTATTGTGCCAATCTGGCCAATAAACACATGTGGGATTAATTGAAGGGCGGAGAGATAAATGGCGGGGCGAGCCTCGTCTTTTTTTGCCTCTTGATCTTTGATCATCAGACCAGTGTGTGGCTGCTTTGCTTGTTCTGTGCCTCAATTTGCAAGCTACACTACCTGTGGGACACCTTATCTATGAAGTGTATCACTGTAATTTGAGGTTCCTTCAAGACCTGCTTCACCACACCATTGGAATTTACATCTCCTGAGCCGAGGACTGTCCGACCCTGTCATCTGGCTGACTCTTGGTGACCTGCCTTGCTATTTGCTGCCTGTGCCCACCTAACCTGAATTGCTCTACAGAGGACTACCCGGCGGCCCTCAAGACTTGAAGGACTGCCATTGTCTCACGGGGGTGAGTTGCACTGAGCCATTTATACAGCTTTATAATTTAATTGTTTCTTATGTTATACATATATCTATCTGTATAAATATATATATAAAATTATTAGCATTCTGTTTTTGTTTCTCTAGAGAATCCTAACATTTGGTACCAGTAATGCTTCTAGAGAAATAAAATCATAAATACGGGCTTCTTAAATTGGCTCTCCAGTCTGATTAGTCTTAGCACTAATAATGCTACTTCTGCGCCCAAAAGCATGGCTAAGTCTGCTACTCTTACTAATCTAATCCATGGTGTGAAATAGCAAAGCTAATATCTGCAGTATCACCACCAATAAATGAGGTACTGGTTAAAGGAGAGGCTCTGAGTGATCATATCTTTGACATTTTCCAGGAGTTTTGTCAGCATGACAATTATAGGGAAGCTGATTGACCGGTCCCTCTACAATGGAAAGCGTGATTAAGGAGAGGGATGGTCTCAGAACCTCAGAAGGGTGCCTCAGGTGCCGACTAACAGATTTGAAAACTTCCATCTGTGCCACAAAGGAAAGCCTTCTCTCCTAGTAATAGAGCGGATATTGCTGAGAGCCAGGTCCAGAGTCTCATTATGCGAGTGGCTGAATTACACCGTCAGCTGAATTGCAGATCTAGAGCAGTGTCTGATACCAAAGTGAGGGCATTGATTGGAAAAAGTTGGGACACTGAAAAAATGGGATGGGTACATATGGGTTGATGATCCAGAAGAGGAGGATATTGAGCCCCTAGAAACAATTGACCCACTCCAGTCAATAGATCCACCCTTCCCAGCTGAAGGTATTAATCCACTGTCAATAGAACAAGCCACACTTGAGCAGATTAACCAAACTGCTCAAACTGAAATTCCAGGTGGGGCTGCATCAGTAACATTGCCTGAGGGAGATGCCTTACAAGATATTGCTGAGAACACCCGGGAAAAGCCCTCACCACGCATTATTTCCCCTAGACCTGTAACTAAAATTAAGTCTCAGAAAGCTCCTAAAGGTGAGGTTGAAATGATTCCCCAAGAAGAAGCACCCTATATTCACAAAGATCTGCTTGAGTTTTCAAATACGTAGAAGCAGAAGCCTGGAAAATATCCCTGGGAATGGTTACTAAGGGTGTGGGATACTGGTGCATGAAACGTAATAGTAGACCGGTCTGAGTTTCTGGATATGGGACCCCTAAGCACAGATTCTTCTTTCAATGTCTCTGCAAGAGAAGCTAAGAGAGGATCTAATTCTTTGTTTGGTTCGCTGAAGCATGGAATGCCAGATTGCCTAGATCAGATCAATTTAAAGTACCTGACCTACCTTGGTACGCTGTAGAGGAAGACATACAAAAGTTTAGAGAAATTGGTAAGTTGGAATGGATTTAACAGGATATTCTCATAGACCCAAAAAGGGGTGTCCTGAGGCCATACCCTTTACCACAACCATAGGAACAAGTTTGAGAAGTGGGTCCCAGCACCTCTTTTAAAAAAAAATCATTTTATTAGGGACCCATACAACTCTTATCACAATCCATACATACATAAATTGTATAAAGCACATTTGTACATTCATTTGCCTCATCATCCTCAAAACATGTGCTCTCCACTTAAGCCCCTGGCATCAGTTCCTCATTTTTCCTCTCCCTCCCCACTCCCCCCACCCTCATGATCCCTTGATAATTTATAAATTATTATTTTGTCATATCTTACACTGTCCAACATCTCCATCCACTTTTCTGTTCTCCATCCCTCAGGGAGGAGGTTATATGTATATCCTTGTAATTGGTTCCCTTTCTCTACCCCACCCTCCCTCAATCCTCCTAGTACCACCACTCTCACCACTGGTCCAGAAGGGATCATCCATCCTGGATCCCCTGTGTTTCCATTTCCTATCTGTACCAGTGTACATCCTCTGGTCTAGCCAGATTTGTAAAGTAGAATTTGGATCATGATGGGAATGGGGGCGGGGGGGGGGGGCGGCGGCGGCAGAGGATGAAGCATTTAAGAACTAGAGCAAAGTTGTGTGTTTCATCGTTGCTACCCTGACTGGCTCATCTTCTCCCCGTGACCCTTCCATAAGGGGATGTCCAATTGCCTACATATGGGCTTTGGGTCTCCACTCTGCACTCCCCTTATTCACAGTGCTATGATATTTGTTCTGATGATACCTGATACCTGATCTCTTCGACACCTCGTGATCACATAGGCTGGTGTGCTTCTTCCATGTGGGCTTTGTTGCTTCTGAGCTAGATGGCTGCTTATTTACCTTCAAGCCTTTAAAACCTCAGATGCTATATCTTTTGATAGCTGGGCACCATCAGCTTTCTTCACCACATTTGCTTATGCTACCATATATCTTCCACAATCATATCTGGGAGGTGAACACACAATGATAAGATTTTTTTTCTTTGATACCTGGTAACTGATCCCTTCGGCACCTCGTGATCACACAGGCTGGTGTGCTTCTTCCTAGTGGGCTTTGTTCTTTCTCAGTTAGATGGCTGCTTGTTTATCTTCAAATCTTTAAGACCCCAGATGCTATACATTTTGATAGCTGGGCACCATCAACTTCTTCACCATGTTTGTTTATGCACCCACTTTGTCTTCAGTGATTGTGTTGGAAAGGTGAGCCTCATGAAATGCCAGTTTAATAGAGCAAAGTATTCTTGCATTGAGGGAGTACTTGAGTGGAGGCACAATGTCCATCTGCTACCTTAATACTAAACCTATACATATATGCACATAGATCTATTTCCACATTCTCATATATAAATATATTTGCATATGTACATGCCTTTATTTAGACCTCTATAAATGCCCCCTGCCTCCTAGCTCTTACCTCTATTTCCTTTTACTTTCCTCTTTTCCCACTATCATGTTCCGCCTTCATTTGGGTTTCAGTAATTCCTCTCAGTTACATTACTCTTGGTCATGCCCTACCAGCCCCTCATACACCCTCCTCACCACCGATTTGGATCATTTGTTGTTCCCTTGTCCCTGGGTTTGTTAACACCACTTCCTTCCCCCCCACCTACTCCTCTCCCATGTCCCCCCTGGAACTGTTGGACCCACTGTTTTCTCCTCCAGATTGTTCATCTAGCCTATCTTATTTAGACAGACCTGTGGAGAAAATGACATGCACGAAAACAAGACAGAGCAAAACCAAGCAATAAAATAAAATAAAACAAGTCAATGACATAAAACACAACAAGAAAGAAAAGCTTATAGTTAGTTCATGGACTGTTTATTGACCTTTAGGCGTGGTTTTTTTCAGTGGAGTTTGTTGGGACACCAAGCCTTGGCCCCAAAGTCTATTTTTGATATTCCCTGGGGTCTTTGTTGCTCTGTTCCCCTTGCTGTTTTGTTGCACTCCCTTAAAGTGTTTTGCCTCGGTGTGGTGGGGTCATATTGAGCGTAATTCCCATGATGTGTCTCCTGTGTTGTCCCTTGTAAGGCTATGAGTCAGTGAGGGATGTCACATCTCATATTGGTGCCAGCGGTATGGTCTTCTCTGTGTTGGCTGCTCTGAGTGGGAATATTGTCCTCAAGGCTTGGTGGGCCAGGATGTGCTCTACCCTCTCCTCCCCCTTCATTTGCTCCCATGTTCTCTGATCAGACATGTCCCTCTCCCTGAGCTGTAGCTTCAGTGCTGTCCTCTGAAGTAAATTCTTCTGGGGGAGGGACAGATGTGCATGTAGTTGGTATTGGGGCTGACCCTTCAGACCTCTCCACTGGTCCCCTACTCCATGCCAGCATGTTGCATTCACATCTTGGAACACTGGGTTGAAATCTGGTCCTTCCTTCCCTGTGGAGATATAAACAATACCCTCCCCTTGGGTAAATTAGTACATTTCCCCCCGCTACCCATTTCTTTTTTTCTTCTCATGCCCTTTTTTAGTTGGTTACCATATGTATCTTTGGATTTGATCTGGCCCTTGCCATACTACACAGTCCTCACCCCAGGAATGTTTATATACAGTAGCTTTTCCCTATACCCCCTTTGCATTTTTTTAAGCTTAACTCAGTGGACTCATATTGTACTTGTCCTTTTGTGCTTGGCTTACTTTGCTTAGCATGCTTTCCTCCAGTTCATCCCATGTGGTGATGTGCTTCATATGTTCATCACTGCTTTTTAGCGATGTGTAGTGCTCCATTGTATGTATGTACCACAGTTTTTTAATCCACTCATCTGTTGATGGAAATTTGGGTTGTTTCCAACTCCTTTCATTTGTGAACTTTGCCGCAATGAACACTGGAGCACAGATGTGTGGCCGTGGTTTGTTTCTTGCCTCTTCTTCCCCAGGACGGGGATTGCTGGGTCATATGATAACTCGATTTCCATATGTTTTAGATATAGCCAGATTGATTTCCATAATGGCTGTACATACCTACAGGTCCACCAGCAGTGGATGAGAGTTCCTGTCTCCCCACAGCCCCTCCAACACTTGTTGTTTTCTGATTTTTTTTAATTGGGCTATCTTTGATGGTTTTATTTGGTACCTCGTTGTTGTTTTAATTTTCATTTCTCTTATGGCTAAAGATCAGTAACATTTCTTCATATGTTTGTTGGCCATTTGGATTTCTGCCTCTGTGAAACTTCCGTTCAGATCCTTTGCCCACCTCTTCAGAGGGCAATTCATTTTTTTCTTTTTGGAAGCTAGCAGAGTATTATAGATTTTAGTAATAAGGCTTTTGTCTGATGTGTCATTGCTAAAGATGTTTTCCTAGTCCGTGGACTCTATTATTACTCTCTTGGTGAACTCTTTCGATGTACACAGGTTTTTTATCTTCAGTATATCCCATTTGTCAATTTGTGCCTCCTCTGTGTTTGTGTCCTTCCCTATTTCGGATAGCCTATGTATTCCCTGTGCCAAAGTTCTCAAGTTGGTCCCAATTCCATCATTGATGGCCCTAATAGTTTATTCTTGTGCATGGAGTAAGATAAGGGTCTTGCTTCATTTTTCTGCAGGTAGATAGCCATTTTTTCCCAGCACCACTTGTTAAAGAGGGCATCTGCTTCTCATTGTATATTTTTGGGGCCCTTATCAAAGATCAGTTGTCTTTAGGCTGATGGTTTTTCCCCTGGGTTTTCAGTTCTTTTCCTTTGGTCTGAGTATCTGTCATTGTGCCAATACCATGTGGTTTTGACAACTGTGGCTGTATAATATGTACTAAAATCAGGTAAAGCAAGCCCTTCCACTGTGTCCTTCTTCTTGAGGAATTCTCTGCTAATTGTAGCCTTCTTCCCTCCTTATATGAAGTTGGTAATCAGTTTTTCCATTTCTTGGAAGAAAGATGAGGGTAATTGTATTGGGATTGCATTAAACTTATATAGTGCCTTTGGCAGAACTGACATCTTTACTCCATTGAGTCTTGCAATCCATGAGCATGGTATATTCTTCCATTTGTTGAGGTCACTCTTGGTTTCTTGTAATAACGTTCTGTAATTTTCCTCATATAGCTGTTTTGTTCTTTTAGTCAGGTATATCCCTAGATATTTGAATTTGTCCTTGGCTATTGTGATGGGTACCGCCTGTTTGATCGCCTCTTCTGTGGTCTTATCCAATGTGTATAGCAATTCTGATGGACTTCTGTTTGTTGATCTTGTATCTTGCCACTATCCCAAACTCCTCTATTGCTTCCAGTACTCCCCTTGTGGAGCTTTTAGGATTTTCCATATGTAAAATCACATCATCTGAAAATAACCATAATTTTACTTCTTTTCCCAGATTAATATCTTGATGTCTTTTCTTTGCCTTATGTTCTTAGCTAAAACCTCCAGTGTGATATTTAATAAGAGTGGGGACAAGGTTTTATAGCAGGCTGTGTTGAGATTAGGCCTCTGTGCTGGCTCCACATGGTCCTGGCTCCAGTGGAGACAGGGACAGGGCTAAGGTCAATCCTTAGCCAGCCTCCACTGATGTAAGCCCAAACCTCCCATCCCCTCAAAACCTTGTGGATCTGTGCCTGCTTATCTTTATAATGCTCCTCCTGTGATCCAGCAGTGTTGATTTTCCCTCTTAGTAACTCTCCTGGGCTGATTTTTTCGGAGTCCCTCTGGTCTGTGCTGCTCAGTCACCATCTTCCTGGAAGGCCCCATAGAAGCTTTTATTAAACAGAAACATCACTATATGAAGCTGTTTCTTTTTGACATATCCTTAATGTGTTTTGTTGTTAGATGTAGTTGAGTCAGCTCTACCGCATTGCAGCCCATTGTATAACAGAACAGAACACTGCCAGGGCCCGCACCATACTCGCAATCATTGTTATGCTTGAGCATAACATTGTTATGCATGTTGAGCATAACATTGTTTCAACCACTTGGTCAATCTATCTTATAGAGGATCTTCTTTTCTTTAATGCTCCCCTCTCTTTACCAAGGATGATATCCTTTTACAGGGAATGGTCTCTTCTGATCACATGTCCAAAGTACATCAGATGAAGTCTTGCCATCCTTGCTTCTAAGGAGAATTATGATGGTACTTCTTCCAAGATAGAGTTATCTGTTTCCTTGGCAGTCCCTGGCAACTTCCATATCCTTCACCAGCACCACAATTAAAATGTAACAACTATTTTCTTCTTACCTTCTTCCAGCTAGGAAAACACACTTCTGAAAGAGCTTTTCCAAGACTCTAATCCATTTCCCAAAGAATTCTATGACCTTTAAATTACAGCGTGTTGATAAAGTAGTTTTGACATAACTAATGACCCCAAATAAAGTTCCTTTTTAATGTTCTTTGAGTTTGGGGAGCAAAAAGAAATTTAAAGGGGCAAGATCAAGGTTGTAGGGTGGTGTGATAGTTATATAATTTTGTGTAAGTTGAAGTGTAAGGTGGAGTATAGCCTGCCAATCAGGCCTAATGGCACCTTCTTGTGGGCATATAACACCCACGAGTAATGAGCTTCCAAATGGTCAGCATTTATCAAAAGTAAAGGTGGAAAGACGAGGAGGGGGAAGAAATGCTACATCAATGGAAAGAGAAAAAACAGAACAAAATAATGAGAATGTTGAAATACTGTAAAAATGTAACCAAATCCAAGGGATAATTTATACAAAAATTGTTATATGAGAACTCTTTACTGTGCAAATGGTGCAAACACAATACACAATGTCTTAAATATTTTTTAAAAACTGAAAAGTGAGGTTTCTTGAAATTTTGTTTTGACAGATGAATACAACTTCAAGAAGTTTCTATCATTTTGGGGAATGTTTAAGTGAAGAAAAACCTAGAAAGAAAAATGAAACAAAGACTCAGAAGTGGGAAGGGGTTTTAATAGCCTCTGGTAATCTGTCACTACAGTCAAAGCCTTTGTAACACCTTCCACTGCGGAATCTTTGTACATAGTGGGTGCAATGTCAGAAACATTTATAGTAGAGTTAGAGAAGAGTTACAGAGGCCATTAAAGATTTCCATGGAATTTGAGGTGTAGCTCAATGATTTCTGAGTCATGGAATTATAGGACTGAGCTATATTCAAGGAAGATTGTTTCAGGGACAATTCACATAAAGGATGAGAGAGCAATAATGATTTCTTTTATAAGGATCAATACATGGCTGGTCCTAATGTGCTGGAGAGTAAAACTTTTTCAAATGACTGACTTTTTTCAAAATGTTATGTCACTCAATTAACTATACTACCAACCACCACTTTTCCTTGTTTTCTCCCTCATGTCCCAGGGATCCACAGTTGCCTGAATCATATCACAGAACTTATGCACTATAAAAGAATGGCTCACATGGTTGTAGAGGTTGGCAAGTCCCAAATCCAAAGTTTAGGTGTCTATCTGGAGAAGTCTCTTCATTCATACCAAATCAGACTGCTGACTCATAAGGCTGTAGAAACTGGTGAATCAGATCAGGGAATAGGCTACCAGCTCTAGTCCTAAGAACCAGAAGTGAAGCAAAGGAAAACCAGACCCAGAATCCAGGAGAAGAGCAGGAACTTGGCCAAAGTTGTCCAGTACAGGCACACAGACGAGGCACATCTGAAAAGGAAAGGCCTCATTCACTTGGGTCAAGAAGCACACTGCACTCTTGTCAAGTCCTGGACTTAAGTCCTGGGCTAATGGTCTTTTAGGGTGGTAACTGGCATCTAATTAGTGGTTGTCACCTGATGAGTCAGTACTACGTTTCTGTGCATGCCTAATTGGGAAGGGAGGGGGGGGGGGTTGCCCATATCCATGGCTTTGATGGAGTTATGACACCAAAAGGTGAGGGAGAAGACACTTGGATCACTTCTGTGCTTTTTAGGTGGGCCAGGTCTAGTTTCAGCCAGCCCTGTGACTCTAATCTCCTACTTTTCTACTAAAGGAAGAATTTAAAACTGCAATTAATTCTTTTTTCAGCATAGATATCAATGGTTACAGCTGAGCTATAAACTACATTCCCAGGGAAACTAAGGGTGGTGACTGAAGTCACACCCTTTAGTAAGGAAAGGACTAAAAATATTCCATTTTAATCCTGCCTTATCAGCATAACAGATCAGTCATTCCAAAATGGGTCTATAACTGCAGGTGATAGCCCCAAATGGGAGACTAGGTCAGACAGGCTATTTTAGGGAGGAGAGTCTTGAGAGAGGCAAGGATTGAAGAGTAGAGTGAAAAAAGAAAAGGGAGATATCTGGCTGAGATCTAAATGAGTCTACACTCAGAAAGAGATAGCAGGAGTTAGAAGAAAAGATCATTGAGGGAAAATAGTTAGGTGCTAAGGACATATTGATTTGACATTGCCCAGAAGTGAAAGTCCAAGGTAATGTTGAGGCTTTAAGCTTAGGTGATGGTCATTAAGTGAGATATGAATTGGGGAAAAATAATAATTTTATTGCTGATTGTATTTTTCTTTTCATTTCTCATAGCATTTCAGGGTACATTTTAAAAATTGTATTATGAAATTGAGCTTTTTATTTTAAAAATTAAACAAAACAGAGAGCCTGTATGAAGAGCATGTTTTGTAGACTGCGGTTTAGAGTGCACAATTGTTGGGTATATTTTACTCTCTTTGGCCTAAGTACTCAGGAGATCTCATGCTGGGACACACATTTCAATTTTGAGTTTCTGTATCTCATAAGGGAATTGAATTGCACCACTTCAGAGTGCATCAGTAGTATATTTGTACATTTTCCTGCTTAAAGAGATACAAAAAAGCATACTAGGGAGCACAATCTCCATTTTACCAACCCTCATCTCTTCTTCCCCATACAGATGATCATATCTCTCTCACATTTCCCACATTGTCCTCAGAGTAGGAGATCATGAAACACCACGATCAGGCATAGGCCATGATCATTTTACATCTGAGGCAGAGATGTGCTCTATCCAAGGCTTCTAACTTTTTGCAAGGTTCTTTGAGGCAGGATATATTTTGTCTTTTAGTGCAAAACCAATGTGGCACATGGAGTTATCCCTAAAGGTATCTGGGCCTGTATTCTCTAAAACGGAAATCTCTTATTGTTCAGTGTTCTGAAACATTTCATTTTGTTTCTTCAATTTCCACTTTTCCATTTATAATGTAAAGAAAATGAAAGTTTTTATTAATATTCAACAGGACCAATGCTAAGGAAATATAAAAATGACATCATTTACCTGCCCCTTTACCACTTTTCTCTCATGTTTAATCTCTTGGAATTCCCTCCCCATTCTTTCCCACTCTTGATCTCATTATCCAGAGACCCCTGAAACTTTTGCATCTTAACTTCCCTGAATAATGACCGGGAGAAATTCTCTGATATAAAACTCTGAGCCACCAAGAATGACTAGCTAGTTGGTTTCATTTATAAGAGGAAGCTCCAGGGGTCATACATGTAGCCATTTGTGTGGTGGGGTTGCACATACACACACACCATTCCAAGATTCACTCAGTAAAATAAGTTATCTGGTCCAGAAGGAGTAGGAGTAACAAATAAATAAACTTCTAATTCTGTTGGTACATCCTTGGGTGGTACAGAAGGTTAATGTCCTTTGTATCCAAAGGTTGGAGGTTCAAGTGCACCCATAGGAGCCTCAGAAGAAAGGTCTTGCAATATACTTCCAAAAAATTGTATCATTGAGAACCCCATGAAGCACAGTTCTGCTGTGACACACATGAGGCCACCACAAGTCCGAGTCTACTTGACAATAGCTATGAGATACTTGAACTCATGAGTAGGTCTGATGTGTTCAGTCTCTTTTTATTGCTTGCTATAAGGCAGCATGTCCGTGATCATGATTATACACTGATTCTTGCTGTACTCCTTTTTAACTGTGCCTTCTTGGTGAAGAACTGAGGATTGCCTACATTTAAATAATGAAAGTGATCTGAATTATTTTCAAATAAGTGCCCTAACTTTATGAACAATTGTTAGCTACCTGGCTGCAACTCAGACTGAAAATTTCAAGTAATTAATTTCCTAAAATTAGTATTGCCTCATTATTTATAAATAAACATGAAAATGATGTTTTAGTACTTTTGTTGTTGATACAATGGTTAAGAACCTGGCTGCTTGGGGGAAGCAGAGCAAGGAGGTCCCAAGGAAGTAAAAAGGATGGACTTTTGGGCCAGGACGTGGCACCCCATGAGACTCTCCCGGAAATCACTCCTAAAGGTCAACAAACAGATCTTGACCTACTAACAGGTTTTTTGTTGCCTTTTTGTTTTTTTTCCATTTTTTCTTCCTTTAAATTTTGTATGTCAGTGGCTTTTTTGTTTGTTAGTGTGTCGGTGTTGCTGCTGTCGACGCCATCTTCTTATGTGCCACTTTGGTGCTGTCAAAGCCATCCACAATTTTTATGCACATATTATTATATCTGCAGGTCCACCTAGATAAGACAGGCTGGACAAACAATGTGAGAAGAAAATAAGTAGGGGAAGGGAGGAGGTGTTTGTCAACCCAGGGACAAGGGAAGAAGGAGTGGTTCAAAACCACTGGAGGGAGGGGATGGGAGGACTGGTAGGGAGTGACCAAGGGCAAGATAGCTGAGAGGAATTACTGAAACCAGAATGAAGGCCGAGCATGGTAGTGGGACAGGAG
This sequence comes from Tenrec ecaudatus, assembly GCF_050624435.1. NCBI lineage: Eukaryota > Metazoa > Chordata > Mammalia > Afrosoricida > Tenrecidae > Tenrec > Tenrec ecaudatus. The sequence continues at coordinate 112,121,681 of NC_134540.1, read as the reverse complement.
GAAAGCGTAAGGAAAAAGAGGAAAGGAGGAGGAGGCAAAGGGCATACATAGAAGTCTAAATACAGACATGTACATAGGTAAATATATTTATGATTATGGGGGAAATAGACCTATGTGCATATATTTATAGGTTCAGCAGTAGGGTAGCAGGTAGACTTGGGCCTCCTCGTGTGCACTCCCTCAATACAATAGCACCTTGCTCAGCTAAACGGTCATTCCATGATACCCAACTTCTCGACATGATAGCTGAAGACAGACGTGTGCATAAGTAAACGTGAAGAAAGCTGATGGTACCCAGCTATCAAAAAGATATAGTGTCTGGGGTCTTACAGGCTTGAAGGCAAATAAGTGACCATCTAGCTTGGAAGCAACAAAGCCCACAGAGAAGAAGCACACAAGCCTGTGTGAACACGTGGTGTTGAAGGGCTCAGGTAGCTGACACCAAAGGACAAAAACCATCATTGTGTGATCACCTTCCCTAATAAACGCTGAAGATGAATGTGTGCATAAGTAAGTGTGGTGAAGAAGGCTGATGGTGCCCGACTATTGAGAGATATAGCAACTGGGGACTGAAAGGCTTGAAATTAAACAAGCCGCTATCTAGCCCAGAAGCAACAAAGCCCACATGGAAGCAGCACACCAACATGTGTGATCATGAAGGGCTTGTGGGACCAGGTTTCAAGCAACAAAGGCGGGGTGGGGGTGGGGGAGCATATCATCGTGAATGAGGGGAGTGCATGATGGGGACCCAATGCCCATCTGTAGACAACTGGATATCCTTTGCAGAGGGGTAGTGGGGAGGAGATGAGTCACTCAGGGGTCAGTGTAGCAATAATGAAACTCACAACTTTCTTCTAGTTCTTAAATGCTTCCTCCCCCACAACTATCACTATCCCAATTCTACCTTGCAAACCTGGTTAGACCAGAGGATGCACAGCAGTACAGTTGGGATCTGGAAACACAGGGAATCTAGGACAGATGAACCCCTCAGGACCAATGGTGAGAGTGGCGACACCTGGAGGGAAGGGTGGGTAGAAAGGGGGAACCGAGCTCGGGATCTACATATAATCTCCTCTCTGGGGGATGGGCAACAGGAAACTAGGTGAAGGGAGACGCCGGGCAGTGTAAGATAAGATAAAATAATAATTTATAAATTATTAAGGGTTCATGAGGGAAGGGGGGCGGGGAGGAAGGGGGAGGGACAAAAGGAAAATGAGCTGATTCCAGGAACCCAAGTGGAAGGCGAATTTTGAGAATGATGAGGGCAACGGATGTATAAGGGTGCTTTACTCAATTGATGTGTGTATGGATTGTGATAAGAGTTGTATGAGCCCCAATAAAATGATTTAAAAAAAAAGAACCTGGCCGCTAACAAAAAGGGTAGTGATTTGAACCCACCATCTGCTCCTTCATGAGAAAAGACCTGGTAAACTCCTCCTATAAAGATTATAGCCTGGGAAACCCTGTGGAGATATTGACTACAGAGCAGAACATTTCTACTTTGTCCTAGAGCCAGAGTAAACTGGACAGCACACAATAGCAACACAATCTCTGTAACAAAACGCTTGTCAATATAATCACCTTATGCATATAATTTAGTGATATCAATGACATTGATCATGTTATACATCCATCATCCATGTTATTGTTGTTAGGTGCCATCATGTTGCTTGTGACCCTTAAGGACCCTGTGTTCAACAGAATGAAGCACTGTCTGGTCCTTCACTGTCCTCACAATTGTTCCTATGCCTGAGCCCACTGTTGCAGCCATTGTGTCAAACTATGTAGCCAAGGCTTTCTTGTTTTTTTCTGTCGCTCCCTCCACTTTACCAAGTATGATGTCCTCCAGGGATTGTCTCTCCAGACAATATGTCAAAAGTATGTAGGTTGAAGCAATTATCCTGGCTAAATATCCCAGCATAATAAAAAAGGAAAATTTTTCAGTTGTCATTGAAAATAATGCAGCAGTTCTGGGAGAAAGTATTCAAATAACAGAAATTTGTCCAGCCACATGTGACAAGGGTGTTTTTGGAGATAGTTCCATAATCAGTTGCTGAGTGACCTTGGCCAGATTGACTAAAAAAATTTTCCTTGTAAAATGAGGGTAAGAAAGGCCCTAAATGATGGTGACCGCTCCTGCCCTTCTAAGAAAGTTGAGCTTTTGTTCCCTTTTATATTTTATTTTTAACCTCCGGATGATAAGGCATGACCACAGTGATTTAAGTAGTAGATGCAGGATGACATTTGGGTTTTGGAACACCACTCTGGAAACACTCTGATACTGAATTGAGTAATGACACTAAAATGATCAATACTGAGGTTATGGCCAAAAAAGGAGTAAAAATCCCCAGAAAAGAGCAATTATCCAAAACTAATGGGAATTAGCCCATGACAGAGCAAGCTCTGTGAGGTCAGGTGTAAGAAGTCAAGTTGTACCACAGTGGGTGTTACGCTCTTAAAGAAATCAAAGATGCTGATCATGAAGAAATTTTCTCACCAAAGGTATTGTTTTTCGGTCCAGATAATGCCCCATATGATCTTGAACTTCTGGTTGAATCTAATAGTGTTTCCAATGAAGACTCAGTTTATCTTATTTTTTCTTATTTTAGTGCAGTATTGTTATCCTGAACCTTTCAAGCAAACCTCAGGATGGCTATATTGGACTAAAATAAATAAGTAAGCAGAATAAAGCAAGCTGTGTTTTATAGAGCTAAAAGATAAAAATCACCAGGAGCAATATATGTAGTAGCACAATTTTGAAACAAACTACAAAAGGGTAAACATTTACCAATATAGTTCAGCAAATTGTGTTTTCTCTCTTGAAAATTAATTTTAGGTGAAGTAGAGATGTTTCCTTGTTTCATGATCCTATAGATTCCAAACCTATTTGGCTCAGTGCTCCCTTTTCAGAAAAAAAAATTAGTGTCTTACTGGCAATTAAAAGCTTTTGTAGTATAGCGCATAAGCCAGGATAAAGTGTCACTCCAATTCACTGCCACCAAGTCAATTTTGGCTCAGTGATCCTAGAGTAGAACTTGCCCCAATCGGTTTTTGAGACTGTAATTTTTTACAGGAGTAGAAACCTTATCTTTTTCCTGGATAAAGTGTAAGTATCTGCTGTAGCAGATGGCCCTTTGACTCTTCTTTGTATTCATTTTCCCAGGAATCCCCAATTTCATAAAACTGAGTCACTCCTTGTTTATTAGCCTACCTCTACCAACATTTGCATTCTTACCCCTTATTGTTTTTGTTTTAAAAAGGAAACGACTCAGATGTTGCTCTTGTGTTTTCCTTTAGCTTGGATCTATTTTTAACATGTGTAGCCCACTGGGAGGAATGCTACGATTTTGAAATGAAGATGGGTTTATTTAAGCAGCTGTAGTCTCTTGTTATAGAGTATCTTGTGACTTGCCTTAAGGAAAATGTCTGTATTCCCCTGATCCTTTGATTGCTGCTCTTGTGTTTCACTCTTCAGGGCTGTCTCTTTATGATATCTGATATCAGCTGCAGCAAGCAGTGGGGTGTGCTTTCCTCATCAACTCCCCGAGGTCAGGGTCTTGGCAAGCTCAGATGTAAGTCATATCTGCCATATCAGGAGGATTTTATTTGTGTTGCTAGTGTCCCCACACCTCACACACGAGAATACTGGAGTCTGAGTAACAGCTACACAGCAGTATTTGTCCTAGTACCAAATATGTCCTAGTACATTCTGAGGGAGAGACTCTTCGTCCCCTCAAACAGGAACACTGGTGGCCCTATGGTTTAAATATTGTTAAACCTGTGAACTGCAAGGCCAGTGTTCATACCCGCAAAGCAATCAGAGGGGAAAAGATGAGGCTGTTTGTTTCAGTAACAATCGACAGTTTTGGAAACTGTGATGTCAGCTGATAAGGTCCAGGATGCTTGTCACTGTTTTCACCAGATACAGAGTCCAGGCTGATTTGCACAATCTGAATTCACTTCTGAAAGTGCTCAACAGAAGGAAGCAGCAGGGTTGAAACTTCCCAAAATTGCTTCAAAAATTCAATAAAAGGCAAGCAAGTCTTAAACAGATCAGATCTGAAACCATGTCACATTTCTAGCATTGATTAACAGTAGTCTAACTCTGTTTCCCCGTGGATCATTTGGAGCAATTGTACTTTTTCCTATAGGTTCAGTATGAGTCAGAAGTGACTCAGTGGCAATGGATGTCTCCCAAACACCAAGCAAGTAGTTAATTCTATCTTATGGAGATTCCATGTGTATATAGTACAGTATACCTGACCTCATCGTGTTTTCAGTGGCTGTGACCTTTTGAAGGTGGATTCCTAGGTCTTTCTACCAAAGTGCACCTGGGTGAATTCCAATCAACAATTGTACAAGTAGTAGCTGAGTGCTGAACAATTTATGCCAATCATAGACTACTGTCACTGAGTCAATTCTGGCTCATAGCAACCCTATAGACAGGGTAGAACCCCTCCTAAGGGTTTCTGAGACTGGAAATCTTTATGAGGGTAGAAAGCCTCATAGTTTCCCCTTAAATTGGCTTGTGGGTTCAAACTACTGACCTTGCATTTAGCAGCCCAACTTGTAACTCACTATGCCACCAGGGCTCCTTATAGGGAACCTATAGCACAAGTCAAAATGTCCATAGAAATCAACTCCATGAGTGTGTGATGCGAGTGAGGTGAGGTGGTGGGTGGTAGGGAGTAATCCTAAGAGTTCTTAGGGCCTCTTTCCACAATCAAAATTTCTCTCATCTCCTGATCAACATGGCTGTGGCTATTGTTCTTAGCTTCTTTCAAATTGGCAAATTTATGGTGATCCCAGGCAGAACAGGTGGAAACACTGTCCAGTCCTGCATTATCCCCATCATCGGTTGTGGGTTGAACTGTGTCGTGTTTCGCCTTTAATTGGTTGGGTTTTTATAATGTTGCTATTCTTTAGAAAGCCAGTTGTGACTCCATTTGACAGCAATGTTATTTCTGAGAGGCCTGGGCAGAAGACACCTTCTGTTTCCCCAACAATACGGGCACCCACTAAGGGAAGGTCCCAGTAGAGGACACCGCTTCTTTCCCACAAATCTGGTACCAGTACTGTGAATATTTTCATTTTTGTTTGAAAAAACCATGGTTTTTGTCAGTGGCACGTTCATGTTCAAATTGACATCTTTGCACTTTAACCGTTGAAGTGGTCTTGTGCAGTAGATTTTTAAGTTGTGATATGTCTCCGATTTCTTGACATACGATGGAGTCACTGAGCCCAAATTGACTTGATGGCTTCAAACAGCACTTCTCAATACAACTGAGTTCATGCTCAACTTGGTCTTCTTACTGTTATTTACTGTTACTTACTTTTTTCTGCCTCTTCTTCCTGTTTCCGTCTTAAAAAATATTTGTACACATTGTCATCATTTTCTAAACATTTACTTTCTATTTGAGCCTCTGGCTTCAGCATGATAAAATTGATGTAGGGATTGTTGTCAGGACCCCCAATAAAATGATCTTAAAAAATTGGCATTCATTTCAGTATTCCAGTCTTACTGAGAATGATTGCGTAATCATCACCACACTTAATTTTAGAACATTTTTGTTTCTCTTATAATTGTTGTTAGTTCCCAATTTCTTCTTAATTTTTTCTGTCATGTCCTTAGGTAATTGTTCATCCACTTAGCCTGTGGTAGTTACATAATCTGGTGTCAATTTGAGGATTAAGAGTGTAGGGGTGGCGTCTAGCCTGTCAATTGGGATATAGCCAATGAGGCCTTTTTGTGTTCATGGCCTTCTCCTGAGGATTCTGAGAACTCCTGTTTTTCCTACTTGGAGGTGGGAGACACTGGCTTTCTCTGCTCACTCCATTGGAGACTCTCTATTGACAAAGCTTAGTCCTTGAGAGATATTTCTGAGGAGAAGCCGCATGAAGCTACCAGGAGGCAGTCAGTTTTAGAGCTGAAGGAACCATGCGGAGACCCCTGCCAGCGAAGAGATGCTTACACCACCACTGGATTCACAAGACTTCCAACCCACTGGCCTGTGATTTCCTGCATTCACCATCATTGCATGTGTTTCATGAGTCTGAATAGTACCTTATAGATTGGTATTAGACATGTGGGCTAATATTAGATTTATGGAATTGATCTAGACTAGGCTGGGATGTTTTCTCAATATTCAATTGCTCTTGTATATAAACTTTCTTATACACATATGCATGTTTATGAATTTGTTTCTCTAGTCTGCCCAGACTAACACACTGTCTGTGATAGGTAGGTTTATTGTGTCAACCTGGCCAATAGGAACATGTGGGATTAATATGGTTGCTGTTTGATTGGAGTGCAAAGAGCTAAATGGCTCGTCAAGCAATGCCTGTCTTTCCCTTGCTCTCTGCAGCTTGCAGTTGCATTAGCTAGTCCTCTGCCTTAACTTGAGAGTTACATTACCGTGGGACACGAGACCCATGGGCCATGTCACTAGAGCTTGAGTTTTCTTCAAGATCTGCTTCGCCACACTGCTGGTGTGTACATTGCTTGACCTTGGGACTGTTGTATCCTGTGGTATGGGTGACTGTTGATGAAATACCCTGCTGTTTGCTACCTGTGGCTGGGCTGCCTGCATTGGTCTATGGAAGACTCAGCTGTCTGCTCCCTTGACCTTGGACCTAATAGCCCTCCTGAGTTGAAGGATTTCCAGTATATTAACTGTTCCACAGATGTGAGTTGAACTGAGCCTTCTGTATGGCTGTGCGGACTAATTAGCTGTTATATTCCTTTGTGCTGTGCTGTGTGTGTGTGTATTTGTGTGTGTGCGTATGTGTATAATCACAAGTGTCCTGATTTTGTTTCTCTAGAGAACCCTGTCTAACACACTGTCTCTATGCATTTACCTAGCCTGGATTTCATATACAGAAAAACATTCAAAATGCAAACATGAAACAAGCAAACAAAACTAACCCAACAGCAATGGCAAAAGAAAACATAAAAACCTCAAATGAAAAGAAAGCAGAGACTGTTAAAAACAAGAATAAACTTAAAATAGGCCCAAATAGAGCTCAAATAATATGATATTACATTTTAGCCTATCCACATCTGCCATAATTGACTTTACAATGCTCTCTGTCCTGATAGTAAGGGTATTCCCCTCCCATAATTATGGTGAGAGGGGATTCACCAGAGGCTGAATCCTCATGGAGTTTATGCAAATAGATTTTGGGATTCAACTGTAATCCATAACCCTCTGCAAACCAAGTAATCAGAATTTAAATTGATACCATTCCCTCCTCTGGATTTGGAGTTTATTATTTATAATCCTTAGATCACACATAATGGTGTGCTTCTTTTAGGTAGATGTAGCTGTTGCCTCACGTAGATGATTGCTTGTTTTAAGACAAGGCTTTAATATCACAGGAGGCATTTTTTTCTGATAGCCAGGAACCAACTGGTTTTCTCACCATGTTTTACTATAGCACCCATTTCTTCAGTGATCACTTCATGAGGGTGAGTATTTTGTAGGATTATGTCATAAAAACCAATTGTTCTTGAGTTATGGGTATCATAATCCAAGTGTGAGTTCAAAAGCAATTCATGTAACTATGGTTTCTATATGCCCCTGGTACAGTTTAGGGAGTTCATTATCATTTTATTAGATGACATTATATAACATCCAATCATGTGGCATAAGGCAATTCTATGGTAGTATCATTTGTTTAGCCAATGGCATAGAATTTAAAACACTGTTGAGCAGGGGAAATGATGTATATGTAGATCAGCTTTTTATATTGAAATTCTCTTTAAAAATATAATTTCATTGAGGACTCTTACAGCTCTTATAACAATCCATACATGCATCCATTGTGTCAAGCATATTTGTACATAGGTTGCCATCATCATTTTCAAAACATTTTCTTTCTATTTGAGTCCTTGGTATCAGCTCCTCAATTTTTTCTCCGTCCCCTACTCTCCTTCCCTCATGAACCCTTGATAATGTCTGATTGATGTCTCCCTTCACCCACTTTTCTGTTGTTTGTCCCCTGGGGGGATTATATGTTGATCATTGTGATCAGTTCCCCCTTTTTCTCCCCACCATCTCCCTACCCTCCTGGTATTGCTACTCTCATTATTGGTCCTGAGGGCTTTATCTATCCTAGATTCCCTGTGTTTTGATTTCTTATCTGTAACAGGGTATATGCTCTGGTCTAGCCAGATTTGTAAGGTAGAACCCAATGGTCATGATATAGGTGAGGAGGAAGCATTAAAGAATTGGAGGAAAGTTGTATATTTCGTTGGTGCTATTCTGCATCCTGACTGGCTTATCTCTTCCTTGTGACCCTTCTGTGAGGAGATGTCCAATTGTCTATAAATGGGCTTTGCATCGCCACTCCCCTCTCATATTGCATTGATATAATTTTTTTGTTCTGGGTCTTTGATGCCTGATAACCGATCCCTTTAGCACCTCATGATCACCCAGGCTGGTGTGCTTCTGCCAAGTGGGCTTTGTTGCTACTCAGCTAGATGGTTGCTTGCTTATCTTCAAGCCTTATGACCCCAGATGTTATATCTTTTAATAGCGGGTACCATCAGCTTTCTTCACCACAATTGCTTATGCACCCATTTTGTCTTCAGCGATCGCTTTGGCATCACAGAATGCCAGGTTATTAGAACAAAGTGTTCTTGCATTGAGGGACTTCTTGAGTGAAGGCCCAATGTCCATCTGCTACCTTAATACTTAACATATAAACATATGTGCATAGATCTATCCCCCTATTGTTATATATAAACATATTTACATATGTATGTGCCTGTATTTATTCCTCCATAAATGTCCTTTGCCCCCTAGTTATTTCCTCTTTCTTTCCTCTTGACCCACTGTTATGTTTGAGCTTCATTTTGATTCCATTAATTCCTCTTGGCCACATTGTACTTGATCAAGCTCCACCAGGCATCCTATGCCCACCTCGCCATTAATTTTGGATCACTTGTACCCTTGTCCCTGGGTTTATTGGCTTCCTCCTTCCGTTCCCCACATCCCCTTTCCCATGCCTCCCCAGAGTCATTGGTCCCATTGTTTTCTCCTTCGAATTCTTTATCCCGCCTATCTTATCTAGATAGGCATACAAAAACAAACACAAACAGAAAACAAAACAAAATAACAAAACAAAAGAGCCAAAAGAAAAGCCTATAAATAGTTCCAGATTTGTCTGTTGACCTTTAGGACTGTTTTCTGGTCAAGTCGGTTGAGGCTGCCATGCCCTGCGCCTGAAGTCTATTTCTGGGATTCCTCGGGGACTTAATTGCTTTGATGCTCTCTTTCATGTGCTTCGTGTTTAACCCTGTTGTGGTGGGGTCAGATTGGGCACAGTTCCTACACTGTGTCTCTGATATTTAGGCCCTTATCAAAGATCAATTGCCAGTATGCTAATGGTTTTATTTCTGGGTTTTCAGTTCTTTTTCATTGATCCAAGAATCTGTCTTTATACCAGTACCTCTCTGTTTTGATCACTGTGGCTGTATAAGTGCTAAAGTCAGGTAAAGCAAGCCCTCTGACTTTGTCCTTCTTGAGGCGCTTTCTGCGAATTCTGGGTTTCTTCTCTCTCCAAATGAAGTTGCTAATCAAGTTTTCCAATTCTTTGAAGAAGGTTGATGGTATTTGTATTGGGATAGCATTAAATTTATACAGTACCTTGGGCAGAACTGACATCTTTACTATCTTGAGTCTTTTGATCCACGAGCATGGGTATTCTTCCATTTGTGGGGGTCACTTTTGTTTTCTTGTAATAGTGTTCTATAGTTTTTCTCATACAAATCTTTTGGTTTTCTTGGTCAGATATATCCCTAGATATTTCAATTTGTGCTTGGCTATTGTGCAAAGGATACTATCTTTTTGATCCCCTCCTTCATGGTCTTGTCTGATGTGTATAGCAGTCCAATAGACTTTTATATTCTACTGGCCAGTATTTTTTTAAGGATTTTTGCATCGATGTCCATTAGGAATATTGGTCTGTAGTTCTTGATTCTTGTGGGATCCTTGCCTGCTGTAGTCATCAGTTATACAAGCTTCATAGAGGTGGGGAGTTTGTTATCATTTTCTATGCTCTGGAAGAGTTTGTGTAGGATTGGTGTCAGTTCTTTCCTGAATGCTTGGTAGAATTCTCGTGTGAAGCCATCTGGCCCAGGGATAATTTTGTTGGCAATCCCTTGTTAACCTTGTCTATTTCTTCTATTGCTATGGGTTTATTACAGTTCTTGACATCCATCTGGGATAGTCTAGGAAGGGATTGTTTTTCCAAGTATTTGTTTATGTCTTCCAAGTTGTTGAATTCATTGTAGTACAGGCCTTCATAGTACTGTGTAATTATACTTTTGGTTTCATTAGTCTGTGGTAATGACCCCTGTTTCATCCTTAATCCTTTCTATTGAAATTTGTCCCTTCTTTTCTTAGGTTAGGTTTGCCAGTGGTCTGTTGATTCTGTAAAGTCCTATCAAAGAGCCAACTTATAGCTGCATTAATTTTTTCCATTGTTTTCTTTCTCAATGATCTCAGCCCTGATTTTTATTATTTCTTTTCTTTTGCTATTTGTAAGATTGTCCTGCTGACTCTGTTCTAATTGCTGTAAGTTTTGTGCCAGCATATCAGTCACAAGTCTCTCTTTCTTTTTCATCTGTGCATGTATTGCTGTCAAACTTCTTCTGATAACTGCCTTTGCTGTATCCCAAAGATATTGGTACATTATGTTCCCATTATTGTTGGTTTCTAGAAACTTCCTAATTTCATCTCTGATGTGGGCCAGTGTCCACTCCTTTTGCAATAGAGAGAGTTATTCATCCTCCAGTTGTTTGCCCTTGTTTTCTTAATCACCTTTTTGCTGATTTCCAGTCTTAACGCAAAGTGGTCTGAGAAGAAAGTGTGTATGATCTCTATGTGTTGGAATTTACAGAGCCTCATTTTGTGTCCATGCATGTGGTCTATCTTTGAATATATGCCATGTGAACTTGAGAAGAATGTGAATATGTTTGCATTTGGGTGAAGAGCTCTGAAAATATCTATCAGGTCAAGTCATTTAATTGTAGAGTTTAGATCGATAGCCTCTTTGTAAAGCTTCTTTTCCTGTGACCTATCTTTCTTGTGGGAGTGGTGTATTTAACTCACCTAATATAATTGTTGAGCCTGTGATTTCTTTTTCATCTTTAGAGCATTTGATTGATGAAATTCATGGGTCTCTAATTGGGTACATCTATATTTATTATGCTCACAGTTTTTTTTTTCGGTCTTCTGTTCCCTTGAGTATTACATAGTGTCCCTCCTATCTCTTGTATGGCTTATACCTTGAGATCAAATTTGTCCAAGATTAAGATTACAACCCCTGCTTTTTTGAATTGCCATTTGCTTGGTATATTTTTTCTCTATGTTTGATTCTTAGCCTATTTTTGTCTGTAAACTTGAGTTGTGTCTCCTGTAGGCAACACATTTATGGGTTGTGTTTTCTAGCTATTCTGATAGCCTCTCTCTTTTAATGACTGAATTCAGTCATTGATATTTAGGGTTATTACATCCATCTGTGGACTCTGTGTTGTCATTTTGCACCTTTTGTGTTGGGTGTTCTCCTACCTCTCTTTTTTATCAGTGTGTTGTGCATGTGTGTGTGTTCATTCTTGTCTTCTTTCTACTGTTGAGCCAATGTTATTTTGGGAACTGTTTTCTTTTTGTTGACCTATGGGTGGAATTGTTATGTGTGGATGTCTCTTTTTTGTGTTCAGTGAGTGATGTTCTCCTGCCCATACTTGGTCAGCAAGGATTTTTTTTTGTAGGGCTGGGTTCCTGTTAATGTATTCTTGAATTTTGCCGTGTCTGGGAAGACTTTACTCCATCTTTCTTGATAGATAACTTGGCTGGATAGAGTATTCTTGGGTTTGCGTTATTTTCTTTCCATTTTTGGTATATGTTGCCCCATTCTCTCCTTTTCTTCATAGTGTCCACTGATAGGTCTGAGCACTTTATGTGGCTGCCTTTATAGGTGACAGTTCCCCACTCCCACACCCAGCTGCCCTTATGATTTGTTTTTCCTTTTCTTCAAAGTTGGATAGTTTCACTACTATATGCCTTGATGAATTCTTCTTAGGATCCAATCTGGCTGTGTTCTTTCAGCCTCCTGAAGGGTTGCCTTGTTTTAATTCATTAAGCTGAGGAAGTTTTCCTCTAAGGATTCCCTCGCTACTTTTGTTGTTGAATTCACTGTGCCTTGTTCTGGTAGTCCAATTATTCTAATATTGTTCTTCTTCATAGCACCAGACAACATTCTCACATTTTTTCAGCTTCTCTGATTATCTTGCTTGTCTGTCTTTCCTGCTTATTGAAGTCTGAATGGTTATCATCTAGGTCACTGGTATGATTCTCTGCTTCCTTGAGTCTGTGTATTTGCTGCTGGATTTTGTTACCTCATCCCTTAGCTCTTGTATTTCCCTTGGTGAGTGACCTTTATCTCCTCTATCCTTTCATCCTTTTCCTGTATTGCTTCTCTCATCTTCTGTATGGCTCTAAGCAGCATTCTGAATATTTGTTTCTGTGGCAGGTCAATGTCTGCCTCTTCTACAACTGCTGTTATGTTGAAGTCATCCTCTGACATTGGCTATTGTTTCTCCTGTTTTCTTGTTGAGGTTGTTGAGGAAGCTTGCTGTTTACATGTCATTTTGGAAGAATTTGGTGCCATTTTCCTGGGAGTCAAAGAGCCCTTTGCTCTCTCTTTAGCAGGTTGATAGGAATGCTTCTGTGGGTTACATTTAGCCAACTGCCCTGGGGGTTGTGCTTCACCTTTGTCCCACTGGGGTTTCCCTCTCACCCGAGCTTATCAGGAATCTATTGTCTGGAGGACAGGTTGGATAGCCCTCTTAGTTTTCAGGCTCTGAGGTCAGCTTGCATCATGATTTACTAACTCCCAGGCTTCCATAAGGGCACATTTGTAGCTGTGCAGGCCTTGGTCTGAAGGAAAGTGCTGATTGGGGTGTGGGACTGTGTAGCTTGTGGGCTGGTGATACGCTAGGGGTGGAGGTGGTCTGCTCCTGGCTAGAGGCACAAGCTTGGGATGCGGTGGCCAGGGAATGGGGAGATGACCAGGATGGTAGCCATGATGGGGGTGGGGGTGGTCTGTTCCTGCTCGAGGCACTGCAGATAGGTGGGTGTGTGATAAAAAGGCTCCATCCATGTCTGTGGGTTTAGTGTGCAACTCCACCTCTCAGCGCACAGAGGTTGGGGGAAGTGCTGGGCAGACAAGGGAAAAAGTATAGTGTATGATGCTGCTCTTGGAGAAGGGACCTACCAAAGGGCAGTGGGAGGGCTCCATGCCATTTTGGGTATCAAATTGTGGCTGCAAGATCTCCTGCTGAGCAGCTGGAAAACTTGGGGCACAGTGGCCAGGGCACGGTGGCCAAGGGTGATAGCCACAGTGGGCTCAGCAGCAGCATGGGCAGTGTTGATGGATCAGTTCCTGCAGTAGACCTGGATCCTCTGTACTCTGCTGTGAGTGCAGGAGATGGGGTGAAAGTCAGCTCCTGGTGCAGGGAAGCACTCTGGGCTGTCTCAGGAATTAACCAAAAGCCTCAGAACCCTACTCGGCCCCCAATTCTCCCCACTCACCAATCTCCATGGATCTTCCAGTGTGAGCTGTCTACCTGGTTGCCATCTTTGAAATATGGTTTGTTGACTTGTATGGATTTTTAAAACTTAAATGATTGGACACTGTTTGCACAAACAAAGAATGTTGGGCATAAAACAATACTTTAATATCACTCATTGACAAAGCAGAACCATACCTATAGATGGGCTCATTACTCTTCTTTTCCAATTATATTCTTTCTTTTTTTTTAACATTTTATTAGGGGCTCATACAACTCTTATCACAATCCATACATATACATACATCAATTGTATAAAGCACATCCATACATTCCCTGCCCCAATCATTCTCAAAGCACTTGCTCTCCACTTAAGCCCTTTGCATCAGGTCCTCTTTTTTCCCCCTCCCTCCTATATTCTTTCTTTTAACATTAATTCTTCCACCTCTCTTTCTGTTCATTGAAACCTACACTCTCCTCTTTTTCCTTGTTCTCACTCTCATTTTTAACATTTTCTTCTTTGGTTAGCACAAATATTTGTGAATATTCTGGAGTAGCAGAGCCAATTCACCGAGAAAGAGAAGTTTATTTATTCAAAAGTGACACCCATGAGGAAGCTGACAGCAACACAGGTTGTCTTTTTGACATCCCATCTGAAATCAGGATAATCGAGAATATATACCTTTTACTTTGGAATTTATACTTTGGTGAGTCATATAGAGATATTTTATATTAACTAATTATTTGATGTTTAAGTATAACAACAGGAAATATTTGTGGTTATCAAGCAAGCAGCCAATAAGTTTCTTTTAAGTCTTAGGCTAGGATATCAGGGGTCTCTGGTGATAACTAAATGTGAGGACCTAGTTTTTAAAAAGCTAATATGAAAATGAAAGAAGATGGTCAGAGTTATCTGGCCCTTTCTCGTGGCATTGGCTTCTGGGCAGTGTAGCCAGTTATAAAAATTTCTCTGCTATTGCATTAAATAATTAGAGTTGGGACAGAGGAACTCTATGAATCATGGGAAGATATTTTGGAAGACTATAAGTAACTCCAATGTTGTTGATTAGTGTCTGATCTTGGTGCTGTAAAACCCAGTAGAGACCTATCTCATTGTGTTTTATTAGCAGTTTTATTAAAATATAATCCATGCACTATACAATTCAATGATTTAAATAAATCAAAGAGCAGTGAAATCATCATCACAATAAATCTTTGAGTATTTTCTTTTTTCTTGTATCCATTATAATGAGCTTTCCTTTATCTTCCAACATCCCTTGCTATAACCCTAAAGAACTTGGGTTAACCTCTCTATAGATTTATCTAACTGCAATTTCATATTTTTTAAAAATCACAAAAAAATCCCAAGAATGACAACAAAATAAAACACAGAGAAATCTTAAACCAAGTGAAAACAGAAGGCAATAGAAATCAGAACATATTAAAAGTTAATCAAAAGGGAAAACAAATAATAATGTTAAAATTTCAGTTTACATCTGCTGTGATCCACTTTCCAATATGCTTTGTCTGCGGGCAAGATTATTAAATACCTGGTCAATGGTCTGAGGGTATTAGGCAGAAGTTTAGTCCATGTAGGGACTCTGCAAATGAATTTTGGGCTTTCACTACCACCCATCACCCTCTGCACTCTGGGTGCTCAGAATTTAAACTCATATAATTCCTTCTTATGATCTTGGATTTTTAAATTTATAATCCTTGGATTATGTAGGTTGATGTACTTTTGTGTGGATTTAGTTTAATTAGATAGCTGCTTATTTTGAGATAAGCCTTGACATCCACGGACAGTGTTCTTTTAGCTACCTGAGCATAATATATCTTCACTATACTTTGCTGTAGCACTCATATTTTCAGTGATCCCTTCATGAGGACAAGTATTGATCTGGGCCACTGCTCTTAGATTAGGGTTTAAAATTAATGTGAGTTAAAAATCTATTTGTATATCTAAGTTTATATATATTCCTGGTTCACCTTAGAGGCAGCTTTATCAACTTGTTGAGAAGTAATTTAAGTAATCTCCATGAGATATTTATATATTTTAATATTAGGAACATTAATGTAGCCCAGCGCAGGCAAATTGCAGCTGGAGAGCCACATGCAGTTCTTTCATTACATACATGTGGCTCTGAAGTAAAAATGAAACTAACATGATCATAGTTTCATTTATAACAATACTTTAATTTTTCTGATTTGTAAAAATAAATTTGGGGCTCTTAAATAATTTTTAAATTGTTGTGAGGGACAGAATTAGCTCTTCCATCTCAAAAGTCTCCTATCCCCTGATCTAGCCAATGGTATAGAGTTGAAAGTATTATTGAAAGAAAAAAAACATTTAAGAAAGGTATTTGGACTCAATTAAAAGGCATGTTCACTTATATAGGTTCAGAACTTAAGTAATTGAATGTTGTTTAAGGAAACAATGAGAAATAGACACAAAGCAAAATTTTAAGTAACACTCATCACTAAGATAAAAGTAAGCCTGAAGTATTAATATATGTCAAAACGCATAGAAAATATGAAAACAACAAGTATATAATAGTCTTAAATAGTCAATTATTGGGTAAACTCAAAAGTAAGAAATATGAACCAAAGTCCACTGACTTCAAATTCCATGACTTTGGGATAGCAGTACCACTGCTTCTTCTCACATTAAGGGGCCTTAAGCAAAGGAGTATCTCAATTGTTTTAATCTGCAACAAGTATGGTATGGTCAAGTCTAGCTACCTTGGTGGGGTTTCCAAATCAATTAAGTGTGATGTGTTCTATGAAGAATGTTGTACACCTCAAAAAGACAAAATCTAAAATTGAGTAGCTTATCATACTCAATGAGAGTATGTGGCTAAAAGCTAAAGAGACACTTGGGCAAAATGGCTTATCATTGGGTTTTAGAGTATTGCTCAATCAACCACAACTTTAGCTCAGGCTATCAGTATCTTAACTTTGACAACCTTTAATATTTAGAGTAGTGTGATATTCCCAAACCTAAACTTCATGGTATGACTTTTCCTTTTCATCTTTTAAAAATTAATAAACCATTTTATTGGGGGCTCTTACAGCTCTTACAACAATCCATACATAAATTATATCAAACACATTTTTACATATGTTGCCATCATAATTTTCAAAACATTTTCTTTCTGCTTGAGCCCATGGTATTAGCTCCCCGCTTCCTCCCACTTTTTTTTTAAAAAAAACCCAAAACTTCCTATCCATGATATCCCTTTCTAACTAAAGGAGAAAGAGAGTACAGTGTCTAGAAGGCCCCAGTCAAAAGGCATATATGTTTCCATACAGAGAAAATTCCTGACCCACAGCCACAGAGTGACAAGGAGGAAGGCTTCCTCAGGTTCCACAGGAAAAAGCCAGTTCTGGTGGGCCAGTAATAGGGCAGGGGGTATCAATAGGACAAGCAGCTGGTAAGTGGCCTGAGTGGGTAGGGCTACTGAAGACAGATGTGGGAATAGGGGATACTTCCTCAACGGAGGACACACATAGAAGGAAAGTGAGAAGATACCGCGTGCAAAAGGCAGGCCATGCTTTCCTAGGCATCCTACTGAGAAGATTCATTTTAGCTCCTCCTAAACCAGTTTATTTTCTGTTCCAAGATACTGAAGAATGTTCTGTATTACACCATTAACTGTATTACAGGGAGAGGAATGATGTGTGTCCAGCTACCTACTCAAACACAATAGCTGTTACTATGTGGAATCTTGAAACTGGCTAACTTTCATATCTTGTACATACCCCATATACTCCCTACTCTATCTCTGTCCCTTAATTTAGCACCTTATATTATTTCAACATGAGTCTATATACCCTAGTAAGTTTTAAATTGTCTTGAGGGAATAAATTGTATATTATCTATGTTTACACTATTCATCAATATTTAGCACTGTAACAGGGGGTACCCAACCTTAAAACTGTAATTGCCCTGGGTGAGCTGAGCAGAAATTTCATAGTACGCATTTTTACAGCACGGTGAGCATTGAATAAGTTGCTCTGAGTTAGTGCATGCAGTGGTGTTGCCTGAGAAGTTTCTCTCTGGTCACAGTGAATTTTCTTCACAAAAGCAGTTTTACTTCAACCTTGTTTTTTGTGGCGGCCAGTTGAAGACCCCAGCATGCAGCTATGAAATTTTGTTTCTTGCTCAGAAAAAATGCCAAACAACTGTTGTAATGCTGAACACAGCTTATAAGGACAGCACTATGGGAAAAACTCGTGTACAAGTGATTTTCTAATTTCAAAAAAGGTGAAATGTTGATTAATGACAAACCTCATTCTGGATGTCCATCAACTTCCTGGGTGGACAAAAATGTCAACTTGTAATGAATTTGGAATTCATTCCACCAGGTTAGACTGTTAACCAGCTTTTCTATTTAGAAGTTCTGAAAAAAAAAAAAAAGAGGACCTGATGCAAGGGGCTTAAGTGGAGAGCAAATCCCTTGAGAATGATTGGGGCAGGGAATGTATGGATGTGCTTTATACAATTGATGTATGTATATGTATGGATTGTGGTAAGAGTTGTTTGAGTCCCTAATAAAATGTAAAAGAAGAAAAGAGGAAAAAAATGATTAGGGCAAAGACTGTACAGATGTGCTTTATACAATTGATGTATGTATATGTATGAACTGTGAAAAGAATTGTATCAGCCCCAATAAAATGTTAAAAAAAAAAAAGAAAATGATGAGGGCAATGAATGTACAGATATGCTTTACACAATTGATGTATGTGTGGATTGTGATAAGAGTTGTATGAGCCCCTAATAAAATGTTTTTTTAAAAAAATATGAAATATAATATGATAATATCCAAGCATTATGTGTTTATCTTTTCAATTTTTTTAATATTTCAAAATGAAAATATAATCTGACTTAAATAAATAACTTATTATAACTACTAAAAAAAAAAAAGAAGTTCTGAAAAGGTTGTGTAACAGTGTGTGACAGAAAAGGCCTGATTTGTGACAGATAGGGGACTGGCTTTGCCACCACTACAATTCATCAGCTCATGTGCCAGTTTGGGGCAAAAAGCACCATGCCTTTCTTGTCCCATATACCTTACTCACCTGACCTCGCTCCATGCAACTTCTTTTTGTTTCCACGAATGAAGAGGGACACGAAAGGACAGCAATTTGATGATGTAGAAGAAGTGAAAAAAAAATTAGGAGATGCTGTCAGCCATCCAAACAGATGAGCTTGAAAAATATTTCCAAGAATAAAATTGCAGATTTGACAAATGTATTAAGTATAATTGAAAGTAGTTTGAAGGTGGTAAGGTTATTTTTCAAAAAAATTTAATTACATAGCTTTGAAAAAAATTTTGGGTGTTTTTTTGGGTACCTTTCATAATTCACATAAAGCAGGAGCTCTGGTGGAGTAATGGATTACATTGTAGGCAGCAGTGAACCTACCTGCTGCTCCAAGGGAGAAAATATATGAATTTCTGATCCCCCAAAGATTTATAGCCTTGGAAACCCACTATGTCCTACAGCGTTGCTGTGATTATGAATCAACCTGATGGCAGTAATATTTTTAGTGCTGAATCAGAATGACACAGTGGCTGAAACAATGGGCTCAAATATAGGAGTGATTAAGATAATGGTGCTGGACTAGGCAATATTTTGTTTGTTGTACCTCAGAGTTGTACACAAGCTTGTTATGAGTTGGAACCAACTTGACATCAAGTAATGAAATAACAATAGCAGGCACGCAATAAATACCAGATGAAAACAAGTGAATGAAAGTGTGGAAGCATCTCAGTGTATTAGTTTGTCAAAGGCTGCACCTGTTGAAGATATCTTGGCCAAGTTCCCACCATGTTTGTCACCTGTAAGATAGAGATCACCATAATTCCTCAGACTGTTAAGCCTCTTAAGGATGCACCATATTTCCAGCATATAATACATTTTACTTTTGATTATGATTTACAAAAATTGTAACAATGGTTTCTTATTTGCAAACCAAGCCAAGCCTGATAATTATAGAGTCCAAATGCTTGTGCAAGTCTGGAATGCTGCTTATTGCATCCATTTGAACCATATCAAATTACCAATGAAAAACATGTAGAGACACAGGTTTTTAAATCTACTCAGTTTGTATTAGAATATTTTATGGCAGTTAGTTCATTGTTACTTAAATAGACCTGGATGGACCTACACAGAGACTACAAACTTCTTGACATCCCCTTCTTAGACATAGTAGATAAAAGCCTAGAGAAGAAAATTATAATGGAAAAATTTCCACTAGACGGTAAGAGGACTTACAAACTTACAAAGAGGATAAAATGAGAATAAACCAGGAAAATTTATAGGTAAGAATGTTTTGTCACATACTATGATATTCCAACTATATGGAATTGTGGTGAAGAAAAACAAGGATAGTTTGTTAGTGGCAGGGTGGGAGATGAATAAGTGGAGCATATTTTAAGGGCACAAAAATTCTTGTGTGACCTGGAATGGTACATAAAGGGCAGCCATGCATTTATCAAAATCTAGAGAGCTGCACAGAAAGAATGAATCATAGGGACTCAAGCAATTGAGCTATGGGATTTAATTAAAAATAGTGTATCAACCTTGGTTCATTTGTTATAAATAATAAGCCATATTCATGTCATATTTCCACAATCAAGAACTGTGCAGGAAAAGGACATAGGGAAGAAGATACTGTATACAAACATTCCTGGGGTGTGGACCAGACTGTGTGATCACGAGTTGCTGAAAGGATCACTTATCAGGCATCAAAGAACAAAAAATCATGTCATGGTGTGCTCACCTCCATGATATGATAGCTGAAGACAAATGGGTGCATAAGCAAATGTGGCAAAGAAAGCTGATGGTGCCCAGCCATCAAAAGATATAGTGTCTGGGGTCTTAAAGGCTTGAAGGTAAACAAGCGGCCATCTAGCTCAGAAGCAACAAAACCCACATGGAAGAAGCACACGCCAGCCTGTGTGATCACAAGGTGTCGAAGGGATCAGGTATCAGGCATCATCAGAACAAAAATTCGTATCATAGTGAATGAGGGGGGAAGTGGAGACCCAAAGCCCACTTGTAGGCCACTGGACATCCCCTTACAGAAGGGTCTCAGGGAGGAGATAAGCCAGTCAGGGTGCGATGTAGCAACAATGAAAAATACAACTTTCCTCTAGTTCCTAAATGCTTCCTCCTCCCCAACTATTGTGATCCCAATTCTACCTTGCAAGTCTGGCTAGACCAGAGGATGTACACTGGTACAGATAGGAACTGGAAACATAGGGAATCCAGGACAGACGATCACTGTAGGACCAGTGGTATGAGTGGTGATACCCGGAAGGTAGAGGGGAGGGTGAGTTGGAAAGGGGGGACCGATTACAAGGATCTACTTGTGACCTCCTCCCTAGGGGACGGACAACAGAAAACTGGGTGAAGGAGATGTCGGACAAGGCAAGCTATGACAAAATAATAATTTATAAATTATCAAGGGTTCATGAAGGAAGAAGGTGTGGGGAGGGAGAGGAAAAATAAGAAGCTGATGCCAGGGGCTTAAGCGGAGAGCAAATGTCTTGAGAATGATGAGGGCAATGAATGTACACATCTGTTTTACATAATTGATGTTTGTATGGATTGTGATAAGACTTGTATGAGCCCCCAATAAAATGATTTAAAAAAATTGCTGTGCAGGGAGGAGAAGGAATCCTGTATTTTCTGAAGAATTATGTAATTCTGTAAACTCCAAATAGGTATAAAATAAAAAGAATACTAAAATAATTAGGTAATTAAAATATGGGTAAGTTTATCAATTCTAAAGTACCAAACCCTTTACATATTACAAATAATTTTACATACATGATCTTATATTATGTTCACAGTTATGAATGTTGGTGGCTATTGTCAATTTTATTTTACAGATAAAATATCCAACATAAGAGATCAAAGGCTTGTGTAATTCATGTCTGCTGCCATTTTCCCCTGCATCAGGTTGAAGTTTGATGCATTGAGTGTCTTAAAAACTGTGGAATAATGGCTGGACAGAGGTTGAGTAGGGAGAGTAAGAAAACTGCTGATAAATAGATTATATCCTTGGATTTTAAGCAACTTGAAGGCTAAAAGCTAGCTTTCCACTTTGATTAACCTCTGTGCACTGTCACAACTAGCACACCCAATTGAGGACTCTATAAATACCATTTGTATGTAAAATTAGCATAGACTTAGGATACTACCTCAAAAAGAAAGATGCAGAGAAGAAGAATGAAACTGCTATTTAATTGTTGGAGACACATCCACAAAATAATAAATGCTTCCAGAGAAGCAATTTTGGAAAAGAGTGAGTTGGCAACCTTGAGGGAAAGTCAAAATCTTTAGTCATAAAGCACCCGAACAAGACATAATTATTAGCCCCAAGCTTTATTTAAATGATGTCCCATGTCTTAAATAGAACACTGACAGCTCGATGAAAGATGCCAGCTGCTTAAAGCAAATTAAACAACAAAAAAAGAAGGGCCATTGGTGAGGAGTCTGGATCTTCGTACAACTTGTCATTTTGGTTGTGTGATGCTCTGGTGTCCCCGAGGGGTTAACAGAATGCCCTGGCATATGCCATGGGACATCTGTCAACAATTCCCTGAGCTGTGAACCTATTTGCTTACACTTGGGTGTGTGCCTCCATGCATCTTTCAGCAGGTTCTGAGAGATGCTTGGTGGTTGCTTACTGGAGTGGGCAGTCGATTAAATTCTTTGATATTTGGGAGACCTGGACTCATATTCGGATTCTAATTTTAACAAATAGCTGCATGTCAGCTCAATTCATTATTTTTAAAATAGGCTAGAATCTAGATATTTTAAAGAATGATGGTGAAGATTAATTAAAATTTTGTATCTAAATAAACCTGGAAAGTAAGAGAAGCACCCTTCCTCTAGTTTTATTGGCATATAATTCACACATCATACATCAGTAGTTCAATCACATCAAGAAGAGTTTGACAATTATCACCACAATCAGTTTTACAAGCTTTTTTGTTTTTTTTAAACGTTTTATTAGGGGCTCATACAACTCTTATCACAGTCCATACATATATATACATCAATTGTATGAAGCACATCTGTACATTCTTCGCCCTAATCATTTTCTTTTCTTCCTTTCTTTTTCCCTTTTCTTTTTTTACATTTTATTAGGGACTCATACAACTTATCACAATCCATACATATACATACATCAATTGTATAAAGCACATCCATACATTCCCCGCCCCAATCATTCTCAAAGCATTTGCTCTCCACTTAAGCCCTTTGCATCAGGTCCTCTTTTTTTCCCCCTCCTTCCCCGCTCCCCCCTCCCTCATGTGCCCTTTGTAATTTATACATCGTTATTTTGTCATATCTTGCTCTATCCAGAGTCTCCCTTCCCCCCCCTTCTCTGCCATCCCTCTCCCAGGGAGGAGGTCACATGTGGATCCCTGTAATCAGTTCCCCCTTTCCAACCTGCTCACCCTAAACTCTCCCAGCATCGCCCCTCGCACCCTTTACAAGCTTTTTTGAATGAAAGGAAATTACTTTAGGACTTTCTAGATGAATTCAAATTTCTTATTATCAATTTATTATTTTTCTAGGTATTCAGCCTTTTTCTATTGACTGCATTATTCTCTTTTTAGAAAAATTAATTTTACTGTATTTTTAGTGCAAATTTGCAGAAAAAATTAGGTTTCCATTCAACAATTTGTATACAAATTGTTTTGTGATACTGTTTACACTCTCCACAATATTTTCATTCAGGTTGTTATGTTTCCCGTAGTCTATTTTCCCTGCTCACCCTTCTCATATTTATTTTAATGTAATTTTCACTATTTGATATCAAATAGATGATTTAAAAATTGAATGTGCTACTTAAAGGTGAAATTCTTTATTTAGCTATTATACACCTAAAAGGTAATCTCAAAAGATAGTTCCAGTTCAAACTTTGAGGAGTATCTCAAGGTCATAGTCTCAGGAAGCCCTCTCATTCAACTAGTTAAGAAGGTGTGGATGTCTTTAAAAAAATATTTTATTGGGGGCTGTACAATTCTTACCACAATCCACACATCATTCATTGTTTCAAGCACTTTTGTACATTTGTTGCCCTCATCATTCTCAAAACATTTCCTTTCTACTTGAGCCCTTGATATCAGTTCCTCAATACACCTTCCCTCCCTGCTCCCCCCTCTCTTATGAACCCTTGATAATTTATAAATTATTATTATTTTGTCATATCTTACACTGTCTGACATCTCCCTTTACCCACTTTTCTGTTGTCCATCGTCCAGGGAGGAGGTTATATGTAGATCCTTATAACTGGTTACCCCTTTCTACACCACCTTCTCTCCAAAGGGATAATCTATCCCGAATTCCTTGTGTTTCCAGTTTCTATTTATACCAGTGTACATCCTCTGGTCTAGCCAAATTTGTAAGGTAGAAAAAATCATGATAGTGGGGGGAGTAAGCAGTTAAGAACTAGAGGAAAGTTGTATGTTTCATCATTGCTACACTGCACCATGACTGCTCATCTCCTCCCGATGACCCTTCTGTAAGGGGGTGTTCAGTTGCTTAGAGATGGTCTTTGGGTCTCCACTCTGCACGCACCCTCATTTACAATAATATGCTATTTGTCCTTTGATGCCTGATACCTGATCCCTTTGACACCTCATGGTCACACAGGCTGGTGTGCTTCTTCCACATGGGCTTTGTTGCTTCTGAGCTAGATGCCTGCTTTCTTACCTTCAAGCTTTTAAGAGCCCACACTCTATATCTTTTGATAGCTGGGCACCATCAGCTTTCTTCATTACATTTGCTTATGCACACATTTGTCTTCAGCGATCATGTTGGGAAGTTGTGCATCGTGGAATGCCAGGTTAATAGAATAAAGTGTTCTTCCACTAAGTACTTGAGTGGAGGTCCAATGTCCATCTGCTGCTTTAATATTAAACCTATAAATATATGCACGTAGATCGATTTCCCCACCATCCTATATAAATACATTTACATATATACATGCCTATATTTAGACCTCTATAAATACCCTTTGCCTCCTAGTTCTTTCCTCTATTTCCTTTTTCTTTCCTCTTGTCCCACTATTATGCTCAGCGTTCTTTTGGGTTTAAGTAATTTCTCTCGGTTACATTGCCCTTGTTGAATCCCTACCAGGCCTCTCACACCCTCCTTGCCACTAATTTTGGATCACTTTTTGCTCCCTTGTCCCTGGCTTGGCCAACACCACCTCCTTTCCCCTACCTCCTCTTTGCCCATGTCCCTCTGGAACCATCGGTCTCATTGTTTTCTCCTCCAGGAAAGTCTGGACTTCTTAAGAATTTGGGTTTTCCCTACATTTTTCTGCTATTCTATCAGTATTCATCTATCAGTTGTAGCCTTAACTATAATGCTTGATCTTGTTAGCTGGGTGTTACCTTATTCTTCTGGCTTCAAGGTAAATGAAGTCATGGTTTGTCGAGACATTTAATCCTATATATTAGTTTCTTCTTTGAGTCTTGCGCTTTTGTTCTCCCCGCCCCCTTTGCTCCAAATAGGATCAATGGTTGTATTTTGATGGCTACACAGAAGATTTTAGCTACCAAATAATACTCACTACAATAGGATGTGGAACATATCAGATATGATATATATTGTGCCAGTTGACTAAATTGTCCATAAGACTATGGTCTTAAGTCTTTATACTTAGAAAACAAATTCAGGAAGTGTTTGTCTTTATCTTAGATTTGTTAGTGACTCTGTCTTCTATGTATGTTATTATATGTACACAAATATGTGTCTAGGCATACATATCCATGTACACATAAGTATGCCATATTGTGGTGGCTTGCATGTGCTGTGAAGCTGAAATGTATGCCATTGGTATTTCAAGTACCAACAGGGCAATTCATTGTGGCCAGATTTCAGCAGAGTTTGAGACTTACTAGAAAGAAGTAAGATATGTCCCACTCTGAAAATTGAGCCATTGAAAAATCTTATGTATAGCAGTGGAGTGTTGCTTATTTAGTACCATAAGTTTAAATTCTCTGGTTGGAGTACGCTCAAAATATAACAGGGCTTAATGATTTAGGAAGAGCTTCCTCCTCAATGTAGAGTCAATCTTAATGATATAGATGAAGCAAAGCGTTGAGTATCTTCATTAGCTGGTGTGGCAAAGCTCAAAGTCAGAAGAAAAAGCTTCAAGTATCCATTAATAAATTAGAATGTGAACTGTCCAATATATAAATTTAGGAAAATTCAAAGTTATAAACAATTGAAATGGAATACATAAAGATCAATATCTTAGACATAAATATATTGGAATCAGTATCCTAGACATTGGAATATTTCAGTGAGCTGAAATGTATTTATATTGACCAGTTTGCATTGGAAAATCACATGGTTTACTTTTCCAGGAATGATAAATTGAGGAAAGTGTATCACATTCACTGTCAAAAAGAACATCTATCCTGAAATACACTTCTGTCAATGATAAGATTATATACATACCTGCAAGGAAAATCAGTTAATATGGTTATTGAAATGCATACATCGAACACAAAAGTCAAAGATGAAGACCCTTAAGATTTTTATGAGCCTGAAATTTATCAAAAATGCAATCAAGATGTGTTGATAATTACTGGTGATTGAAATAGAAAAGTTATAAACAAAGAAGAAGGCTTGGCAGTTAGAAAATATGGTATTGGTGACAGAAATGATTCTAAAGATTCCATGATAGAATTTTGCAAGACCACAAGAGTAATACACAACAAAAATAAATACTATTATTTACCAAATCCTGTATTATTAGAAATAGCACACAATACTCGACAAGTGGTTCCATAGCAGATGAGCAAGATGAGCAAGTAGGAGTAGGCAAAATGGACAACACACTTGACTACATGAAGGTTTGACCAATATTTCTACAAGCATATTTGTATGTGCTGCAAACATTCATATAACTATAAAAGAGCATACAGGATTGGGAGTGGTATGCAAACCTCTTAGCCATATTAAAACACCTTCAGGCAATAAATCTAAAGACTTGGGAACATAGTAATGAGGTACATCAAGGTCAATTGACATAACATTGTTCCCAAACACAATATTCTCCATTCTACTTTGAGCAGCGAATGGGATCTTTGTTTAAATCATATTCTATTTTGTAAAATTTTATTAACATATAATTCATGTATCATAAAATTCAATGTTTTAAATATATTAAAGAGTTGTGCAATTATCACCACAATAAATTGCAAGATTTTCTTCACTTGTGTACTCATTATTAGCTCCCCTTCACACCCTCCCCCACCAATCTCCCTTGTTATAAACCTAAGAAACTAGTTACTGTCTCTATAGATTTACCGATCCTGGATTTCACATAAAAGAGTCATACAAAAAAACTTCAACAACAATAAGAAAATAAACCATAACAAAAACCCTTAATCCATAAGAAAATAATAAAAAACTAGAATAAATTAAAAATGAGTCAAAATACTTACCTTCCTGACACAATCGCTGAAGACAAAATGGGTGCATAAACAAATGTGATGAAGAAAGCAGATGGTACCTGGCTATCAAAAGATATAGCGTTTGGGGTCTTAAAGGTTTGAAACTAAACAAATAGCCATCTAGCAGGGAAGCAAATAAGCCCACATGGAAGAAGCACACCAGTCTGTGTGATCATGAGGTGTTGAAGGTATCAAAATATCTAAAACAAATAATTACATTGATGTGAAGGAGGGGTGTTGGAGTGGAGACCCAAAGCTCGTCTGCAGACAGTTGGACATCCCCCCACAGAAGGGTTACAAGGAAGGGACAATTGAACCAGGGTGCAGTATAGCACTGATGAAACACACATCATTCTTCTACTTCCTGAATGCTCCCCCCCCTCACCCCACTACCATGTCCCAGTTCTGCTTTAAAAATCCAGCTAGACTGTAGTACACACATTGGTACAGATAAGAGCTCTGGACACATGGAATTCAGAACAGATAAAACTCTCAGGAACAGTAGTGGGGAAAGTGATATCATGAAGGTAGGAGGTGGTTGGGGTGGGTCGTGGTGGTAGGGAAGGGGAAACAATCACACGTTTGGTTGGATATACAGCCCAACCCCCCCACCCCCCCAGAGGGACAAATAATAGAAATGTGGCTGAAGGGAGAAAATGGACAGTGTAAGACACGAAATAACAAAGATAATATATAATTGATCGAGGATTCATGAGGGTAGGAGGGTGGGGGAGAAAAGGGAGAAAAGATGAGCTGATACCAAGGACTCAAGTAAAAAGAAAATGCTTTGGAAATGTTGATGGCAACATAAATACAAGTGTGCTTGTTACAATTGAATGATGGATTGTTATAAAATTTGTAAGAGCCGCTTAATAAAATGATTAGTTAAAAAAATGAGTCAAAAGGGAAAACAAATGCTACGTTATTAAATTTCAACCTATTTATGTCTGCTAGTGATCAAAAGAGGCCAGTCTGTGGAAAAGGACATCATGCTTGGTAAAGTAGATGGGCAGTGAAAACGGAGACCCTTGACCAGATGGATTGACCCAGGGGCTGCCACAATTGACTGAAACATAAGAACCATTGTGAGCATGGTGCAGAACTGGGCATTGTTTCATTCTATTGTACATGGGGTCACTATGAGTAGAACTTGATGGTACCTAACAGCAACATGTCTACACCAATTCACGCCCTGATGCACTCTGTCTGAGGACAACGCTTTTCACATCCCTGGTCAAGGGACAGAGGGAATTCAATGGAGGCTTAATCCCTGTGGGGACTCTGCAAATGGATTTTGGGCCTTCACTGTCTTCCATAGCCTTCTGAAAACTGGGTGCTCAGAATTTAAAC
Source organism: Tenrec ecaudatus (assembly GCF_050624435.1). Taxonomy (NCBI): domain Eukaryota; kingdom Metazoa; phylum Chordata; class Mammalia; order Afrosoricida; family Tenrecidae; genus Tenrec; species Tenrec ecaudatus. The sequence continues at coordinate 112,093,256 of NC_134540.1, read as the reverse complement.
TCTAATACATTTTCTCTTCTGATTTTGGATTTTATTGTTTACTATCCTTGTATTACACAGGTTGATGTGTTTCTTCCATGTAGGTTTAGCTAACAGCTCACTTAGATGGCTGCATGTTTTAAGAAAAACTTTGAAGACCGCATATGCTATTCTTCCTGACAGCGGGCACCACCTAATTTTTCACCACACTTTCCTGTAGTACTCATATCTTCAGGGGTCTTATCATGAGGTTAAATGTGAATATTGCCATTGTTGTTAGGTGCAATCTAGTTGGCTCCTACCCAAAGCAACCCTATTAACAATGGAAGGAAACACTACATGGTTGTCACCATCTTACAATTGTTCCTATGCTGGAGTCAATCCATATCGTTGAGGGCTTTCCTCTTTTTCCTATGTAAAATTTTGCTGAAGATTATCCAACAATGATTACAGAAGTACATTTAAAGGGTCAGGGTGAATTCAGAAGAGGATATGGCAAAGGGAAAGCATGAATGGAACCTTAAAAGCTCTGAGAGATTATAAGAGGTGTTATTATTGATGCCTGTCTATTTGGAGCCAATAGGGGTGAAGAAAATTAAGGTTATATGGACATAATTATTTGAAAGGGCTCAGGAATCAAATAATTAGTTGACTCCTAGTTACCACTGCTAATCATTCTGAAAAGGAGCCCAATAGAAGGATTCTATGGCAAAACCTCATGTGTCACTTTGTTATATGGTAGCAACTTGTATGTTATGAATAGTGGATGAAAATTTGTAACAAAACACAAAATAAGAATGACCAGGTATACTGGCCAAATAGATATTCATATAAAGACACGGGAGTTCCATAGGTCAGTGTTCAGGCCAGAAAATGGACTCACTCCCATGGTTCACGTTTCAACCAAGCATTCTATGGGTGTAGACCGTGAATAATAACAGTAGTGAAACATATGCCCCTCAGAATAACCTATCATTTGACATCAAATAGGTAGCGTTTGAAGTTCAGGAGCCAGGAAAATGTATGAAAGAAGTAGGAAAAGAAATAGAAAACCCAAGGAAGATGTGTGTTAAGTCATATATTTTGGGGATTGCACTGAATAACAAAAAACAAAATGTGTGTGAAGTGTTGAAGGGAAAGCTATTTTGCTCTATAAATCTTCACTCAGTTCCACAGGAAAAGCAAAACTCAAGGTTTCGCAAGGCCAATAACTTATTCATTGAAAACCCCTTCTTTCAACAACAAAAATAGGTACCGTACATGGACCTCATCAGATAGAATATATAAGAACCAACTCAACTACTCTATGAAATGAGGTAATGGAAAAGCTTAATACTATGAAGCAGAACAAGTCAGTGTCAACTGTGGAACATATAACCAATTCATCATGCACAAGCTCTAGTTGAATGCTAAAGATAATTAAAATAAGTCTATAGGACCTCAAATACGACCTTAAGTATATACCAACACAATTTGGAGACTGTTTCAAGAATGGATATGATACATTGAATGATAATAACCAAAGACCAGATAATTGTGAAAGACATCAAGGACATTAACTATGAAGAAAGCAAAAGGTCATGAAAAAAATCGGAAAGACCAAAATGGATGTCACACAGACTCTCGGACTTGTTACTAGGATGTAGAGAAGCTAAAGTGAATGGTCCAAGTAATGAAGTAACATTGCTGAACAGAAAATTTCAAGAGACATCTCGAGAAGAAAAAATAAAGTATTATAATGAAATATGAAAACACTTGGAGTGAGAAAACGAAAAAGGAAGAACACACATGCGATTTCTTCAGTTGAAAGAACTGAAGAGAAAATCCAAGCCTTGTGTTGCCATATTGAAGAATGCTATGGGCAAAGCTCAACTTATCTGTCAGCTTGTTGCACTGTGGTGGCTTCTATGCCACTGTGATGCTGGAAGCTATGCCAATGGTTTTCAAAGGCCAGCAAGGTTACCCGAAGTAAACAGGGTTCAGCAGAGCTTCCACACTAAGAACAGACTCCGAAGAAGGAATAGATTGTCCACTTCAGAAGAATTATCCACTGAGAACCATATGGCATAACACCAAAAGATTGTCAGCTACTGAAAATCTAATTAACAGAAGCAGAATATTGTCAGAGACAATGCCAGGAGATGAGTTCCTCCGGTCAGAAGGTACTCAAAATACAGCTGAAGAAGAGCTGCCTTCTCAATAAGGTCACCTTTATTCCATAGTGATACAGATGGAGTAAAACCTGTATGAGTAGGGCATTTGGGGCCTTCATTTGTTGATGGGGCAAGATTCAAAAGGAGAAGAAACACCTGCAAACATCAATTAGTATTGGTAATATATGAGGTATGAATCTAGGAAATTTTAAATGGAACATATCAAGAGTGATATTATACGCATTAGTGAACTGAACTGTATGAGTAATGGTCATCTTAAGTCAATTCTATAGGAATATAATAGGTATATGAATAGGAATAACAGGTATATGAGGAATAGTGTCACATTCATTGTCAAAAAGAGCATTTCAACATCTATCTTGTTTTAGATTTATTTTCCCCCAATAGTTTTATTGAGATATAATTCACATATCATATACACTTACACAATTCGGTTGCATTTTAAAAGTTTTATAAACATAATTATTAAGATCTATCTTAAAATATAATATGGCCTATAATAGAATAATATCTATATGCTTAAAGGAAGACCATTTAATGCAACTATTATTCAATGAATCAATTATTAAAGCTACTCATGAAGAAAAAATTACCAACTTCTGAGTTTAAAATTGATGAAATATGCAATTAGGTTGTATTAGCAATTACTTATGATTAGAATGTGAAATGCATGTTAGAATTTTGCAATACCAATGACTTTTTCATTGTGAGTACCTTCCTATGACAATATAAATGATGACTATATGCATAGACTTTACTAGATAGAACAAAAAGGAATCAAATTGACTACATCTCTGGAAAGAGATGGCGTAGAAGCTTAATATCATTTGCCATTTTCTATCAGATCAGTTAGCCTGTTCTTAAAAAGAAATAACAGTTTTATTAGCATATAATTCACATAACATACAATTCAATGGTTTAATCATATTAAAAAGAGTTGTCCCATAACCACCACAATAAATTGTAGAACACTTTCTTCATTCTTGTACTCTTTATTATTAACTCCCCATTTACCCCTAACCTTCCTACCATAGCCTTAAGAAAATGTTAATCCAGTTACTATTTCTATAGATATATCTATCCTGGACTTCATATAAAAAAAACATACCAAAAGTAAGCAAACAAACAAAAGCATCAAAAGCCAAAAAGCAACAACAAAATAAATACAGAAAAAGTTCAATAAAAATAAAGTGTAATAAAACTCTTATCACAATCCATCATCGATCCATTGTGTCAAGCACATTTGCACATTTGTTGCCATCATAATTCTCAACAGAATTGCTTTATACTTGAGCCCTTGATATCAGTTCCTCATATTCCCCCTTCCTCCCAGCTCTCCCCTTCCTTGATAATTTATAAATTGTTAATATTTATAAATTATTATTTTGTCATATCTTACACTGTCTGATGTCTCCCTTCACCTACTTTTCTGTTGTCCATCCCCGAGGTAGGAGTTTGTATGTAGATCCTTGTAATTGGTTCCCCTTTTACAAAATGAAAATATACAGGTATAGGACAGCTTTTTAGACTAAAATACATGGATTGTTGACAATCACAGATGAAAAACTCAAGTGCTGGGACACTATGCATGCAGGCAATAAGGCATCAGAGCTAGGGTAACAGTTTCAATAACACTTATTCACTAAGACAGAATTATTACATGTGGGCTTAAATATGTCATTAAAAAGAAAAGAGAATACAAAAATAGCAAATATGCTATAGTCTTAAATTGACAATTATTGAGTACACATTCAATGCAAGAGATTTAAATCAATGTCCAATATCTTCCGAATCCATAACCTTGGGGTGGTACTCATTTGCTACTTCTCACATGATGGCATTTCAGCCTTAAGCACGGGAGTATGTCAGGTCCTGTAATCTATAAAAGGTATTTTTAATATAATGTCCAGTTCACTTAGTGGGGTTTCCAAATCAGATAATTCTGGTGTAGCCTATAAAGGATATTGGTCACATCAAAAGTGCAAAGTCTGAAGTCCAGGTTGTCTATAGTATGGGGAATGAGTCACCAAGGGCTGCATAGAAACTCAATCAAAAGTGCCTAATTATGAACATAATACCAGGCATATTCTCCCATTGGGGAGGGGTCTACTTAAGTAATGTTAAGTTTTTCCCCCCAATGGCTGGTTGCCCCTCATAGCTTACCCACCGCACCACCATAAGTGAAATCCCCTTATCTAAAACAGAGATGCCCACCAAAACCCCAACTTCAGGATTTGACTCACTAAGTACCCTTTAGAAGTGTCTGTTGATTTGGGATGATTGTAAAACAATGCAATATGGTAGGAACTGATTGGCCTTTTCTCTCTATCCCCAACATGAGAAATTGATTCCATCTGAGATGAAGCCTTCTCTGATGGAGTGATTTTTAAGATATACACAGTAGGCAGGCTCAATACCACATTACCTCGTTACTTGGGGGAATGGATTAGAAGATTACATGGCCTGACAACAGATGCCTGCTTTCGCTTGGTGTTTATCCTTACAGGAGTGGTCTTACATAATATTTGAAGCATTATGGCTTCCTGGTTCATCCATGTCATGAGGTGTTTCATGGCTTCATCATTTTTAGTCATATTATTCTATTGTATATATGTGCCAGAGTTTCTTTATTTATTCTTTTATTGATGGGTGCTTGGGCTGTTTCTAACGTCTTGGTATTGTGAACTATTCTAGGAAGAACATCGGAGTACTACAGCTTTACCTGTTGTGCCCTCTATTTCCTTGGGGTGTATAGTCAGCAGAGATATTGCTGTGTCATATGGGATTTCTATTCCCAGTTGTTTTTGGTAGCACCTTATAGCTTTCCACAATGGTTGCACATGCTTACAGCCTATGAACAATGTATACAAGGGTTCCTTTTGTTCCAGAAGTTGCTTTCTCGAGCAACTTTTTGATGAGCTGCAAAGCACTTAACCACCGTGCCACTAGACCCCTCAAGCTGGTTAGTGAACATTATTTTCTCTGATAGGTTCAGGTTGCTTTTTAACACGGTCTTGAGGTGTTTCCTAGAATGTAATACTGTCTGTCATTTTGTAGTACTATGGTGGTTTTGTGTGTTGTTGTGGGCCTGGAAGCTCTGTTACTAGTCGTTAAAATGTCATCAGGGTCACCCAAAGTGAACTGGTTTTAGTGGAGCTTCGAGACTAAGAAGAGGTCACGAAGAAAGACTGCTTTGGAGGAAGTAGGTGCTGAAAGCTTAGACATAGCTTAGAAACACTGTCAGATGCTAAAGGACTAATCAATGAAAGCAGAGTGTTGTCTGAGATCGTGCCAGATGATGGCCCCCTTGGGTAGGAGGGTAATCAAGATGTGATGTAGGAGGAGCTGCTTTTTTGGAGTGGACCCGACCATGATGGCTCAAATGGAGTAAAGCCTGTGGGAATTTTGCAAAACCAATGTCTTGTTCATGGCAAATACCTTTTTCAACAACTCAAAGGTGATTATATACATGGACTTCTCCAGAAATCAGATGGACTATTTAATACATATGAGGGAAAGACAATGGAAAAGTTCAATATCAGCATCTAAAACCAGACTAAAACAGATGATCCCATATAGAAGTCAGGAACCCGAACAGATCCATAACAAAAGAAGTAACAGATAAGATTATCAAAGAACTGGCTGTACAAAAGAATTCTACCAAGCGTTGAGGGAAGAGCTGACTCCAATTCTACATAAACTCTTTCAGAGCATAGAAAAGGATGGCAAATCCCAAATACATTTTATGAACCTAATGTGACACAGATACTAGGGCAAGGATCCCACAAGAATAGAGAACTACAGGCTAATCTCTCTAATGAACATTGATACAAAAAACCTTAACGACATTTTGGTCAATAGAATACAACAGTATATAAAACAAAGAATTCATCATGACTGTGGTAGTTACATAATCTCGTGTAAATTTGAGAAGATTACAAGTGAAGGGGTGGAGTCTGGCCTGTTAATTAAGATATAACCAATGAGGCCTTTGTGTGGGCATGGCCTTCTCCTGAGAACTCTGGGAACTTCAGTATTTTCCTCCTTGGAGGTGGGAGACATTTCTCTCTCTCTGCTGACTCCCTGTGAGACTTCCCTGAGGAGAAGCCACATAGACCTACCCTGATGCAGCCATGGAAGCTAGAGAAGCCACGTGGAGATCCCTTCCAACACTGAGATCCTTAAAACACCACCGGATCCAAAGACTTTCTGCTCACTAACCTGTGGTTGTCCTGCATTTGGCATCATTACATGTGTTTCATGAATCTGAAGAGGACTTTATAGATTGGTACCAGACATATGGGCTAATATTGACTAATATTGGATTTATGGGCTTGGACTGGGCTGGGTTGGGATGTTTTCTTTATGTACCCTTTATATAAAACTCTCTTATACACATATGAGTATAACTAGTTTCACTAGTTGTTTGTTTCACTAGTCTACCTGGATTAACACAATGACCAAGTGGGATTTATCCCAGGGACGCAGGGATGTTTCAACATCTGAAAGTGCTTTAACATTATCCATCACATTGACCAGAAAAAAGGACAAGAACCACATGATAAAATTGCAATAGAGGCAGCAAAAGCATTTGGCAACATTCAACACCCATTCATAATTAAGACTATAAAAAATATAGGATTGAAAAAAATTAAGGAAGACCCTTACCTAATTCTACACACAAGATCAAATTCAAGGTGGATCACAGTCCTCGAGATAAAATCCCAACCTATTAGGATCATCAATGAGATAATTGGGAAAAACTTAAGAACCTTGCCACAGGGAATACATGGGCTACTAGAAATAAGGAAGAATACGCACACACACAGAGGAAGCTAAAATAGACAAATGGTACATACTAAAAATAAAATACCTGTGCACATTGAAAGACTTCATCAAGACAATAATAAGAAAGCACACAGATAAGGAAATGATATTTAGGAATGACATGTGAGACAAAGGGCTTATTATTCAAATCTGCATAACTCTTCAAGTCTAAAAAAGAAAAAATGAATTATCCACTGAGAAGGTGAGCAAAAGACATGAACAGATCAACAAAGGTGGAAACCTGAACAGGGGAAGAGCAAGGAATCTAAAACTGATGGCGAAGAGGTTGTAGCATTCCTGGTCATGTTTGACCAATTGAGATGTATCTGAGAGGAATTACTGAGAGGTGAAGGATCAGTAAACATGATAGTGGAGCAGAGGAAAGAAAAAAATAGATAGAGGAAAGAACAAGAAAGGAAAAATATATAGGTACAAACATTGATATATAAATATAGGTGTATTTGTCTATGTATATATACATATATGTATGTGTGAGTGCATCGATATAGGTTTAGATATAGATACATATAGACATACAGATATATATAGATATAGATGGATTCTTGGGGGGGTGGAGGGGATAAAGGGGAGCTGATATCAAAAGGTTCAAGAAGAAAGAAATACTTTGAAAATGATAGTGGCAGCAATTGTACAACTATGCTCGATCTAATTGAATTATGGATTGTTATAATATCTGGAAAATCTCCCAATAAAATGACAAAAAAGAACATTATTTGTGAGGAAAGAAAAGTGTCATTAAAAAGACAGAACAAAGGAAAAGGTCAGTATGGAGGTCAGAGGAGACCCTTAGCTCTTAACTGTAGATTAACTAAAGCAAATGGATGGAATGATAAGTCAAAGAGCTGTATAGAAAATCTCAAAGGACAGCTTGAGAAGACAAAGTAAAATTTTATAATGAAATGCGAAGGCCTAGGAAAACCAAACCTAGCACCTGCTCAGTATATCTTTAACTGAAACAACTGAAGCAATATTCATTCCTCACGTTGCAATATTGAAATATTCTATGTTCAAAATATTGAATGATACCAGAAGCATACAAAGAGGATGGAAAGGATACAAGAGTTACTGTATGAAAAAGAAGTAGTAGATATATCACCATTTCGGGAGGTAACTAACATATGACCAAGAACCAATGGTGTTGAAGGAAGAAGTTCAAGATACACTGAAAGCACTAGCCAAGAACAAAGTTTCAGGAATTGATGAAATACAAACTTAAATGTTTCAACAAGTTGAAGAAGGATTGGAAGCATTCACTCCTCTATGTCAGGACATGTAGGAGACAGCTACTTTGCCAACTAACTGGAAGAGATCCATATTTGTCCCATTCCCCCAAATGTGACCAAGCATAATGATCAAACTCTAAACTATACCACACGAAAATAACATCTTGCTGAAGATAATCCAACAAACCACATGAAATAACATCTTGCTGAAGATAATCCAGCAGTACATCAATAAGGAACTGCCAGAAGTTCAGGTTTGATTCACAAGAGGTCATGAAACACGGGATATCATTGCTGATGACAGACAGATCTTGGATGACAGCAGAGAAAACCAGAAATATGTTTACTTGTGTTTTATTGACTATGCCAACGTATTCTAAATGGATTAAAAGACAGTTGTACAATTAGAACAAGGGAACATTGCATGGCTTAAAATCAGGAAAGGTGTGAACCAGGGTTGTATCTTCTCACCATATTTATTCAATCTGTATGCTGAGCAAATAATCAGAGAAACTGGCTTGTATGAAGAAGAATGTGGCATCAAGACTAGAGGATGACTTATTAACAACCTTTGGTAGGCAGATGACACAACCTTGCTCTCTGACAACCAGGAGGATGTGAAACATTTGCTGATTAAGGTCAAGGAGTGCAGCTTCCAGTATGGATTACAATTCAGTGTAAAGAAGACCTAACTCCTCACAACTGGACCAATAGGTACCATTACGATAAATGAAGAAAAGTTTGATGTTTCCAAGGCTTTCGTCTTTCTTGGCTCCACAATCAGTGCAACAGTAAAGTGATCAAAAGATGTCTTGCATTAGGTAAATCTGCTGCACGGGCCTCTTTAAAGTACCGAGGAGCAAGGCTGTTACTTGGAGGTCCAAGGTGTGTCTGACCAACCTGATATTTTCAATTGCCTTAAATGCTTATGAAAGTTGGACATTGAGTAAAGAAGAGTGAAGAAGACTCAATGCATTTGAATTGCGGTGCTGGAGAAGACTATTGAAAAGACCACGGGCTGCTAAAAGAAGAAAATGCCCTGTCTTAGAAGAAGTATGTCTGAGTGCTTCTTAGAAGCAAGGATAGCAAGATGTTGTCTTACAGACTTTGGACATATTTTCAGGAGAAACCCCCCTCCCCACTGGAGAAGGACACCACGCTTGGTGAAGTAGAGGGGCAGGAAAAAAAAGAAGATAGATTTGCACGATGGCTGCAACAATGTGCTAGGAACTTTTGATGATGGCACAAGATAGAATGTTGTTTCATTCTGTTATGCATATGGTTGCTATTGGTTGAAACCAACTTATTGGCCCCTAACAACAAAAATATTTGGGGATGCAGATCGTCATGTCCTTTTTCTTGTAGATTGACTGGTATGTTCAAATCATCCATTTCTGTATCATCTCTTGAGCATTTAACTGTTGCACACACTGTTCTTCTTAAGTTGGTTAATTAGGAGTTGGCTAACATAGTTTTATATTTGCATCTATCTGAGTACAGTCCTGGTGGTGTAGTGGGTTCTGGCCTGGGCTGCTAACCACAGGTCAATGGTTGGAAAACAGCAACCACTCTAGGGAAGAAAACCATGCTTTCTTTCCTGTAAAGATTACACTCTTAGAAATCCACAGGGGCAGTTCTACTCTGTCCTATAGCATCACCAGGAGTAGGAATTTTCTCGATGGCAGTGTGTTTGGATTTTGGAGTATGGCTATAAATGAAAATGGTGACTTTTCAATAATAAAGGCTTTGGAAAATAGGAAGGAAGAATGGAAACAGAAAACCCAAGGATATGGAATAAGTGATTGTAGTTTGAGAGTTTACAGAGGATAAGTTGAATCAGAATGTGCATAAATTGTTGGATGTAAAACTAGGATCTTCTCTGTAAATCTTCATTTAATATAGAAGGAAAAGTTTAACATTTTTTTCTTTGAAGTACTTTCAAGGAGGCGTGTGTAACTTTCCAAACATAAATGATTTTAAACAAATCTCCGCTTTATGCCATATGACAGAAAAGAAATGTTCGTAATCGCTTAGAGAAGGAGATAGTGTTTTATGTGCCACTGGAGGAAAATGGAAAACAAATATTTTACTGTTTTTCTCTAGTCCATTTATTGCTTTGATTTGACTCAAATAACCTTTTCTTCTTATTGTAATTGACTTTTTAATGTATCTTCTCAATCACATGGGCAGATACACAGAACTTTATATGCATGAATAATATAAGTTGATGTAGCAATATATTTTCTTTGTTTTCACATTACACACACAGCTCAAATACTAATAAAATGAGACTGGAATATATTACAAATTCATTTGGTTAGTATTCAGTTACTCAGTGACTGAATAAATATATATGATTTAAATTAAGAAGGTACAGTCCATTACTTAGATGCTACCTTTTCTACTTTATTTTGACTTTTGCACTTATCATGTTTTATTAACACATGGAAGTCATAAACATGAGTAGTGTGAAAGCTACATTACACAGTTGACTTTAGGGATTTGTTATATGTTGGCATATGAAAGCTCAGAGAGTAATTTTAGAGAACCTTGTGCTCATGTGCACTGATGGAGGGCATCTCTTTACCAGTGATGCTTTTAGTTTTTCTTGATCAAGAGCATGTATTCATGGCCTGGCCCAGTGTACCTCCAGGAGTGTCCATGGACCACTGTATTGCATCCATGCTAAGTGTTTGTTACATGTGCAAGACTCCAGGCTCATTGCAGATTTAGAATTTTTTTCCTGTAAGAAAGTTAAAGAATCTACATTTTAAAGAAATACATCCTATGATTGTTTTGCATTATAGAATTCATTTTATTTTGTTGTGGAGAATATACGTAGTAAAAATGATCAATTCGGGTTTCGATATGAGTTTCAGTGGCATGAATGAAATTGCTGGAGCTGTGGAAACATTCGTACCCTCTTTTTCTGATTTGTTACTTTTCTATCAATATACAGGGAGCTTCAGAGAGTTCAAAAATTAATGGACTTTTTCTATGGGTTTTCACACATCTCTCTGTACAGTTCCTGCCACTTTAGATTCCTATGTAATCTTTTGAGTTTTTGTGATAGTTAGGGTTTTGTCATCTTGGCTGGGTAATGATTCCCAGTCGTTCAGTAGTTGAGGCCACCCCTGTGTTGTGATTTTTGACTCAATGTAATGTAGTCAGCTCCAGGAGGAGCTCTGCTGTGAGCCACCAAGCAGTTGTAGGAAAATTAGGTTGAAGTGCAGCCTTTTACTCAAGTCACAGCTCTGATGATATTTCCTTCACATATAAAGTCTTCACTTTTTGATGGTCTGGGTCTTGTGTGTCTGGCTCAACAACCTCAACATTCAAGTTTGGAGACTTGAGTCAAGGGGCCTACCATATTGTCTGCCAACTCTGGAAACCACCAGAGCCTGCCATAAAACCTGCTGACCTTCAATTCATCCACTTCTGTATCCACCAGCCATGGTCTTCCTGGTTAGTCTTCCTGCTCCCTGGTTTGTCAGTCCATGCAGCTACATTAGCCAGGAAACTACTCTAGCTTAACATTTGACCCATGGACTTGAACTGGGCCATACTTACCCACTTCTACAACTCTGTGAGTCTCTATTTCAATATAAAATCTACAGATTATTATATAGCTGTGTCACAGAGAACCTCATTTAGCACAACTGCTATTGCCAGTTTGATCACATAGAGATAAATTTTTTAAAAGAATATAATGTCCAAGGCAGATATTCTTGGCCCCTGAAGTTTAAGAATGTGTTAGTTTTGAGCAGTCTTACATAGGGATTTGAGTAGAAAAGCTTTTCTAGAAACAAACAAACAAAGCTTGTAAGGTTGGGAGTAAAGCAGTATGGAGAAGAGAAAGGGGCAGGACAACTCTGTGGCCAACTTGGGCCTGATCCCCAAGGGTGCCTTGTGGACAACAACCCTTTGTGGCATGAGTCACTTCGAGTACCGTGCTTTCAGTCAGTCATTGGTTGTTGGCCATGTGGTAGAGGGTAAAAACTGGTGTATGGCATTTCCCTTTTGCAGAGGGTATTCTTTGGAGAAAATAGTAGAGGACTGTGATTCCCTTGGCAGCCAGCACTCACAGCAGCTGGGCGATGGGTGCATCCTGGTCTGGTTAAGAGGGTCGGTATGGGGTATGCACACAGCATCTATCAGTCCAACCCTTTCACTACTCAGGCTCTCTTGCTCTTCATATTAAATTACTGTCATTGGAGTTGCTGGGATGGGGGAGGTGGGGAGAGAGAGAGAGAGAGAAAGGGAGAGAGAGAGAGAGAGAGAGAGAGAGAGAGAGAGAGAGAGAGAGAGAGAGAGAGAGAGAGAGAGAGAGAGAGAGAGAGAGACTGTGACCACTTTCTGAGGAAACTTGTAAGATGAGGGTTAATAGTATATAGTAATGGTATACTCTCCTGCAGTAGGTCATCATTGGAGCTCATCACGTTCTTCTTCTCCCCCTGCCCCCCCACCGATTTAATTTTTTTCCTTATTTGCATCCAGTTAGTCTAGTAACATCCTTTCTGGGTTGATGCTGAATTTCATCATGCTTTTTTTTTTATTCCCATCGCAGAGAGTTCTGTGCTTGTACATGACACAGCCACTAGGGGCATGGGTATATTGAGAGATAGCGATTACTTGTCTGCCCAAATATTCGTTTTGGCTTGGTTAACAAACAGTATTTCTACCTCTTCCCTACACGTGGGGCTGATTTTCCTAACCACAGACAAAGCTACATTTCACACCTAAGGGTATACTGGTAAAGGAGTTTAATGGAACTAGGTGGCAGCCATTGTTCTAAGTTTAGCTGGAGTTCTACTGTATCATCTGGGTAGAAATGTCCTTATTTTGAAGCCAGCATCTCTAGACTCACAGGGCAGTCCATGAGTGGTGCAAATGGTGAATGGGTCCATTACTAACTGAAAGGTTGGCAGTTCAAACCTCCCACCACCTCCCAATTCCACCCCTCATCCAAGTGCTTCAGAACATAGCCTTGGGCATCTGTTTCTGTAAAGATTAAAGTCTTGAAAGCCTTATGGAAAAGTTATACTCTGCACACATGGAAGTATCATGAGTTATATTCACTTATATAGCAATGAATACAATCAAAACCAGATTAAAAACACTTAAACTTATATTTATGGGAAATATCAATTTTTAAAATTTTATTAGAACATAATTATATTGGGCTCTCTTACAGCCCTTATAACAAAGCATACATCAATTGTATCAAGCATATTTGAACTTATGTTGACATCATTATTTTCTAAACATTTACTTTCCATTGAGCCCTTGGTATCAACTCCTTCCCCTCCTCCCTCCTTCCTGCCCTCCTGACACCTTGATAAATCATAAATTATTTTTCATAACTTAAACCAACCACTGTCTCCCTTCCCCCATGGTTTCTATGATCTGTCCGTGTGTGTGTGTGTGTGTGTGTGTGTGTGTGTGGTTATGTGTCTATCATTGCAACTAGCTCCCCCTTCTACCCCTCCTCTCCCTACCTTCCCTCCTGGTATTACTACTCCCATTCCCATTCCTGAATTCCATGTGTCTTGATCTCTTATCGCATATATTTACCCATGCACATGCTCCTGTCTAGCCCTCAGTGAAAGACAGGACTGGGAGTCATGATAGTGAGGGATGAGGAAATCTCACGGAACCAGAGGAATATGTGTGTTTCATTGGTACTATAGTGTGCCCTGGTTAACTCATCCCTTCCTTGTGACCCTTCTGTAAGGGCATGTCCAATCATCTACAGATAGACTTTGGGTCTCTGCTCTTACCCCCCTCATTCTCAACAATATGGTTTGTTTGTTTGTTTTGGGTCTCTGATGCCTGTTACCTGATCCCACAGGTACCTCATGATCACATAGGCTGGTGTGCTTCTTCCATGTGGTCTTGTTGTTTCTCTGTTAGATGACCGCTTGTTTAACTTCAAACCTCTAAGACCCTGGATGCTATATCTTTTAATAGCCTGGCACCACCCGCTTTTTCACCACATTTGCTAATGCACACATTTTGTCTTCAGTGATTGTGCCAGAGGGTGGGCATCACAAAATGCCAATTTGTTAGAACAAACCGCTCTTGAATTGAGGGAGGGCATGAACGGAGGCCCGAGGTCCATCCGCTACCTCATTGTATTGCCATATACATGTATGCACTTAGGAAAATACCTCTATTTTTATGAACTAATGTATTTACATATGTATGCACCTATCTTATACATTGATCCATAGTTTTTCTTCCTAGATCTTTCCTCTGTTTCCCTTTACCTTTCTCCTGTCCCACCATCATGCTCACCCTTCATTCGCCTCTTAGAAATTCCTGCCAACTAGATTACTGTTACTCTAACACCTCCTCATTGTTGATTTTAATTCCCTAGTTGTTCCCCTGTCCATGGCATTCTTGGTTTACCACTCCCTTCCCCTGCATCCTTCTCCCCCAAATTCGCTCCAGAACTGTCAGCCCCTTTGCTTTCTCCTCGAACTTGCTTCTAAAGCCTATTTTATGTAAGTAGGCAAACCAACAACAACAGAAACCAAACACAAAAAAAGAGAAAAAAAGACAATAATAATTAGCAACAAAACAGCATTCATAATTCCACATCTGTTCACTGGTGTTTATGATTATCTCCCCACTGGTCCTGGGGGAATTCTGTGGGATGCCTACCCCCCCTGAGCCTGAAGTCTATTTTGGGGGCTCCTCAGGGGTTTTGTGGCTTGACTTTTTTCCTGTTGCTGATCTGTTATGTTCCCTTCTTGGTTCACCCCACTGTGGGGTGTTCAGACCACACTAACTCTCTACCGTGTGTCCCAAGTGTTGTCCTTTCTCGTGGTATGCTCCAGCGAGGGGACACTATGTCTTGAACTGTTGTCGGCCCTATAGTCCTCTCTGTGCCTTAGCAGCTCCATGCAGGGACGTCGTCCT
The DNA here is from genome assembly GCF_050624435.1 of Tenrec ecaudatus. Classification (NCBI taxonomy): domain Eukaryota; kingdom Metazoa; phylum Chordata; class Mammalia; order Afrosoricida; family Tenrecidae; genus Tenrec; species Tenrec ecaudatus. Next base: position 112,078,108 of record NC_134540.1, on the reverse strand, counting down.
CTGGGCTGCATGTGCCAATATGGGGACTAGACCATCCATCTCTCTTTTTCCTTCTTTGTGGGTGTGGCATGGCTTCTCTGTGGGTGTGGCATGCCGGCCCGTCTCCCTAACCTGTAGGTTTAGTGTTGTCCTCTGTAGCCTATACTTCTAAAGAGGGGACCAGTTTGGCTCTGATATTGGCCAGCCTGGTAGCCTAATCTTTTCATGTGTTGCTCCGTGTGGTTACTTTGCCCTCAAGGTTTGGTGCACCTTGGTGAGGTCTGCATGCACACTCCCAATTCTGTGGAGACATAACTGATACTCTCCCCCTGGGAGGGTTACTGCACTGCTCCCTTTCTGCTATCATTTCACCTCCCCTCTTTTCTCTTTCCACCTTCTCCCCTTTGCCTTTCTTAGTGTTGGAGTAACATGTATCTCCTTGGGTTTGATCTGACCTCCACCAGAATGCCTGGATCTCAACTTGTATAGTGTGAGATAAGTGACTTTTCTTCTATACCTACTGTGCTGATTATATTTACCTCAGGGAACTCATGATGTACTTGTCATTTTGTGATTGGCTAACTTGGTTCAACATAATTTCCTCCAACTCTCGCCATAAAACGACATGCTTCATGTGATCATCAGTTCTTTTTAGTGCTGCATAGCACTCCATTGTGTGTAAGTGCCAGCATTCACTAAGCCACTCGTCTATCGATGGAAATTAAGGTTGTTTCCAATTCTTTGCAATTGGGCTGCAGTAAACATCGGAACACAGATGATTGGTGATGGTTTATACCTTACATTTTCTGGGTATATTCCCAGAAGAGGGATAGCTGGGTCATAAGGTAGCTCAATTTCCATTTGCTTTAAACATTGAAAGATCAATTTCTACAGAGGCTGTACATGACCACCAGCAGTGGAGGAGAGTTCCTATCTGGCCACATCCCCTCCCGTGTTTTTTGCTCTCCGATTTTCTGATTTGGGCTATCCTCATGGGTGTTAGATGGTATTTCATAATTGTCTTAATTTGCATTTCTCTGATGGCTAATGATCAGGAGCATTTTCTCATGTTTATTGGCTGCATTAATCTGGGTACTTTAGAGAAACAAATCCAAAGCAACTCATGTATAAGAAAGAGTTTTATGTAAAGATTAAGTGTGCATCAAGAAAACATCCCAACCCAGTGCTGCCCAAGCCCACAAGTCCAACATTAACCCATTAATGCATATGTCCAACACCAATCCACAAAGCCCTCTTCCACCTCACAAAACAGAGGCAATGATTCCGAATGCAGGAGGGAAGCTGAGTCAGTGAATGTGTAAGCATCTAAGCGCTGGCAGGGATCTCCACACAGCTGTTCCAACACCCAGGGCTGCATCGGGATAGGTCCATGTGGCTTCTCCTTGGGGATATCTTGCAGGAAGTCAGCCTTGCAAGCTGAAGCAGGGAATCACTAAGGCAGCTGCACCCTGGTCCGATCATCACAAAGCAAGCGGCAGGAGAACTAGAAAGTCTAGGCTCACCGAGCCACTTATCCTTTCACCTTTCAATTAATTCCACATGTGTTTATCAGACAGGTTGGCACAATAAACTCACAAAATCATTGGTCATTCAGGTCTCCTCCCTAGTGAAACTTCTTTATAGTTTTTTTTTGCTCATATCCTCAGGGAGTTAGCTGTTATCCTCTTTTTGCAGGCTAGGAGGGTATTGTAGATTTTAGCAATAAGCACCTTGTCTGTTGTGGCATTGCTAACAATCCTCTCCTAGTATGTCAGTTCTCTTGTTACCCTCTTGGTGAAATCTTTCAATGCACACAGGTGTTTTATCCTTAGTATATTCCACTTGTTGATTTCAGATTCACCTGTGTGTGTACTCTCCCTATTGTAGTTAGCCTATCCATTTCCTGAGCCAAGGTCCTTAGGTTTGCCTTGATTTCTTCGTTGATGATCTTGATAGTTTGGGGTTCTACTTCTAGGTCTGTGATCCATTTTCAGCTTTTTCTTGTAAATGAGGGTGAGATAAACATCTTGTTTCATTTTTCTATAGGTGGATATACACTGTTTTCAGAACCAATTGTTAGAGAGGGCATCAACCTCCCATTTTTAAGTTTGTCTATATGCTGACGGTTTTATTTCTGTTCTTTACCATTGGTTTAAGTATATGTCATTATACCAGTACCATAAAGTTTTGACCACTTTGGCTGTGTAGTAGGTGTTAAAGTCAGGTAAAGCTAGCCCTCTGATTTTTTTCCTCCTTCTTAAGCAGTTCTCTGCTAATTCTAGGCTTCTTCATTCTCCATATGAAATTGGTGGTCAGTTTTTCCAATTTTTAAAAAGCGTTCTTGGTATTTGAATAGGGATAGCATTAAATTTATAGAGTGCCTTGGGTAAAATTGACATCTTTACTATATTGAGACTTCCAGTCTTCCTGTAGTAGGGTCCTGTCATTTTCCTTGTATAAGTCTTTGATTATTTTGGTTAAATATATCCTTAGAAAGTAGATGGACATTCGGCCTCTACTCAAGTACTCCTTCAACACAAGAACACTTTTTTCTAAATAACTGGCAATCTGAGATGCTCACCTTCCTGACACGATTGTTGAAGACAAAGTGGGTGCATAAGCAAATGTAGTGAAGGAAGCTTATGGTGCCCAGCTATCAAAATATATAGCATCTGGGGTCTTAAAGGCTTGAAGATAAACAAGAGGCCATCTAACTGAGAAACAACAAAGCCCACATGGAAGAAGCACACCAGCCTGTGTGATCATGAGGTGTCAATGGGATCAGGTATCAGGCACCAGGCATCAAAGACCCAGAGCAAAAATTATAATGTGAATGATGGGGATAGTGTGGAGTGGAGGCCCAAAGCCCATCTGTAAGCAATTGGACATCCCCTTACAGAAGGGTCATGGGGAGAAGACCGGCCAGTCAGGGTGCAGTATAGTACTAATGAAACAAAAAACTTTCCTCTGGTTCTTTAATGCTTCTTCCCACCCACGATCATGACTCGAATTATTCCTTAAAAATCTGGCTAGAACAGAGCATGTACATGGGTACAGATAAAGAGCTGGAAACACAGGGAGTATAGGACAGATAAACTCCTCTGGACCAATATTGAGAGTGGCTATGCCAGGAAGTTAAGGGGAAGGTGTGTGTGGGGGAAATGGGGGACTGATCACTATGACCTACCTGTAATCTGTCCAAGGGGATGGACAACAGACAAGAGGGTGGGAGGAGACATCAGACAGTGGAAGACATGAAAAAAATAATAATTTGTAAATTATCAAGGGTTCATGAAGGAGGGAGGGAGGGAAATGGAGGGGGTGGAATGAGGAGCTGATACCAAGGGCTCAAGTAGGAAGAAAATACTTTGAAAATAATGATGGTGATTTATGTACAAATGTGCTTGAGACAATGGGTGCATGTATGGAGTTGTACAAGCCCCCAATAAAATGATTATATATATGTATATATATCCCTAGATATTGCAATTTTTTCTTGGCTATTGTGGAGGGTTCTGCCTTCTTGATCTCCTCTTCCATCGTCTTGTTGCTCTTGTATCCTGTCACTCTGCCACATTCCTCTATCTCTGTCATTATTCCTGTTGTGGAGGTTTTGGGAATTTCAATGTATAGAATCATGTTGTTTGCCAATAGTGATAGTTCCACCTCCTCCCCTGCAAGTTGGATACCTTTAATATCTTTCTGCTGCCTTATGTTTTTCACTAGGACCTCCAGTACGATGCTAAATAGAAATGGGGACAAGGGGCATCCTTTTCTGGTCCGCTTGTTCAGTGGCATTGTTTTTGTCTTTTCTCCATTGACTATGATGTTGGCAGTTGGCTTTTTGTAGATAGCTTGTATTAACTTGACTTTGCCTTCCATTCATAGGTCCTTGAGTGTCTTAATTAGGAATGGGTGTTAGATGTTGTGAAATACTTTTTCTGCATCTATTGATATTGTCATATGATTCTTATACTTTTGCTTATCAATGTGGTATATGATATTGATGGATTTTCAGATGTTAAACCATCCCTGAACCTCTGGGGTGAATCTCACCTGATCGTGGTGGATGATATGTTTTATATAGTTTTGTGTTTTATTAGCTAATATTTTAAAAGGATTTTTACATCTCTGTTCATTAGAGATATCAGTCTGTAGTTCTTTATTCCCGTGGGAACATTGCCATGTTTGAGTATCAATGTTGTACTGGTTTTGTAGAATGAGTTTGGGTTTTAATGTGGTTTTTTTCTATACTCTGGAATAATTTGTGGAGGATTGGTATCAGCTCTTCCTTGAATGTTTGATAGAATGCTCTTGTAAAGCTGTCTGGTCTGGGTGCTCTTTTCTTGGTAATTTTTTGACATCTATATCTATTTCTTTCTTTACTATGGGTCTCCTGAGGTTGTTGACCTCTACCTGGGATAATCTAGGGAGGGATTGTTTTTAAAAAGTATTTGTCCATGTCTTCCACATTGTTGAATTCATTAGAATACAGACTTTCATAGTACTTTGTGATTGTCCTTTTAATTTTGTTGGGGTCCATTGTGATTTCCCCTGTTTCATCCCTTATCCTGGCTATTGATTTTTACTCCCTTCTTTCCTTGGTTAGGCTTGTCAGCGGTCTGTTGATTCTGTTGATCCTTTCAAGGAACCATATTTTTGCTGTATAGACTTTTTGCATTGTTTTCTATCTTCCAACTCATTTAACTGCCCTGATTTTTATTATTTCTTTTGCTATTGGAAGGATTGTTCTGTTGACTGTTGTAGTTGCTGGAGGTTTCGTGATAGTGTATCAGTCATAAGTCTCTCTTCCTTTGTCATATATGCACATTTTCAAGTTACCTGTGATAACTGCTTTTGAAGTATCCCATAGGTTTTGATTTATTGTATTCTCATTATCATTAGTTTTTAGGAACTTCCCAAACTCCTCTAATCTGGACCAGTACCATTTACGTAGCAGAAGATTGTAATTCATCCTCCAATTGTTTTCATTTATTTTTCTGGTCATCCATTTGTTGATGTCTAGCTTTGTGCTGTGGTGATCAGAAAAGGATGTCTGAGAAATCTCTGTGTTTGAATTTGCTCAGGCTCAACTTGTGTCCCAGCATGTGATCTATTTTTGAAAATGAGCCATGTGCACTTGAAGAGAATGTAAATTCTTTTTTGCATTTGGATGAAAGCTCTATCAGGTCCAGTTGTCTAATTGTAGTATTTAGCTCTATAACCTCCTTGCTGAGTTTCTTTCTCACTGACCTATCTTTCTCTGATAGCAGTGTATTAAAGTCACATACTATGATTGTTGAATCTGTGATTTTATTTCTTTTATCTTTTGAGTAGTTGGACAAATTTAATGGGTTTCTTGTTGGGCGTATATATATTTATTATGCTCACTGGTTCCTGGTTTACTGATCCTTTGAGCATTATGTAGTTCCCCTCCTTGTCTCTTATTTTGGTTTGCACCTTGAGGTCAATTTTGTTGGAGATTAGGATTGCAACCCTTGCTTTTTTTAAGTTGCTGTTTGCTTGGTATATTTTTCAACAGCCTTTTATTCTTAGTCTATTTTTGTCTGTGAGCTTAAGATGTGTCTCTTGCATGCAACAGATTGATGGTTTATGTTTTCTGAGCCAGTCTGCTAACCTTTGTCTTTTAAAGGATGAGTTGAGGTAATTGACATTCAGAGTTATTATCACCATCTGTGGATCCATTGCTGTCATCTCATATCTTTTGTGTTGGGTATTTTCCTATCTCCTTTTATATCAGTGTGCTGTTTGTGAGGGAGGCTTTCTTCTTGCCTTCCCACCCTCCCCCCTCTGAGGCCATGTTATCTTGGTAATCGTGAGTTGTCTTGTGGGTGGAGTTGTGCTATACGGTGGTCTCCTGCTTGAGCTTGGTGGATGTTGGTCTTCTGACCATAGTGAGTCAGCATGGATTTACCACAGGGTTGGGTGCCTTATAACATATTCCTTGAGTTTTTCCTTGTCCTAGTAGACTCTTACCTCGCCATGTAGCTTAATAGATAGTTGAGCATCATAGAGGATTCTTGGGCAAGTGTTTTTCTTTCAGATTTCAAAAGATATTATGCTAGTCTCTCCTCCTCTTTGTGGTGTCTGTGGATAGTACTGAGTATATTCTTACCTGAGCACCATTATATGTGTGACAGTTACAGAATCTTTTGTCAATTTGAGACTTGTGAGTGAGTGGGTGGAGTTTAGCCTGGCAATCATGTTGCAGCTTGATGACCTCATTTGGAGGCGTGAAAGAGGTAAATACCTCATTGGAGGTGGGACACACACTCTCACTCCCTGAGAGATATTTATGACCAGAAGCCACATGAAGTTACCCTGATTCAGCCAGAGCCCTGGGAGCTGGAGGAGCTATGTGGAGATCTCTGCCAGTGCTGAGATGCTCACAATGCCACTGAATCCACAAGATGTCTCACCCACTGGCCTGTGATCTTCCTGCATTCGACATCATTGCATATGTTTCGTGAGTCTGAAGAGGACTTTATGGATTGGTGTCGGACATATGGACTAATATTCATCTTATAGACTGGATCTGAAGTGGTCTAGGATGTTTTCTCAATATTCAATTACTCTTTGACATAAACTCTCTCTTACACACATACAAGTCTCCCTAGATTTGTTTTTCTAGTCTACCCGGACTAAGACATTATTGTACATTGGGAGTGGTGTACTAGAGAAACAAAGTATAAGATGGAGAGTGGATGTGTTTTTTTGACAACTGCCTCATGGTAATGTTTCTTCTTTGGCTAGCCAGAAGTCAGATATGTCCATGCAGTTTACTGGGGGTAGTTTCTGGAAATAATATGGGAAGTAAAAGTTTTGATTCTTTTTCTTGGTTTCTATTCCTGTTTGAAATGGTGAGAATGGATGTGATTAATGTATATTTTGAGTTTAGGGGTAGAAATCTCCCCCTTGAATTTCTCAGAAACAATGCTGCATAGGGAAAATGGCTGACTGGTCAAAATGGCTAACAGAAAGCTTGCTCTTGCTCCATTCAGTAGAGGCCAAATCTCATATTTTGTGTAAATGGAATAGTTTAGATAAGGAAATAAGATAAGCCAGATAAGGATTGAACTTGACTGTTTAAAGAATTGAGTTTAGGATCTGGTTCTACTTTGTTTATACAAATTTCTTCTTATTATTGATATAATGATTGATGGAAATTATTATTGGGAAGTATGAAAATAAAGAGATTGTAAGCCAACTTGCCTTAAACTGTTAACATTTGATCTTTAAAGGGGTTTAGAACATGCCTGCAAATCAGGCTCTGAAAAGATAAGCCACACCCAGTGCTTTGGCATACTCAGTACATTTGCATTCCAAGAGATTTGCCTGGTGGATTGTTGACAGATGGAAGATAAAGGAACTTCTTTGATTTTTGAATTAGTCTTTTTGTCAAAAGCTGGAAAAAATCTGGACCCATCAAGGAAACTGTTCTCTAGGGCTGAACATTCAAGGGAGCCTGAAGCAACCTGAAATGCTTGTCATGGGACTATCTGGATCCAATTTTTGAGTGTAACAGGGAGAAAAGCAGCAATAGAGAGACAGGTTGAGTCTGGTTACTCCTACCCCTGGACCTGGTTTACAGGAATTATGGAAGACAAGAGAATGTTGAATGGTTTCAAGTTCATAACCTAGCACAATGGGGCTGGCTTGTTGAGAATTGGTGATGGGGCTATGGTCTAAAGCAGTGGTTTTCAACCTTCCTAATGCCATGACCCTTAAATAGAGTTCCTCATGTTGTGCTGACCTCCCAACCATAAAATTATTTACGTTGCTACTTTATAACTGTAATTTTGCTACTGTTATGAATTGGGTGACCCCTGTGAAAAGGTCCTTTGAAAGATAAACAAGCGGCCATGTAGCTCAGAAGCAACAAAGCCCACATGGAAGAATACACCATCCTGTATGATCACGTAGTTCTGAAGGGATCAGTTATCTGGCATCAAAGAACAAAAAATCTTATCATTGGCTGCACACCTCCATGACACGATCGCCAAGGACAAATGGGTGCATAAGCAAATGTGGTGAAGAAAGCTGATGGTGCCCGGCTATCGAAGGAGATAGTGTCTGGGGTCTTAAAGGCTTGAAGGTGAATAGGTGGCCATCTAGCTCAGAGGCAACAGGGCCCACATGGAAGAAACATACCAGCCTGTGCGATCACAAGGTGTCAAAGGGATCAGGTATAAGGCACCATCAAAACAAAACAAAAAAAACCCCTTACCATGGTGAATGAAGGGGGAAGTGCAGAGTGGAGACCCAAGGCCCATTTGTCGGCCACTGGAGATCCCCTCACAGAGGGGTCTAGGGGAGGAGATGAGTCAGTCAGGGTGCGATGCAGCACTGATGAAGAATACAGCTTTCCTCCAGTTCTAAATGCTTCCTCACCCCCTCACCCCGACACACACACACTACCATTATCTGAATTCTACCTTGCAAGTCTGGATAGAGCAGAGGTTGTACACTGGTGCATATAGGAGCTGGAGGCACAGGGCATTCAGGGTGGATGATACCTTCAGGACCAGGGGTGTGAGGGGCAATACTGGAAGAGTAGAGGGTGAGTGGGTTGGAAAGGGGGAACCGATTACAAGGATCTAGATGTGACTTCCTCCTTGAGGGACGGACAACAGAAAAGGGGGTGAAGGGAGATGCCGGATAGGGCAAGATATGACAAAATAATAATTTATAAATTATCAAGGGCTCATGAGGGAGGGGGGAGCGGGAGGGAGGGAAAAAAGAGGACCTGATGCAAATGGCTTAAGTGGAGTGCAAATGCTTTGAAAATGATTAAGGCAAAGCATGTACAGATGTGCTTTATACAGTTGATGCATATATATGTATGGATTGCGATAAGTGTTGTATGAGCCCCTAATTAAAAAAAAAGAAAAGGTCCTTTGACCCCGAGAGCGGTTGTGACCTACAGAATGAGAACCGCTGGACTAAAGGCAAGGTAATTAATGGGCACCTTTGTCAGACTAAGTGAGGCAGCTCACATTGAGTTGACCAGAACTCGACTAGATGAAGAGAAGATATTTGAGCCTGTTAACTGGTACATACTGCTGCAGACGTTATGGATGACTTGTCCTGATTTCACTTTGCTTATTGTTGCAGACTTCACAAGGTTCCAACTAGGATGAAGCTTCTTTACATCAAAGGATATGATTGTCTCCTCAGAGCACTGGGTTGATGTAAATGGGCAGTATTGAAAATGGATACCCAAAATTGGGAGCATAAAAGCATGAATTGGTTGCCTTAGAAACATTTATAGGTAGGGGAATATTTTCATAGGATTATAGGATTGAGGTGTAGGTGTTACTTAACTGCAGTGTTAGGCATAGAATATTTTTATTATTCACTTATAGAATATTATGTTTAAATAAGGCTTTGGCACATAATTAATTGTATGCATTTTAGTTTGGTCCTGTTAGGTACAGATATGATTTTATTATTGTTTGTTTGAAAATTATATATGGCTAAAGAGTTGTATGAAAGGGTCAAATTGAAAAGGGGTGGTCTGTGGTAGTTATGTAATCTGTTGTTAATTTGAGACTTATGAGTGAATGGGTGGAGTTTTGCCTGTCAATCAGGTCGCAGCTTGATGACCTCATTTGTAGGCACTAAGGAGATAAATAGCTTGTTAGAGGTGGGATACACTCTTTTACTCCCTGAAAGACATATCTGACCATAAACCACATGGAGCTACCTTGATGCAGCAAAAGCTCTGAGAACTGGAGGAGCCATGTGGAGATTCCTGCCAGTGCTGAGATGCTTACAATGCCACTGGATCCACAAGACTTCCCACCCACTTGTGATCTTCCTGTATTCAGCATCACTGCATGTGTTTCATGAGTCTGAAGAAGACTTTATAGATTGGTTTGGACGTATTGGCTAATATTGGACTTACAGACTAGACTTGATCCGGACTGGGCTGGTATTTTTCCTCAATATTTAATTAATTTTTGATATATAACGCTCTCATATACATATATGAGTCTCTCTGTATTTGTTTTTCTAGTCTACTCAGACTAACATAATATGTGACCACCTTTTTTGCCCTTGCAGTTCTTAAAATGTTTTCATTTTCCTTGAAGTTGGATAATTTAGCAATTATATGCCTTGGTGAATTCTTCCTGGGGTTTAGTCGAATTATTGGTGTTCTCTATGCTTCCTGTATGAGTGTCTGATTCTCATTCATTGATTAAGTTTAGTTAGTTTGCTTCCAGAATTTCCCTTGCGAATTTAGCATTTGACTTCTTGGTTGTGTCTTGTTCTGATTGACCAATTATTTGAATATTGTGCCTCTTCATAGCATCTGCCATTGATCTCAGGTTTTCTTTTGCCTCTTTGATTCTCTTGTTTGACTGTCTTTCCTATTTGTTGATGTCTGCCTGATTGTATCACCTGGTATGATTCTCAGCCTTTTCTAGTCTGTCTGTGAGATCCGTGAGCTTGTGTTTTGCTTCTTTTACCTCATCCATTAATTCTTGTGTTTCCCTTTGGTTTGTGGATGTCATCCCTTCTATCATTGCATCCTTATACTGCATTGCTTACTTCATATCATGTATTACTCCAAGTAGCCTTCTGAAAATTTCCCTTTTGTGGCAGATCCACATCTGATTCTTCCTTGAATGCCATTAGCTCTGCTGCTGTGTTCTGTTTTTCTTGTTCAGGGTGTTGTGGTATGTTGCTGTTTGTGTGTCAATTTGAATGAAGTGAGAACCATGTTTCTGAAAGATCAAGGGCCTGTGAGCTCTTTCTTTCTGTGACTGGTAATAGTGTTTTCAGGGACTACCTGTTTCCAAGTATGGTGATTGATTGGACTGTTATGTAAACTGGGGGCCATGGTGACTCAGTGGTCAGCAGCAGTGGGGGGTTTTAGTCTTGGGTGAGGCTGGTGACTGTACATATGCCACTGGGCCAGGTTGGGGCAGGCCTTCAGCATGGATGTGTGTCTGGTCTGGACTGTCAGGCTATAATTTTCAGCCTTCTAAAGACACTCTGGAGTACAAAACTGGTAGGGCCTCTTGGCTTTTCCTGTTTTATTATGTTAAAAACCCTAGGCTGTATCCTGGAGATTAGTATTCTGGTTACCTTGTTATGTTTATGGATGCTAATGGACAGAGTTCTGCAGGCTTACAAAGCTACACAATGGACCACTACCTGGAATTGAAAGTGTTTATACCAACAAAAATTTATCACTCTTTCTATAATGGACTTGTGGGTTGCCTTGGTATCAGGGCTGTGCCTCACTGTCCGCTGGGGCAGGGGAAGCTTAGCAGAGTGGTTTTGGGTTGTCTGGATCTGAATTCAGCCTCAGCCATCCTCATGTGTCTCTCTAAGCTTTATTCTGTTGGCATTGCTGGTTGTGCTCGGTGGAACTTCATTTTGTCACAGGTAAATATCTTAGCAGCTCTTCAATTGCTGCAAATAATTGTCTATCTATAGTTACTCACCCTGGTAGGCATTTAACATGTTTTCCAGGTGATTGTATGTAATATATACTAAAGTTTGAGAGGCATTGAAATCTAACTGGGTCTGGATTAAAAATCATGTCTAATCTCAAAGCCCCGGACATTTCTGTCTGTGACAAAATGTCTGATAGCATTCCACATTTGGCCATGTAGTAGGCTACTGGAATTTGTATTCAGACTTCAACACATCAAATAGGGGAAGAATAGGGCACAACCTACACGTACTTATTAAGAGCTTTGCACAGTGGGCCATTAGCTAAAGTGATATCAAATGGGATTCAGGCCATCAGACCTATTTGAAGCTAGTTCATAGGGGAATCTATTTATGGATAAGCATCACTGAAGAAATAGACTGAGAGGACAAGTCTTCATAGTATGAGAACTGACATAAGCAGGTAACCTTATTAAAAATCAACTGAATATATGTGTCAGGTGACTAGAAATTTTGTCACTCTGTACATGTTTACAAATAACTGTGGAAACATTAAAACTATTTATTGTAGGTGGATAAAATGTCATTTATGTAGTAGACATATGTACAAATATGGGATCTGTGAATAACGACTATTGACTGTAAATTAATCTTTTTAACCATGCCTCAGGGGAATGATTTATAGGAGAAATTGTAATGAAATAGTAGAAGTACTACTCCCCCAAATTCCAGACTGATATTTCAGGGTTGCTACCTGTTTCAGAAGCAGAGATTATAACTCATGGTGGCCATGACCATTTTTCAGAATCATGTGTCTCTAGAGTGGTGGAAGGGAAAAAGGTGGGCAAGTGAGCTGTAAGAATTCTGTGTGGCGAACAATGCTCTTTTCCTATTATTCTCAAGTAGAGCTGAATTCCTAAATCCAGTGTATTCATGAGTATGATTGACTTTCTTATGGGAAAAAATGTGTGTTTACGGCATTGAAAGTAATATAAAAATCAGATAGCTCAAAAATGTAGAAAATGGACAGAAGTGTTGGATATACACAGACATAGTATCGAGTAGCCAACTTAACTGTATGAAGGATAGAAACAGTCTCAGTGGTAATTTGATAGCAATAAGTATAATTTTAATAAGATTTCTAAAGGTTTTTCTTGTTTATGTTTTCAGGAACCAATATAGAATCTTAGTACCCCAGAACAATTTGGATGCCAAACATTTCAATAATTATATTTTTGGGTCCTATCTTAAAGTTTACCAAACAGATGTAATATTTAAAGAAAGCAGTACCAGTACCATGCTTTCTTTAATTTTATACCAAGTTCAGCCATCTGGAAGTGCATATGTGGATTATGTTGTTTTAGTTTGTACTATTCCACATTTACTAGAATTTACATTTATGTAATACTCATGGATTTAAATATTCATTACGAATGAAATAGAACTGAAAAAGCACGTCTACAATAATCATCAAGCAATAATAATCAAGCAACAAAATAAAATACTGTTATTGAAAATCAAGAGCATTATGTTACTCAGTGTTCTTCATGAGATCTCACTTGAGAACTTAAGATTTAGTGCATAGAAAATTACTGTAATCTCAAAAATAGTGATGCAGTTTCTTTTTTAGATGATGGAAAAAGCCCATAACATTTTCTTTCTACTTTGCTTCAATGGAAGCTCAGGGGCAGATTGGCTGATTATTCATTGATTTATTTGTATAACAGTACAGTGTTCACAATTAGGATTTTTGCTACCTGTAACCTTGATTTCTAAATAATCTTTGTCACAAACTTTCCCATATCCTGATATTATTATAAGATTCCCCTTGGGAAGTACAGTTAAGTCAAAAGATATTGTTTATTAGTGTTCCAGGTCATACTTTCATAAACTTATTAAAGCTGAAACAAATCATGCTTAAACATATATTTGCAATCAGTGGATGACTGAAAACCATCTCTCAATTATATACTTGTTTCAGTAGTGTTAGATTGTGTTTTTAAAAGGTCTAATCCAAACAGTGGCTTCTGAAAGCATCTGATGGTCTAGGTAAATTCAAGGCAGAGAGGACAGCTTAGAGGATTATGGCAATGTTTTGGAAGGCTCTGTGATAGTGTCCAGTTGGCTGGACCAGGATTTGGCAGTTGAGGTCTTTCCCATAATGTAATCTAACATAACATAATCAGCATCACGATGGGTTCTTCTGTGAGCTTCCAAGCGATTTTGAGGAGATTAGGGTGGAGGGCAACTCTCTTAATCAGGTCAAGGCAGTGATACAATTAGAAGGACATTTCATTGGCGTGTGGCTTACTCCTCTTTAAGCAAACTCTATGGGACGATGTGTCTCTTCTTGCTGACCTGGATCTTATATTTGTCTCATAGATCTCCAGTTTTTGGACTTGTGCCATCCATATTGCCTGCCAAACCTGTAAGCTCTCAGCAGCCTGCCATATTTCCTGCTGATATTGAATGTATTCGAATCTGAAAACATGAGAAGATCTTCTTACCTTGGATTCATCTACCTCTGTCACCAGCAGCTTCATCTTCCTGCTTCTTGGTTTGTCAGCTTAGGAGCTACATTTGACCCAAGGACTTGAACCAGATTGGACTCATAAGCATTGTCAACTCTTTGAGCCATTTTCCAGTTTTTTTATATAACTATTTTAATATACACATATAATCTTCACTGGTCTAATTTCTCTATAGAAGTAAGGTTAACAAAGATTCTAAAATGTAGTGTTGATACATTGTCTCAAAGGACACAGGACAAAGACAGGAGCTGATTATGAAGAAATGTTAAATAAATGAAAGACAACCAAAAATGCCAGAAAATAATATTTTTCTACCATGGAAATTGACCTGCTCATTCACTGAGAGTAGCAAGGCTGTTTTGCAAGAATTTCATTGGGAAACCTTACCCCACCCATGCTATAGTCTGATCCCTTCAGACTTCCTTTTGTTCCCTAAATTCAAAGAACATTTAAAAAGAAACATTATTTGAGTCCCTCAAGGATGTCAAAATGACAGTTTTTGTATGGTGTAAATCAGAAATGCTTTGCAGGAAGGGGTGTTTGTTTTGGTGTCATGGAGTCAGTTCTGACTCACAGCAATCCTATGTGCAAAGAACAAAACACGGCCTGGTCTTGAGTCATCCTCACAATTATTGTGATGTTTGCGCCCGTATTGAAGCCTGTGTCAATCTTTCTCATCTACGGTCTTCCTCTTTTTTCCCTGCCCCTTTACTTTACCAAGCATGATGGTCTTTTCCAGGGACTAATCTCTACTGATAACATGTCCAAAATACTCGAGACAAAGTCGCATCATCCTAGCTTCTAAGGAGCATTCGGGCTGTACTTCCAAGACAGATTTGTTGATTACTTGGCAGTCCAGGGCACTTTCGATATTCTTCAAGAGCAACATAATCCAAAGGCGTCAATTCTACCTATCATTCCTTAATCAGTATACAATATTACATGCACATGATATAATTGAAAATATTATGGCTTGTGTCTGACACACCCCTCAAAGTGACATCATGCTCTTCAACATGCTAAAGAGGGCTTGTGCTGCAGATTTACTCAATGCAGTGACACTTCTGATCTCTCGACTAATGCTTCCATGAGCACTGATTGTGGATCCAAGCAAGACAAAACCTTGACAATTTCAAGCTTTTCTGTTGATCATATTACCTATCGGCCCAGTTGTGAGGTTATTGGTCTTTACAGTGTGTGATAATCCATACCTGAGGCTACAATCAATAATCTTCTATGTGCTTGCTTCAAGTCTTCCTCACCTTCAGCAAGCAAGTCATGCCTTCTGCACATGACAGGTTGTTAATGAACCTTCATCCAACCCTGATGCTGTGTTCTTCAAATAGTTCAGTTTCTTTAATTATTTGTTCATTTCTGATGGTTTCTATGTGAACTAAGAAAGTACATTTACCTATTTTTCATTTTACCTTTCTTGTCCAAAATGAATATATTAAGTTTGTTACATTTAGTTCAAATATATTTCAGTTCAAGGTGACAATTCAATCTATTTATTATTAACTGAATCAACATTTCTAGGCAGTATATTTATTTGTAAATTTAATATGCTCAATTGACTGCCAGTATAAAACTTGATAGTTAATTCATTCCTTCTGATACATAGCTTGTGAACAGCCTCTGGAGCTTGACCCTAAAGCCTACTTTAGAAAGGAGTGGTGTGGAATGATTTTTAAATGATAAGATAGATTTTAAAATTGGGAATTTCATTTTTACCATCGATTAACTTGAAAATGTTATATAAGAAAAAGATTGTTTGTACAGCTCAGGAAAATAAATATTTCCCTATAGGGACTTCATGAAGGTGTGAGGCTAGATTTTGTGTAGGAATAATTGAGTGGTAAATATGAAAGAAAGAACAAGAAAGTAAAAATTATATATGTAGGTATACATGTAGATATGTGTATATATAAATGTACAAAGATAGTTATATTGTATGTGTATAAATAAATATATAAATAAAATAAAGCAGATGGACTTTGGGCCTTTACTTAAATCTTACCTCAGTACAAGAACAGTTCTAATAATGTGGCAATATTTGATAGTCACCATCCTGACATGATCACTGAAGACAAAATGGGTGCATATGCACATGTGGTGAAGAAAACTGATGGTGCCGGCTATTAAAAGATATAGCGTCTGGGGTCTTAAAGACTTGATGTTAAACAAGCAGACATCTAACAAGGAAGCAACAAAGCCCCATATGGAAGAAGCACACCAGCCTGTGCGATTATCAGGTGTCAATGGCTATATAAGTTCATAAAAAAGCCATCAAATTGTTGTGAAGGAGTATAGACAAAGTGGAGACCCAAAACCTACTTTTAAGATAATTGGACAGTCCCTCACAGAAGGGCCACATGGAAGGGATGATATAGTCAGGGTGTGGCATAGCACTGATGAAACACATAACTATCCTAAAGTTCTTGAATATTTCCCCCCTTAATTAGTTTTATATCATGAATGTTGTTAGACCTGCACATTTTCATTTGCATAATTAAGTCATTCAGGGCATGGAATCCAAGATAGATAAACCCTTCATAAATAGCAATGGGAGTAATAATTCTCTGATGATATGGGAAGAGAGGGGGTGGGAGAATGGAAGAAAGGAGGAACCAATCGCAGTGATGACTGTATAACCCTACTCAAGGGGAATGAATAACATAATTGTAGGTGAACAGAAACATTGGGTGATGGAAGATATATATATATATATACATATATATACATATATATATATGTACATAATAAGGGTTCCTGGGTGGGTAGTTTAGGGGAGGGATGGGGTAAAGGGAAGCTGATATAAAAAATTTCAAGAAGAAAGAAAATGCTTTGAAAATGATGTTGGCAGCAATTGTACAGTTATCTTGATCAAATTGAATTATGGATTGTTATCATATCCGGAAGAGCTCCCAATAAAATGATTTTTTTAAAAGAGTCTAAAAATGGTCATAGTTATAAAAAATTGATGGAAAGGTAGCTTGCCATAACAAAGACTTCATTGAAGAGAGACAGTTATAAACAAAAGAGTCAAATGAACCAAGTTGAAAAAGCCACTAACTTTACCCTAAATCGGAACCCACCAAAGTGATATGCCTGTGTAACCATGGAAAGCCTTCCTACTTAATTTTTTCTTCTGTTTCTCAGTCTCTACAACTGGTAGAGAGTGAGGATGTATGCACAAGAATAATTATCAGGAGCTATAATTACAAGACCCATCTGACTTCAGTAGTACATATCATTAGTTGTATGCATCATTATTTAAATGCAAAAGCCACTGATTACATTCATATGAACCAATGTCATTTCTTTCTCCCACATGGACCTGTGACTTATGAAGGAGTCTTTGCATATTACTTCTTGAGATTTATTGGGCACAGAAAGGAAACAACTGACTGAATGTACTAATAAGGAGCTCTGTTGGTGCAGTGGGTTAAACATTGGGCTGCTAAGCAACTTGAGGAACCTGATGGCACAGTGGTTATGCGGTTAACCACTAACCAAATGTTTGCGGTTTGAACCTACCAGCCAATTTGCAGGAGAAATATGTCTGCTTTCATAAATAACTTAGACAAGAAAACCCTATGGAGCAGTTCTATTCTGTCACAAGGGTTTATTATGACCCAGAATCACCTGACAGCAGTCAACAATAATAATTAACCAGTTTACCAGATTCTCCACACTCTCCATTCCTTCTGTAAAATGTACTAATAGCTATTGAGAGTAAGTAGAAGACTGCTAGATATTTACTACTCCAGATTATGCCTTTTCATTTTCTCTCCTCCAACTGAATTATAAAAACAACCACTTAATCCACTACCATTGAGTGGATCCCAACTCATAGCAACCCTAGAGAACAGAGAACTGCCTCTGTGAGTTCTCAAGACAGTAATTCTTTATAGGAGTAGAAAGCCTCATCTTTCTCTGAGAAGCAGCTGGTAGTTTCAAACTACTGACCTTGTGATTATCAGTCAAACACATAACCACTATGCACCTACAATCCATCAAAAGTTAGTTGCATTTTTCCAACTTGTCCACAATAACAGCTATTATTATATTATTTGTTTTGTTAAATAAATATTGTTAGGTGGCACCAAGTCAGTCCTTACTCATAGCAACCATATGTACAACAGAAGACAATGCTGCCTGGTCCCATGTCACCCTCACAATTGTTCTTATGTTTGAGCCCAATGTTGTAGTCACTATGTCACTCCATTCTGTCTAGAATCTTCTTTTTTTGCTGCCTTACTATTGTGCCAGGCATGATATCCTGCTCCAGGAACTATCCTCTCCTGACAGCATCCTGAAAGAAGGTGAGACAAGTCCCATCATCCTTGCCTCTAAAAAGCAGTCTGGTTCTACTTCTTCCAAGATAGATTTGCTTGTTCTTTTGGTAGTCCATTGTTCTTTCAATGCTTTGGCAGCATCAACTCAAATTCAAACTCATCAATTCTTCTTCGGTCTTACTTAATCAACAAATATTACAAAGCCCATAATATATGAATCCTAAAACAAGTACTCTTGTTTATCTGAAAATGAAAATAAATGCTTTGGAGAGACCTGCTAAAGTAAACTGACTTTAACAATTTATCACAACAGAGGCTATTTCTAGATGTTTTATATGTGATCCAAATATATTCTTGAATATAGAAAATCTTATAGGGGGAAAAGGTATGTAAACATCTTAGTCATGTCAACCACTTCGAAAAAAATGAATTGTGAATAAGACCAGCTTCCCTCTCAGTGATTGTACATATAGCAGGGGAGGCCATGCCTGTCCTGGGGCCCTAGACAGGGCTGAGGGAACACCCAAGTGCCCCCCTACCAGCCTCTGCTGCAGTGTTATATACAGCAAAAGGCAGGTACACCAACGAACTACAGCACCCAAGTGACACCTAGCCACGGGAATGATCTTGCTTTTGAAGTAATCCCACACAGCATCTGTGGAACCCTACATCAAACGGGTACACCACCCTCCTACCTTGAGGAAGAGTTGGAACTCCTCCAACCTCACAGACAGGTGATCAAGTCTTAGTTATCTCCTTATCTACTACTCTATTTCTTCTTTCTTTATTCACTAGCCCTTCTAACTTTCCCACCGCACTCAGGCTCCACAAGCTCAGGTTTTTGTTGGGGTTATATTTTCTCTCTTTCTCCCTCCTTTTTTCTACCCCCCATCTTTCTTCTCTTCTCTTCCACTCTCTCCTATCATATGCCACTACTGGCTTCCAGGTCACTACCCTCTGCTTAGGGCAAATCAACCCCAATAGCAGGAGGAACTCCAGCCTGCCCTCCGTGGGAGTGCTGTACACCACACAAGGCAGCTGGGATAAGCACCTGTACTGTGCTGTGCTGCTGAGGAAACCTCTGTCAGACCTCTAAGGCAATCTCATCAATGAGGGCAATTCTGCCCAGCACTACTGGGTCCCAGCATTAAAAGGGCACACCAACCTGCCATTTTGGAGCCGGGTCTAAACTCCTCTGGCCCCACATTCAAGCAATCAGGGCTATCTCTTTATTCTTTATTTCCTCCTTCTCTCTCTCTTCCCTCTTTACCCTCACAGCCAATCTTAGTGAACTCAGTTGGGGTTATTTCCTTCTTTCTCTTTATTCTCTTTTTCTTTCCTCTTTATGTCTTTGTTCTCTTTGACTCTCTTTGGCTTGTATGATTCTTTCTGCTCCCTCTCATTCCTTTCACTTGCCACTGCTGGATCCCAGGCCCCTACACTTGGCCTAGGGGAAGCCTGACCCCTAAGACAGTGCTGCACACAGGACAAGTCAGTGCTGCACACAGGACAAGTCAGTGCTACACACAGCACAGCATGGGGTCAGCTATTTCCTTAACTATTTTAAAAATTCTCTCTCCTTCTCCTTCCTTTTCTCTTTTTTCTTTCATTGCACTCTTCTTACACATTTTATTTTTTTCTCCTCTCCTTCAAGCTCTTCTCTATTTCCTACCACAGCCTCAAGAGATTTAGTTCTCCTTTTTAGTTGTTTTTTCTTTCTTTCTCTCTCTCTTTCTTTCTTTCCTTCTAACTGCTTTTACCTTTGTTTACTCTGTGCATTTTAGTTGTGCGTTTGTGAGTGGGTATCAGTTTGCTTGGCATTATTGTCCCCATCTTTGTCTTCCTCTTTCTCTATTTTCCCTCTCCTTTCACCCTCTTTCCTGTCACAAGACACTAGCTGCCTCCAGGCCACTACCCTCTGCCTAGGGCAACTCTGAAGGTCCAACTGGGTGAGCTCCCACCTGCATTTATAGAATTGGAAAGCAGCTGGAAAATTCACCCTGGTCCTCTCCCACACACCAAGAAGCTGGAGGCATCCCCAGTGTAAATCCTGAGGTTCTACAAGTGATTGGGGGAAACGCCTGAACATCACGCTACTGCGGGAACACCCACCCAACCGCCAAGACGATCTCTCTGCCTACAGTAATTCCCCTGCCAGCTACAGAGCTCTAGATCAAGGAGGGTATATCCGCACACCCTCCTCAGCACTAAAGCTGCAGAGAAAAACACCACAGGCCAGCTGAGGTCTCCAAGACCTGTGAAGCCTACTTAGAGATAGGCCAGGGAAGTGACGCCATCGTGGGCCCACAACAACCCAACAAGTGTCACATGAGAGGAATATCCAACACAAGTTCCAAGTAATGGAATTCTGGATGGCTAGGATAAGAGTGAAACCACAGGAAGATATAGTGATGCCCTGATCCCTCAGAACAGCTACCAACAGGTAGTTCATAGAAGTACTCATACAAATCCCCCAAGAGAGAGCCCAGGGATCTTTGACTCAGGAAGATGGCTCCAGGTTCCTCTAAAATAACACGTAAATAGCAACCAGTTCTAACAGCTTCAACGAATAAACAGGTAAAACAGAAAACAATGACGGAAGAAGTCATGAACCTAACGATGTGCATAGAAGAAGCAGATATTGACCTGCCACAAAAAGAAAATTTCAAAATGCTGCTTAAAGTCATAAAGGATATGAGGCAAGCAATGCAGAAAAAAGATGAAATGATAGGAGATAAAGGCAATGCACCTAGGGGAAATACAAGAGTTAAGTGAGGAAATAACAGAATCCAGTGACAAATTGACAGACCTTGCAAATAGGCTTGAGGGGGCAGAGAATTGCACCAGTGACCTAGAGGACAACCAAGCAGACCTCAGCAAATGGGAAAATTAGTCAAATAGACAATCAAAAAAAAAATGAAGAAAACTTGAGAGCCATGTCAGATGCTATGAAAACAAACAATATTAGAATAATTTGACTAATGGAACAATACACAACAAAGAAGTCAACAGCGAAAATAGCAAGGGAATTCTTAGAGGAAAACTTCCCCAGCTTAATACATGAAAATCAAGCAATCATACAAGAAGCTTAAAGAACACCAGCCAGACTTAATCCCAAGAAGTCACCAAGATACATAATTTTCAAACTATCCAACTATGAGGAAAAGGAGAAGATCATAAAACCAGCTAGGGAAAAGCAAACAGTCACATATAAAGGTACCCAATATGAGTATATTCATATCTATCAGTGGAAACGATGATGAATCGGAGGGAATGGAGTAACATATTCCAAAAATTGAAGGAAAACAACGCAAACCCAAGAATACTTTACCCAGCCAAATTATCTATTAAGATAGATGGAGAAGTAAGAGTCTTCCCAGACAGGGACAATCTCAAAGAATACATAAAAACAAACCCAGCCCTACAAAAGATCCTTGCCGATCCAGTATGGGCAGAAGATCAACATTCACTGAGGGCAAATAAGAGACCATCACATAGAACAACTCTACCCATAGGGCGACAAAGAAGAAACAGCTCCCAGGATAGCATCAGCTCAATAGTGGAAAGAAGACAAACATAAACCACTCACACAAAACAAGCAGATAAGATAGGTAGATAGGAAAATATCTATCACAAAAGGTACAATATGACATGACAGAGTCCACAGATAGCTATAATAACACTGAATATCAATGGCCCAAACTCAGGCATTAAAATGCAAAGGTAACAGACTGGCTCAGGAAACATAACCCATCGATCTGCTGCCTCCAGGAGATTCATCTGAAGCTTACAGACAAAAACAGGTTGAGAATTAAAGGCTGGAGAAAAATATACCAAGCAAATGGTAATGCAAAAACAGCAGGGGTAGCGATCTTAATATCTAACCAAATTGACCTCAAGATACAGGCCATAACAAGAGACAAGGAGGGGCACTATATATGCTCAAGGGAACAATAGACTAAGAAGCAGTGAGCATAATAAACATATATGCACCTAATGAGGGACCTGCAAAATTCATAAATCAAACACTCCAAAAGATGAAAAAAGAGCTCACAGGCTCAGCAATTATAGTTGGTGATTTTAATACACCACTCTTATAAAGACAGATCATTGGGAAAGAAACTCAACAAGGAGGCTACAGACCTAAATAGCACAATTGGACGACTTGGCTTGATAGATATTTTCAGAGCTTTCCACCCACATGCACAAAATTTCACATTCTTTTCAATCCTACATGTCACAGATTAGAAAATAGATCACATGCTGGGACACAATTCGAACTCAAGTAAATTCAAGCACATAGAGATTATACAGACATCTCTCTCTGATCATTGTGTCATAAAGCTGGAAATTAACAGAAGGACAGTGAAGAAAACAAGGGCAAACAATTGGAGGATGAACAATTTCCTATTGCAAAAGGAGTGGGTATTGACCTTGATCAGAGATGAAATCAGGAAGTTTCTAGAAGTCAATGAGAATGAAAATACGACATACCAAAACCTGTGGATACAGTAAAGGCATTTATCAGAGGAAAGCTGATATCAATAAAAGCACACATTAAAAAAGAAGAGAGACTCGTGGATGATATGCTGACACAAAACTTATACCAATTAGAGCAGAGTCAACAGAACAACCCTACTAATAGCAAGAGGATAGATATAATAAAAATCAGAGCCGAGATATAGGAGAGGGAAAACAAGAAATCTATGGAAAAAATTAATGCTGCTAAAAGTTGGTTCTTTGAAAGAATTAACATAATTGATAGACTTCTGGCAAACCTAACCAGAGAAAGGAAGGAACAAACGACATTTGCAAGGATGAGGGATGAAACAGGGGACATTACAATGGATCCTAATGAAATAAAAAAATAATTACACAGTACTATGAAGGTGTATATTCTAATGAATTCAACACTTTGGAAGACATGGACAAATATTTGGAAACACAATTCCTCCCAAGACTATCCCAGATGGATGTCAACAACCTCAACAGACCCATAGCAAAGGAATAATAGACAAGATACTCAAGGGATTACCAACAAAAAAATCTCCTGGGCAGATGGCTTCACAGGAGAATTCTACAAAGCATTCAGGGAAAAACTGACACCAACCCTATACAAACACTTCCAGAACATAGAAAAAGATGTAAATCTCCCAAACTCTTTCTATGAAGCTAGTATAACTTTGATACCTAAAGCGGGAAAAGATGCCACAAGAATCAAGAACTATATACCATGAACTAATGAACATCAATGCAAAAATCCTTTAACCAAATACTGGCCAATAGAATACCAAAGCATATTTAAAAAGTAATTGACCATGACCAAGTGGGATTCATACCAGGGACGCAGGGATGGTTCAACATACGAAAAACCATCAGCATTATTAACTGCATTGGCAGGAAAAAATGATAAGAACCACATGATATATCAATAGATATGGAAAAAGCATTTGACAACATCCAACACACATTCCTGTTTGAGACACTTAAGAAGATAGGATTAGAAGGAAAATTCCTCAACATTATACCATCCATATATGAAAAAAACAACAGCTAATTTGGTAGTTAATGGAGAAAAGACAAAAACAATTCCACTAAAAAGGGGCCAGACAAGGATGCCCCTGGTCCCCACTCTTATTTAACATTGTACTGGAGGTTCTAATTTACAACATAAGACAAAGGAAAGATATTAAAGGTATTTAGTTGGGGAAGGAAGAAGCAAAATTATTATTATTCACAGACTATATGATTCTATATATTGAAGATCCCTTAAACTCCACAAGCGGATTTTTAGAAGCAATAGAGGAATTTGGAAGAGTGGCAGGATACAAAATCAACAAACAGAAGTCTATTGGACTCTCTGCATTAGACAAGACCATAGAAGAGACGATTAAAAAGATAGTACCCTTTACAATTGCCATGCACAAATGGAAATACCTAGGGATATACCTGGCTAAAAAATGAAAGAATTATATGAGGAAAATTATAAAACACTACTTCAAGAAATCAAGAGTGACCTCAACAAATGGAAAGGTATCCAGTGCTCCTGGATTGGCAGACTGAATACAGTAGAGATGTCAGTTCTGCCCAAGGCACTATATAAGTTCAATGCTATCCCGATACAAATACCACCACCATTCTTCAAATAATTGGTAAAACAGATTAATAAATTCATATGGAGAGGGAAGAAGCCCATAATTAGCAGAGAACTCCTCAAGAAGAAGGACAAAGTGGGAGGGCTTGCTTTACCTGATTTTAGCATTGCTATATGGCCACAGTAGTCAAAAGAGTGCAGTACTGGTATAATGACAGATATTCAGACCAATGGAAAAGAGCTGAAGACCCAGAAATAAAAACATCAGCATACAGGCAACTGATCTTTGGTAAGGGCCCCCAAAATATGAAAAAAAAAAGAAAACAGCAACAAGTGTTGGAGGGGCTGTGATGAGATAGGAACGCTCATCCACTGCTGGTGGATCTGTAGGTATGAACAGCCACTATGGAAATCGATTTGGCGGTTTCTCAAACAGATGGAGATTGAATTACCATATGACCCAGCAATCCCTCTACCGGGCATATACTCAGAATAGGCAAGAAACAAACCACAGCCAGACATCTGTTCTCCATTGTTCATTGCGGCACAGTTCACAATCCCAAGGAGTTGGAAACAACCCAAATTTCCATCAACAGATGAATGGGTTAAAAAACTGTGGTACATGCATACAATGGAGTACTATGCATCGCTAAAAAGCAGTGGTGAACACATGAAGCATATCGACACATGGAAAGAACTGGAGGAAATTATGCTAAGTGAAGTAAGCCAAGCACAAAAGGACAAGTATAACATGAGTCCACTGAGGTAAGTTTATAATATATATAAATAAAAGAGAGAACAAAAAGGTAAGTGCAAGGGGGGCACAGGGAAAAATCTACTGTACACAAACACTCCATGGATGAGGTTCAGGTAGTATGGCAGGGGCCCGACAAAATTCAGGGGTACATATGGTAGCCAACTAAAACAGGGGTAGAGGGAGGAAAGGGGAAAGAAAAAAAAGGTGTGTGATGGGGGAATAGGGCACTGACCCATCCAAGGGGAGGGTATTGTTTGTGTCTCCACACGGAAAGACAGACCAGATATAAAGCCAGTGCCCGATGAATGCAGTGTGCCTGCAAGGAGTGGGAAGCCAGTGGATGGGCTTGAGGGCCCGGCCCCCATACCAGTTACGTGGACAACTGCCCCTCACCCCAGAAGAATTTACTTCAGAGGCGGCACTGAAGCTGCAGCTAGGGGAGAGGGGCATGTTTGATCAGAGCAAATGGGAGAAATGAAGGGGCAGGAAGAGAGAGTGGAGCATATTCAGGCCCATCAGGCCTGGAGGATGATATCCCCACTCTGAACAGCCAATGGACAGAGTGGACAATATGGCTGATCCCACTATGAGACACACCATCCCTTGATGGCCCAGGGCCCTAAGGGGGACAACACTGGAGACTCAGTGTCGGGACTGGCCCAGACTTACCCTGTGACACTGAGGCAAACCACTAAAGGAGTGTGGCAGAACAACCGTGGGAGCAGAGCAGGGAGCCCCTGAGGTAGTACAAAGGACAGACTCTGGGGCCAATGCATGGTACCCCATTGGACCTGACTGAAAGACATGCCTAGAGATAAAAAATCAGGCCTTGATCTATTTACAGGTTTTTCTTTCTTTTTAATTTTTTTCTTTTAATTAATTTATTCTTCTATGGGTTATTGGTTTCCTTCTTTGTTGTCACAGCTGTGACACAGCTCCTTCAGGACCAGTGGTGAGAGTGGAGATGCCTGGAGGGTGGAGAGAATGTCGGGTGGAAAGGGGGAACTGATTACAAGAATCTACATAGAGCCTCCTCCCTGGGGGAAGGACTTCAGAGAAGAAGGTGGGGGTAGACATCGGACAGTGTAACATATGACAAAATAATAATAATTATGAATGATGATGGGTTCATCAGGTAGCGGGGAGTGCGGAGGGAGGGGGAAAATGAGCAGCAGATATTAAGGGCTCAAGTAGAAGGCAAATGTTTTGAGAATGGTGATGGCAACAAATGTACGTACATATGTTCTTGATACAATGGATGTATGTATGGATTGTGATAAGAATTGTATGAGCCCCCAATAAAATGATTAAAATATGTATATAAATAATTTCTCTTATATTAGAGCTTAAATTCTGAGCACTGAGTTTGTAGAAAGCACTGGTTATAGTGAAAACCCTGAATGTAATTTTGAATCTCTGCAAATACTGAGCTCCCATTGAATTCGTTCGGCCTATTATTTGGTAAAGGAAATAGCTTTGCTCTCAGGCAGAGTGTACCAGGACTGCTACCATTCCCCTAGTGGAGGGAGGAGCAGCCTAGCCCTAAGGGACTTCCCTGTGTGTGCCTTGATAGAAGTTAGGGTACTAGAGTCACATAGTCTTGATGACCTTTGGAGAGCCCCTGAACTGGTCTTGTAAGTTTTTCTATCAAGAATAATGTATATATTCCGATCATGGTTCCATTCCCATTTCTGTAGTCCCACCTGCAGCTGTGATGTATTGATCTGCCACTAATCCTGCTTTTGGGACAGCTTCCTTTTCCTCCCATGCCCTATTGAAGTAGCTGTGTTACTGTAAATCCTTGGACGACATTATGGCTCTGTGTCAATGGTCTGCCTCATTGTCTTTGTCTTGTGTAAAACTTAATAAACGTGCTTCTATAAATTAAAAAAAAGAAAAAGGAATTGCAAAGTCTGAGGGCTCAGGACCATAGTTTCAGGGACACCAAGGTCAATTGGTATAACATTGTCCAACCGCGCACATGTTCTACATCCTACTTTGGTGAGTATTGTCTCGGGTCTTAAACTCTTCTGAGAAACCATCTAATGTGCAACTATAGGTCTCTCCCTATCCAGCCAAAAAGAGTGACTCCCCAGCTGCTCTGTGGAAGAAAGGTGAAACTGTCTGCTTCGGTAAAGATTCCCTTCCTCGGAAACCCTATGGAGCAGGTCTACCCTGTCTTGTAGGGTCAGTATGCATTGGGATCCACACAAGGTAGGTTTTATTTTTAGCTATTAATTAGTATACTTGTTGCTGTTTCCATCTAATTGGCGCAGATTCATGATTACTCCAGAGAGATACAATGGAACAAAACTGCACCTGAGCTTGACTTTCCCTTTTGATTCTCATTAGTGTGTTCAAGTCTGTAGTTTGCATCTATTGTGTAGTGCCTTTCACCCTAGAATCCTCATCCCCCAGCATTTATCAGATTATGTTGTGATGGATAAGCTAATTTCATTGGATAATATTCAGAAATAGATATTTCTTCCAAGTCTATGTTAACCTGGAAGTTCTATTGAAATCTTTCCACATTGGTCAAACCTGATGGCATTTGAAATGCTGTTGGCATAGCTTCAGCATTGTAGCAATGCATAAACCACCACAGTATGACAGATATGTGATGGAATTAGTGTACTACTCAGAGCTAACTGCATACCTCTTTCCAGTTTACTATATATATATATATATATATATATATATATATATACCTCAAATTTAAGCTTATTTCCCCAATGACCCTGGTTCAATACACAGTGGAGTTCATTTAAATGAATATAAAATACAAACTCACACCAAACCATAGATCTTTATGCAAATGTCACCAAATAGACATAGACAGCAGAACCTAGTTTGTTTCTCATTCAGAGAATGATTTCCTTCCATCTTGCTGGTCCTATAGGTAGCTGTTTGAGGGGAAACACTTAGAACTGGGAGTAGGAGACCAAACTTTTAATCTAATTCTGTAACTCACTATTCTGATGAACTTTGGTAGATTGCCCAAACTTTTATCGTCTCCCTTTTCTGACCTGTGACACGAAACTAAACCATTTTTGCTTTGGCTGGCTGGGAAGATGGAAATGAAATGGTATATGCTTACAAGTTTTCATAAACTGCAATGTGTGCTACTCATGGGAAGAAGACTAATAATGATTATATAATGGCATTAATTTATAGCTTATCAGAAATTCAGATGAACTCTGAGAGAGCAACCAACCAAATTTATTTCTTTCAAAGGTGTCCTGTGTGCCTATAGTGCTAAATAAGTAATGATGATAATAAATAAATCCAGGAATTAAGTATTTATGTATAATACTTTACAACTTCAGTTGGTGGAGCATCTTTCATGCCAAATATATCCCCAAACAGATTACATTCAATAAAGACTTGCAGTGATAAGCAATAAATACTAGCACTGAGAGACAGACATTGAGATAAACAGGCAAGGGGAAAGTGCATTTCAGCTAAATCCTACAAAGAAATGAAGAATTTAAGGGTGACGAGACCCAGGAGAGATGTCACAATACCTGGAAACTATTGGAGACAAAACTATTAACAATTTTCTTAGTGACTGGCCTGAGGCACAAAGTACCAAGGCTTTGACACTTTACCTGGGTCATCTTACTGGCACTGCGTGTTCAGTGAAGGAAAGCACAAAGAAAAGTATTAAACCAGAGAAGGTGAATTCCAAGTTCACGAGAGTTAGGAACGAAGCAGGAAACACCTTTTGCTTTGGTCCATATAGGCCACAGGGACACTATACACTGGTTTTTTTTATCCTCATCATTCACTCAAAACCTATAGCTGTGAAGTTCATCACTGAAAATCTCATGTGCAGTTGAGAGTGGGGAGTCTCTAGTTGGTCCGGAATAAATTAACTTCTGAACCTTCTACAAGTTTACCTTTTACTTCACCCAGTTATTATTCAGCAGTCAGAGTGACTTCCTTATATGTGAATGAAACTTTTTACTAGCGCTGTAGATAATCTAAACTCTTCGAGTAACTCTGTGTGACGTGTTGTGTATTTGGAGGACGCAATGGTAGCACACAGAGGAGAAGAAAGTGTTACTAATTGAGCTTTAATTTTATTAACATTAATTTTATTCTACAATGATTAAGGAAGATAAAAAGACTCAGAGATGAAAGGGAGGTTAGTTGGTAGGAGAAATTTTATTCATGTAATCTTCGTGATGTGTAAGTAAGAGTTATTATAATTTTATTCATAGTATTTTATTATTTTTCAAATGAATGTTCTCAAATGAAGGACATCCCCAAAAATCTTTGAAATCCTATTATATAATTTATTTTTTGATGTTGTAGATGCAGCTCAATATCAACAGGGTACCTTTGACTAGTTGGATACAAATATTGACAATTTAAGCACAGATGCTAAATATCTGTCATGATGCTAAAAACTACCTCAAAATGAAAAAAAAAATTACCCCAGAAAAGCCCATTAATGGGAAAAGGCATAATTTACTTAGATGTGTGGACATAAGGAGATGCTATATGTAAATGGATGATGAAGCAGTGTGGAGTAGTGAGAAGCACAGATTGGTTCTATAACTACTCCTGAAATGGCCACCCAAGAAGGATAAAGAAGGAAAACAACTGGTCAGATTTTTCAGTAAACTAGGGTCAAAGCATTTGTCTTAGTTTATAAATAACAAGTGTACTTGTTTTAGGAATCATATTTTATGGGCTTTTGTAATATTGAAAATAATAAACTCCTTGGGGAAAGGTTATGACTTATTGTATAGTAGTATATTGCCAGTGCCTAGAATACGACAGGCACAAAATATTCACTCCATATGGTTAATAAATGAACCAATGTATTCGAGTAATGGATGTACTTGTATATTAGGAAGACTAGACTTAATTACTTGAATTCCACGACAGAGGCTGTTTTGTATAAGTTACTCTACTTTTCTAGCTGCCTATAGGTGCCTATTTTCATTTATGGTATTCTTTATGGGTTCAGAGGGGGCATGAGAGGTGCCTCAAAGGACAGAATGACCTAAAATTGTTACACTAAAAAGATTCTCGGGAAAAGCACGAAATTACCTGAAGTCTGCTCCTGGTTATAACTGTAATCACTTAACTCCAGCTGACTGTAAAAATGCATCTGAATGATGAAGAAAACAACCTCACATTACCATACTGCATTTGCAGGAGATATTTACCTGAAACTTCAACTACAAAATTTCCACTAATCTCAAGAAAGAATCTACCTGCTCCACAGTATAAATAGGGAAGGGGGAAACCTGGGTCAGGCAGGAGGGTGTGGATCAGGAATGAGAGAGTTTGGGGAAGCGAAGTGGATCAAGATTCCAGAAAAATAAGTTTTCACAACTTTGAAAAGTAGCCAGGGAGATTAGAGGTTATATGGCTAATGGCTATTGGGTCAATAAATAGAATCCTGTGTCTGAAGACCATAAACTCAAAGCTGACTTTGGGAAGTTTGTGGTCTTGGATACAAAAAAGGAAGGTAAAATCACAATAATCTGGAAATCAATTAAGGTGAGAAATAATTTACAGGAGAAACTATTAAAGTATATATAAGTCAAGGAATACAGGATTCAAGGAATTAGGCCAATATCATGACAACACCTTTCAGAAAAAATATTGGTAGGTACTGTGGAATGAGTTTCAATGACAGTGTTTTCCCTAGTTCCCTGAATTTCACTGAAAATGTTCTATTGTGATCATATTAGCTGTTCATGAAGGCCTAGAGGTGAAACAGGTTCTTTGTTGATGCCTATAATGTCTATAAAGTTAGTTCCTTGATTATTGAAGAATAATGTGGCATCGGGATTGGCAGAAGGCTTATGAATGTCCTGGGATACATACATGACACAGCTTGCTTGCTGAAAGTCCAGAAGATCAAGAATCCTTCAATATGGTTATGATTGAATGTAAAGAAAACGAAAAATCCTCATAACTTGACAAGTAGGCGATTTCATGGTAAATGGAGAAAAGATTGAAGTTGTCAAGGATTTTGTGCTGCTTAGATCTATAATCAATGTCCCTGGAGGCATCAGTCAAGTGATGAGAAGAAGCAATGCATAGAAAAATCTGCTACACAAGATATCTTTAAAGTGTTAAAAATCATGGAGGTTACTTTGAGGACTAAGATTGGCCTGATCCAAAAAGCCATGGTATTTTCAATCACCTCATATGCATGGGGGCTGGACATTGAATAAGGAAGAACGAAGAAAAGCCGATGCATTTGAACTATAGTGTTGGCAAAGAAAATTGTAAGTACCATGGACTGCCAAAAGAACAAACAGCTCTATTTTGGAAGAAGTACAGCCAGAATGCTCCTTAGAGGCAAGAATGGTGAGACTTCGTATCATGTCCTTTGGACACGTTGTCAAGAGAGACTAGTCCCTGGAGAAGGACATCATTCTTGGTAAGTAACTGGACAGAGTTAAAAGAGGAAGAGCTTCCACAAGATGGACTGACACGGCTGCTGCATCGATGGGCTCAAATGTAAGGACAATTGTGAGGATTACACAGAACCAAGCAATGTTTTGTTTTGTTATATAGAAGGTCGTTATGAGTCAGGACAAATTCAATGGCACCTAACAACAACAGCATCGCTAATTCAATGGCTCCATCTTTAATTGCTTTCTTTTTTAAGTCTTATAATAACACAGTACATTGAGAATGCTTAACGTATTCAAGAGATGCTACTGGCTATAATTAAGTTCTTTGAGTTTTTCCCATTACATTTCCCCCTAATGTTTAATGTCTCAGAGACTTCTAATCCCACTGGACTAAACTAAGTATAGACATTGTCAGCATTGATGCAACTTTTTCTGCTCACTCCTAAATATTTCCAATTAAACAAATCTGGGTTTTTTTCTTTGTTATACTATAGGTATAAGGGAAAAGGTTTCAGGCACTTTAGAGTTAAAGAAGTAAACTAAGCATAAAATTAAATATGTGTCAGAAAGAAGAACTTACCTAGTTTTGTGATAAGGTGACTAAAGATGAAATATATCCAGTTTCAGAGAATTTTAAACCTGTTTTTAAAAACCAAATTTAAGATGTACATGTGACATAAGCTCAAATCATATTGCTTCCTTCTCAAGTTGTTTGTTTTCACCTTAGATGTTAGTTTTAAAAAAGGAAATGTTTCTTATTTTCATGAACATTTAAGATAATCAACTTATTTTAATATATTCATCCCCCAGGGCTACAATGAAAGCATTTCCTTCCTTTCCCCCTCCCTCCTTCTCTCTTTCTTTTTAAAGACAAGTTATAAAATTAGTGGTGGTGATTGTTTCTGGGTCCCAGTATCCTGGCCATATGTCTTGCTGTCCACGTCCCTGCTACAAATGCTGGTACAGAGTCTCTATGGGGGATGGTCATCTCTGTTGTCAGAAGTTATGAGCCTTTCGACTTCACACATCTAGGTGTGGCTACCTGCTATTCTCTGCTCTTGAAATTATTTCTATTGTGTTCTTCATTGTTCCTTTTCTTGATATCCTATATTCTCTTTTGCCACCTAGAGCTTCTCAAACACTTTTTACTATTTGCAAGAGATTTCAATCATTCAGAGGTAGGTCATGTCTCTTCTTCCGTTCCCATTGAGTTCATTTGGTGCCATTCTATTCAGCTTGTCAAACACTTATGGACCATCTTGAGAGTCCGGACTGAGTGCAGAAACCACATATTGCCTTTATCCTTGAGGAGATCAAAACCCACTGCTGTTATTCAGTTCCAACTCATAGTGAGCTTACAGGTCAGAGTAACTGGTCCACAGGGTTTCCAAGGATTCAAATATTAATGGAAGCACACCGACTCATATTTCTTCACAGGAATGGCTAGTGGTTAGCAGTCCAACACTGAAGTTACTGGAGCCACTTGGGGTCCTTTGAAATAGATGTGTTCTATTGTTTTTGCGTGTCATTTAGTCAATTTGGACTCATAGTTACACCAAATGATGGAACACCAAATGATAGAACATAAAAATCCTATAAGGTTTCATAGACTAATCTTTATGGTCTTTTTCTTGCAGAGCTGGTAATGAGTTTGACCTGCCAACCTTTAAGTTAGAAGCCAAGAACATACCATGTAAACAAGTATAAGCTGACCTGAGTATCAGCTGAGGCACTTAATTTTACCGCAAAAACTGCATTAAAAATGTGCTCAAAAACTCGGCTTATACATGAGTATACGGTAATCACTTTGTCATGAGGGCTTGGAGGTAAATATGTCAACAGTGCATACATGAAAAGTCAGTAAGAAGAATTCTATACCCTTTGTAAAGGACACAGATAAGGAAAAACCTTGTGAAATGTAAGAAAATGAGGTCAGATCTTACTGAGTGGCAATATTTAAAATCCATTATTAAAAATAACTAAAACTTGGATGGGAATCACATTTTGGACTTATTTTTCTCCTCACTTATTTCCTTATTGGGGAAAAATACTTTCAGAAATGCATAGTCACCAGATTCCTTCCACCACAAGGACACGTTATCTTAAATAGTACTTTCTTAGCTATGTCAGCTCTTTCTGGTTGCATTGGTTCTGTTTCTTGCCTGCAAGGACATTGGGTTTACTGGTGAGATCTTCTGGTTCTGGTATAATGTGGTAGTTGGATGATTTTATGTTAACATTCATTCATGGAGGGGTGAGGCCCAACCTACCAATAGGGTCGCAGCCTGATGACACTCCTTTCATGTCATAGCCTTTTTGTATAAGGGTGAGAGACACTGGGAGCTCTCTCTTTTGCCCTTCACCTTCATCCTTGTTTGGGCACTCTGTGTCTGCTCCCAGGGGAGCCCCACTTAAACCTTCCAACCCTGAGTGCTGTTGGTGTCCTGTCATGTTTCCATTAAACTTGGATCCATGCAACTCTGTATCCACAGGCTGGTGATCTTCTTGCATCAGCCTGCAGCTATGACTCTGAAGAGGAACCTGTCTTGTATCAGACTCGTAGACCTGAATTGAACTGGGCTTGGATGCTGTGTTAGAATGAATTGTCTAGGGAAACAACATCATTCATTTGTATATAAGATATAACTTTATACAGTTGTGAAGTAACAACAAAAATAATTTTATGATTGAGGGTCACTACACCATGAGGAGTTGTATTAAAATGTCATGGTAATAGGAAGGTTGAGAACCACGGATTTATAGGTTCAGTGTTAAGGTAGCAGATGGATATTGGGCCTTTACTCAAGTACTCCCTCAATGCAAGAACACTTTGTTAAACTGGCATTCCATGATGATTACCTTCCCAACACGATTGCTGAAGACCAAGTGTGTGCATAAGCAAATGTGGTGAAGAAAGCTGATGGTACCCGGCTATCAAAAGGTATAGTGTCTGGGGTCTTA
This sequence comes from Tenrec ecaudatus, assembly GCF_050624435.1. Lineage (NCBI taxonomy): Eukaryota > Metazoa > Chordata > Mammalia > Afrosoricida > Tenrecidae > Tenrec > Tenrec ecaudatus. The sequence goes on along the minus strand of NC_134540.1, from coordinate 112,043,675 downwards.
AAGGCTTGAAGGTAAACAAGCGACCATCTATCTCAGAAACAATAAAGCCCACATGGAAGAAGCACATCAGCTTGTGTGACCATGAGGTGTAGAAGGGATCAGGTATCAGGTATCAGGCATCAGAGAACAAAAAGTCATATCATTGTGAGTGAGGAGTGGAGACCCAAACCGCATCTGTAGACAATTGTATGTTCCCTTACAGAAGGATCGAGGGGAGGTATAGGGTAAGGGTGCAGTATTGCACCGATGAAACATACAACTTTCCTCTAGTTCTTAATGTTTCAGAAAGCCTCTGAGAAATAGCCACAAGACTTTACATTGGAGGTCGCCTCTCTGAGACAGTCCCCATTCTAGTCAACAGGAGCTGAAAACTGCAGCGCAGGCCAAAATCTGATTCTACCAGTTTTGGGCTTGACAAGGAGTCTCTGAAAGACTGTTAATGGTGGCCAGAACCAGTTTGCTTCCATCGTGCCACCTTCCAGGAGGGCTACATGTGGCTCTGCACTCCCACTGCCGGGATTACCCCTCCATTGGACCATCCACAATATCCGGGCTCCCCTGCCAGGCCACCCAGAACCTGGGCTCTCCCACAAGCCCACCCAGGCTCTGAAACTCCTCTAAGGTACCAACCTGGCCCCAAGGTTCCATGACTTGGCTGTTCCTGGCCTGAAGCTCCCACATAGGACCATCCAGAACTGCAGCTGCCTCAGTATAGCTACCATCCTGTGCATCCATTGCCAGGACATCCATGATGCTCTGGCTTCCCTGCTGGGCCACACCTAGCCCTGCAACTCTGCCAAGGGTCCATCCAGGCCCCATAACCCCACCACCAACCCACCCAGGACCTGCAGTCCACAAACTGGACTGCACCCAAACCTGATATTCTTCCCGCAGTTCGACCCCAGATCCATGTGCTCCACCCCCCAACATGGGACAGTCCTTGGCACTGAAGTTACTCCACAGAACTGCCTCGGCCCTGGGACTTCCACGTCAGGCTGCCCCAGTCTTTGCAGTGCCCCCATGAGGCCAACCCTGGACCCATGGATACACTGTCAGCTATACCCTGAGGGAAACTGTGGTCTGACAACCACTACCGGCCTCAATCCACCCTCTGAGGCCTTCGTCCAAAGTTCTAGACCAAACCTGATCAGCTTCCACAGCACCATCTTCGTGGCCCACAAGTGTCCAGGCACCTTCCCCCGAGAGGGCCATTCAGGGATCTTTCACTGCCATGAAATGGCACCAAGATCATCCAAAGTGATACACAGAGAGCAACCTGCCACAACAATCTCATTAAAAACCCAGGAGAAGCAATAAAACAATGCCACAGGAAGTCCTGAGCCCAGTAACATGCATAGAAGAAGCAGAAGTCAATCTACCACTGGAAAAAGTCTTCAGAATTCTGCTTGGAGTCATACAGGATATGATGGAAGCAATAAAGAAAATGGATGAAATGATAGAGGAGATAAAGGCCATGCACCAAAGGGAAATACAAGAGTTAAGGGATGAGGTCACAAAATCAAATAATAAGTTAACAGATTTCACCAACAGACTATACGGAGTGGAGAACCATACCAATGACATTGAAGATAACTAGGCAGACAAACAAATGGAAAGACAGTCAAACAAGAAAATCAGAGAAGTTGAAGAAAACTCAAGAACATTGTCTGATGCTATGAAGAGGAACAACATTAGAATAATTGTATTACCAGAACAAGACACAACAAAGAAGTCAATGGAAAAATAGTTACGGAATTCCTAGAGGAAAACTTCCCCAGCTTAATGAATGAGAATCACGCAACCAGAGAGTACAGCAGTTAGACAAAATCCAAAGAAGAATTCGCCAATGCATATGATAGTTAAACTAACTAACTTTGAGTAAAAAGAGAAAACCATAAGAGCAGCTAAGGAAAAAAGGCAATCACCTATAAAGGTATCCAAATAAGAATATGCTCAGACCTATCACCAGACGCCATCAAGGAAAGAGTGGAGTAACATAGTCCAAAAATTCAATGAAAACAATGCAAACTCAAGAATCTTCTACCCAGCCATATTATCTATCAAGATAGATGGAGAAGTAAGAATCTTACCTGACAAGGAAAAACTCAACAGATAGGTTATAAGAAACCGAGGTCAACCAAAAAGCCATGCTGACCCAGTGCAGTCAGAAGAACACTCACTGAGCACAAGAAAACAGCCAACACAAAAAGTGTCAGATGACATCACAGAGTGCACAGATGGATGTTATAACTCTGCATATCAATGAACCAAAGTTGCCCATTAAAATACAGAGACTAGCAGACTGGTTTAGAAAACACAACCCATCAATCTGCTGCCTACAAGAGGGACACCTCAAACTCATAGATAAAAATAGGTTGATTAGCAAAGGCTGGAAAAATATACCAAGCAAATGGCAATTCAAAAACAGGGGTTGCCACTCTGATCTCTGACAAAAACAGATCTCATGGTCCAAGCCATAACAAGAGATAAAGAGGGGCACTATATAATTTTCAGAGGAACAGTAGACCCCAAACTAGTGAGCATAATGAATACATACACACCTAATGAGAGACCCTCAAAATTTATCAATCAAATGCTCCAAAAGATGACAATAGAAATCACTGGCTGAACAATCATAGTAGGTGACTTTAATAAACTGCTCTATGAGAAAGATAGATCACAGGGAAAGAAGCATAACAAGGACATGACAGAACTAAGCTTTATAATTAGGCAATTTGACCTGATAGATATTTTCAGAGTTCTCCATCCAAATGAAAAAAAAAATCACATTCTTCTTAAGTCCACGGCACATACTTGAAGATAGACCACGTGGTGGGACAAAAGTCAAGGGTGTGTAAATTGAAAACTACAGACTGATATCTTTAATGAACATTGATGAAAAATCCTAAACAAAATATTGACCAAAAGAAGTATATAAGATGAATAATTCACCATGACAAAGTGGGATCCATGCCAGGGATGATGGGATGGTTCAACATTATGCATCAACATTATTCACCACCTTGAAAAGAAACTGTATAAGAACCACATGATAATATCAGTAGATGCTGAAATAGCACCTAACAACATTCAAATGGCCAATCAACACATAAGAAAATCTACCTGATAATTATCCACAAGGGAAATGCAAATTAAAACAACTATGAGATACCACTTAACACCCTCAAAGATAGCTCAATTCAAAAAAGCAGAAAGCAACAAATTTTGGAGGAGTTGTGGTGTAGGAACTCTCTTCCACTGCTGGTGGTCCTATAGGTATGTGCAACCATTATGGAAATTGATTTGTTGAGTACCTAAAATAAATAGAAATTGAACTACCAGATGACCCAGCAATTACCCTACTTGACATATACCCAGAATATGTAAGAAACAGACCACGACCAGACATTTGTACTCAAACGTTCATTGAAGTGTAGTTCACAATTCACAGAGTTGGAAAAATCCAAATTTTCATCAATCGACAAATGGATAAAAACACCTTGGAATATACATACAATGGAGTACTACACATCCCTAAAAATCAGTGGTGAACTCTTGAAGCACATTGTCTCATGGGAAAATTTGGAGGAAATTATTCTAAGTGAAATAAGCCAAGCACAAAAGGAAAAGTACAACATGATTCCGATGAGGTAAGCTTTAAAAGCACAATGGACATAGGGGAAAAGCTACTAAATGCATAAATTTCCAGGGTAAAGTCCATGCAACCAGCACAGGTCATACCCAATCCAGGGATGCATAAGGCAGGCAACTAAACTGGACAGGAAAAGGCAAAAAAATTAGGGTAGTGGGGGTACAGGACACTAATCCAACCACAGGAGGGACATTGTTTATGTTTCCACAGGAAAGGGAGAGAGGGACCAGAACTCATCCAGGTGCACCAAGTCTTGAGGAAACATACCAGCATGGAGCAATGAACTAACAGAGAGGGAAAGAGACAGAGCAAGTGAATGGCCTGCATCTGGGTCCACCAAACTTTCAGTATGAAATTCCTGCTAGGAGCAGTGAATGCACAGAGGACTGTAGGGATGGCCCCACCGCAGGACAAAATATCCCCTCAACTGACCCACAGCGTTATGACTACAGCACTGGAGACACAGTGATACAATTGTGCCACCTTAAACTGAGGAGAAACAGGAAGGGAGCACAATAGAGCAGCAATGGGAGCAAAGCAATGAAATCCCAGAGGAATCCTAAAAATAGACTTATGACTTAAGGTACAGGGCTTGGCACCGCATCATACCCAATTGGAAAAGAGGGGCAGACAGACCTGGAGCTATTTATAGGTTTGTTTTTTAACCCCGTGTCTAATATAAGATTAGACATGAGGAGAAACAATGGGACTGACTGTTCAGGGGGACATGGGAGAGGAGGAGGTGGGGGAAAGGGAGAGGGGAGCCAACAAACCCAAAGAAATGGGAACAACAATGATCTAAAATTGAAGGTGATGAGGGCATAGAATACCTGGTGGGATTTGATCAAATTCAATGTAGCTGAGAGGAATTAGCACTGAAAGAAGTTTGAACATGATAGTGGGACAGGAGGAAAGTAAAAGGAAATAGAGGAAAGAAGTAGGAGGCAGAAGACATTTGTAGAGGTACAAATATAGGTATGCATATATGTAAAAATATTTTTATATAATGATAGGGATATAGGTCTACGTATATATATTTCTATGTCAAATATTAAGGTAGCAGATTGACATTAGGCCTCTACTGAAGTCCTCCCTCAATGCAATATTGTTCTAATAACCTGGCATTTTGTGATGCTCACCTTCTCAACATGACTGCTGAAGACAAAATGGATGCATAAGCAAATGTGGTGAAACAAGCTGACGGTGCCCGGCTATTAGAAGCTATAGTGTCTGGTGTCTTAAAGCCTTGAAGTTAAACAAGTAGCCATCTAACAAGGGAGCAACAAAGCCCACATGGAAGAAGCACTGCAGCCTGTGTGATCATGAAGTGTCAATGGGATCAGGTATCATGCATCAGAAGACCCAAAACAAGCAATCATATTGATGTGAACGAAGGGGGTTTGAGTGGAAACCCAAAATCCTTCTGTAGACAATTGTAAATCCCCTCACAGAAGAGTCACAAAGAAGGGACACGTCAATTAGGGTGCAGTATAGCAACGATGAAGCACACAAATACTTCTAGTTCTCTAATGCTTCTTCTCCCCCACTATCATGACCCCAGTTCTACCTTACAAATCCGGCTAGACCAGAGCATGTACAGTGGTACAGATAAGAGCTCTCAACACACTGAATCCAGGACAGTTCCCATATTCAGAACAGTCATTGGAGCAGTAATAATATGGGAGATATGAGTGTGGGGGAAAGGTGGGGGGAGAAGGGGGAGAAAGGGAGCACCAATCACAATGATTGATGCATTATTCCTTCCCCCAGTTCCAGTAGGGGGATGAACAGAAACATGGGTGAAGGTAGAGAGCATGTGATGTATGTTATGGAAATAATAATTTATTATTTATCAATGATTCATGATGGTGGGAGGGTGGGGGAAGGCAGGAAAAACGTGGAGCTGATACCAAGGACTCAAATACAAAGAAAATGTCTATAAAATAATGATGGCAGCATATGTATAAATGTGCTTGATACAATTGATGTTTGAATTGTTATTAGAGCTAGAAGAGTCCCCAATAAAATGATTGATTTTAAAGAAAGAAATTGTGTGTCCCTACAAGTTATTCCCATTTTCTTTTCTTTCTTGCTTGTTTTTCAAATGGAACTGATAAATATCTCTATAGATGGTTTGCTTTACAGTAATTTTCACCTTCAATTTTAATTTGTCCTCTGTTTTATTTTCAAGGATATTTTATTGTGTATTTGGTGGAGGTTTCCACACATGCTTAGGTTTCCTTTCAACAATCTCAAACAAGTTTTTTAATGGTGTTGGTGACATTTTCACAATGTAGAAACATTGTGTTTATTTCCATTCTGTTTATTACTTTTCTAGTTTCACTGCACCCACCCACTCTCATCTTTGTTCTAAAATACCATATATACTCGAATATAAGCCGACCTGAGTATAAGCCGAGGTTCCTAATTATCACCTGGGAAACCAGAAAAACGGACTGACTCGAGTATAAGCCTAGGGTGGGAAATGAAGGATGTGAATTAACACAGAGACCAGAGAGGAGAGATGGAGCGCAGCCACAGACACACCCTCACCAGTTCAGCTGCCAGAGTAAGTGAATCACTATGGGTGCTTCTGCGAATTGGAGCCGTTCATGTCATAGGATGGCTCTGATTGGTTAGATGTGAGTAAACAAGCATTCAAAGCCCTGTGGTGTCAGCAGGGATTTGAATGAACAGCGGAGGAACGGCAAGCACCACAAGATGTTACACCTCGCTGGGGTACCACTGACCCGTGGATAAGCCAAACCCCATTTTATCAGCACACGAGTATATATGGTAATTGTTGGCCATCCGGACTCACATATGTGATTTTGTAAATGATTACAATACTTACAGGTAATAGTTGCCACCTTTTAAATTCATGTGTCGGTTAGCTACAAAGTGACTACAGGGTTTAGTTAGAAGAACATCTCAGGACAATTGTCTTAGGAAGTCCTGGAGTCTCAATCAGCACTAATGTTTTTAGAAATTGTACATTCTAATCCACATCCCTCATCCGCCTAGCATTCTATCAAGGTCCATTTATTGTGACCTTGATTAGAACAACTTGTAGTGGGGTCCAGGACTCATGACAGATGAGGCAGTAATTTGAGCAGACTATTTGTTCTATAGATTAGTTTCTTCATTGCATGTTTGATTTCCAATTTTCTTTTGTGCTCTGGAAAATTAGGGAACAATAATTGTATGATGATGGCCATTTTCAAGGTGATAAAACCCCAGCTATTACTGGCCAAAGGTGTAGAATATAACTTTATGAAGTACATTATGAATTATATCAAATTGACTGGAATGCCTCATGAACCCAGAATTATGCTCTGTTTTTAGCATTGCAACTCTCTCTACAAGTGGCTAGTTTAAATCTACATCTTTTTGATGTTGCAAGTCTCAACTTAATTTTTCAGTTATTTTTTGTTAATAGATGGACCACAGTTATTAAAGCAGAACACAGAAGAGTATAGCATTAGAGTTCTTAATACTACTGTTATTTTCTCTATTGACCCTGATGTTTGCTGTAAGTATTTAGAGTGAGTAGATTTTGTCACATGAAATATTGAGGAGTTCAAATCTCAGCATGCTAAAACGGAACAAATCACTAATCCAAGGAGTCAATTTTAGCTCAAGAGGCCACTTATATGTCAGAGTAGACCTGTGTGCCATAAGTTGTCAATAACTAATGTATTTGGAGTCAGATGACAAAGGCTTTCTTCTGAGGCTCCTCTGAGAGGATTCGAACCTTCAATATTTTGCTTTGCAGGAATTCAGCACACTAGCTGTTTAACTATTAAAATATATCAGTAGCCCGAATCTGAAAACAGGGTTCATGTATCTAGTTTCACTAATATAGTGTGGTGTGATGAATTAATAGTGCAAGTAACATTTAAATTAGGCTAATATTTGCTTTAGGGGGTTATTCCCCTCTCTCTCATATTGGGAACAAAAGTCCCCATGTTGTCTAGCATTGCCTGTGTGAGGTATTATGGGAGCTGCAAGAACTAAAATGGGAAGTAAATGGCTGTTTAGGAAGTGTCCCTAAGAGCTGTGAATCATTTGGAGTTTATGAAGGCTTGGAGTTTGATTCCCACCATTTAACAAAATCAATGAAAATTAAAAATGCAATGAAAATGACACTTTGTTCCTGTGGGTAATGAATTGTTGACAGCCAGGTATGCTGATAGTCAAATTTCATAATATGGATTGATTTCTAGAGAAATTTAAAAACTGTCAATTGTTACAATGTTATGAATATGTAAGCGTGCCTAGAGAGTGGATTTGAATATAAATATAAGGCAATACCATCAATGCTAATTTGCTTTCTGTTTGTTTATGACACCAAGAAAGCAATTGAAGATAGTTTTTGCTATTGTTGTCACTCATCTTTTAAATAAAAGAATATTGATAGTTTCAATATCATGCTTTAAAAGAAAGTGATTTCTTTGTAGGTTATATATATCTGTAAAGTACACAGGAAAACTCTTGACCCATAGTGAGCATGGTATAGAGCTTTTGTTAAATAAAAAAAAAAATGTAGATCAAGCCATCTTCCTCAGAACTCATAAACGAGGATGCATACTCTTGTTATTGTTGATCAATTGTAGTTCCTTTGTTTCGTATGCTTTAGGATCAGCTGGCTCCTTCTGATACCTATGCAGGAAAAAGGTTCTTCTACAACATCACTAAAATGCCCTCTACACCCTAATAAATCATTTAAGGTCAAAATAACAGTACTTATGCCAAAATAAACTTCAGAAAGGTTAGGAAAGGAAAAGAAATGGAAACAGAAAATACAGGGAAGAAGTTTAATGAATGATAGTATACTTATGTGATTGCAATGAATGAGATGAAACAAAATGTGAATTGTTGAATGTGGAACTGACATTTTCTTCTTTGTAAACCTTCACCCAATTCACAAAAAGCTTTTTAAAAAGTCATTACATTTTCCTTAGCATCCTCAAAGTTATAAATCATTATAAATGTAAGAAAATTATAGGAAAAAGGAAAGTATATATATATATGAATGAAGACTTACAGTAATTAACAGAAGGCAAAATGATTTAACTTATGCACCAAAGATGGTATTGCTAATTTGAAGATGAATCCATCATAATGGTGCTTCAAATACTTGTGAAATTCAGAGATGAAAATAAAATGGTTCACGGGTACCCTTATAATGTACATCTCTCCATGGAAATTGATACTTGTAATATATAAAATAAATAAAGCAAAGGGCCTTAAATCCTGTAGTTTGACATATTTTTCATGTATTTTTAAGATTTATACCTAATTTCTACTGCATATTAGAAATCATGTAAACACAGACCAATAAATATGAAAAGAGAGGAGATAGTTACTAGTCTTTTGTGCTTCATTCTGATTTCAACTCGGTTGATTTAGAGAATAATTAGAACTTCCTTTTGAGACATTTTTATTTAAAGGATATCTAATTAGGTTCCATTTAATTTTCCCTCAGAGTATCCCAAAACATAAGGAGATGGAAGGTTTTTGTTTTCCATAATAAATAGAATGTTGTCTCAGGGATCTGTCAGTCTCTGTCAGACTTGTAAGTCTGATCTCTTTTATAATTTTGAAATTTGTTCCAAATATTTTTAGTGCTTTACCCGTGAATTTCCTTGGGTTCAGTCAAAGGAGTTGATAGTGGTAGTTGGGTACCATATTGCTTTTTTTGTCTCTGGGTAGTGAAGGCTTAGTTCACATGGTCCTTTGACTAATTCTTGATTCTTGGGTTTTCTCACTCTGATGAGATGAGGTGAATCAAATGTATTTTTTCTCACTTCCATGAGAAGCTAATGTTTCTGGTAGTACCCTATTTCACACGTGTCCATATCAAGAGAAAGAGTGAAAAACAGCCACACAATTTTGAGTGTCTTCTCTGTGGTATGAACTTCCCCAAACATGAGCACACTAAATTTCACATCAAGCAGTTGGGGTTTATTTTATTTTTTGTCATTTTCCCCAACAGTTTTATTGAAACATAATTTACAGATCATACAATTGAACAGTTCGATCATTCAATAATTACATCAATGGGAGTTGTATAATCCCTGCCACATCTATTGTAGAGCTCCCCACCCCCCCGCATGGTTATATCGCCTTTCAACTGAGTTGTGCTCTCTCCCACACTATCACCTTCATTGTTTAAACCCGAAATCCCCTTTCCCTCCCTATCACTTATCCCTCACCCTAAATTCCCTAGAACACCTTATATCAGTTGTTATCATTATACATCCATTCCTCCTATTCTTCACAGCTATGAAACCCAACAGAAAACAATGAAAGAAAAATCACACTAAGGTGGTATTGTCATTTTATTATGAAGAAAGAGGAATTCAGTAAGATGAAATGTATTATTCAATGCCAGATAGGCCATATTGGTATTGCTGACAGTCATGTCATTGTCATATGCATCTTCTGTCTCCTGTTCTACATGACCCAATATGACATTCACCATCGATTTAGAATTTATCTGGTGTTCTGATAAAGCTACTGATAAAGTTTTGAGTTATGACCCTTGTTTCTCAGTGCATCTTTTCCAGCTGGCTCTTCCACTCATCAAACTACACTATGAAAAGCATGTTGTTGTGTACTGCTGAGTCAATTCTGATTCATAGTAACCTTATAAAGCAGAGTAGAACTACTCCATAGGATTTCTAAGGCTATAATCTTTGTTTGTTTATTTATTCATTTATTCACATTTACATTTTTAGTGTAGTGAAAATTGTATAACAAAATATTCACCCTTTCAAGAACTTTTACAAAAAAATCATATCAACAGTTCAATCATATCAGCAGTGTTGTGCAATTGCTAGCAAAATCAGATTAATAAAAATTTCTTCTTTCTTGAACTCCCTTTAAATTAAAAAAAAATCACATTATTGGGAGCTCTAATAGCTACCATAACATTCCATTGTTCAATCACATCAAGTATTATTGTACAATTGTACCACAATCAGTTTCAAAACATTTTCTTTCTTCTTGAACTACTTGATGTCAGTTCCCACTTATCCCTTCCCACCGCCACCCTACCCCACAGGAACACTTATTTATATCCCTGCCCTATTAAAGGTTTTTTTTTTTTTTTTTAAATCAGATCTCCCTTGCTACCCAACCTGCCCTTCCCTACCATTTCCCCCAGGAGCCCTATTCTAGTTGTTGTTGCTATAGATTTACCTATCCTGTGTTTCATATACTGAAAAACATAGAAAAACAAATAACAGAGAACCAATAAGGCTACCTATAATGACAAAATACAAGAGAAGTAAACCCCAATATGAAAAAACCCACATAAAATATTAAAAACCAGATCAATCCCAAAGTGTATCAGAAAGGAGATCAAGTGACAAGGTTTTAGTTCTTCATGTTAGATTTATCAATTTGCTCTACTCTAGTCTTCTGTCTAATTATTTCTCCGATAACTACGTTATTTTCATCCCTCAATTATATTTAGAGGGAAATCACCAGAGGCTAATTCCCTGTGTAGATCCAACAGATGTACTTTGGGCTTCCACTGTAATCCACAGATTTCTGCACACTAGAATCTCATAATTTAATCTCTGATACAAGTCCCCCTTTATGGATGTTGGTATGCTTCTTTCATGTAGGTTTAGTCGATGTCTCACTTAGATGGCTGCTTGTTTGGAAATAAGTCTTTAAGACCCCAGATGCTGACTTTTGCCAAAGATGACATTGATGTAGGAGCAGCTATCTGCAGTCTCCTGTGAGTAGTTGCCAGATCTTGCAGGGGAGGGAAACAATTAGTGGGATTTAGATTTAGTCTTGATCTTGCAGTTTGCCATGGGCCATTTGGTGGTTTCTACACCCACAGCTGAGCTTTACTTTTCTAGGACATGTCTCCCTCTGGGCATCCTCATTCTGACGACACATGTGTGGCAACCTATATTGTCTCCTGTCCCGACCAGTGGGACATCAACAACGTAGACCTGAAAGAGGGACTGGGAATAAAGATGGGCAAGGGTGCGAGAAATGGAGGCAAGACAGGAATCTGATTAAGCCTCCTTTATTGAGTTGAGAGCAGAGGTTTAAATAGCCAGCGAAGGACTGGTACCATTACGTCACATGTAAAATAAGGTACAGCTGAGGTAGCCAATAGTCGTGCATCTCTAAATAAGGAAGAAATGGCGGGCAACTGATAAAACAGGTAAGTATGCTAATGAAGCATTCCTGGAGTCTGGGGGGAGATGCCATCAGTCATGTATTGACCAATGAGCATAGCAGCTGCTAGTGAAAGAGCACCAATCCTAGCAAGGGTCAAGGCAGCCACCCTCTGGCGGGAATTGAGACAACGGGCAGTAAAACCTCAGAGCAATTTGTATGGCAGGAAACCGAGAGTAAATTCATGGCTTAAATCCAGGGTAGGGATACACGCAGTTCCCTACAGTCTCCCAGCACCAGAAATACACAACCAGGGTTGCATGGACCTCCCCTCACTGAGAGACATCCTTGTGCCTTGAATCTTAGTGGCCCATGCCCACCCTTTTTCATGTTGAGGTGTCATGTGATTTCCATGCCACCTACCATTGTGCCTGGATCCCCCAGTCTGAAGTTCCCCGAGGACTTCCCAAGAATTATCCAGCCATTATCCCTGTAGTCACCGTGGCAAGCACCACTGGCAGCTGTGTTCTGGGCTTGGTGCACCCAATTCTCACCAACTTCCCTGTAGTCACTGGGGCCAAGCACCACATGTGGCCACACTCTGGGCTTGATTTGCCTGCTCCCTCCCCCGCCGCACCTCTGTAGTTGCCTGAGCCCTCCCCAGGCATTCTGCAGTCATTTCTGCCTCCTTCCCCACAGTCACTGAGGCCTAACACCATCTGTGGCTGCTTTCTGGGCTTGGGGCTCCTGCTTCCTTCTCTTTCTCCCACAGTTGCCAGAGTCCAAGTTACACCATAACCACCTCCTGTGCCTTCTATATTTGCTCCCACCTCCTTCCCAGCAGTCACTGGGGCTGAGGGTCATGGGTGTCACTTTCTGAACTTTCTGCATGGGTGTCACTTCCTGAACTTTCTGCAAGCACTCCCCTCCCTTTCCCAAGTCACCAGAGCTACATGAGGCCATGTTCTTGGCTTGGTATGCCTACTCCTTTTGCTTTCCCCCTCAGTTTCCTGAGTGTGAGTACCACTGGCATCACCCGTCCCTCTTCCCCAGTGGATGAACATTAAGCATCTGTTCCCATCCTCCCCTCCTCGAGCTTCAGGAGACTGAGTGTTACCGGTGACTACTTCCCAGGATCCTGAAACCTGCCAGTAACTCCCTGTGCCTACTAGCCACTTCCCAGTCCTTCCCATGGCTACTGCCATTTCCTGTGCCCATCAGCAGTTTCTTGTGATCCTTGTACCCACTGGCTTCTTCCCACACTTTCAGACTTCACCTTGGGGACTCCCATGTCCGCCAACTATTGTATGCAACCACAGGATTCTTTCTGAGGTCCCCCGCCCCCACTGATTGACCACTGTCCATGCCCATAGGCAGTTTCCAATGACACCCCTACCATGCACACAGGCAACTTTCTGTGACCACCAGCCTGTTTATGGGTTCCCTGCACCCACTTGCTACTTCCTGCCACCACAGGTTTGGTCCAGGGTCCCCCATGCTGACCGGCCACTTCCTGAGCCTACATGACACTTTCCAGGCCCTCACATCTGCTTGTCACTTCCTGTGTTCAATGGCTATATCCAGGATACCTCATGCCTGCTGGCCACACCCCATGCCCACTAACCACTTCCCACCACCCCCATTAAAGACCACAGTCCGGTTTCCCCAAATCTGCTGGTCACTTTGTTAGTATCTCCCTGGACCCCACTATGCTTGCAGGCCTAAACTCCAAGGAAAATGGCACAATGCTCCAACAAAATGACATTCAGACAACAACACACTTTAGCAGCCACAATAAGATAGCAAGAGAAAAAAAAACACAACATTGAAGGATGTCATGAACCTAACGATGTACACAGAGGAAGTAGACGGAACCACCACAGAAATAAATCTTCAGTATGATGCTTAGAGTCATTCAGGATATGAGGGAATCAATACAGACAAATGAATGAAAAAAATCTAGAGGATAGAATCCACATACTGAAGGGAAATACAATAGTTGAGGAATGATGCAGCAGAAACAAAGATGATAAAAGTCTTGACCTCGAAAAGCAGAGAATTGTATCAGCGACCTTGAAGTGAACCAAGCAGACTTCAACAAACATGAAAGACAATCAAACATCATAAATTAAAGAAGCTGAAGGAAATCTGAGAACAAAGAGAAACAATATCTGAATAAGTGGGATACCAGATCAAGATGGAATGAAAGTATCAAAACAGCCAAAATAGGGAGGAAACTCCTGAAAAAAAAAACAAACTTCGCCAATATAAAAATAGATGATTCATACCCACGCAGGAAGCAGAGAGGACACCTATTAGACTGACTCCCAGGAAGAATACACCAAGTCATATAGTAGTCAAATTATCCAACTTTGAGAAAAAGGAGAAAATAATAAGAGCTGCTAGAGAAAAAGATCAAATCACCTCTAAGGGTAATAAGATAAGAATATGCTCAGATTTATCAGCAGAAACCACAAAGAAGAGGAGAGGATGGAGTAACACCTTCAGAGTTGAAGGAGAATAAATGTAGCCCAAGAATCATCTACCCAGCCCAACTCGCCACCAAAATAGAAGGGGAGTTTAGTTTTCTTGGATCAGGAGAACTTTAGAGAATATGTAAAAAGGAAACCATCACTACAAATAACACTTTCCAACTCACTTTGGACAGAAGACCAAAATCCACAGAACACAAACATGAGACCACTGCACAGTGCAACACTATCCAGTAGTCATGGCACTGTAAGCAATGCACAAATCTTTGACTGAACATAGGAGGAAAGAAGGCAAGTATAAATCCTCCATACATACACAACACACAGCTAAGTTTGGAGGTAGGAAAATACTTAACAAAAAGTCTGAGATGGCAGCATAGAACGCACAGGTAGGCAATTACTATGAATGTCAATGGTCTGAAGTCACTCATTAAAAGACAAAATCAGGAGACTGGATTAGGAAACAAAATCCATCAATTTGCTGTCTGAAAGAGATGCATCTCAAGCTCATAGACAAACAAAGGTTGAGAGTTAAAGGTTGTTGAAAAGTATATCGAGTGAATGGCAACCTAAAGAAAGTAGGAGTTGTAATTCTAATCTCTGGTAAAATGGATCTCAAGGTGCATGCATAACAAGAGATAAACATGGCCAATATATAATTCTTAAGGAAATAGTAAACCAAGAGCCTATGAGCATAATAAACTTATGCACCCAATGAGAGACCCATGAAGCTCACCATCCAAATCTTCCAAAAGAGGACAAAAAGATATGATATGATTGACAATCATAGTAGGAGACTTCAATGCGACATTTTCTATGAAAGACAGATAAGCAGGAAAGAAGCTAAGCAAAGATGCAACAGAACTAAACACTACAGTCAGGCAACTTGACCTAATAGATATCTTCAGAGCTCTCAACCCAAATGAAAAAATGTTACACATTCTTTTCAAGTACACATGGCACACATTCAAAATAGACCACGTGTTGGGGCACAAGTCAAGCTTGAGTAAGTTCAAACATATTGATATCACACAGACTCCCTTTGCTGACCAACATATAATAAAGTTGGAAATAAATGAAAGAAAGAAAAGGGAAACAAGGGCAAATACATGGAAGCTAAACAACGTACTTCTGAAAAAGGACTGGGTTGTGGCCCAAATTACAAATTATAAAGTTTCTAGAAACTAATGAGAATAAGAATACATCATACCAAAATCTATGGGATACAGCAAAGGCAGTCATCAGAGGATACTTGATAGTGATAAATGCACATATGAAGAAGGAATAGAGAGTTATGATTGATACCCTATCATAATATCTTCAGCATTTGGAACAGAGTCAACAGAATAATCCATCTAATGGCAAAAGAAAAATGATAAAATTAGATCTTAGATAAATGAGTGGGAAAACAAAACCAATGAAAAAATATCTACTCAGTAAAAAGGCAGTTAATTGAAAGGATCAACAGAATTGGAAAACCACTAGCCAACTTTACAAAAGATAGGAAGAAATAGATGTTAATGTCCAGGATGAGGGAAGAAATGGGAAATTACAACAGACCCCAGTGACATTAAAGGACTAATAACACAGTATTATGAAAGACTACTCCTATGAATTAAACAACTTGGAGGACATGGACAAATAGCTGGAAAAACAAACGCTCCTGAGGTTATCTCATATTGACTTCAATAATCTGAACAGACTCATAACAATAGAAGAAATAGATAAGGTTATTAAGTAAATCTCAACCACAAAGAGCCCCAGCCCAGATGACTTCATAGGAGAATTCTACCAAACATTCAGAGATGAGATGACACTAATCCTACACATATTCTTCCAGAAGAAAAGGACGGTAAACTCCTAAACATGTTCTATGAAGCTAGTATAACACTGATACCAAAGCCAGGCAAGGGTCCCACAAGAATAGAGAATTACAGACCGGTATCTCTTCTGAATATAGATGCAAAAATCCTCAACAAAATCTGGCCAATAGAATACAATAGTATACACAATAGTGTATACATATAATCTATTTTGACCAAGGGGGATTCATACCAGGTATGCAGGGATGGCTTACCATTAGAAATCCCATCGACATTATTCATCAAGTTAACAGAAAAAAAGACAAGAACCACATGATAACTTCACTAGATGCTGAAAAAGCATTTGGCAACATTCAACACCCTTTCCTAATTAAGACACTAAAGAAGATAGGATTAGGAAGAAATTATTTTAATATACTAAAAACTATATACAAAAAAACCAACAGCCAGTGTTACAATTAATGGAGAAAAAGTGAAATCATTGCCATTGAATAAGGGAACCCTGGAAGGATGCCCTGTGTCCCCACTTCTATTCAACATTGTGGTAGTTAAATAATTGGAGGAAGAGTAGAGTCTAGCTTGTTAATCAGGTCACAACTTGATGACTTAATTTGGAGGCACCATAGAGAAAAAATAGCTCATTGGAGGCCAGACACAGACTCTCTACGTTGTCTTCCTGCTGATAAGCCAAATGTGCTGGAGCAGCCACGTGGCCTGTGCTGAGATGTTTCCATCGCCACTAGATCCATAAGACTTTCCACCCACTGGTCTAATCTTTCTTCCTGCATTAGGCGCCATTGCATGTGCTGCATAAGTCTGAAGAAGAATATGTCTGGAATCCAGGCGATTCCATATGGCATCTCTTAGTACTACCAAGTCCTGTGGTTAAAGTAATTGGTAAACTTCAGCAAGCCAATCCAGACAGGACATCTAATGACCCAGATTCCTCTGGAATGAAGGTCTGGATTATCCCACCAGGCAAAGAACCACAGCCAGCTGAGGTGCTGGCTCAGGGCAAAGGTACTAAGAATGGGTAGTAGAAGATGGTAGGTCTACCTATCAGTTACGACCATGTGATCAATTGCAAAAGCGAGGTTTGTGGTTTATATGTGCTTATTGAATATCTTGCCTTTGTTCATGTATGATGTACTGAATACTATTAGATTCAGTGTGTTTTCATTTATATGTGTGCTAGATGTATGATGTTAGGTGTGTTTTCTCATTAATGTCTGGAAATTATATCTGACTAAAGAACTGTGTACAGATGCCAAGCTGACTATGGGTGGATTTTGATAGTTAGATTTATTTGGCCAACCTGGCCAAACATGTGGGATTAATCAGGTTGCAATTTGATTCATGGGCAAAGAGTTAAGTGGCTCTGCCAGGCCTACCCCGGTCTCTTTTGGTCTCTGATGATCAGAGCATGCTGGAGCATTTGTGCTGCTACTGTAACTAAATTCTTTGCCTCAACCTGTTAGCCACACCACTTATGGGCCAGACCAGCCTAGAGCTTGAGGCTCAATCGAGACCTGCTTTGCCAAACTGCTGGTGTGTACAACACTTGAGCCCGAGGCTCTGGATTCCTTGCCTGGATTTCATTTGACATTCCATCTGGGCCTGTTTTGCTAAGCTCCAGAGTTATTGACTGTAAGTGACCCACTCTGATGCTGTTGCCTGTGGGAATACTCTACTTGCCTTGCTCCAGGGAGGACTCTGATGTCTGCTTCCTTGACCTTGGAGCCGGCAGCCCAGTGAGTTGCAGGACTTCTAGTATAGAAACTGTTCCATGGAAGCGAGTTAAAATGAACCTTCTGTACTGTTGTGTTGACTAATCATATATCTATCTACACAAAATCATAAGTGTCCTGGTCTCATTTCTCTAGAGAACCCTGCCTAACACAAACATCACCTTGGAGGTCCTAGCTAATAATATAAGGCAACAGAATGATATCAAAGGTATATGCCTGTGGAAAGAAAAAGTGAAATGATGACAATTTGTAGATAACATGATTTTATATATTGAGAACCCTAAAGACTCCAGAATAAGATTGTTGGAAACATTCAAGGAATATGGTAGAGTGGCAGGACATAAGATCAGCAATCATAAGTCAATTGGATGGCTATATAGAAACCACTGTTGGGATTACAGAAAAGGAGCTCAACAAGGTAGTTCCCTTCACAATAGCAAAGCACAAATTGAAAAATCTAGGTATATACCTAACAAACAAAAAAACCCCAAACCCAAAGAATCTGTATGAGAAAAACTATAGACCATTATTATGAGAAACCAAAAGGGATTTTCACAAGTGGAAGAATGTCCCATGCTCAAGGATGGGAAGACTCAATATTGCAAAAATGTCAATTCTGTCAAAGGTACCATATAAATTCAATGCAATCCCAATAGAATTTTCAACATCATTTTTCAAAGAAATGGAAAAAATAATGACTGTCAACTTCATATGGAAAAGGAAGAAGCCCAGGATTGGCAAAGAAATCCTTAAGAAGAACAAAGTGGGTGGGCTTGCATTACCTGACTTCAAAGCTTATTATACAGCCACGATTGTCAAAACAGTATGGTACTGGTACAATGATAGATATTCAGAGAAAAGAGTAAGAACAGAAAATCCAGAAATAAAACAGCAACATATAGACAACTTATCTTTGACAAAGGCTTAAAAAATATCAAATAGGAAAAAAATGCCATTTTAACAAATGGTACTGGAAAAACTGGATATTAGTCTGCAGAAGAACTAAACAAGAACTTTACCCCACTCCACGCAAAGAACAAATTCTAGGTGGATCATAGACCTTAAGGCAAAACTCAAAACTAGTAGTATCATCAATGAGAGAAATGGGACAAACCTAAGAACCTTAGCACAGGGAATATATGTGCTGCCATAAATTAGGAAGTATACATACCCAGAGGAGGATAAAATAGATGAGTGGGACATTTTAAAGATAACACACCTGTGCACATCGAAAGACTTCATCAAAAGAGTAACAATAGAGTCCATAGACTGGGAAAACTATTTAGTAATGGCATATCAGACAAAGGGCTTATTATTGAAATCTGCAAAAACTGTTAGGCAGATAAGTGCAGGGATGGGAATGTCCATTAACGCATGCCCAGAGAGCGAAGCACGGGAACAAAGAGTGGTGCACTGCACATGCTCAGAGGCCCAGGTTTCCTGCCGGTGGGCATGGGTGGGCGTTAAACCTGGATCGGCCCACCTGGACCAGGTGAATTCAATTCAGCCAATGGGGTCGATCAGAGGTCATCCACCATGCCTCCCTGTGGAATCCTTGAAAAGGCAGGAGCCCAGAGGGGGAGAGAGAGATCTAACAGAGAGTCGCAGGGAGAGAGATCTATGCGTGATGCTGAGCAGTCTCTGCCAGGCTACATGGTCGGGGGGAATCCTATGGGTACTGTGTAAAACCTGAAACTTCTTCTAACTCTCATAAAACTCACTTGGATCATGATCCAGGCTTTGGCGTGAATTCTTGCGCAGAGCCAAGGACCAAGGTGCAACCCTATCTCCAGAGAGATCTAACAAAACCTGCAAGCTTACAAGTAGAAAACAAAAAGAATAATCCACTAAGGGGGTGGGCAAAAGACTTGAACAGATGATTCACAAAAGAGGAAACCCGAATGGCCAATAAACATATCAGAAAATGTTTCCAATCAGCGGCCATCTGGGAAATGCAAATCAAAACAACTATGAAAATACCACCTAACTCCCACAAAGATAGCTCAATTAAAAAAAAAAAGAAAACAAAACAGAAAGTAATAAATGTTGGAAGGAGTGGGGTGAGATAGGAAGTCCCATTCATGACCGATAGTCTTATAGATACGTACAGTCACTGTAGAAAGCAATCTGAGGATACCTAAATCAGATGGAAATCAAGTTCCACATGACTCAGCAATCCCATTATTGTGCATATACCCAGAAGACATAAGAAACCGATCATGACCACTCATCTGCTCCCCAATGTTCCTTGCTGTGCAGTTCACATTGTAAATAATTGGAAACAGCCTAAATTTCCATCAATAGATGGATGGATTTAAAAACTCTACTATATACACACAATGGAATACTATGCCCCTAAAAAAATAGTGGTAAAGGATGAAACACCTCATCTCATGGAATGAGTTGGAGGCTATTATGTGGAGTGAAGTTAACCAAACACAAAAGGATAAGCACAACATGAGTCCACTGAGATAAGTTCAAACAGCTGGATGGGCATAAGGGAAAAGGAATATAGCACACAATAACCAGGCTCAGGACCAGATATTGTGGCTAAAGGCAGACCAGACCCAAAGAATCATATATCATCAACAACAGATGTAGTTAGCACCTGTACTGAAAGGCATCTCCCTCCCACCCACCCACCCCATATGCCATTAAGGCCCACAGAGAGGTGGGGGAAGAACAACGAAAGCAAGGGGGGTCAGGGTATTAGCAGAACCAAGAGAAGGGTATTATTTGTGTCTCCACATGAAAGGGAAAGCAGGAGTGGATTTCATTCTGGCACGCCAATTCATGAGGGCTATGTTCCTGAGCAGAGCAGCTCCTTCTCCGGGATGAATGCAGGACCGGCCTCAGCCTGAGACAAACGGCCGCTTCTTAGATCACAGTGTTGCAGAGGACAGCCCTGAAGATACAGTTCGCGGAGAGTGACCGTTCTGACCCACTCTCCTGGGCACAGAGTAGTCAGGGACTGCAATAGGCAGACCAGCGATGGGAGTGACGCCACCAAGTTCCTGAGGAGCCCAGAGTGTAGACTTCTGACTCAGGGGGCAGTGCTTGGCACCCCACTGGAACCGGTTGGGGGTTACTCACAAGGGGGCCACACTGAAAGTCGAAGGCATAAGTGAGGTGAGGGGTTGGGGACGGGGCGCAAGACATTTCATCCCGGACTGTGGGAATAGCAACATGGACCTATGGGAAACTTTCCTTTTCCACGCGAATGTGGCTCCATGTCATTATCTCTGTTAGTCTGCTGGCTATCTGTATGTTGGTTGTTTTCTCTTTGTTTTTTTAAAATTCTTTTCTTATTAATATCTTTTGTTTGTTTTTGGTGTTGATCTGTACAAGAAAATCAGGATGACATTGGCTGGAGTGACAGTTCTTGGGGGCCATGGGAAGGTAGAAGGATGGGGAGGTGAGTAAGAGCCAACAATGAAGGGTACAGGGGAATAGTAAGAGTTCTAACATGTACCGAGAGGAAGGTGTGGATTTTCTGGACATGTTTGATCAATCAAATTGTATCTGAGGAGAGATATTGAGAGGTGAACAACAGGCAAGCATAATAGTGGTATAGAAGGAAAAAAACCAAAAACAAAACACAATATAATATATATCTGTGCATATATGTATAAGTAAGCATATATGAATATGTGTACATTTGTTTATGTGTATATGTAAATGAAACAAGGAAACAGATGGACTTTGAGCCTCTACTTAATCTTATCTCTGTACAAGAATAGTTTGTTCTAATAATTTTACATTTTCATTTGGGGTCTTAAAGGTTTGAAGTTAAACAAGTGACCATCTAGCAGGGAAGCAAGAAAGCCCACATGGAAGGAGCACACCAGCCTATGATAATGAGGTGTCAACAGGACGAGGTATCACAAGTTCAAAAAACACGCATCCAAATTGATATGAAGGGGGCTGGAGATAGTGGAGACCCAAAGTCCACCAGCAAGACAATTGAGCAGTCCATCTTAGTAGGGCCTCACAGAGAGGAGGACCGGCAAGACAAATGGACAGTTCCTCTTAGTAGGGCCTCCCACAATGGAGGATAAATCCAGGGTATAGTATTGATGATCCACATAACTATCTTCTAGTTCTTTAAGGTTTCCTCTGGTTATTACTGTGATCCATATGTGATTTACTCCACTGGTTGTGTTAAACTCGTATATGTTCATTAGTTCCTTTAAGATCACTTAGTATGATAGTCAAGATAGATGAACCCTCAGAGACACTGACAGAAGTAATGGTTCCACAGGGTCCGGGGGAGGGGGTGGGGGGGAGTTTATAGCATTGACGATTGTATAGCTCCACTGGATGGCATTGAACAACGGACTGTATGGGAAAGGAAGGGATATATCAGAATAAGAAAGACATGTCACAAATATTATCTGAGAAAAAAACGAATCTAGATGTTATTCTTTCAGGTAATTGGGAATCATCTAATTTCTTCACACTTTGCTATAGCACCCTAACTTCTGTGTTCCCTTCTGAAGGTGAATATCGAACAGGGCCATGCCATAATTGGAGCTATGGTTAAGTGTGAGCCCCCAATCTATTTCTGAATCTATGTGTTTTTTTCCCCTCTCTTGTTTACCTTAGATACATCCTTGATAATTTATGGTAGAGAATCTTATAGATCATCTCCCTGGAGCATAAGGACCTTCTGTTTCTAGTGTCATTGATTATCGAGAGAGGGAGATTGAAGAAGTGTAGGTTAGCTACATAATACAATACCTGGATTATTCACTTGTACAGAATAAATCCTTATGTGACTGGATGCTATTTGCATAAACAATGGGAGTTGGTAGTCAGATAAAACTTACAATAATATTCACTTTCAATGTCAGACCCACAGATCTACTAGAATAATACATTTCTGTGTTAGTCTGGGTTGACTAGAGAAGCAAATCCAGAGACATTCATATATGTATAAGATGGACATTTATATCAAAGAGTAATTTTATATTAAGAAAACAATCCAGCCCAGCCGTAAGTCCATAAGTCTGATATTAGCCCATATGTCTGATATTAGTCTATAAATTCCTCTTCAGACTCATATAACACATGCAAAGATGCTGAATGCAGGAAGATCACTGACGGATGGGTGGAAAGTCCTGTGGGTCCAATGGCAGTGGGCGCACCTCCAGGACTCTGGCTGCCATCAGTGTGGCTATGTGTGACTTTTCAATAGGAACATGTAGAAGAAAGAATGTATGGCCCTCTTCCCAGGAGAAAAATAGGAATTTCCTAGAATCCTCCTGGAATGTGTTACATTATGGCCTGATTAACAGGCTAGATTCCACCTCTTCGCTCAAGTTGACAGATTATGTAACTGCCACAGACCACCCCTTGTCAACTTGACACTTTTACACAACTCTTTAACTGTATATAATTTTAAAACAAATAAATAATAAAATGATATCTGTATCTAACAGGGTAAAGCTAAAAATGCATAAAATTCAACATGTCCCAGCCTAATTGAAACATAATATTCCATAAGTGAACAAAACAACAATATTCTATGCCTTACATTTGCAGTTAAGTGACACCTACACCCTCATTCTATAAAAGTGAAAGTTTGTAAGCCAGTCACTTCATGCCTTTATTCTCCTAATTTTGGGTATCCAATTTCTATACTGCCCACTTTCATCAATTCAGTACTCTGAGGAGACAAG
This sequence comes from Tenrec ecaudatus, assembly GCF_050624435.1. NCBI lineage: Eukaryota > Metazoa > Chordata > Mammalia > Afrosoricida > Tenrecidae > Tenrec > Tenrec ecaudatus. The sequence goes on along the minus strand of NC_134540.1, from coordinate 112,020,131 downwards.
CATGTTCTTTGACATGCAGAATCTTCATTTCAGTTGGAACCTGTGAGTCCACATTCATAAGCAAAGCCAAATCAGGACAGGCTGTCCATAAAATCAGTAGCAGTATGCATCAGTCCACAGTCTCAAAAATCCTCTTTTCATCTGGTCAGGTTCTGGTCAACTCAACAGGGCCACCTCACTTAACCTCAAAATGCCCATTTGCTGCCATGCCTTTTGATCATGGACCCCTTAAATTTTTTCCAACAACTCTATCCCCCTTATGCTAAGTCATGAACTTTAGACCAGTCAATCTGTGAACTAGGTCCATGGGTGTCAGTGGCCTGACTCAACCCATCTCTTTATTGCTGCATTTCTCCTTGAAAAGTGGATCCAGGTGTTTACCTAGCAAGCATTTCAGGCTGCCCTTAGGCTCCCCTTAACGTACAATCCTAGAGAGGAGACATTTCTTCATGGTTCCGATTTTTTTCCAGCTTCTGGCACAAACTACTAGTTTAATTAAAAAACCCCAAAGGAGTCTTTCCCCCCCTCCCCCCCTTCAACCTACCACAACCCCCTAGGCAAATCTCTTCACCTTCGAATGTTCTGAGCACTCAAGACACTGGGTGGGGCTTTGCTTTTCAGAGTTTTCTTTGCAGGTGTGTCCTACACCCATTTAAAGATTCGAGTTGGTGGCTGAAATGGTGAGCTTGCAAACTCTCTCTACCCCCCAAATAATCATTTCTATCACTCATTATATCAATAGCAATAGTCAGAAGAAAACAGCATAAGCCTAGTACAGCCAGATCCTAAACTCAATCCTTAAAACAGGCAAGTTCAATCCTTATCTATCTTATCTTAATCCTTATCTAAAGTACTTCATTGATACAAAATATGGCCTTAATCATCAAGCCAAGGCCTCTGTCAGCCTTTTTCACGAAGCAGCCTGGCCTCTGAGAAATTCAATGGTGGTGGACACATCTCTAGGGCTCTGGCTGCCATCAGCATGACTCCACATTACTTGTCAACAGAAATGTGTAGCAGAGAGAGTGTGTGGTCCTCTTCCCAGGTGAAAAAGAGGAAGTTCCTAGAATCTTCTTGGTATGTTACCTTCTGACCTGATTGACAGGCTAGACTCCACCTCTTTGCTCAAGTTGACAGGAGATTATAACTGCCACAATATCTTAATATAGCAAGTAGGGCACTGAAGTAGTAAGTAAATGTTAGTCTGCCTACTGACAGTTCAATACTCTTGGTATAGCTATCTTCTGCTTTTGTGGTTTCAGTCCTAAACGCTCATGTTAAAGGTGACTTTTGGAGCATGATATGTGCCTTGAAGATGCAGAGTTGAATGTCCCAGTGTTCTAGGGCACAGGGTAAGGCTGTAATTTAAAAAATAATTTTATTGGGAGCTCTTATAGCTATTATAACAATGTATAATTCAATTAGCTCAAACATAATTGTGAAATTGCTGCCACCACAAACATTTCAAAACATTTTCTTTTTGTACTCTATGATATCGGCTCCCCTCCCTACACCCCAGGAATGCTTATTATTATATTATATATTATTATTTGCCTTATATTTCTCTATCTAATATAACCATTCACCTACCATCAGTTATACAGCCATCATTGCTATTGGGTTCCCCTTCTTCCCCTTACCCTGCTCTTTCCCAGTATCCTCAGGAAATGATTACTCCCATTACTATCTCTGAAGCATTTTGTTGTCTTGGATTTCATGTACTGAGTGATTTTAACTTATGCAAATGAACTAGTTGTTTAACATCTCCTCCTCTTCCTATTTTTACCTCATTAATCTTGTGAGACCTGTGCATGTTCATTCTCATGTTTATGAGCGGAGATCACCATGTCTTTTTTTCCCCCTCAGACTGGCTGTTAGGTTGCAACTGTTTACTGCAAGAATAATGCTGTCTGACCTCTGATCGCAAAAGGTGAAAGGACAACCAAATTCAACATCAGTGAGTCCTAGGAGCTAGAGGTCAGATATGCCTCCAATTTCTTTAACAATTCTGACACCAACAGTTACTCCCTAGGATCTGTTGACCTCTCTACTAGGTTTGATAATTCATTGCAATGGGCACAGAGAATTCAGATAACACTCAAAATTATGAAGCTTATTAGGGTAGTTAACAGGTTGCAATTCTGGATCATACATGTTTAGAATATAGTTCTTCCAGCCAGGACAGCATCTTTTTAACTATGTATACAAGCATGCCTCTCTATCTGGTCTTCAGTCTCTCAGCCAAGCATCCCAGGTTCCTTTCCTTGGGCAATGCTATAAAGCTTCTTTTGAATGTCCAAATGACACTCCGCTCTGATAAATGTCCAAATGACACTCCACTCTGTTATAAGCGTCAGCCTAAAGGTGCTCAACTCTAGTCCCATAGGTCAGCAAACCCAGCACCCGTAATTAAGGCCTAGAAGCACCTTATTCCTCAAGAGAGCTTCCTGTTCAAAGGAACTCATCATTACTTCCTTTATGGGCCGGGAAGCCCATAACTCTGTCTCGTCCTTTAGGTGTTGGTGCTGCTGTATCTCCTGCCTCTACTTTTTTTGGTTTCAGGATTAAGGATGCTCAGTGCACAAGGATCTCAGGGTCAAAAGAAGCACTCTACTGATTCTTTCACCTCCTGCTTTTGAGGTGGCTAATTTTATACCCTGCAGATTGGGAAAATCAATCACCTCCTATGTCAGAGTTCCATGTTTTTACAATCACAATTAGTCCCGCTAGCAATCACTTGCAACTGAATCATATAATTATGTCAGCATCTTCCTCCAGCTTCTTTTAATCAGATCCAAAAGAACCATAGCAAATAATTCACTTCACTACACTGACATTTTGGCCATAGCTAAAGACATGGCCATTGCACCACTAGGGTTCGTCTGTGGCTATTAGTGGCCATAAATACCTTGTGAAAAAAGTCATAGATCTTAATATTAAAGAGAAATGGCACAGCTATTCAGTTTGTCATCACTATTTACCTTGTTTGAACAATGCTTATGGTAGGAAAATGTAGGTATAGATATTTTTTTAAAGTTTTAGGGTATAGCACAATACAGGAATCTGTTTATGATGTAGTCTTGCAAAATTGAATTGTGTGGATAAATGAATGAATCAATGTCCATCATTTACTCTAAACAGAAAAAGGATTTTAAGTGGATTTTCCTTTGAGACATCTTTTTACCCTTCATGAATACCAATGCTATTTGCACAAATATAGATTTTGAGCCAAATACATGACGGTATCTAAAAAATTCAATAAGATGAGGGTTTTTGAAGCTTTTTCAACCTGAGTAGCTTATAAAGTTGTATTTTCCACTTCCAGGTAAATTCTTTTACCCTATAGAATGTGTTTTAATATTTGAATAAAAATCTTAGTGCAGGTAGTTGATGAACTCAAGCTGTGTTATATTGCCTTAGTGCTCCTGTTTTATTGCTTGTGACTAATAGTAATGTTAGGCGATAGCAAAATAAAATATTGATGAAAATACACTGAAATGTATTAGGGCAACATATTTTGAAATGTTTATAAAATTCTTTGAAGTGAAATAATGGTTCTAAATGAATTCATAAAGCTGTTAACACATTTCTTTAGTGATAAAATTGTGGCAACAGTGGAAATTCCTTACCTCACTCAAGAGCATAGATTAACTATGAGGCTTATTCATTTACCAATTTAAGAGTAATTTAATAATAACAATAAAGAAACTATATGCTACAAGGGCATACTTTTTGTGTGTAAATCACTTTAATATTGGCATGTCCTAATAAAGATGCATGTAGTTTCCTCAAGAGTTACACAATGTTAAATATTTTTAGATTGATTTCAACAAAAGACATTGGTGAACATCACTTCAGAAGTCTCAAGAGAATCATTTTAGTACCTTTTTTTAATAAAGACCCATATGCACACACAAACAACTCAAATTTAATATCATTTGAACAGTTGATCTGATTACCTTTTAGCCTTTATGAAATGTTAGACGTAGATTTCAATAGAATTAAAGAAGACAAGGAATGTATGTGCTTTGTGGGGACTTTTGTATTATGTAGATTTTTGTGTTTCCTGAGAACAAATCACACCCATTTATTTTCAGTAATGATAACCGAGAAAAATAAGGAAGAGTGGATACGTATCAATACCTTAAAAGTATTTAGAGATGAGACTACTAACTGTTCATTTGGCAAAAGTTTATTTCAGAATAAATAGCTTTGATGATAAAACCACCCCCAAAACAAATCTACTGCCATTAAATCAATTCCTACTCAGAGTATCTCCAGTACTTGCTTCTGCCCTGTCCCCCTCGGCTCCCAGGTCTGTTACTCTTTATGAGAGTAGAAGGCCTCTAACTTGTAGAAATTCTTTTATGTTTGTGGAACATGGACAGAGGGATGGAACAGAATGGACAGCTAGATGGAGCTGGCTTTCTATCAATCTCAAACATTTCAATCGTATAAAAGCAAACTGGTAGTTTAGTAGCGATTCTACATTGAAGAGAAAAACAAAGAGAACACAAAATTGTTCTCTGAGGTGGACTAGTAATGACAGTCAATGATGAATGCTGCTTAAAACAATTGTCATTTCCCCAAAAGGTATTTTGTTACAAGCATCTAAGATCACAAATGTACCCTAAATTTACCTCAACCCTAAACCTTCAAAGCGTAATTTGCCTTACCAGTAAGTAAGTACTGGAGATACTTTATTTGGAATATCTAGGGATATGTACAGCATACTCAATTTCCTTTAGTAAATGAATTTATTTCTGGTTGTTTTCTATTTAATTATAGCATCTATAATTTATTTTTATACATATCAATGTGAAGATTTGTTTTTTGGTCTGAAGTTAGAATTTAATTAGTCATTCCAATTTAGAGAGCAAAAGCCTACCACTTTATTACTGAAAATAATATAGCTGGAATATTTTCTGGCCAACTTTTCTTCTCTCATGAGAAATTTCCATTACATGAGGTCTCAGTTTCTAAGAAGTGAAGGTCTTTTGTTACCATGTACAATAGAATCAACTCCAACCAAAGATTACAATATAGGACAGAGTAGAACTGTCTCAGAGAGTTTCCTAGGCTGTAATCTTTATTGGAGAAGATTACCGTCATCTCTTCTTCCTGCAGAGCTACTGGTGAGTTTGAACTGCTGACCTTTGGGTTCACAGTTGAGTGGTTAGACATTGTGCCACTAATACCTTAGCAAAAATGACAGCATTTTCACGATGCTCTGCTGAGACCACATTGCACTGAAGTTCATCTGACAGCTTCTAGCAGAATGTCGCAAAGCCACTTTTGACCTTTGTAGGAGAAAACTCTCGGAGGTATTCTCCTTTTGAGTGAAAAAAATGAACAAGTGTTATTCTGGTCATTTATAATGTAATGTTGGCATAACCTTTCAAGACTAGTATAGGGAAGCCATGTAAGTTCAAACCTACAGGATCTTCACTGAGTTCTTTATTAATTTGGTTGTTCAATTTTGTCATAGTGATTTTTTCAGCTTCCTGTGTGGATTTTGAATATTCTATCTCAGTTGTTGTCAGCAGTTGGGATGAACTGCTGGGCGGTCACTCTGAGATCTTTTCAGTAGTTGACATGGCCAAATGTGTTTCTTTTCACACGAATACCATACTAAGACATTGATTTCCTTTTTATCTTCATATTGACATTTTCACTGACAATGCAAAAGCAGCGGCGGTGCCTCAGCACAAACAAAGGCAGTGGCATAAAACTATACTAGTAGTAATTGTATTTTTCATCGATACTCACAAAATGTCTCTGTGATGTAACTGTAAAATTTACTAATTTTATTAAATATCATTCCTTAACTACATTCAATGCTTATTATTCATAAAAATATGTACTGTAAAGTCCCTAGGAACACTGATTTTGTGAACACCAAACCAATGTTGTAGAGAGATACAGGGTGAGGTTCCTGTGACCTTCTGGTCACAACCTGGTATGGGTATTCAAACATGGGTATTTCACAGATATTTTCTTGAAGTAGCATAATAAGACTCTCTCTTAAAGGAAAATAAACACACCCTGATTTTTGTTTTACAATAATACAATTCATGTTTTGAAGCAAAACATAGAATTTTGGAAAATTTGTATATGCTTCATTAGCTTGACAATACCAATGAATATTTTTAATACTGAAAGATTTTTTTCTGATAAGACTAATGGTAAGATTATCAAATGCCATTTTTCAAATATTGTTTAATGGAATATATGAGTTATAATGCATGTATTGCACAATTATGTAGAGGTCATTTGAAATGCAAGATAGACCACTATATTTCTATGTAAAAAATAGTAAAGAGAATTGGGAAGTTCATTGATGTGGTTTAGGTTTCTACAGTGCTTTTAGGGAATGACTATTTCAGTGTAGTGACAAAGAAAAATATCAATTGTTATCTGAAATGTGTATGGATACACTCCTCCCCTTTCCAATTATATATATAAAGTTAAATTTTCTTCATACACTTCAACCTGAGCAACTATTGAAAGAGATTAAATGCAGAAGTAGATGTAGTTATACAGTTATCTTACATTATCATTGTATTTTTGTTTAGGAAAATATTTTTGTTGCTATTAGTTACTGTTGAATTGATTCATGTGTGCAGGATAGAGCAGCTTCTGTCTACAGTTTTCAAGGCTGTAATCTTTTATGAAGCAGATCTCTGTTTTCCAATGCACTTCTATTACTACTTTTTGTGCCTTCTAGTCAAACACTCTCTGGCCTTTTAACCTCAGGAAGTTTTTAGACATAAACTTATCTAACTTTTTAGACATAAACATTATCTAATGTCATTGACAATATGTTAAAAATAGGTTTATATTGTTGATTTAAAATATTTTAAATTTCTTAGTTTTAATGTTTAATAAGGTAGATATGGATACAGTTAATCCACACCTCCCTTGGTTCTTCAATAATCTATACAAGTGGAAAGGGATCCTGAGACCAAGATGTTAGAGAAACACTAGATCTGACGATGTGCTTCTATAAGGATTATAACCAAGAAAACCTTATGGGGAGATTCTACTCTGTCACATGGGGTTACTATAAGTTCAAAAGGCTTGACAATGCCTAACAACGAGACATATCAAACCGGAGTCTCTGAGTGGTGTAAGCTGTATACATGCAACAGAACTCCAAATTCATGGCCATAGAGTCGATTCCAACCCGCAGTAACCCCACAGAACAGGGTAAAACTACTCCTGTGTATTTCTGAGGCTGTAACTCTTAACAGGTGTAGAAAGTTTCATCTTTCTCCCACAGAGCAACAGGTGGTTTCAAACTTTTGACCGGTGGTCAGCAGCCCAATGCATAACCACTATACCCCCAGGGTTGAGAAGAAAGGTCTAGCCACCTACGTCTAAGAAATAAGCCATGAGAAACTCTAGAGAGCACAGTTTTACCTTACAAACATGGGGTCTACTTAAGATGTTGTAGAATTGAAGACAACGAATTGGTCATTGCCCAGGTATCTATTTCAAGGAAGAATTTATTGCCCCTACTTCTGGGAATGCTGTTCATAGGCTTTAACAGTCTGCTTCTTCAGAGAGACTGGCAAGATGCAGAGACAGGCTTCATTCAAGGTCAGATCCTTTTCTAAAGTGACCTATAGAAAGGGGGAACCGATCTCGGGGATCTACATGTAACCTCCTCTCTGGGGGATGGGCAATAAAAGTGAGTGAAGGGAGATGCCGGGTAGTGTAAGATAAGATAAAATAATAATTTATAAATTATTAAGGGTTCATGAGGGAGTGGAGAAGCGGGGAGGGAGAAGGAGGGAAAAAAGGAAAATGAGGAGCTGATTCCAGAAACCCAAGTGGAAGGTGAATTTTGAGAATGATGAGGGCAACGAATGTATAAGTGTGCTTTACACAATTGATGTATGTGTGGATTGTGATAAGGGTTGTATGATCCCCAATAAAATGATTTTTAAAAAAGAGTATACGAGCTTGAACATCTTGGTTGAAGTCAGGTCATTCTGGCTCCAGAGCTCCCCATGGGTGGCTTTCATCACTACGTGACTTCTCCATTTGCTTACTCCTGCTTTCTTCCCCTCCCTTACTCATGTGTTGCTCTCAAGGGTCCTTAAAAACTTTAACAGTTTTAGTCAAGTATAATTCACATACCATTCAATGAAATGGTTTATATATTAAGTTGTGCAATCATCACCACAAGGAATTTTAGAATATTTAATTGATTCTTGTACATATTGTTATTAGCTCTCCATTTCCCCACAACCTGCCATACCCTAAAAAAAAACCTACTAATCTAGTTACTATCTCTATAGAATTACCTATCCTAGAATTTATATAAAGACAGCAATAGGAAAAAATCCAACATAAAAATTATGCACATAGAAAAATCTTAATTCAAAAGAAAAGACTGAAAACTAGAACAAATTTAAAATTATTCAAAAGAAAAAACAAAAAATGATAAGACATTCAATTTCAACCTAACTATGTTTACATTAGTCTACTTTCCAATGCGCTCTGTCTGAGAGCAAATCTAGTCCCATCTCTAGTCAATTGTCAGAGGGGATTCACTGTGGGCCTAGTCCACTTTAGGACTGGGTTTTGGGCTTTCACTATCATCCAAGGCCTTATTAATAAACATCCTGCACAACTGACTCCATCTCAGAGCCGGCTTCCAAAAGAACACAACCTGAAAAAACAAGGGGATGGGGATTCAGAATGAAGTAAAAGTCAACTTTTTATTCTGTTTTGATTAAGTGATGCTTTTGATGGCCTACACATACAAAACCTTAAATTTCTCACTAGCAACCTGCACAAATCCATTGGCTTGTACATCGCTTCATATGGTTTAGCATGACTTGAAATTCTTGGGTGGACCCAGAATATACATACTTGAGGCCAGGGACAGATCTTGGAACAGCCTAGTTCTGAATCCCCGAGGTCTAATTCAAGGATGCCCACAAAGGAGAGCAGGCTTTGGTTTCTGCAGGACACAGGCTATTAAAAAAGTGATGCTCTTTCAGTTATACGCTTTAAGGATATGTTTGATTGTAAGTGTTAGGTGGGTGATGAGACGGCAAGAGCTGAATTGGGATGAGAGTGAGTAAATGATTTAATCTAGGGAAAACTAGACCAATATGTTCATCTCGCCTATGTTTTCATTTAATATGAAAGCTTATTTAATATAAAGCCACAGATGAGCATATTTGGCAGTCATCTGACTCTATTGTCAATTCCCTCTAAAGTGAGTGAATGATTTCTCTCCCAGCCACCTATGCCAGGATCAGAAAAGGAGATTGGGAGTCAGCTTTAGTCGTATGATGGCTTGATTCAGGCTTTTGACATTACAAAAAATGAGGAGGCTTAGTTGACCTCATTAGTTGACCCGCAGCTTAAGCTCTATTATGATATGATCACAACAAAGTATTTAATATCAACTAATTTAAATGATAAAGTTAGCTTTCTTGTTCTGAATATTGAAAACTTTAAAAAATGCTAGGTATGCAGTGTCCCCAAACTGTAAATGAAGATAAGTTGTATACTACATTGAAAATGAGTCATTAATAACAATAACTGGTTGCTGTCTTTGAGTTGAGTTTTGACTTAAAAGTAGATTTCTCTAGACTGTAATTTTTTAGAAAGAGTTTTATTGGCAAATATTTCACCTATCATACAATTCAAAAGTTAAATTATGGGAGCAGATTGTCAATATTTTCTCCTGAAAGATCAACTGGGAACCAATATTACAGTTAGCAGCCTACAGCCTACCCATGCACCACCAGGGTATTTATATACACACTGGTAAATGAGATATTTATTTATTTATTCTCCAAATATTCATTCAGCACCGTCTATGTGGCAGGAAGTACTTAGGGTTATGAAAGATACATTGATGAGTAGCGCATAGTTCCTGATTTGATTTCGTGGGACAGAATGCCATTATTAGGGTTTTATTCTGCCCATTTACCTCGTGGAGGTATAAGCCACATGGTAAGAAATGAAAAAGTTAAAGAAGTTGGAAGATTCAGATGAACTTTTCAACTGAACAGCAAAGAAGTAAGGAACATGACATGAACAGATATATGTTCTCTCATGATTACCACTAAATATAAAGAAGACCCAAATCCTCACAACCAGCCCAACAGTTAGCATCATGATAAATGGAGTAAAAATTTAAGTTGTCGATGATTTTATCTTGCTTAGATTCACAATCAATGCTCATGAAAGCAAAAGTCAGGAGCTGGAAAATCTTGTTGCACGGAGCCTTTTGTTTTGTTGTTTATAGGGTCACTATTGGTCGGAATTGACTTGATGGGACCTAATAACAACAACACAAGAGGAAAGCACTTTTATAGATAAGGGAGAAAATTTGTGAGTGAGACAGGTAAGATTTTATGTAACATACATGATCAGAATGTTAAAGTCTACATAATCACCTTGACAAGTGAAAAAGAAAACCAAACAAAAGCCCAAATATATAAAACAATTTAATATGTCTTCTTGATAAAATATTTTAGTACCCCCCTCACCCCCCAATACAAAAACACTCTAAAAGTTAAAAAAAACTCAGCCACTCTGGAGCTTTCCTTTGTTTGCTTCTTAAACTCCTTTGGATTGCTGCCATCACACACCTGGTTCATTAACCAAGTTTTATCATAACAGAGCAGGGGAAACCACCAGGTTTTACAAGCAGCAGCTTTTTCAAGAAGCAAATTTTAAAAGCCTGGGTTTGAAACAGCTTCCTAGGGACCAAGAGGTAGCTTACAGCCACATATATAGCAAACCAGTAAACCAAGCCTTTCACATAAGATACTGGCCCGCTGAGTAAGACATTGCTGTACTCTGCTTTCCTAAGCTACAGGTAGATGACAGGAATAGACCCATTCCCCCCCCCCACTTGGCCACCCCCAATATTAAAAGAGAAAACCCATCTCCTCTGACCTGATTCAGCAGAGGTACATTGCCTCAAGATAATTAACCTAAATACAAGAATACAGCTCTCAAAGGCATACCAGACTACAAAATCATTCCCCTAGCCTGTATCTCAACTCCACTCTTAACTCCCTACAACAGCAGTTCTTTGGGGGGTCAAAAATCCTTTCACAGGGGCTTCCCAATCCATAACAGTAGCAAAATTACAGTTCTGAAGTAGCAACAAAAATCACTTTATGGTTTTGGGGTCACCACAACATGAGGAACTATTAAAGGGTCCAGCATTAGGAAGGTTGAGAACCACTGCCCTACAAGATCACAAGGTAATACCACCAAACACTGTATCCATCTGAGCCATGCAGTCCTGCTATCCCCACTGCCTGGCCCCAACCCACTCTCAGGATAAGGTGTGGAACTCAGTAACTCTTTGTCCTGGCATTATTGATGCTCTGGGTCCTAAGGCTCCAATACTGCCCCCACCTTTATGAAGTGGTTTACTATTCTTAAAAGACATTTCCAACCAGGAGTGTTATCCATTTGTGGGTATACACAAGAACAGGGGAATATACACATATAACAAAAACCTGAACAAGAGCTCTGCTGGGCAGAACATTTGTAGTATTCATTTCTTCACCAAGGCAAGCATTGAGCAACTTGCTCTTAGTGCACCCAGTGGCATAGGCTGGGAAGGTTTCCTCTGATCACAGTCCTGTTTTTTTTTTTGTAAAAGCAATTTCACTTGAACTTCATTTTTCAGTGATGGTCAATATCAGAGAATAGCGTGTGGTTGCGAAATTTTGTTTGCTGCTCAGGAAAAATGCCACAGAAACTGTTATGATGCTGAACACAGCTTACAAGGACAGCACTATGGGAAAAACGCAAGTGTACAAGTGGTTTTCTTGTTTCAAAAAAGGTGAAATGTTGATTGATGACAAACCTCATTCTGGACATTCAACTTGTAGTGCACGACTTCTTTTTGTTCCTGCTAATGAAGAGGGATGTGAAAAGACAGTGATTTGATGATGTAGAAGTGAAGAAAAATTGAGGGAGGTGCTGTCAACCATCCAAACAGATGAGCTTGAAAGCTGTTTCCAAGAATAGAAATGCAGATTTGGCAAATGCATTAAGTGTAATGGAGAGTATATTGAAGATTATAAAGTTGTTTTGTAAAAAAATATAGTTTTGCAACAAAATTATATATATAAAACACTTTACCTTTTGCCTTCCAAATTAACTTGTTTACTTGCTAGTCCCTCAAAACATACGCTATCCAGAAGTTAACAGTCAAAATACAGACTAATATCCTAGGTAAAGTTTAGAGCCCAAACAAATGTAAATTAAAACTATCCTACAACTTATTCTATTATTGTTTTCACATTTGTATTCTTAAAACATTAGTCTCTTACCCTCTCCTTTAATTTGACTTTCTTTAGTCTAAAGGCCTGAAGTTTATTTCTGAACCTGTTCTGTCCTTTCTACTCTCATAAAACTAAAAGCTGACATTAAACCTACATTAAAAAAATCCTTTGTCTATAAAACTTTAGTACTCATTCTTTAATCATTGCAAGTAGGCAATATTTGGACATACATTCCCTTACTTTAACCTGCGAAATAACACAACCTGTTCTCTCCCATTTTTCATATTACCTACTGCTCCTTTTGCTATACTCTCTGTCCCTATCACTTCCTCCCCCACTCTCTGAATGCTCCCCTAATACTTAATCCAACACTCTCCTCCAGATATTTAATAGAATCACCCCTCTACTGTACAACCTAACAGAGTTAGCTACTCCCACACAATACCTACCTAACATCCCTCATAGTGACTCCAAGAGGTCAAGGATACAACAGAAGATATCGGTGCGCGCGCACACACACACACACACACACACACACACACACAGAAAGACAGAAACAAATAACCTAATACCAACCTGACCTAAATGTAATGCCTGAAATTAAAATGGGTTATGGGTTTACCAGAAAAAGAATTTTAAAAGGATGATGGTACTCATGCAACAGATGAAGGAAAAGTCTGAGAGAAAAATAGAAACAATAGAAAAACTAGTAATCTCTATGCTGTAGAAGAAAAATAATAATCAGAAATACAAAAATCAAACACTATAACAGCAGAATTAAACAAGACTATAAAGGAACAGGGAAAATGAATTGAAGAAATGGAAACCTAGAAGACACATCCACAGACTCTAATTAAAAGAGGAACAGAACAAAAAATGAAAGAGACAGAGAAAATTGTGAGAACATTGCGGGACACAAATGAGAGAAACAACCTGCATCTTATAAGCATTGAGGAAGAGGAAGAAGAAAAGAAATCCACACAAAGAATAGTCCAAGAGCTCCTGCAAGAGAACTTTTCTCAATGTCTAAATGAGGAAATGATCATTCTTAAGGAAACCAAGAGAACCTGAGCCAGGAATGATCCCCTCTTCTCCCGCTGCCTATTGTACTCAAGATATCTGTCACCACCAAGGAAAACATACTGAGCAGCCAGAGAAAAAAGATCAATTACATACAAAGGATCAGGAATTAGAATAACATCAGATGTCTCAACAAAAACCATGCAGGAAAGAAGATAATGGTGTGATGTATACAGAATACTAGAGAAAAAAGTTGTCAACCTTGCTAAGTTATCAATCAAATACAATGGAGTAATAAAAGTATTCAAAGACAAGGAGAAACTAAAATAAGTCACAAAAACATGACCACCATTACAAAAAATACTCAATGAAGTACTATGGCCATAAAACCCATAGCAATAACACATAAACCTGAAACCAACATATAAGACAATTCCTTACAAAAACGAACACACACAAACCAACACTCAAAGCAAGGAAATAACAAAGGAAGAACAGGAAACTAAATACAACACACATGTAATAGCATAATACATATATAAAGCAAAATGATAGTAACAAATACATACATGCCAATAATTTTATGCAGTGTTAATGTACTGAATGCACAAGAAAAGAGAAGAAAGCAGAATGGATAAGAAAAATTCCATCAACATGTTGCCTACAAGGAACACATCTCACAAACACATGAACAGATTAAAAATCAGAGACTGTACCAAAGCATACCAAGCCAACAGCAACCACAAGAGAACAACTGTAGCAAAATTAATCTTTGAGAAGATAGACTTCAAGGCAAACAACCCAATAAGCGATAGAAATGGACATAGTGATAAAGGAAACATTAGCTCATGAGCCCATAACTACAGTAAGCATATATGTACCCAACGAAGACCCTCAAATACATCAATTAAATCCTCATAGAAATGAAAAAGGATATAGGCACATTGACAATAGCAGGAGACTTTAATATACCACTCTCAGGAAAAGACAGAACATCAAACATCAAGAAAAAAACTCAACAAAGACTCAAAAAAGCTCAATAGCACAATCAATAAAAACAGCCTTATAGACATACATGGAGCATTCTTAAGAACAGACCACACACTTGGCCACACATCCTGCCTCCAAGAAAACCCCCAAACATTTAAATCCTACAATCTTCTCAGAGCACAAAGCCATAAAGTCAATCACAAAAGGACAAGTATAGAGTACACTACTATATGAAGAAACACCAACTTGACAAGTCTTAGGAACCAATTATAGAACAAAAGGAGAGAAGGCTACCACCGTTGACCATTTCCCTTTTGCACAGAGCCAACATGGAGGAGACCCCACACTGTCTAGGGTCACTCCTTCAAGAACGTAGATGGTGCCTGGCTATCAATCAGAATAGTGCCTGGGGTCTTAAAGGCTTGTATTCTAACAAGCAGCTATCTAAGTGAGGAGTCAACTAAGTCTACATGGAAGAAGCACACTCAATGTTATATAACATAGATAAAAGGCTGGAGCAAATCAATGAGCCCCCCCCCCCCCCCAGGAATGGGAGGAGAAGATTTCCAGAAATTCAATCCAAGGCCACATGATGGGACCACCTACATTGTGGAGGAGATGCTGATAATTCTGTTGGTTAGTAGGGTGATTGAGTGGGGAGGGCTAACTACATATCCAGAAAGGATACTAAACAATTAGTGTAGGGAATCTAGGGAAATAACCGGTCAGATTTTACATAACTGAGTATACATTATGAATTCCTTTCTACCCAACCTTCGGTGAACCACACCATGGACAAAGCATTGGAATGATCATAGAGGCTGATCTGGTAGGCAACATGGCACAAAGCAGGGGCTACACCAGGACTTAACATAGAAGCCCTCCTCAATGAACTGAACCCTACCTCAAAGCTACTTGCATGCTTGGACTGAGGGCTGGGCTACTTGAATGGGAAGGAAGCAGAGATTGGCTGCCCCAGGATGTGGAAGTGGCAGTCATTGGAGCTTGGGGAGACTTCCTGGCTCAGTATAATGGGACCTACGACCACTATACATGTAGTACTCCAATGTCTACTCTGCAGTGACATTACAGGTTGGGATCCATTGAGTAGGGATCTACACTTGGAAGAATTGACCCAGGAAGGCCCCCACTTACATGAAGCCCCATACTTAGGATCAACAGTGCCCAAATTGATGAAGAGACAGAATGGTGCAGGACAAAAACTCATGGGTTGAAGCTCAAGGTGGAACTGTACTTGCACAGGCTCCTCACACCGACAGTGTCGGTAGTGTTGGGTCACTGGGAAAATTGATGGTAATAATAGTGCAACTGACTTATAACCCAGAGGTTGATTGGCAATGTTGTAATTCTTTATATGGGTTTTTGCTTTTCTGTTTGTAGCTTGCTGTGTGTGTGTGTGTGTGTGTTTCCCTTTCCTTTGTGTATGTGTGTGTTTTCTGTTTATTTTGTTCCTGATTGGTTTATGGTTGCTATTGATGCGGCTGATATTATAGAGTTATGAATTTGTCATATTACAACTGTGAAAGTAAGCCTGAGACATGCAACCCCCTTGCACATGCAATCCCCTTGGACAAGCCTCCATCTTAACTCTAGCCCCAATTCAAGAACAGTTAGTTCTGATAACAATGCCTTGCTAGATACCCACCTTCACAAAAGGATCACTGAAGATAAGGGTATTATAGCAAAATGTGGTGAAGAAAGTAGATGGTGCCTGGCTGTCAATCAGAATAGTGTTTGGGGTCTTAAAGGCTTGTATTCTAACAAGCAACCATCTAAGTAAGCAATCAACTAAATCCACATGGAAGAAGCACACCAGCTTGTGTGATCCAAAGATGACAATTAAAAAATTTGGATTTGGCGAAGGGAAAAGTATCAGAGCTAAAATTATGAACACCCAATTTGTAGAAGGCTATGGAGGACAGAAGGAGCTCCAAACCCATCTGCAAAGTAAATCAATACTTGGCCAGATGACTTCCCTACCTGAACTGGTTCTGGGTGCAATTATCTCTTACTTTTTCCATGACAGAAATTTCTGTTCTGGATTTTGGTATGTTGAGAAGGGTCTTTTCTTTCTTCATCATTGATTTATACTTTGTCTTTATATAATTATTATTTTTCCTTATCCCTTAATTTTGATTTTGGTTTTTATTGTTTCTGCAGGGTTTCTCAGTTTGTGATGAACAAGAGGAGTGGAGGCATAGTAATAATAACTGATAAACGGGTTGGGGAGTGGGTGATAGGGAGGGAAAGGGCATTTCAGGAATAAAAAGTGAATGCAGGAGGAGGGAAGGAGCACTAAAATTGACTGATGGAACAACTTATTTTAAAGGTGATTTAACCTTGGGGTGGGGTGGGATGGGAGATGTTCTAGAATTTATATGGTAATGACTGTATCAATTCTCGATATGATTGAACAATAGAACTATGGAATTGTATGGTATGTAAATAAGTGCCAATGAAACTCTTAAAAAATAATAAAAGCATACACACCATAAATAATATGACAAGACACGCTACAGGCTGGAAGAAACTGTACCATTTTAACTAAGAAAAATTGTATCTTAAAAATATAAAGAACATCTAGGAATCAAAACCAATAGAAACAAGCAAACTGAAAGAAAAATGGGAAAGAAAATGCAAAAGCAATTCACACACAAAGAAAATATGAGTTCTGGAAGATCAAGTGTAATGGTTATCATCTAATTTGCAGTTAAAGAAATACAAATGAAAAAGGGTTCCTTCAAGGTAGCATTTCAATTATCACATTGGTATATAAGAAGATTTAATGTTTCAAAGATATTAGAAAAATAAAAATATCATAGGATAATAAAACTTTGAAGAGCTCTTTGATAATATCAAAGAACTAGGACATGTCTTCTGTCTCAGCAACTCCTGTCCCTGATGGCATTTTTGTACAAAGTATGTAGACACATGTTCACAGTTATATTAATTGTAATAGAGATAATTGGGAAACAGATCCCATGTTCATTAAGAATGGAATGTAAACAAAGAAGTTGTTCTTTGTCCTTAATTCCCAAGAAGTCATCTCTAAAACCTTGAAGATTCACAGTTATTCAAGTGTTTTTGAGGAGGACACCAGATCACACCTATGAGTTTGTGCTAATGAGGTGACTCTGGTGAGCAGTGACTAGGCCATACAGACCTTCTGAGTGGTATCAGGTAAACTCAGGGAACAGGTGTTATTGTTAGATGTCATTAAGTTGGTCCTGACCCATAGTGACCCTATGTACAACAGAACAAAAGACTACCTGGTTCTTTGTCATCGTCACAATTGTTCTCATGGTTGAGCCCATTGTTGCAGCCATGGTGTCAGTAGATTTTGTTGATGGTCTTCCTCTTTTTTTCACTGCCCCTCTACCAAGCACGATGTCCTTTTTCAGGGATTGATCTCTTCTGGTAACATATTCAAAGTACATGAGACAAAATTTCACTATCCTTGCTTCTAGGGAGCATTCTGGCTGTAATTCTTCCAAGACAGGTATGTATGTTCTCTTTGACAGTCCATGGTACTTTCAATATTTCTGACAAGCAACATATTTCAAATGAATCAATTTTTCTTGTCTTCCTTATGGAATGTCCAAAGTTCACATCAAATGAGGCAACTGAAAATACCAAAAATTCTAACTATAAAGGAATGGATAAACAAGCTCTGGTACATTCATACTATGAAATTATGTGCATCAATAAAACACAATGATAACTCTCTTAAACACTGCTAGACATGGACACAATTAGAGAATATTATACTTAGCGAACTCAGTCAATCTTACAAAGATAAATATTTCATATCACCATTGTTATATGGAAAAAAAGAAGAAACATGCTTTATACACCAAGAGACAACGTTGATAACTACAAGTGGGGCAGGGTCGCGGGTCCGGGGGTTGGGGAGTGGTCAGGAGGATGAGGTGGAGTGGGTGGAAGGAGACATGGAGAGGGTGGGAGGACAGAAAAAGGAGGGTTTAATAAGATATTGCTGCTGATTTCACTTCTTGATATGGGTGACTGTGTAAAACGTACATAGTATGTTTCTTAAAACAAAACAAAAAAACCCTTCAGACTCTTTATCTCTCAAGCCTGCATAGTGGTTTTAGTGGCATAAACCAAAAAAAAGGAGGAGAAAAAGCAAAATTGTAATGAAATTGGGGTCTTGTGACAAAAACTTCATTTCAAACAACAATAAAAAGACAATACCATAGCATGGGTCAGGTGCACCCTAATCCTCAAAATAGCAGCGGATGAAAGAGGTGTTGGCAGCAAATTTACCTAATGCAATAAGATTTTTGATCTCTTCACTCCTGTTTGGATGAACATTGTGAATCCAAACAAGACAAAATCCTTGATAATTTCAACCTTTTCCCCATTTATCTTGAAAACAATAACTTTCACAATAGACACACCAAAGTTGAAATACCTAGGAATAAACCTCACCAAGAAACAAAAGAACTGAACAACAAAAACTACAGAACATTAATATAAGAATTCCAAAGAATCGTGCACAAATGGAAGAACAATCCATATGCATGGATAGGAGGACAATATTGTGAAAATAGCAATACCACCTAAAGCAATCTACAATTTTAATGCAATCCAGATTCAAATTCCAAAATTATTCTTTAAAGAAATGGAGAAACTAATTATAAACTTCATATGAATATGGAAGAGACCCAGGATAGGGCAAAGAACTTCTTAAAAAGAAGAAAAAGTGGATGATCTTGCACTACTTGACATCAAAACTTACTACACAGCCAGGTTGTCTAAAGAGCCTGGGACTGGTATAATGATAGATACACAAACCAAAGGAACAGGATAGAAAACCCAGAAATAAAAGCTTCTGCCTGTTGACAACTATTT
Source organism: Tenrec ecaudatus (assembly GCF_050624435.1). Classification (NCBI taxonomy): domain Eukaryota; kingdom Metazoa; phylum Chordata; class Mammalia; order Afrosoricida; family Tenrecidae; genus Tenrec; species Tenrec ecaudatus. The sequence goes on along the minus strand of NC_134540.1, from coordinate 112,000,944 downwards.
TTTTTTTTGACGAAGGACAAAAAAGCATTAAATGGAGCGCTTTTCAACAAATGGTGCTGGAAATGCTTAATATCCATCTGCATGCAATGATGCCAAATACAGGAAGATCACAGGCGGGTGGGTGAAAAGTCTTGTGGATCCAATGGCGGTGGAGCATTTCAGTGCTAGTGTGGATATCCACGTAGCTCCTCCAGCTCTCTGAGTGTGTCTCCTCAACAGGAAGGCGAAGGCAGAGAGAGAGAGCATGGCCCATCCTCAGGGAGAAAGAGAGGATATTCCCAGAATCCTCATGAAAGGGCCACACCCACAAGGAGGCATCATGAGACCTGATTGACAGGCTAGACTCAAACCCTATACTTATTTATCAAGTTGACATGAAATTGTGTAACTCTCACAGCAAGTAAAAAAAAAGATGAAATACCACCTCACACTCATACCTAATTTCAAAAACCAGAGAAAAACAAAATGCTGGAGAGGGTGTGAAGAGATTGTAACTCTCATACATTGTTGAGTGGGTGGTAAATATGTACAAGCACCATGGAAAGCAATTTGGTGAGTCTTTAAAAATCTGGCAATAGGAAAACCATAGACTTAGCAAAAATATTGCTGGGCATAAACCCCAGAGAAATAAGAGACAGATCACCAACAGGAATATGCTCTCCCATGTTCATTGCAGTATAGTTCACAATAGTAAAAAAGTTAGAAACTGCCCAAATTCCCATAAGTAGAAGAATGGATAAAAAACTTTGATATAGGTACACAATAAAATACTACACATCCGTAAAAAGCAGTGATGAAACCATGAAACACCTCATGACATGGAGGTATCTGGGAACTATTATACTGAGTGAAATTAATCAATCACAAAAGGACAAATCTTGATTGAGTCCACTATTATAAGAGTAAACACTGAGATGATGGCAAACTCGTGTTTCCAGGTCATGCAATTCCCTAAACAAGTCTGCCAAGCAACTCGCTAGAGAGCCTGACTGATGCCCATGGCACATACCACCTTATCTATCTATCTATCTATCTATCTATCTATCTATCTATCTATCTATCTATCTATCTATCTATCTATCTATCTATCGATCTAAGAGGAGATTTCACTTAGACTGGGATCAGATTTTCAAAATTGGAGTAAAGGAATATGACCATTTAGTTGCTGCCATACAAAAATGTGCTAAGCAATGACATATGGACTAAACTCGATAGAATTCTGTACCCTCAATAAGAAAAAAAATCATTCAAATTAACAGGCGGGCAAAGGATAGGAACAGAGAATTCAACAGAGATGACAATCAAATGGTTTACAAACATGAAAAATGCTCATGATTGCTAGCCATGCAGGAGAGGCATATCGAAAGCATCATTAGCTATCATCTTATACGCCTGATGATCACCCAGCTCTTTTTTAAAAAAAGAAGACAAAAACAGAGAGGAAAAAATGCTGGAGAGGGTGTGGAGATTGGCACTCTTACATGCTGCTGGTAGGATTATAAGCATGTACAAATATTGTCAGGATTATATGGAGCTTCCTAACACACTAGGAATAGAAATGCCTTATGACCCAGCAATACTTTTGCTGGGCATATATCCCCCAAAATATGATTCAAAACAGGAACAGGAGTAACACTCACGAGTTCAAAGCAGTGCGGTTCACACTAAAAAGAAGTTGGAAACACCCCAAATGCTTAGCAGTATAATAGATAAAGAAACTCTGCTACACACACAATGGAATACTATGCTTCCTTAAAAAAAAACAGTGCCAAAAACCACAAAACACTTAATAACATGGACCTGGAAACTATTATACATTATGCTAAGTGAAGTCAGTCAACCACAAATGGACAAACATTGTATGAGTGTTCTACTATAGGGATAAACATCAAGACAAAAACAGGCTTCTGTTCTCACATCATGTAATCTTCTAATTCTGACTCACAAGCAATGACTAGGTAGTGTGCCTTTCCAGTCCCCGTGAATTTGAACATCTTAAAAACCACTTCAAGAGAGACGGACTTATTCCACCTGGGGTTAGTTTCTCATGTAGGAAGAGGATGTGTTAGTCCGGGTAGACTAGAGAAACAAATTCATCGAGACACTCATGTCTATGAGAAAGAACTTTATATACAAGAGCAATTGAATATTGAGAAATCAGTCCAGTTCAGATCAAGTCCATAAGCCTGATATTAGCATATATGTCTGATACCAATCTTTAAATTACTCTTCAGACTCATGAAATACATGCAATGATGCTGAATGCAGGAAGATCACAGGCCCGTGGGTAGATAGTCTTGTGGATCCAATGACATTTGAACCATCTCAGTGCTGGCATGGGTCTCTACATGGCTCTTCCAGGCCCAGGGCTCTCACTGCCATCAGCATAGCCCATGTGTTTTGTCAGTAGAGAGTCTCTCAGGGAGTGAACAAAGAGAGTGTGTGTATCTCCTGCCACCAAGGAGGAATCCTGGAGTTCCCAGAATCCTAAGGAGAAGACCATGCCCACATAGAGGCTTCAGTAACTATGATCTGATTGACAGGCTAGACTCCACCCCTTCACTCTTAATCCTCTCAAATTGACAAATAATTATATAATTACCACAATGGAGAAGACCAATCAGTCCTGTCATAGAGCAATGGTCTACTGTCATCCTAAATGAACAGATACCCTTAAAGAGTAATTAGTGAACATCACTGGGAATTCAAATCAAAAGGAGGGCAGAGGGGTTGGAGGGGCATGTATATTTCAGAGAAGGCATTTAGACTTCTTATAGTGTGTAAACTGGTGGGGTAACCCTTGACATTACTTATATAAATTTTAAGAGGAGAATATAGCATCTATTATATTTCTCAATTTTTTTGTTTTTGTTTTGTGTGTTTTTCTCTATAGGGAATACAGGATGAGCAAAATTTGTAGAGACAGCAACTGTACTAATAATTTCCTAAGGGAATGGAAGGGGACACTGAGAGAAAAAAGGGAGTCAACATCAATGAATATAAGAAAGATGAAAATGTTTCAAAGTTTATTGTAGTGATGGTTAAATAATAATTATTATTAATAAGACTGAAATATTGATTTGTAGGATATGTGAATCATGTCAATTAAACTATTAAAATTGCTAATCCCAGTCCATTTCAGCTCATTAGTGCCTAGGATATTGATCTTTGTGCATTCCATTTCATTTTTGATGATTTCCAATTTTCCTAGGGTCATACTCCATACATTCTAAGTTCCAATCATGAATCGAAAGTTGCAGCTGTTTCTTCTCATTTTCAGTTGTGCTCCATCAGCAAATGAATGTCTTGACGGCACCACTCAGTCTTCCAGTTGTCATTAAAATTGAGAAGGCAACTCTTTCTCAGTTATAGTTGTAGGGCCACTACCAGGTAGAACTGAATGGACTCCAACTTATGACAAGCTCATGCAGGCCAGAGTAGAACTCTGCTCTGTAATATTTGTAATGACTGAGGATTGGGATGTTTATTGTCAGATCTATCTTTTGTGGCTTCACTGAAGGGACTTGAATCTTCAATCAGGTGGACATATCTACTACCCAGGGACTTCTGGCACATTACCAGATGAGGTAGTTAGTTTCTTGTGCCAATCTGGCCAATAAACACATGTGGGATTGATTGAAGGGTGGAGAGATAAATGGCTCGGCGCACCTCACCTTTCTTGTCTCTTGCTTTTTGTTCATTGGACCAGTGTGCGGCTACCTTGCTTGTTCTTTGCTTCAGTTTGCAAGCTAAACTACCTGTGGGACACCTAACCTGTGTACTGTGTTGCTGTAATTTGAGGTTCCTTCAAGACCTGCTCGCCACACTATTGGAATTTACATCTCTTGAACTGGGGGCTGTCAGACCCTGTCATTTGGATGACTGTTGGTGACCTGCCTTGCTGTTTGCTGCCTGTGCCCTGATAGCCTGAATTAATCTACAGAAGACTACTCGGAGGCCCTCAAGACTTGAAGGAATGTCAGTGCCTCACATCTGTCTCATAGGAGTGAGTTGTACTAAGTCATTTGTAGGGCTTTATAGATTAATTAACTGTTTATTTCTTATGTTATCTATCTATATAAATATATGTAAAATTATTAGCATTCTGGTTTTGTTTCTCTAGAGAACCCTGTCTAACACACCAGACAAGCTAAAATATAAATCTGACTGTGTTGTTGAATTTGGGTTATGATTTTAAACTTGGTCTCAGTTTCCTCTTGTAATCATTTGGAATGTAGAGTATGAGTTATCCCTCCCCAGATGGTCACTTCCTCTAAGCACGCACTCCCTGTGACCTTCTGCCCACCTGAATGATAAACTTCCCTCACAAACAGCACAACCAGTGTATTGTGAATGCTTTCTGTTCCTTCCCCCTTATGGGAGTTTTCAGAGCTTGCGGTCTATTACCATCATGATGGCTTCACAGAGCTTCCTTATCCACCCACCCTCCATGCCACTCACTATCAGTATAGAAGGAAACCCCCTGAACAACCCCCCTCAGTGGAAACTTTCCTTGACTGCCTGCCACTCGCTGGAAGAAGCAGGAACATGTCCCTCTTCATAAGCATGCAGCATCATAAAATGCCACTCAGAGTGACTCCCGATCAGTATTTTACTCTATGCGCACCTATGTATAGAAAATCTGTCTTTCTCTTGGGGTGGAGAAGATCACATAGCTTACAAGCCAGCCTAGAGTTTGAAAAGCTCCTGAGAGGGTGAGATTCAGGGAGCGTACACCTAGTATAGCCATTGTCATTATGTTTGGTCCCTTTACTACTAGTGTGTGAGTCTGAGGATGCTCTGAGGACAGTGCAAGAATTTTAGGACTCTTCGGGAGTAGGAGTTAGTAAGGCTGAGAAAGACACCGAGGTGCTAGTCCCTGAGGTTGCCTCACCCTTTTTGTGTACTGTCAATGCCACCACAAAAGCTAAAGTGGCTTCCAGAATGAAGGCGCAGAGGCTATAAAAGTTGATATTAAAATGCACAGTGAGGGTAACTCTCAACAGGAAAGTGTGAGCCAAACACTTCTTTCTTTAAAATCATTTTATTAGGGGCTCATACAATTCTTATCACAGTCCACGTACCTTCATTGCCCTCATCATTCTCAAAACATTTGATCGCCACTTAAGCCCCAGGCAACAGGTCCTCATCTTCCCCCTCCCTCCCATTCACACTCCCTCATGAACCCTTGATAATTTATAAATTATTATTTTGTCATAGCTTGCCCTGTCCGACGTCTTTCTTCACCCACTTTCCTGTTGTCCATCCCCAAGGGAGGAGGTCACATGTAGATCCTTGTAATCGGTTCCCCCTTTCCAACCCACCCTCCTTCTACCCTCTTGGTATCACCACTCACACCACTGGTCCTGAAGGTATCATCCGCCCTGGATGCCCTGTGCCTCCAGCTCCTATCTGCTCCAGTGTACACCCTCTGGTCTAGCCAGACTTGCAAGCTAGAATTGGGATCATGATAGTGGTGTTGGGGTGGGGGGTGGGGGGGAGGAAGCATTTAGGAACTAGAGGAAAGTTGTAATTTTCATTGTTGCTACATCGTACCCTGAGTGGCTTGTTTCCTCCCCACGACCTTTCTGTAAGGGGATCTCTAGTGGCCTACAAATGGGCTTTGGGTCTCCACTCCGCACTCCCCCACCTCATTTACTATGGTAAGCATTTTTGTCTGATGATGCCTGATCCCTGCTCCCTTTGATACCTCATGATTGCGCAGGCTGATGTGCTTCTTCCATGTGGGCTTTGTTGCTTCTGAGCTAGATGCTCTATGTACCTATTTGTCTTCAGCAATTGTATCATGGATGTGAGCACACAATGATATGATTATTTTTCTTTGTCGCCTGATAACTGATCCCTTCAGCGCCTCGTGATCACACAGGCTGATGCGCTTCTTCCATGTGTCTAGCCAAACACTTCTAGATCTTCGTTTTGGCAGTGACATTGACAATTCATCTAAGGAAGGCGAGAGGGTGGCAGCTACTATGGGAAGTGTCCAGGAGAACTGAGTGGAATTCCATGCCCTAGGACACCTTTGAGGGCTCAATGGACTCAGAAGGAGAACAGTGGAGCGAGGAGCATTTGTCTGGGTACTTTAGAGAAACAAATCCACAGAAACTCATGTAGAAGAGAGAGTTTTATATAAGTGCACTTCAAGAAAACATCCCAACCCAGTGCTGCCCAAGCCCACAAGTCCAACATTAACCCATATGTCCAAAACTAATCCACAAAGTCCTCCTCCATATCATAAAACACACACTATCATGCCAACTGCAGGAGAAAAGTCGAATCAGTGAACATGTAAGCATCTTAGCACTGGCGAGGTCTCCACATGGCTGCTAAAGCACCCAGGGCTGCAAAGGGATATTCTCCTCTGAGATGTATTGCAGGAAGTGAGCCTTGCCAGCTGAAGCAGGGAAGTGGCTAAGGCAGCTTCACCCTCATATGACCATCACCAAGGAAGAGACCCAAGAACTAGAAAGGCGAGGCTCACTGACCCATTTATCTCTCCAACCTTCAATTAAGCCCACATGTGTTTATCGGCCAGTTGACACAATAAACTAACTACCTCAGTAATGTAGCACAGCAATGGAAAGGAAGAAGACCTTTGACAAGATGGATCGACAGAGTGGTTGTACTGATGGGCTCAAACATAGGAACAAGTGTGAGGATGGTTCAGAAGCCGGCGGGATTTCATTCTGGTGTGCAGGGGCTGGCTTTGGGCTGCAACTGAATTGATGGCACCTAAAATCAGCAACAAACTGCAAGAAAATGCATTTCTGTTCCTTAAACACAGGCACTCATAGTATTTATGCTATAGCAACAAAATAGTTTATTTTAGATCTTATTTCAAATGTATTTATTAAGATGGAAGGATGAAGGATTGAAAGCAAGTGGTTTGGTGCAATAAGGTAGGTGTATACACAATATTTTGGCCAAGTGCATACTTCTCAACAAAGTATTGCCACCTTCCAATAAATGCCTAGAAGAAGGGTTGCTTGGCTTGATTTTTTAAAACTGTGTTTATTTGAAAATTGACATCTGACAAGCAGATTTTGCTCCCGTGCTTTGGAAAGCTGTCTAAGGTACTCTGCAGAGCGGAGATCTCATAATTTACTACTAAAGATGGACTCATTTTTCTGAATATACCAAATGTTACAAATTTATGTGGGCATTATTTCTATTTTATAATAATTTAGTTGACAAATTATTGTATGTTGCATTAGCAACATCATAGTTCACAGACATTTCCATCTCTCTATTCAATGAACATTGATTTGCTATTATGAGTGTGTTGATTATACATATTGTTATTGTCAAAATAAAAATACTTCAAGCTGAGGAATTTTATATTTACCCAGAGAACAGTAATTTTATGTTGATATAATTTGAAAAGGAGTGACCTTAAATTAATTTCACCAAAAGCGTCTCTTTAATGTGATTTGATATTATATACCAAACATAAAGCTACTGTTTCTCATACTGTGCATGGAATTCACTTTAAAGTCATCACTGAACATTTATAAAGGTAGGCTTAGTGACCATATTGAACCTGTCTATGGACCCCATTGTGTACTTAGGGCTGTAAGCCTTGGATGGAAGCAGATTGCTGACGTTGGGTTAGCAGCCATGCATCACCACGGTGCCACCCAGGCTCTGCTCAAAGTAAATGCAAAAGTTTTTGACAAGCTGACACACAAGAAGATACATGAAAATAAAATGAAAAGGTCATATTCACATATTACAAAAATAAGTTTATATTTTGAAATCATATTTGAGGCAAAGAAGAAATCCATAATGAAAGATTGACTTTTATTGGGAGAAAAGCAGAAATCATACATGTCTTTTCTAGTCTGGAAACACATCACTTAGAAATGACTTCGTGGTGAAAAAGAAGCGTTGATCTTGTTTGGCTTGCCCCTAGGTGGTGGTAAAAGCACTGCAAAGTTGAAAAGACAAATGTGAGGAGGGCACTAAGTCGTTTGCAGAGGAGTCTGGTTTCGATTCTTAGGGATACGTTGACCCAAGTTACCTGCTGCTTTTCACATAGTTGGTCATATGAATGAGGATGTTGTTGTTAGTTGTTGTGGAGTCAGTCCTACTACACTACTTCATAGTGACCCTACGTACAACAGAGGGAAAGACTGCCTGGGCCCGTGCCCTCCTCACAATGGTTCTTATGTAAGAGACCATTGTGGCCACTGTGTCTTTCATTCTTGTCAAAAGTCTTACTGTCCATGCCCTGCAACTTCCCCAAGTATCATAACCGTTTCCTGAGATTAGGCTCTCCAGATAACATGCCCAAAGTACTCCAAAGTCGTTCTTTCTTCCTTCTAAGGAGCATTCTAGCTGTACTTTTTCCAAGATTGATTTGTTTGTTTTCTTGGTATTCCGCGATACTTTCAATGTTGTTACCATAATTTAAATGCATCAATTCTTCTTGTCTTTGCTATTCAATGCCCCCCTGCTTTACATGCATGCGAGGCAAAGGAAATTACCCTGGGTTGGGCCAGGCACACAAGCAACATCCTTGCTTTTCAATGAACAAGATAATACTATTTAAATATCTTATGTTTGGGTATTTCCTTCTTTTACCAGGACAACAACACACCTGCTCACTCTTTGAAGATCGTCCTTTGAGGATTTTTTATTTGAAAAATTTAACCCATTCGCTCCATGGTCTTTTAGATTTTTGTTTCCTAGATTCAAAGAACATTTCTAAAGAACATAATTTGACACTCAAGGATTTCAAAAGTGCCATTTTGTTTTGATATAAGTAAAAAAATCTAGAATTCTTTGGGGAAGGTTAGACTTAGAATTGCATATAGACTTAGACAGACGATATGTTAAGAAAAATGGGTTTATATTCACTGTGTTAGTTTACTAAAGATTTCCATGCTTTTGTGACATATTTATGAAGCTATCCTTATAAAAACAAGCACAATGTCTTACACAGAATAAATATTGATACTTAATTTGTTTATGACCTTAAAGTAGAGGAAAAGTGAAATTATGATGTTATCTATATGACATATGTACTAAAAACTTAATTTCTGATTATTATGCTTATTTTAATATCATTATGGAAAGCATATAAGGTTACAAAGACATTATAATTGCATTTTCCAAGTTATAGAAATATATGAGACTTCAAAATGGTTTGTATTTTCCTTATTCCTACTATAGATTCATATTACCTATTTTTAAAAATATATACATTTTAGTATAAGATTAGGCTATTTATATCAGTATTGGATGTCTGTGCCCCTAAAACATCTTCCTAATATAATTGTAAACACTAACAACCAATATATACTTTCAATAAAATTTATTAGTATTTTTGAGATTGTTTTATTTAAGCATATCACTTGGGATTGTATATATCTTTTATTAAAGCAACTCATGCACTTTGCAAACATTGACAAGTAATAGACTCTTATGGCAGTATCAACCAGGCCATTTGCACTCCGGAACTAATGAAACATATGTAGACTAGTTGATTTCAATAAAACTGAAAATAAAATCACTGTAGTTTGCATTATAATTGCTACTGAAAACTGTCCCCTGTGGGAAAATGTACAAAGTATGGTTGCTGGAAAACTTGAATCTAAAATGCATGCTTTGTGTTCAGAATGAATTTTTAATATTAATAATTGGGACAAGTCCTAAAATAATAGTGTATGAATCAAGAGAACTATCATTTACTGAGAGCTTAATGTTGTTAGATAATGTACACATATCTCATTTAATCCCTACAGTTACTACTTAAGATGGAGTTTGTTTATCTTCTTTTACCTATAGGCCAAGAGGTTTAAGTCTTGCTAAAAAAATCATTGAGTTACGTGGTGAAATCAGAACCTGAACCATATATTTCTGGCTCCAAAGTCTGGGCTCTTAATCACTATTACTAATACATCTATAGCTCTATAGTAATTAGTAGGACTGATTCCTATAGTTCTGAGTAGAATGATATATGGAGTGATGAGAATCTCACCCAGTTTTGCTGGCTGAGCCAAAGCATAAGAAATGCTCCAGAGTAGTTTCCATTGATTTAAAAAAAATTACTAAATGGTAAAAACTAATGATCAACTTTCAACTTCATATGGAGAAAGAAGAAGCCCAGGCTAGGTAAAGAACTCCTCAAAAACAATAACAAAGTAGATAGTCTTTCACTATCTGACCCCAAAACTACTACGCAGACACAGTTGTCAAAACAGCCTGGTGCTGGTATAATGATAGATACACAGACCAATGAATCAGGATAGGAAACCCAGAAATAAAAATATCCACATACAGAGAAACACATGAAAAGATTGGGCTACAGTGCTGGCCCCAGGACCCGCTCCTTAGACATATGTGCTACAGAGGACAAGACTCAACCTACAGGTTAGGGACAGGGGCTGGTTGCCACACCTACATGGAAGCAAACCAAGAAGGAAAATGAGAAAGGGACAGTAGACCTCAGAGTGGCACACCAAGCCTGGAGGATGACGTCGCCGCATGGAGCTGCTAAGGCACAGAGAGGACTGTAGGGCCAACCACAGCTCAGTACATAGTGTCCCCTCACTGGATCATACCACGACAGAGGACAATACTGGGGGCACATGGCAGGAAGTTAGTTCAGTCTGAACCCCCTCACAGTGGGGCAAACCAAGCAGGGAACATATCAGAATAGCAATGGGAGCAAAGGAAAGACACAAAACCCCCAAAGAATCCCCAAAATAGACTTCAGGCTAGGAGGGGCAGCTCCAGGAACTTCCCCAGGACCAGTGGGAAGAAAGTCATATAGGTCAGCAGACAGACCTGGAATGATGCATGTGTTTCCCTTTCCAATCTTTTGTTTGGTCTCTGTTATTGTTGAGTTGCCTACATATTTAAGATAGGCACGAGAAGCAAGCTTGAGAAGAAAGTATTGGAATCGGCAGCCCCAAAGGGAATGGGGTGGGGGGAGAACAAAGAGCGGGGGGGGGGCAGTGAGCAAACAACGTCATAGACAGGGAACAACTAGGAAATTGAAATAAACAACCACAAGCACATAGATATCCTGTGTGGGGGGTGGGGTGGGACGGGGGGCTGGAGCAACAGTAATCTATCTGAGAGGAATTACTAAGAGGAGGAAGTAGGGCAAGCATGATAGTGAGGTAGGAGGAAGGTGAAAGGAAACAGAGGCATGATTTGGGAAGCAAAGCTATGGATAGAGGTACAGGCATAGATATGTACATATGTTAATACATTAATTCCTAAAAATAGAGGTATTCTTCAGGACCAGGGGTGTGAAGGGCGATACTGGGAGAATAGAGGGTGAGTGGGTTGGAAAGGGGGATCTGATTACAAGGACCTCCTCCCTCGGGGACGGACAACAGAGAAGTGGGTAAAGGGAGACGCCAGATATGGCAAGATATGACAAAATAATAATCTATAAATTATCAAGGGCTCATGAGGTAGTGGGGAGCGTGGAGGGAGGGGAAAAAAAGAGGACCTGATGCAAAGGGCCTAAGTGGAGAGCAAATGTCTTGAAAATGATTAGGGTGAAGAATGTACGGATGTGCTTCATACAATTGATGTATGTATATGTATGGATTGTGATGGGAGTTGTAAGAGCCCCTAATAAAATGGTTTTTTTTAAAAATAGAGGTATTGGACCATGTACATACAATATGGCAATACACTGAAGTTATGGACAGACATCCGGTCTCTGTTCATGCCCTCCCTCAATGCAAGAACATCTTATTCTAACAACCTGGAATTCTTTGATGCTCACCCTCCTGGCACAATTGCTGAAGACAAAATGGGTGCATAAGTCGGTGTGTTGAAGAAAGCAGATGGTGCCCAGCTATCAAAAGATCTAGTGTCTGGGGTCTTAAAGGCGTGAAGTTAAACAAGTGGCCATCTAGCAGAGAAACAACAAGCCCCCATGGAAGAAGCACACCAGCTGTGCGATCATGAGGTGTCGCTGGGACCAGGTGACACGTATCAGAACACCCCAAACAAGCAAACAAAACATATTGTGAGAAGGAGGTGGGTCAGAGCAGAGACCCAAAGCCCATCTGTAGACAATGGGACATCCCGTCACATAGGGGTCACAGGGAAGGTATGAGTCGATCAGGGTGCAGGAAAGCACTGATGAAACACACAGTACTCCTCTGGCTCCTTTAGACTTCCTCACCCCCTGCTATCATGACCCTAGTACTGCCTTTCGCTGTGGGCTAGACCAGAGCATGTGCACAGGTACAGCTAAAACATAAGAGCTCACAAAGCACGGAATCCAGGAACAGGATTTGGAGTAGCAATACCAGGAGGGCAGGGTGAAGGTGGGAGAACAGGAGAAGAAGGGGGAACCTATCTCAATGATGGACACACAACCACAACCCCCACCCCCAGGGGGACAAATAACAGAAACCATGGGGGAAGGAAGACAGTGGTCAGTAAAGATATGAAAATAATTATAATTTATCAAGAGGCCAAGAAGGTGGGGGGGGGGCGCTGACAAAAAGGGTTCAGTAGAAAACAAATGTGCAGAAAATAATGATGGCAACGTATGTACAAATGTGCTTGATACAATTGATGTATGGATTGTTACAAGAGCTGTAAGAGCCCTTGTGGTTTTTTTTTTTTTAGTGAGAGAATGAGTGAGTGAGTGAGTGAGAGAGTGAGAAAGTGAGTGAGTTTGTGAGAGAGTGAGTTAGGGAGTTAGTGGGAGGGTGAGTGAGTGAGTTAATGAAAGAGTGAGTGAGTGAGTAGGAGGGTGAGTGAGTGAGTGAGTGAGAGTGAGAGAGTGAGGAGCCCTTGTGTTTTAAAGAATAAACACAAAAAAAGAGTAGTGGCAGACAAATTACAGACATAGTGATATGTTTTTGTGGGGAGTGATCACTTTGGGCAAAGGACCTGAATGAACAAGTCATAAAAAGATGACACTGGACTGGCTAATGGACACATGAGGAAATGCTTCCATTCATTAGCTATCCAAGACATGCAAGTCAAAGCAACCAAGAAATATTAATACCCATAACTTTAGCTCAGTTTTTTAAAAACTGAGAAGAATAAATGCTAGAGAGGGTGTGGAAAGATTGGAACTGTAAGTCACTGTTGGTGGGTTTGGAAATATACACACTGTAGAAAGCAATATGGCAAGTCTGGGGCACCAAGTCTTGATGACAACAAACCTGCATGAAGCACTGAACTAGCAGAAAGGTCTGTGGGGCAGGCACCAGTCCTAGCTATGTTGTCCCCTTCCCCAGAAGAATGCACTATAGACGACAGCACTGGAGATACAGCCTGGGGAGAGTGACAGGTCAGTGCTCAGACCACATGAGAGCAAACTAAAAGGGAGAGAGAGAGAGAGAGAGAGAAAGAGAGAGAAAGAGAGAGAGAAAGAAAGATATCATCCTGGCTCATCAAGCTTTGAGAACAATATTCCTGCTTGGAGCAGCCAGTGCACAGAGAGGATCAAGGGGGGACTGGCCCCACCACGAGACATGACACCCATTACTGACCCACAGGGCTACAGGAGACAGCACTGAAGACACCCATGTACACACACACACAAGAGGAAAACAGAAAGAGCACAATAGCGAGGAGAGCAAAGCAATGAAGTACCAATAAATCCTTAAAATAGCCCTCAGAATTGGTGAGTAGGATGTGGCACTTCACCATATCTGGTTGGAAAGCATTCAGAAGGGTCAGCAGACAGACCTAGAATTATTTATAGGCGTTTTGGGTTTTTTCCCCTTTCCCTTTTTCTCATATTTATTCATATAGGATAGGCAGAAGAACCAGTCCCAAGGAGAAAACATAGGAGCCTATGGCTCCAAGGGGACATGGGAGAAGAGGAGGTGGGAAAAAGGGAGGGGGAACAAACAAACCCAGGGACAAGGGAACAATAAGAGATCTAGAATCAATGGTGAAGAGGGTGTAGAAGGGGTTTAATCAAGTGCAATGTAGCTGAGAGAAAGTACTGAGAGTCAAATGAAGGTCAAATATGATAGTCAGACAGGAGGAAAGTAAAATTAATACAGAAAGAACTAGGAGACAAAAGACATTTACAGAGGTATAAATATAGGCATGGGCATATGTAAATATATTAATATATAATGATAGAAATATAGGTCTATGTATATATATTTAAATGCTAAGTATTAAGGTAGCAGACAGGCACTGGGTCTCTATACAAATATTCCCTCAATGCAAGAACACTTTGCTCTAATAACCTGGCATTTTGTGATGCCCGCCTTGCTGACAAATTGCTGAAGTCGAAATGGGTGCATAAGCAAAAGTGGTGAAGAAAGGTGATGGTGCCTGGCTATTAAAAGATATAATCTCTGGGGTTGTAAAGGTTTGAAGCTAAACAAGTGGCCATCTAGTAGGGAAGCAACAAGCCCACATGGAAAAAGCAAACCAACCTGTGTGATCATGAGGTGTCTACAGGATCAGGTATCAGGCATCAGAAGACCCAAAGCAAACAATCATATAGATGTCAATGAGAAGGGTGGGAGTGGAGACCCAAAGATCGTCTATAGAAAATTGGAAATTCCCTCACAGAAGGGTCACAAGGGAAGAATGAGACAGCCAGGGTGCAGCATAGCACTGACAGAACACACAACTTTCCTCTAGTTCTTTAATGCTTCTGTTCCCCCACTGTCATGAAACCAGTTGTACCTTACAAATCTGGCTGGAATAGAGCATGCATACTGGAACAGATAAGCACTCCTGACAAATGGAATCCAGGACAGGTAAACCCCTCAGGAATAGTAATGGAAGTAGTGATACCACAAGGGAGGTGGAAAGTGGCGGGGGGGAGAAAGGGGAAATACAGGGAACTGACCACAATGATGGACTTATAGTTTCCCCGACCCCCACCCTTCTCCAGGGGGTGAACAACAGTAACGTGGGGGAAAGGAAACAGTGGGTGGTGTAAGATGTGAAAATAGTAATAATTTATAATTTATCAGGGGTCCATGAGGGTGGGAAGGATGGAGGGACGGAGGGAAAAAAGAGGAGCTGGTACCAAGGGCTCAAGCAGAAAGAAAATGTTTTGAAAATGATGGTGGCAGCCTATGTACAAATGTGTTTGATACAACTAATGTGCAGATTGTTATAAGAGCTGTAAGAACCCCCACCACCCCACCATAAAATGATTTATTTTTTAAAAAGGAATAGCATATGACCCAGCAATACTATTACTAGGCATATACCCCAGAAAAAGATGAGACTGATCACAAACAGTTCACAACAGCAAGAAGATGGAAGCAGCTTAAACCCCCATCAGTAGAAGAGTAGATTAAAAAAAACCTTTGTTATATACACATAATGGAATACTACACATCTCTAAGAAACAGTGATGAAACTATGAAAATCCTCCTGGCATGGAGGTATCTGAACACCATTATGCTGAGTGAAGTTATTCACTCACCCAAATGGCAAATGCTGTGAGTCCACTGCTGTAGGAATAAGCAACAGGACAGGCACAAGCTCAGGCTTGCAGGACATCCAGTCTACCGGTCAGCGTGGCCAGGCAGACTGGTAGAGAGCCTGACTGGTGCTATACACAATTCTGACTCGGGGAAACCCTTGCAAACAGAGAACTGCCCCTGTAGTTTTCCCGGGCTGTGACTCTCTGCAGGAGTAGAGCCTCATCTTTCTCCCATGGAGCCAAGGTGGCCGACCTGTCGGTTAGCAGCCCAATGTGTAACCCACTATGCTACCAGGAATCTTATGATGTGTTTCACCATACCCCAAATCATTTTTTACCTGTTTCTTGGAACTTAGACATTCTGTAGTTCAATTTGTTTCCATTAAAAAAACAACTCCTTGTCCAACATTTAAAAATATTTGTTCTGCTACATTCAAGCTCCCTTTCTTCTTGAATTGAAGCTCCATCTTTCTCTCATAGGCTTGTGAAGTATCTATCTTCCTTTTAGCGATAACTTTTTCAGACTAGTTGGTTGTGTGAACATTCTACTCTTGAATGACCTTAATAAAGGTTATAATTCATGGATTATGTGCTTTTTTCTTGGTGGGGTGAGTTCCTCCCACCCCAAATTTGCACATCCTAGGCTGATGCCAAAGTCTTTGTTTTATTTTGAAAAGTTTATGGAAATTAAGATCGTTCTTTTTCAGATGGCCTATAAGATTCTCTGGTTATCTTATTAGACTTTTGGGTAACAAAGTTTGGAGAGGAAAGTTCAGTTGATCTATTATCCTGGCATATAGCATAGTTCTTTACAAGTTCTTCATTAGACTAATTATTAAACTTATGCTACCTAAACTAATAGCTAAACTTTTTTCAAAGTCCCAGATATCCACCATGCAGACTGAAATATGATGATTAGCTTCTAGAATGGCTACCAGATTTCTTCATAAAACATACTCTATAATAGGATTAATTAAGTTGGACAGTTTAAGCTATTTCCTTAAGAAAATATCTCCTTTCAAGGAAGAGATCATCATTTAAATACAGCAAAAGGAAAGTTGAATCATTAAAATTAATAGAATTTACTATTACTAATAAGTTGTATACAAGGGAGTATGTAGAATAGTCTCTCTGAAGAAAGCAAAGTATTATCTCATAGCTGCTCTGAAGGCTGTATACCAATTAAGGATTGGTTAATTCTCCAAAGAGAATCTGAAATATAGTTTTGGGAGAGCAAAATATATCCACTCTGGATTTTTTTGTCCACAGACAGCCCTACGGAGACCGATAGGCAGTGCGCCAGAGGCCTGAAGGTTCAGTTCATCTTTTCGCCTCTCGCTTTCCCAGAAGAAAAAAACAAACCAAAACAAAACACTCTCAGATAAAACTCACTTCAGTTGTTCTTACAGAAGACACATTATACTACTGAGTTAATTCTATTCTAAGTTAGAAGGGTTACTGGATGGATGAACACATCAACACTTGTGGTGCTTTAAACATAACTATTTTGAAAACAAATTCAAAGCAATTTAGTATAAAGAAAAATATATCCAAATGACTACAAAAATTTTTTATTCATGCTGGGGTTTTTTCTTACAGACAAGAAAAAGTAGTATTATTCAGTTTAGAAAGATATTGCTTCTAGAATTTCTGACAGATCATTCTCAAAAAATTGTAAGATCACAGGGCACAGGGCTGTTAACTCTAAGAACTCCTTACACCACACTTTCTTTAAGTAGGGGGATCATATATGCAATTGTTGTTGAGACATTTGATAAATGAACGACACATTAGCTCAAGATGTTTGTGTTGCTGTTAACTGCAGTCACGTGTGACTTATGCAATCTCATGCATTACAGAATAGTACAGTTCAGAAGGGTTTGCTTGCCTGTCACCTTAACAGATGTCCATTGCAAGGCCTTTGCTTCTGTGGCACCACTAGGTGGGGTCATCCTCTGTCCTTTCGATTAGCAGTCAAATACAATTGGTCCCATCTAGGGGCCAACCGAGATTGAAGTTGTCAAGGATTTTTGTCTTGCTTGGATCCACAGATCAAATAATGCTTTGCATTGGGCAAGTCTGCCTCACAAGATCTCTTTAGAATGTTAAACAATAGGGATGTTGCTTTAAAGACCTAGGTACACCTGACCCAAGCCATGACCTTGAATACGGAACACCCAAAGAAGAACCTATGCATTCGGATTGTGCATTTGGTGAAGAAAATTGGAAGTACCACGGGCCGCCCAAAGGACAAGCAAATCGGTCTCAGAAGAAGTGCTCCGTAGAGGCAAGGATAGTGAGACTTCATCTTTCATACATTGAACATGTTGTTAGGAGAGACCTGTCTCAGGAGGAGAACATCATGATTGGAAAAGTAGAAGGGCAGCAAAGGAGAGGACTTTCCTCAAGGAGACGTATTGACACAGTGGTTGAGCAACAATGAGCTCACGCGTAGGCACAATACAGAGCAAGAGCATGCAGTGTTTCATCCTGCTGTGCATAGGGACGCTATGGTCTGGAACCGACCCAGGGCCGCTTGACAACATTGGGAGCCTATCAGTTTAAGGGAAAAAAGTGCAAACTGCATTTTGTGTAAAAGTAATCACTATTCTAAGTCAGAATAATATATATGTGATGAGATTATTGTTTTGTAAGGCAACTTTACCAAAACTATATATTATTATGTTACATGTAAATATATATCTTACATTTATAAATCATGTTATAGAAACACATTCTGTTCTTAGGCTTTTTTCTGTGCTCTAATGTGTAAATTAGCATCTTTATGCTAAATATGGAATCTTACTGCTAAATATGGAGTCTTCTTCCAATTTAGCTACTTAACCAAAGATGGCTTCAACTGGATTTTGAAAAAATAGCTGTATGATGTCCTCGGTGGCTAACCAGTTTAAGGGTGTTTAGACGAGCACTCCCACTATTCTATTCCTCCTGTTATCAGCACATTACCAGCCCATCAGCCTTTCAATAACGTCATATTAATTGTTAGCTCTCCGAGCTGATTGCATCACAAAGGGCTTGCCCCAGCCCCACTCTGGGAATTAAATATACGGACAAAGGCCAGACAGCTGGACCTCTGCATCAATGTGACATCCGTTATTTGCTGCATACTTCAGTACAATTTGCTGCCACAGGAGGGAATTGTGAGCATCCTAGCCACGTCCTTAAGGCCCAATTTTAAAAATATCAAAAGTCCTCATTGTTGAGCTTTAAGTATTCCACAGTGCATAACAACTAAGCATATAAAAAGGAAACAGTATTTAATGAAGCTAGAAGGGCTTTGTACCCTGCAAGGTATGTTTGTGCGTCGGAAAATGGCAAGCACTGAGTAGAACCTTGGCAAAGAATTGAGAGGGTCTATACTTACTCAACGTGGATGCCTTTCCCCCCAACTTGGTTTCTTAATGTTTTCCTTTCCTTCCTGTTCATTACCTACGCAAACTTGATTCCATTCGAAATCAGAATGCACCCCAAAAGGCTCATGCCTTTACTTTGACTTCCTACTTATAACCGTTTGAACAAAAATTTATATACAAAATAACTGATGTATTGGAAATATAACTCTCAAGAGTGGAGGTTGATCAAATGCAACCTAGCGGAATTTTACTATACTAATCGTAAATAACATATACTTGCGAACATGAGGGTGAAGTTTTAGGATATTTTTGTTTTTCCCCAGCCTGAGAATCTGAACTTTTAAAATTATATCCATTTTATGGCTTTTCAAGATGCTGCATCTAATGCCCTTTAATTATCTTTCAGTCCCAGGATTTTCTCGTGAAAGCCCCTTGTGGAATAAGATTATATACTTAAAAAGATGACATTGAAAAAAAGATCGAAACTTATCTCCCAAATAACTCAATTTGATGATCTGCCTGGCAGCAAAACCTGAATTGAATTCTATTTAAGCCACAGAATCAGAAAATTACACAGTTTAACCTTAACACGATCAGTCAAATTAGCTTAGTCCTAAAAGACCAGGACCTGATAGTGGGTGAGAAGTAAACTACATTATGAGAAGGGCAACAATAATAAGGAAAATAGAAAATTATAATTACAATTCTAGAATAAACTTATAATTTACAAGTAATCAAGCTTTGTATAAAAGGTAGATAGCTCATTTTTTTCATATCACAGGTAAACAAAGAAATAATAGTGAAGACAACAAAAGGTTAATGAACTTTTAGAGGGACTGAAAATCTCTTGATTTTCCCTAAGGTTCACGAAGGGCAATGGCACTTCATTCAAATTTTGCTGTAATTTTCCTAATATAGGGGATGCACATGAAAAAGGGTTGTTGTTAGGCTGATTGAAAATATTAAATTTCATTTATAATTAGGGTTGGAGGATATTCTAGATAAAGTCCAGGAACATCCAGGTCCATTACATTGACTGCACTCCTCGTGTATTAGGTGCAGTTTGTCCTTTATTTCCCAAGTTCCGTTATTTTGTCTAGTTTTAAGGGATGGTCTTCAATTAGTTGTGCTATGTTTCTTCTTGCTTGGTAAGCAATTTTGGTCAAACAAGGAATGGCAGAGTTCCACAATTAGATCAAAAGATCAATCCTAATGTACCATTTTCTCCTCACCCTCCTGCTGTAATAAAGTGGCTGAAATTCTCCAGGGGACAACTCAAAATCCAAGGACTGATATTTCTAAATTAGCTGACTGCCTGACCTTGCTGGTAATTGCGTTAGTTTATCAATGTTCAACACAATTTATTACTCTCCAATATGTACCAAAGTGTTTATCTCCCAACACTAACAATATTAAAAAATCTAAGCCATTTATTGCAGCACAAAGAGGCAGCCTTTCATTAGGGAAAAACATAAATTAGAGGAAAATGTCACACCATCTGCTTTAGTCCGGGAGAGTGGTAACTCCTGAACGGGGAAGGAGGGCAATGTCCTTTGATTTGCTAGCTCAATGCATGTAAAGTCTGCAGGTAGAAAAAACAAATTTGGTGTCCATTTGTGTGTGATGTGGGAATGAAGTGATTCTTTTGGCATTGCTACAATTACAGTTTCATTCCAAGAAAAAAAGAGACATTGATAAAACCTATTGAAGTATTTAAAAGTAATTTAGGTACTACGGATAAGATCTCACTTTGAATTGGAAGACAGTGCATTCTGACTGGGAAAAGCATTAAATTCGTGAATTTTGTTTTAGGATGAAGAAAACCAACAGCACTCCTCCATCACCTCCATTTTAATCACTTGATTATGTATTATTTAAACCTGTTTGATTTAGGTAGTGAGAATTCTGTAAATTATGACAAAACTGTATATCAGACTAAAAGTAAGATTTTATTATAGTTTTGCTTTAAACATACAGTGGACAAGGAAATGGAGCATAACCCGTCTACGAGCAACTTTATAACCCACTCAGGTAGAATTTGGTATGATAAAGATCGAGCTGTCCAACTTTAAATAATGAGCTTCCTTTTATCTACCTTACTCTATTTCTGCCCCATGAGACCCACACTGTTCGCTCATGTTTCTTCTCAGATGAAACAGAGGATAAGAAACATGTAGTACATATCCATCCATCCACTTCCCAGTCCTGCGCCAGCCTCACAATTGTTGCTATATTTTGAATCCATTGTTGCAACCACTTTATCAATCTCTCTTGTTGAGAATCTTCCCCCTTTTTTGTGGACCCTCAAATTTCCCAAGCATGATGCGCTTCTCTGGGGATTGCTTCTTTTTGATAACAAGTCCAAAGAGCTTCCTGAGAGAAAATCTCTCCTTCTTTGCTTCTAGGAAGCATTTGAGCTGTACTTCTTTCAAGACATATCTGTTCGTTCTTCTGGAAGTCCATTGCATGTATGTTCAATATTCCTCGCTCACACTGCAATTCAAAGGCATCAATACTCCTTAAGTCATCCTGACCCATGGGCCAGCTTTCACGTGCACCTGAGGTGCGTGATCTAAGGGACACCTCAGTTCTCAGAGGAATGTCTTTGATTTTAAGCATTTTACAGAGGTCTATTGCAGCAGATTTGCCCAACACATTACTTTGTTTGATTTCTTGACTTCTCCTTTCATGGACATTGGCTACGGAGCACAAATTAAATTCTTAACAATTCTATACATTGTAGCTCATATTATTTTTATTTTATTTGTAATAGTTAGTGCTCTTTCTAAAGCAGATTTCTTTTGTTTGCCACGGGCCCACTTCAGTGATTTTAAGAATAAAATCCATTTGGTGAGAGAACCAGGAGGTCTGACCTTCTCTATGCAATTTACTTCCCATAGCACTTTATCTTAGGAAAATATTGTTTTATTTAAATGATGAAGTTATTGAAACTCTTGTTTTCTAAAAGCCATAACTTCCCTGAGTGCAGAATGTCATTTATGTTATATTATTAACATGAATGCACCCATGGTCATTGAGTCTATTCTGATTTATCGCAACCCCATAGGAAAGCATAGAGCTGCGCACAGGGACTCTGAGGGCGTCATCTTTATATGGATGCAATCTGCCATATTTCCCTGTGCAGAAGCTGGTGCATTTGCACCACAGACCTTTGGTTAGCAGTTGAGTGCTTAATGACTGTGCCACTAGGGTTCCTTATATTAACACGACCAACTGCAGATCAAGAAATCCCCAGCATATGTCCACTGTAGGTGTTGCTTCAGCTGATCTACACAAGTAATTTATTGTATTCTTGATTTACATTAAATATTCATTGAGCACCAATACTGAAATATATTCTGTTCTTTGCACTTCATGTACACTCAGATTCTCTCTAATTACTGGGGAAATACAATTAATAAACAGTTATCCATTTTAATACAACTTTACTTAAATGTTTGATTAGCTTCAAATCCTTTCATTTAAAATGAATAGCATTACTTTCATTAAGGTAAAAATAAAGGACAAAGCAGAGAGAAATGATTTTGAGCAATAAAAATCACACATGCTCTAATATGAAAGAAGCATGAAACATTATGTCACATGAAATAAATGATTAAAAGAACCTCCAAATTAATAATGAATGAATTTACTTATATAAAATGATAAGATAAAGCACATGCAGAGAGATCAAAGTTTGATAGTGCTACTATGGATAGGAGCATGAGGAGGGGATTTATTGTGGTAGAAATATCACAAGGAGTATAATATTGACAAATAGGATTCAAAACAGGGACACAAAGATGGTTGAATATTAGAAATATCATCAATATAATCTGCCATGTAAACAAGACAAAAGATAACAACAAAAATAACAGCTACATGATTTTAACAAACACAGAAAAAGGATCTGATAATATCAAACACTCATTTCTGATAAGGGATTAAAAAACATTTTATTGGCACTTATCCACATATCTATCATATAAAGAAGAGTTGTATAATCATTACCACAATCAATTTTAGTTCATTTTCTTTTTCCCTGGACTTATTTTTATTTATGTGATTATATTTTTAATTGTGACAATAATATACACAATAAAACATTCTCCAATTCAACATCTTCTGCATGTATAATTTAGTGATACTGATTGTACTCTTTGTGTTGTACAACCATTATTAATATTCTTTTCCAAATTATTCCACTACCATTAATATAAACTCAATACCCTCTGAACAAACTCTCTTCTTCCTTCACCCATGGTAACCAAGATGGTAACCAATGGTAATGTTTGGGTTCTTCTTCTTCTTTTTAAAAATAGTTTACTTATATATTCACATATCATACACTTCCATAGTTAAATTACTTTTAAAAAGAGTCTTCATTATAATTGGTTCTAGTGCCCCTCCCCGCTCCTATATATATTGTTTGCTCTGATAAGGTAAATTTCTCAACACAATAAAGATCCTATATAAAAAAACAACATATTGTGCTCTGAGAAAAAAATTTAAAGCATTTCCTTTGCAAATGAGAACCAGATAAGAATGACAGTTGTCAAAATTCCTATTCAATTGTTATGGAAAATCTTAGTCTAAGCCATTAGAAAACAAACAGAAACCAAAGGAAACCACATTGGCAAAGAAGTGAAAATCTCACTTGTTGCAGATGATATTATTTTATATGTAGAAAATCCTGAAGAACATAATGTCATCCACTTTAAATAAGGAAATTGTTGTAAATAATTGGAAGATTCGGGAACATGGTAGGGTACAAGAACAACATACAAAAATCAATGGTATTCCTGTATATTATTATTAGAAAGCTCAGAATAAGAAATCGAGAGAAAATACCATTTACAATAGTCATGCAGAATGTGAGGTACTTAGGAATAATGTTAACCAGAGAAACAATACACTTGTATAAAGACAAGTGAAGAATACTCTTGCAATACACCTAAATATAGCTACGTAAGTGGAAGAACATTCCATGTTCACAAATGAAAAAGTCTTAACATTCTGAAAATGTCAATACTACCACTAACAATCTATAAATATAATGTAATTGGAATCCAAATCCCAATTTAACTTTTTAAAGATATGGAAAAAAATTAAGGACCAACTCTTGTATAGGGCAAGGAGCCCTGGTGGCACAAGAGTTATGAGAGCTGGGCTGTTAACCACAAGGTCAGCAGCTCACAACCACCTACCGCTCCGCAGAAGAAAGATGAGACTTTCTACTCGACAGGTCTCCCTGCCCTACAGGGTCATTATGGGTCATGATTGACTCAATGGCAGTGAATTTAACTATATCCAGAGAGGGAAGAAACCCAAGATAGACAATGAAATTCTTAAGAACAAAAAGGAAGCCACTCACGACCTGACCTCAAAACCTGCTACACAGCCGCAGTAGTCAAAACAGTGAGGTTCTAGTACAATGACATATGCATAGATCGATTGAACAGAACACGAAACTAAGAAATAAATGAATTTACCAACAGAGGAAGGGATAGTAGTAATATGGTTTTAGTAGAAGAACCAAATCTGGGGATCACATGGTAGAGCTTTGCAAGACCAACGACTTGTTCATAGCAAATACCCTTATTCAAACACACAAACAATGACTATACACTTGGCCTTCTCCAGATGGAATACACAGAAACTAAATCGACTATATCTGTGGGAAGAGACGATAGAGACGCTCAATATTAGCAGCTGAAACCAGGTGGTATAGATCCCAAACTAGTTAGATGCTAGTTCAAGTTGAAGTTGAGTAACATTTAAACAAGTTCAGAAGAGCAAAAATATTACCCTGAATCTATCCCATCTGAATTTTGAGACCATATCAAGAACAGACTTGATGCATTGAACACTAATAACAGCAGACCTAATGAGCTATAGAAGTATATCAAGAACATCATTTATGAAGCAAGCAAAGGGTCATTAAAAAGACAGAAGAGAAATAAAAGGTCAAAGTGGATGTCAGAAGAGATTCAGAAACTTGTTCTTAATCATAGAGTCACTACGGAAAATGGAAGAAATGACGAACCAAGTAGTTGAACAGAAATTTTCAAAGGGTAGCTCAAGAAGACAAAGTAAAATATAATGAAATATACAAAGACCTAGAGCTAGAAAACCAAAACGAACACGCTCAACATGTCTTAAAGAAAAAAAATTCAAGCATTAGGTTGCAATATTGAATGATTTGATGGGCAAAAGAGTGATCTTTTGTAGGAAGTCCAAAAGTAGGTGGAAGGAATACACAGCCATTGTGCCAAAAAGCATTCGTTGATATTAAACCATGTCATGAGGTAGCAGATGCGTAAGAACCAATTGTGTTGAAGGAAGACATTAAAGATATACTGAAACCTTAGTCAAAAACAATTGATGGAATACCAAGTGAAATGTTTCAACAAGTTGAAGCACAGGAAGCACTTACTCATCTCTGCAGAAATTGGGAAGACAAGTTACTTGGCCAACTGACTGGAAGAGATCCATATTTGTCCCCTTTCCACAGAAAGTTGACTCGTATTAAATTATATAGAAATATCATTAATGTCACATGCAGATTAAATTTTGCTAAGATTATCCAAGAATGGTTGTAGCAGTACATTGATCAGAAGCTGCAAGAAGTTCAGGCTGGATTCAGAAGAGGATGTGGAACAAGGGAGATCATTGCTGATGTCAGATGGATCGTGGCTCAAAGCAGAAAACACCAGAAAGATGTTTATTTGTATTTGGTTGAATCGGCAAAGAGATTCAACTGTGTAGATCATAAATTGTGAATAGCCTTGAGAGATTTGGAACAGTCAGCAAACTTCTTGGGGCTCATGTGGAACTGGTACGTGGATCAAGAGAGAGTGGTGTGAACAGAACAAGGGAACACTAAAACAGAAGAAAACAAACACTGCCTGAGTCCATGCTGACCGTAATGACCCCTTGAGGGTGGGTTTCCAAGACTGTAACTGTTTTTAGGAAAGCCCAGCCTTTCTCCCAAGGAGCTGCTGGTGGATTCAAACTGCTGACCATGCTGATTCTAGCCCAAAGTGTAACCACTACACAACCATGGTTCTATAGTTTAAAAACCAGAAAGGTGTGGGCCAGAATTGTATCTTCTCATGATAATTATTCAATCTGTATGCAGCGCAAATAATCAGTCTTGGTTAGATGAAGACGAATATATCATCAAGATTGGAGAAAGGCTATTAATAACCTTTGATATGCAGATGGTACAACCTTACTTGCTGAAAGTGAAGAGGACTTGCAGTACTTGCTGATGAAAATCAAAGATTGTAGCCTGCATTCTGGATTACCATTCAATGTAAAGAAAACCCAAATCCTCACAACTAGATCTGTAGGTAACATCATGAAAAATGGATAAGACATTGGTTTGCATGTATTCATAATCAATCAATGCTCATGGAAGCAGCAGTCAAAATGTTGCCTTGGGTAAATCTGCTGCACATGACTTCTTTAGAGTATTGAAAATCAAAGATGTTATTTTTAGGACGAAGGTGCATTTATTCCAAGCCTTGGTATTTTCAATGACCTCATTTGCATGCGAAAGCTGGGCATTGAATAAGGGAGACTGAAGAAGAATTGATGCATTTGAATTGTGGTGCTGGCAAAGAATAATGAAAGTACCAAGGACTGCAAAAAGGTCAAACAAGTCTGTCTTGGAAGAAGTACAGTCAAATGCACACAGTCCCCTCTGGAGACAGTTTTGGTAAGAGTGATCCCTAATTAGTCACTTCTCTCAACATGCTGGTTTGATCAATAATTGCCAGTTAGCCCTGAAGACTAGTGAACCAGCCTAAAAACCAAGACTTCTACAGAGCCCATATTTAATTATCTGCTGACTTTGGCCCCTGTTGGTTACCTTGGATTACTATGGTTTTGAAGCAGGTATGTGGGGATAACTCTGTATTCAGAGTAAAAGAACAACAACAAAACCCCAACCAATAATAACTTTTTGTCTTGGAAGCAGCAGTCAATCTCTGCACACTTGTGGAAATAGGAGAACAATTACACCATGCACAAATGTGGATCTGGAGGAGCTCCTGGAGGAGAAGAGGTTCACCAATCCTCCCACGACTGAAATTGCAGAGAGGATCTCCAGTTATTTTAAGTGAGTGACTGGGAAATTATATAGAGATGAGGAAACACTCGCCGTCATTCAAGTGCTGGCCATCACTCAAGGTGTGGCTTGAAAGAACATACCAACAAAATGAATGAAAAATCAGAAATGACAGAACAACTTCAAACATAAATACAAAAGGCAAACACCAAAATATTAGGACTAGACAACATTATGAGAGATTGAAACAGCAAGATATAAACACCAGGATTAAGAATCATTGATCTTGATGATGAATCTCTATAAAAAAAATACAAGAAGCTTGGATTATAAAAATGGCCAGAAACCCTGAAGATAATCTAATAATGCTATGGGGTAATGGCAAAGGGAACAACAAACGTCTGAAAAATGTCCTAGAAAATAAAGAAGAAACAATAACTACTGAGAAAATAGTTAATGAAATATTAAGGGAGAATTTCCCTAATATAACAATGAACATAAAATAACTATGCAGTAAGTCCACTGACCACCAAACAGAATTGACTCTAAAAGGAAATCACCTTGATATATGATAATCAAACTGTCTAATATTAAAGATAAGGAAACAATTCTTAAAGTAGCACAGAAATGAACAATTACATATAAAGGCCAAGCAATCAGGATAATGTCAGATTTTTCCACTGAAACCATTCAGGCCAGAAGACAATGGAATGATATTCAAAATACTGAGAGAGGAAAATTGCCAATCAAGAATCCTACATATAGCAAAATTATCTATCAAATATTAAAGAGAAATAAAAATATTTTCAGATAAAGAAAAACTAAAGTAATGTAATAATAACATGATTGCCTTTACAAAAATAATAAAAGGTATTGTATGGATAGAAAATTTATAACAACAAAAGACAGAACCTAAAGATATTTATTAGAAAAGAAACTATTGTGAAAAAATTTTTTATTTAAGCAATACTTAAAGTGAAATGGAACTAAATAAATTAAAACCAGGAATCATAAACTACATTCAGTGATAAAGAGAAAAATAAGCAAACAAATAAATATTTGAACTGAGAAGATATCGAATCATTCACAAAATATAAGAAACTTTTGAAATTGGAAAGAAAACCGAAAAGCAACAACTTACAAAGAAAAAATTAAAACTTAAAAGAAACAATGATGAAAACATTTAAACAGAGACGAAAACAAAAAATAAAACAAAAAAGAGTAGCATGAAAACAACCAACAAACAACAGAAGCACAATATGAAAAATCACCATGAAAACTAAAACCAGTAACAAGATAAAAACACATAACATGGTGACATCAACAAACCATATTTATCAATAACAACACTGAATATAAATAGACTGAATAAAATAGTTAAAGGACAAAGCCTAACAGAATGGATAAAAACATGAAGCCTGCTTACAAGAAATTCATTGAGCTATAAAGATAAGCAAGACTAAAAATCAAAGAATGAAAAAAATGTCAAATTAACAGCAGCCAAAAGAAAGCTGGAGTAGTAATATTAACCTCAGATAAAATAGACATTAAAACTAATGATATAATGAAAGAAAAGAAGGTCCCTGTATAATTATGAAAGCTTTAATTGAACAAGAAACCATAACTATAGTTACTGTATACATACCAAATGATAGACCATCAAGATACATTGATCAAATTCTTATAGAAATGAAGTGACAAAGAGATCATAATATGACAATACTAGAAGACTTCAATACATCACTTTCAACTAATGACTGATCAACTAGGAAGAAAATAAACAAATTAAATAATACTATCAACTCGATCATATATATATAATGCTTCTCCCACCCAAAATTCATTTCAGTTTCTTCTGTAGTGCCCATGATAGCTATTCTAGAAGAGATAATATTTTAGGTCATAAGGCAAGCATCAATAATTTAGAAAACATTGAGTTAAATATAAATCTTTTCAGATAATAATTCTATAAAAATTAGAGGCTAACCATAGAATGATAAACTCCAAAAACATCAATACACAGAAACTGAACAACACTTTACTCAAGAACCATTGAGTAATTGAAGAAATAAGGAACACAATTAAAAGGTTCTTTGAAACAAATAAGAACGAAAATACATAACATTAAAACCTTTGGGACAAAACAGTACTCAGAGGGCAGTTTATAGCAATATATACACACATCAATAAAGCATAAAGAATTAAAGCAAAAACTGTAACACATTGACTATAATAATTGGAAAAAGTGCAGCAAAACAAACATCAGCTACTAAAAGAAAAGAATAAAGATCAGGGAAGATGTAAATGAATCAGAAAATAAAGAAACGAGAGGAAAAAAATAAACAAAAGCTGGTTCTTCAAAAAGATTACACAATTGATAAAGCACTAGTAAATCTAACAAAGGAAAAGAATAAGAAAAAATTGTTGAGTAAGAAATGAATATTACAACAGGACCAAATGAGACAAAAATACAATCATACAATATTAGAGAAAATATATTACAACATATTTGAAACAAGAAATGGCTAGATTTCTAGAAATGAATACTTTACCTAAATTACCACAGAATAATGCAGAAAATCTTGATAAGCCTATAACATGAGAAGAAATTGATTTAGTCATAAAAAACTCCCAACATTAAAAAGTCAAGGTCCAGATGGTTTCACTGGAGATTTTTTTCAAACATTTAGACAAGACTTAATACAAATTTTATATACACAATTCCACACTATATAAATGAACAATATATTACTAAACTCATTTTGTGAAGCAACTATAACCCTGATACCTAAACTAGGAAAAGGCATTACCTGAAGTGAAAATTACAGATCAACATCTCTAATGAATTAACAATATCTCTAATATTAACAAAATATTAGCCAACAGAATTTATCTCTCAAAAAATAATACATCTTGATCAAGTGGGATTCAAACCAAATATGCAAGGATGGTTTAATATTAGAAAAAAATCAATGTAATTCTTCACATGAACAAAATAAAGGAGAACCATACATTTATATCAATCAATGCAGAAAAGTCATTCGATAAAATTCAAAGTCCATTCTGATAAAAACACTCAATGAAATAGGTATAGAAGGGAATTTCTTAAATTAATAAAAGCCATTTATGTGTAACCAATAGCTTGCCTCTCAATGGAGAGAAATTGAAATCATATCCTCCTTGAATGGGAATTAGACAAGTTTACTCTTTATCACCACATATATTTAATCAGATAAGCATAAAAAAGATACAAAAGTTATCCACAGTGGCACAGCAGAAATAATAATCTGTTTATTTGCAGATGACATAATTCTATATGTAGAAAATCCCAAAGATGCAATTAAGCAATTGCTCGAACTAATGGAAAAATTGAGCAGTATATCCGACTATAAAGTCAATTTACAGAAATCAGTTGTATTCTTGCATATGAAGGATGATGATCCAGAAAAAGATATTAAAAGAAAAATACCACTTACAGTAACTACACAAATATAAAATATTTAGGAATAAGTCATACCATAGATACAGAAGACTTACACAAGAAAAACTACAGAAGCCTCCTTCAATCACCGAAAGGAACTTACCCAAATGGAACAAGTACCATGTTGCTGGCTAGGCAGATTAAACATGGAGAAAATGTCAGTGGTACCAAAACTATTTCACAAATTCAATGACTTTATGACCCAAAGCCCACCACAATTTTTCAAAGAAATGAAAAACGATTCACCAACTTTAAATGGAAAGGGAAGAAATCTAGGATAAATAAAACACTATTAATAAATAAAAACAAGCAAAAGGCCTTTCACTAAAAGGCCTTAAAACTAAGGCCTTGGAGTGAAATGCCACCTACTTTGTAATTCCCACTATAGAGCTACAATATTCAAAGCAGCCTTTTACTGGTACAGTGATACATATGAAGGCAACCAGAAATACAACCAAGTACCTTTAGTCACCTAATTTTTTTTTTTTTTTTTTACATTTTTTTTTCTTCTTTTACATTTTATTAGGGACTCCAACAACTCTTACCACAATCCATACATATACATACATCAATTGTACAAAGCACACCCATACACTCCCTGTCCCAATCACTCTCAAGGCATTTGCTCTTCACCTAAGCCCCTTGCATCAGGTCCTCCTTTTTTTTTTTTTTTTCCCCCCCCTCCCTCCCTTTTCCCCCCTCCCTCATATGCCCTTGGTAATTTATACCTCGTTATTTTGTCATATCTTGCCCTATTCGGGGTCTCCCTTCCCCCCTTCTCTGCTGTCCCTCTCCCAGGGAAGAGGTCACATGTGGCTCCTTGTAATCAGTTCCCCCTTTCCAACCCACTCACCCTCCACTCTCCCAGCATCGTCCCTCACGCCCTTGGTCCTGGAGGTATCATCCACCCTGGATTCCCTGTATCTCCAACCCTCCTATGTACCAGTGTACAGCCTCTGTCCTATCCAACCCTGCAAGGTAGAATTCGGATCATGGTAGTTGGGGGGAGGAAGCATCCAGGATCTGGGGGAAAGCTGTGTTCTTCATCGATACTACCTCACACCCTAATTAACCCATCTCCTCTCCTAAGCCCCTCTGTGAGGGGATCTCCATTGGCTGACACTTGGGCCTTGGGTCTCCACTCTGCACTTCCCCCTTCATTTAATATAATATATATATACACATACATATATACATATACACATAAATACACATAAATACACACACTTATATCTTTTTTTTTTTTTTTTGCATGATGCCTTATATCTGGTCCCTTGGGCACCTCGTGATCGCACTGGCCGGTGTGCTTCTTCCATGTGGGCTTATTTGTTTCTGAGCGAGATGGCCGCTTGTTCACCTTCAAGCCTTTAAGACCCCAGACACTATCTCTTTTGATAGCCGGGCACCATCAGCTTTCTTCACCACATTCGCTTATGCACCCATTTGTCTTCAGCGATCCTATCATGGAGGTGTGCAGTCAATGATATGATTTTTTGTTCTTTGATGCCTGGTAACTGATCCCTTTGGGACCACTCGATCACACAGGCTGGTGTGTTCTTCCATGTGGACTTTGTTGCTTCTGAGCTAGATGGCCGCTTGTTTATCTTCAAGCCTTTAAGACCCCAGTCACTATCTCTTTTGATAGCCGGGCACCATCAGCTTTCTTCACCACATTTACTTGTTCACCCATGTTGGCTCCAGCTGTTGTGTCGGGAGAGTGAGCATCATAGAGTTCCAATTTAATAAAAGAAGGTATTCATGCATAGAGGGAGTGTTTGAGTAGAGGCCCAAGGTCCTTCTGCCACCTTAATACTTGACCTATAAATATAGACACAAAGATCTATTTCCCCAACCTCCTATATATATTTGCATGTACATGTCGTTGTCTAGACCTCCATGAATGCCCTTTGACTTCTAGCTCTTTCCTCCATCTCCCTTGACCTTCCTCCTGCCCTACTACCATGCTTCATTGCCACCTGGGCTAGAGTATACCTCTTCTCTAAGCAACCTTACCCTTGATCATTTCCCACCAGGCCTGCCACTCCCCCTTCTCTACCCTTTGGGGTCCCATGTTTTTCACTTGTCCCTGGGTTTGTTAACACCACTTCCTTACCCCCCCCTACCTCCCACCCCAAGTCCCCCCGGAACTGTCGGTCCCGTTGTTTTTCCTCCAGATAGTTCATCCAGCCTGTCCTATTCAGACAGACCTGTGGAGTCACTAACATGCACGAAAACTAGACAGAGGAACACAAAGCAACAGTATATAACCAGACAACAAAACAACCAAAACAAACCACTGAAAAAGAACAGAACAAAACAGTTCGCAAGAGAAAAGCTTGTAGTTAGTTCAGGGATCTTTGCTGGCCCTTAGGAGCGTTTTCCAGTCCAGTCTGTTGGGGCACCACGCCCTGACCCCAAAGTCCACTTTCAGCATTCCCTGGGGACCTTGCCACTCCATTCCCTTGCTGTTCCGCTGCACTCCCCCAGTGCATTGCCTCGGTGTGGTGGGATCAGGTCAGGTGCAATTCCCACACTGTGTCTCCGGTTCTGTCCCCTGTATCGCCCTTAGTCACTGAGGGGCATCATGTCTCATAGTAGGGCCAGCCATGTTGTTCTCTCTGTGGACTGGCTGCTCTACTCAGGAACATCATCCTCACGGCCTGGTGGGCCAGGCTGTGCTCCACTCTCTCCTCCTGCCCCTTCATCTGCTCCCGTGTGCTCTGATCAAATATGTCCATCTCCCATAGCTGCAGGGTCAATGTCGTCCTTTGGAACAAGTTCTTTTCGGGGGATGGGCAGGAATCCACTTAATTTATGGTGCTGGGGCCTGCCTCCCAGACCTCTCCACCGGTTCCGTCCTCCACGCCGGGATAATGCATTCACACCTTGCGACACTGGGTTGAAGTCTGGTCCCACTTTCCCTGTGGAGATATAAACAATACCCTCCCCTTGGGTGGATTAATGCCCCATTTCTGTCATGCTGATTGTACTTACCTCAGGGGACTCATGTTGTACCTGTCCCTTTGGGACTGGCTTACCTCGCTTAGCATAATTCCTTCCAGCTCTTCCCATGAAATAACATGTTTCATGTGCTCATCGGTGCTTTTCAGTGCTGCATAATACTCCATTGTGTGTATGTGCCAAAGTTTGCTAATCCACTCGTCTATCGATGGAAACTTAGGCTGTTTCCAAGTCTTTGCTATTGTGAATTGTGCCGCAATAAACATTGGAGCGCATATGACTGGTCGTGTTTTATTTGCTGCTTCAACCGGGTATATGCCCAGTAGAGGGATGGCTGGGTCGTAAGGTAGATCAATTTCCATTTTCTTTAGGTATCGCCAGATTGCTTTCCACAGTGTGTGTACAAATCTGCACGACCACCAGCAGTGGAGGAGGGTTCCTATTTCACCACAGCCCCTCCAACACTTGTTGCTCTCTGATTTACTGATCTGAGCTAGCCTGAGGAGTGTTAGGTGGTATCTCATGGTTGTTTTGATTTGCATTTCTCTTATGGCAAGGGACTTCGAGCACTTTCTCATATATTTATTGGCCATATTGATCTCCTCTCTAGTGAAAGTTCTTCTCATTTCTTTTGCCCACTTCCTTAGGGGGTTAACTGTTTTCCTCTTTTTGCAGGTCATGATGGTGTTGTAGATTTTAGTAATGAGCCCTTTGTCTGACGTGTCATTACTAAAAATCTTCTCCCAGTCTGTGGGTTGCCTTGTCACCCTCTTGGCAAAGTCTTTCGAGGTGCACAGGTGTTTTATTCTTATTAGATCCCATTTGTCGATTTCCAGATCACCTGTGTGTGTCCCCTTCCCTGTTGCAGTGAGCCTATGTGCTCCCTGGGCCAGTGCTCTGAGATTAGTCCCGATTCCCTCCTTAATGGTCCTGATGGTTTGGGGTTTGACTTCTAGATCTGTGATCCACCTTGAGTGTATTCTTGTGCATGGGGTGAGGTAGACGTCTTGTTTCAACTTTCTACATGTGGATATCCATTGTTTCCAGCACCACTTATTAAAGAGGGCATCTGCTTCCCACTTGACGTTTTTGGGACCCTTGTCGAAGATCAGTTGTCTATATGCTGATGATTTTACTCCTGGGCTTTCTATTCTTTTCCACTGGTCTGAGTGTCTATCATTGTGCCAGTACCATGCTGTTTTGACCACTGTAGCTGTGTAGTAGGCATTAAAATCAGGCAGGGCGAGTCCTCCAATTGTGTCCTTCTTCTTGAGGAGTTCTCTGCTAATTCTGGGTTTCTTCCCTCTCCATATGAAGTTGGTGGTCAGTTTTTCCAATTCTTTGAAGAAGGTTGATGGTAATTGGATTGGTATAGCATTGAACTTGTAGAGTGCTTTAGGAAGAACTGTCATCTTTACTATGTTCAGCCTACCTAACCATGAGCAGGGGAGCTTCATCCATTTGTGAAGGTCACTTTTGGTTTCCTGTAATAGGGTTTTATAATTATGCTTATAAAGGTCTTTAGTATTTTTTGTTAAGTATATTCCTAGGTATTTCAGTTTGTTCTTGGCTACTGTGAAGGGTACTTCCCTCTTAATCGCCTCTTCCATGGCCCTGTCCGATGTGTATAGAAACCCTACCGACTTCTGTTTATTGATCTTGTATCCTGCTACCCTTCCGTATTCCTCTATTGCTGTAAGTATTCCAACTGTGGAGTTTTGGGGGTCTTCAATGTATAGGATCATGTCATCTGCAAATAACGATAGTTTCACCTCCTCCTCTCCCAACTGGATCCCTTTGATGTCCTTCCGCTGTCTTATGTTGTTAGCCAGAACCTCCAAAACGATATTGAATAGAAGAGGGGACAGG
Organism: Tenrec ecaudatus; assembly: GCF_050624435.1. Classification (NCBI taxonomy): domain Eukaryota; kingdom Metazoa; phylum Chordata; class Mammalia; order Afrosoricida; family Tenrecidae; genus Tenrec; species Tenrec ecaudatus. The sequence goes on along the minus strand of NC_134540.1, from coordinate 111,965,770 downwards.
GGGCATCCTTGTCTTGTACCCTTTTTCAGTGGTATTGTTCTTGTCTTTTCTCCTTTGACTATGATGTTGGCTGTTGGTCTTTCATAGATAGCTTGTATGAGCTTGAGGAACTTACCTTCCAATCCTATCTTCATGAGTGTTTTGATTAGGAATGGATGCTGGATGTTGTCAAATGCTTTTTCTGCATCTATGGATATTATCATATGGTTTTTATCCTTTTTCTTCTCAATGTGGTGTATGATATTGATGGATTTTCGGGTGTTAAACCATCCCTGCATCGCTGGGATGAATCCTACTTGGTCGTGGTGAATGATATGTTTGATGTTCCTTTGTATTCTATTGGCCAATATTTTGTTAAGGATTTTTGCATCTATGTTCATTAGAGATATTGGTCTATAATTCTCTACACTTGTGGGGTCTTTTCCCTGTTTGGGTATCAAAGTAATGCTGGCTTCGTAAAATGAGTTTGGGAGCTTGCCGTTCTTTTCTATGTTCTGGAATACTTTGTGGAGGATCGGTGTCAGCTCTTCCCTGAATGTTTGGTAAAATTCTGCTGTGTAGCCATCTGGCCCTGGGGCCTTTTTCCTTGGTAGGTTTTTGATGACACTCTCTATTTCTTCCTTCGCTATGGGTTTGTTGAGGTTCTTGATCTCTGTCTCAGATAATCTAGGGATAGATTGTTTTTCTAAATATTTATCCATGTCTTCCAGGTTTCTGAATTCATTAGAATACAAACCTTCATAGTACTTTGTGATTATCCTTTTTATCTCATTGGGGTCTGTTGTTATTGCCCCCGATTCATCTCTTATCCTGGCTATTGATGATTGTTCCTTTCTATCTTTGGTAAGCTTTGCCAGGGGAGTGTCAATTTTATTAATTCGTTCATAAAACCAGCTTCTAGTTGCGTTAATCCTTTGCATTGTTCTTTTGTCTTCCCACTGGTTTAACTCCGCCCTGATTTTTATTATTTCTTTTCTCTTGCTATTGGAGGGGTAGTTCTGTTGACTCTGTTCTAGTTGTTGGAGGTTTTGTGTTAACATATCTGTCATACGCCTTTCTTCTTTTTTCATGTATGCATTCAGTGATATCAAGCTACCTCTGATGACTGCCTTTGCAGTGTCCCATAAGTTTTGATATGTTGTATGCTCGTTCTCATTAGTTTCTAGAAATTTCCTGATATCCTCTCTGATCTGGACCTTAACCCATTCATGTCGCAGGAGATCGTTGTTTATTCTCCAATTGGTGACCCTTGCTTTTCTGGGTGCCCTCCTATTAATCTCCAGCTTTATGGCATGGTGGTCTGAGAAAGACGTCTGGATAATATCTATGTGTTTGAATTTACTCAGGCTGGCCTTGTGCCCCAGCATGTGATCTATTCTTGAGAAAGATCCGTGTGGATTGGAGAAGAATGTGAAACCTTTTGCTTTTGGATGAAAGGCTCTATAGATGTCTATCAGGCCCTGTTGCCTAATTACATTGTTTAGCTCTCTGGCCTCTTTGCTGAGCTTCTTTCCCTGTGACCTGTCTTTCTCTGATAGTGGAGTGTTGAAGTCCCCCACTATTATTGTTGTTTCCGTGATTTCTTCTGTCATTTTTTTAATAGTTTGTTTGACGAAATTTGCCGCACCATTATTAGGTGCGTAAATATTCAGTATGCTTATTGCTTCCTGGTTTACTGAGCCTTTGAGCATTATGTAATGTCCCTCTTTGTCTCTTTTTATGTTTTGGATCTTGAGATCCATTTTGTCGGAGATTAAGATAGCCACTCCTGCCTTCTTGGAGTTACCATTTGCTTGGTAAACTTTCTTCCAGCCCTTTATTCTCAGCATATGCTTGTCTGCTTGCTTAAGGTGTGTCTCTTGCAGGCATCAGATTGATGGGTTATGTTTTCTAATCCAATCCTCCAGCCTCTTTCTTTTAACATATGAATTGAGCCCATTTGTATTCAAAGTGATTATTACAATCTCTGGCTTCATGGTTGCCATATTCTGTTTTGTGTTTTGGGTCTTTGCCTATCTTCCTTCATATCAGTGTACTGCGTTTGAGTGGAGGGTTTCTATCCTGTCCTCTTTTCCATCTGAGACCGTGTTGTCCTGGTGCGTGTTGCTGGCATGTTGGCTTCTAGATGGAGATGGGCTATATGGTGGTCTCCTGGAGGTTCTAGTTGGAGCTTGATCTTCTGGCCATAGTGAGTCAGCCAGTATGTTCTGCAGGGTCGGGTGACTTGCAGTATATTTTTTGAGTTCTTCCTTGTCCTGGAAGACCCTTATCTTACCCTCTATCTTAATGGATAACTTGGCAGGGTATAGGATTCTGGGGGAGGCATTTTTATCTTTCAGAATTTGGAAGATGCTGCTCCATTCTCTCCTCCTCTTCATGGTTTCAGCTGATAAGTCTGAGCATACCCTTACCTGCGCTCCTTTGTATGTGACTGTCTTCCTTTCTCTTGATGCTCGTAGAATTTTCTCTTTTTCCTCTAAGTTGGATAATTTTACAATTATATGCCTTGGCGTGTTCTTCTTGGTGTTTAGCTTAGCCGGCGTCCTCTCTGCTTCCTGTATGAGAGTCGGATTCTCCTTTGTTAGGTTGGGGAAATTTTCTTCCAGGAATTCCTTTGCTATCTTGGCGGTCGATTTGTGTGTTATGTTGTGTTCCGGTAGACCGATTATTCGAATATTATTCCTCTTCATAGCATCTGTCATTGATCTCAGGCTGTCTTCTGTTTCTTTAATTTTCCTATCTGATTGTTTTTCTCGCTTGCTTCGTTTGGTTTGAGCATCCTCGAGTTCACTGATACGGTTCTCAGCCTCCTCAAGCCTAGATATAGCTTCTGTGACCTTTTGTGTGGCCTCTGCTACCTCCTCTGTTAGTTTCTGCAGTTCCTTTTGGTGGATAGTATTCATCCCCTCTATTGTGGACTTCATCCCCTCTATTGTGCATTTCATCCCTTCTATCGTTGCATCCTTATTTTGGTTTGCTTCTCTTAGCTCCTGTATTACTGCAAGCAGAGTTCTGAAGATTTCCTTTTGTGGCTGATCTATATCTGTTTCTTCTATGAGTGACGTTAGGTCTGTTAAAGTGCCTCGTTTTTCTGATTTTTTTGTTGGGAGTGATGTGGTCTGTTGATTTTTCCTTGATCCTTTAATAGGCCCCATGCTTCTGGGAGACAGGAGTAACCTTATTGTGTGGAGGCTCAGGCCACTGTGCCGTCTCCTGGGGTGGCTGGGGCGGGCTGCGGCAGGCTTAGGGCTGGCACTGGGGACCCAACAGGGCCCCAGATGGTGAGAGCTGGCTGGAGCTCACTGACGGCTCCTCAGGGACTGCAAAGCCGAGACTGCAGGTGGAGTGTTTGATCTGCCCGGGCTGTGAGCGGGGCCCCTCCGATAGCTGTGCAGGCAGCTGCGGGACACTGCAGGGAACAATGGTGTTCGCTCTCCGCCCTTTTGGCGCGAAACCGCAGGGGGTAATGGCGCTGGCAAAGGAGGCTTGGCGCGAAACCGCAGGGGGCAATGGTGCCCTTCCTCTGCTCAGGCTCAGAGTCGCGGCCGCCGGGGTCCCCGCAGCACCCTGGGGAGGGCACCTACTCTTGTGCCTTGCGCAGGGGGGGGGGCCCCTTGGTGGGCAGACTCAGCAGCGCGGGGCGAGGCGCTCCGCGGAAGCTCAGGGTCCGGGACAGGCGCGGGTTGGGCTATGGCTCCTGTTGGCGGGAAGTGCTCAGCGCAGGGTCCCCGCCAGGAGTGGAGCTGGCGCTAGGCTGCCAGGGGCTGGCGGGGGCGGGCGGGGGTGGGAGGCCAGTGCACGGAGGGCAGGTGGAGAGGTCCGCGGCAGCGGTGCGGGTGGATGGTCCCTGTGGGGGTCGCCAGACAACCCGCGGGTCCGCTCCCCTGAGCTTGGATGAATGGAGGGAGGGACGTGGGCCCGAGGGCAGATCGCTGCCCTGTGGGGAGAGGGGAACTGCGGGAGAGGAAAGCTTCTCTCCCAGTGGGGATCCGCGATAGGGAGTGGGGAGTGGGCCGCTGGAGTAGGCAGGGCAGGCAAGTGGCTCTGGCCTAGGCGCCGGGTTTGGGGATGGAGCCTAAGCCGGTCGCCAGTGAGCTCACGGCAGCTTAGTGGCCAGAGATGTCCCACTAGTCCGGTCCTCTTTCACCTAGACCCCTGCTCCGGACAAATACGTGGGGTAGGACTGGGGTGCTGACCCAGGGGGATATTTCACTCACCAGACTCTTACTATTCAGCTACCTGGTCGCCAATCCCGCTTTGTTTGGAGGAGCTCTCAGAGTATGCGGGTGTCCCTGTCGGCCATCTTCCCCAGTCACCTAATTTTTAATAAAGTACTAAAACATATTGAATGGACAAAAGATAGCATTTTGAAAAAATGGTGCTGGAAAATTGGAACTTCACCTGCAAAAGAATGAAACAAGACCCATACCCCACAGCAGGTACAAAAGTGAACTCGAGATGGATCAATGATCTAAATATAAATCACACAATTGTAAAGACAATCAATGAAAAGATAGAGGCAATCTTAAGACCCTTAATACAAGGCATAAACACACTACTGAACATAATGAAAAATGTCCACACTTTAGAAGACAAAATGAAGAACTGGGACACATCAAAAGACTTCATCAAAAGACACCACAAATTAGGGAAAATATTCAGTAATAATATATCATATCAAGGGTTCATTTCCAAAACTACAGAAAATGACATCTGCACAAGAAAAGTACAAAAACCCAGTCAAAAATAAATGGGCGGAAGACATGAATAGATAGTATAGCAAAGACATCTAGGCAACCAACAACCATATGAAGATCATTGACTATGTTTCTGATCATAGAGAAACACAAATTAAAACAACAATGAGATATCATTTCTCACTAACACTTTGGGTGAAATTCAATATAGAGAAGATGTGGAGATGTAGGAACTCTTTCACATTGTTAGTGGGACTTTATATTTTAACAACCTCTATAGCGATCAGTATACACTGTCCTAAACAAATGTAAACACAAGTACTTTGTGATCCAACATCTCTACTGGGGATATACCCTAAAGAAATCAAGAACACAACATGATCAGATATATGCACATTTATGTTTATTGTAGCATTTTCAATGAAAGCAAAAACATGGAAATGACCTCAAACCCTGATTATAGAGGAATACATAAACAAGTTCTGATTTCTTCATACTACAGAATGTTATGCAGCAATAAGAAGCAATGACGACTTCCATAAGAACTGCAGAACATAGACAGAATTAGAGTACATTACACTTAGTAAACTCAGTTCATATTACAAAGATAAATATTTAATATCACTATTGTTATAAAGGAAAACAAAGAAGACATGGTTTATTCACCAATATACAAGATTTAGATGACTATGAGGAGGCCAGGGATGGGGTGGGAACAGGGAGAAGGAGGGATGGGTGGGTGGGGGACCATATATGGAGGGTCTCATAGGATATTGTTGTTGATTTCATTTCTTGAGCTGTACTGTGTAAAATAGTGGGTTAAATGGCTTTAAAATAAAGGAGGAAATGTAAATAAGAGCAACCATTGTGAAAAACAATATGACACTACTTTAAACAACTGGGAATAGAAATTCTGTAGAAGCCAGCAATACTGACTTAGTATACACCCTAAAGAAATAAGAGACATAGAAAGAACTGACATACGCATTCTTAATTTTATTGCAGCAAAGTTCACAAGAACATGAAGATGGGAACAACCCAAAAGCTCATCAGTAGATGAGGAAACTTTTGTACCTACATACAGTGAAATATTATCAATTGCTAAAAAAAAAAACAACCCCAAAACAATGATGAAACCAAATCATGAAGCACCTCATGAATGGAAGGGCTTGGAACATATTGTGATAAGCGATATTAGTCAATCACAAAAAGACAAATATTGTATAAGATCACCACTTTAAGAATTAAAATCAAGACAATGACTGATACACCAAAGCAACATACTTTGGAGGTTCCCAAGAGAGGGAGGGTAAAGATGGAAGAAGCATTGGCCAAGGTTGACAGGTATTGACTTGAGTGAAAGGGAGAATAGTGATCCATAAGAAGGAGAAGAGAAACCAGGCTGGGGGAGTTGTGGGGGGAGCGGTGTGTAGGATAGAACACAGGAGGGTTGGTTGATGAATGGTTTGAACTGTTGAATGCAGAGTTGATGATGTGAAATGTAAGCGCCCCCCCTACCTAATTCACAATAAAACACATTTATTAAACATTTTAAAGTATACATAACATTGAGTAAGGGTAAGTTTTCACAGTTCATTATAACAATTGTTGTCAGTACGTTGTACATTTGTAAATCAAGTAGATAAATGTTGTGTATAGATATTTTATCAAAACAAAAATATTAGCTGTTTTTTGTTCACTTGTTGTTTTTTTTTTTTTAGTTAGAGTGGGTGTTTAACCTCAAATATAGATAGGTTTGACAGAGGATGTTTGTAAATGGGTATTTACTCTTGCTTCTAATCTGTTCATGAAAGTGGTGGCTCATAGAGGGAGCAAAGCTATGCAAACTTCTAATACATAACCAAACACCATGAGCAAATGAGTTGCTGAACCTGGAGGCTCAGGCCAGTAGGCTCAGGAGACACCAAGGTCAATTCACAACATAGTCCACAATGACAATGTTCTACATTCTACTTTGGTGAGCAGCTACAGAGGTCTTAAAAGCTCACAAATGATGATCACAAAAGTTGCAACTATTGGTCTTTCCTGTGTGGGGAAAGAAAAATGAAGAAAATCAAATAGATGTGGAAAAATGGGTCTAGTGCGTTACTGGGCCATGAAAACACCATTCTCTACAATGAGACGCCAAGAGCTCGAGGGTGCTTTGTTACAACCACTGACTGCCCTGCAAGAGATCACGTTAGAAGATCTTGCATAGAAAGGGGGAAAATGTGAAACAAACATGTGAAACAACAAAGGGAAACAAGCGGCCATCTAGCTCAGAAGCAACAAAGCCCACATGGAAAAAGCCTGTGTGACTATGAGGTGTCAAAGGAATCAGGTGTCAGGCATCAAAGAACAAAAAATCAAATCATTGTGAATGAGGGGGAGTGCAGAGTGCAGACCCAAAACCCATCTGTAGGCAACTGGACACCCCCTTACAGAAGGGTCGAGGGGAGGAGATGAGTCAGTCAGGGTGCAGTGTAGCAACGATGAAACATACAACTTTCCTCTAGTTCCTAAATGCTTCCTCCCCACACAGTCCCCCACCTCCCACTATCATGATCCCAATTCTGGCTTACAAGTCCCGCTAGACCAGAGGATGTGCACTGGTACAGGTAGGAACCAGAAATACAGGGAATCTAGGGCGGATGATCCCTTCAGGACCAGTGGTGATAGTGCTGATACTGGGAGGGTGGAGGGAAGGTGGGGTAGAAAGGGGGAACCGATCATAAGGATCTACATATAACCTCCTCCCTGGGGGATAGACACCAGAAAAGGTGGTTAAGGGAGACATTGGACAGTGTAAGATATGACAAAAATAATTTATAAATTATCAAGTGTTCATGAGGGAGGGGGAGCAAGCAGGGAGTGGAAAAAGGAGGAGCTGATACCAAGGGCTCAAGTAGAAAGCAAATGTTTTGAGAGTGATGAGGCAACAAATGTACAAATGTACTTGACATACAATGGGTGGATGTATGGATTGTGATAAGAGTGTACAAGCCCCCAATAAAATGATTTTAAAAAATCAACAGCAGAAAAAGGAAAAGCTTATTGTTTGAATCGAGCCTGGTGGAACTGTTGCTGTTTCCCCGGGACGCTATGGTTCTTACTCACACTTTGGGTCTGAAAATGAACTCACTCTTAGGGTTCAGTTTTCAGACAAACAGCAGACTGGTTGATAAGAAGAACAATAACAGATAATGAGGTATTCAACCTTTTGAGATGAAAAGGACAAGACAAACACAGTTCAGAAGAGCTACAAAAGAATGAGGGATGAAAACAGGAGACAGGGTGGAAGTGGAATAAGTGATATTACATTGTGGGGATTACAATCAATGAGCAGAAATAAAATGTGTACAGATTAAGTGGAAAACTGATCTATCTGTAAATTTTCATGTAATTCACAATAAAGGTTTTAGAAGAGAGAGAGGGAAATGAAGGGGTCCCTATAGAGGAAGCTTATGTACAAGCAAAAATTTCATGGTGTTTGGGAACTGGGTTTGGGGGCTTAGAATATGGGTTCATGAGACACCACTATTAATTGCCCAAATAGTGTTTTTGTTCTACCTCCTATTTACCTGTGTAGAGACTTGGATCTTAAAGGCTTGCAAGCAGACTTCCCAGGCACACCCAATAGTTTCTATGCTTCTGCAGCATTGGAGAACAGGAATAGCTTATATACCACGTGGCTAATTGCCTTTATGAACCCCTGCCTCTCTTCTATGAAGAAGAATTGAATGCCCTTGGCTACCATTATTGAACCTTTTGATAAAAGAGTCCATACGAGAATTCTGATCAGAAGGACAAAATTGCAGAGAGAATCTTAAATTCTCATGGCCTCCAGACTTCCAGAGCCATGAAGGGTGGATAAACCTGTGAAACTAATACCCTAGCATCACATATATCCATGATGTCTTTTTAGATTCAAATACTAATTTATTGTAGCTAGTAAAAATGCCTTCCTTGAGCATTATGGTCTTTTAAGAACTATATAAAGCCAAAAAAACAAGGTTCCTCAATGCTGACTCATAGTGAACATATAAAGGATTTCCAAGACTGGGAAGCTTTATGAGAACAGACAGCCTCATTTTTCTTCTGCAAGAACCACATACACAGGATCATTTTGTCAACAGCAACTTGCAAGCTTACAGGGCAGAAAGCTCACGGTAATGCGAGAGGTACAACTCACAAGACGAGGCTGATAATGGTTGCCTAATTTGAAGAATCAATATCACTGAAGTCTAACGATAGGAACGGTTGTGTGTGTTCCATTGTGTATATTCTCAACAGTAAAATAAAACCAATACTGGTCAGTGTAAGCATCTTTTCCTATGCATTTTAATTGATCTATCTATCTATCTATTTATACATTTTACCCATTTTTCCTTTTATTTCTTCATTCCTTTTACAGAATCAGTTTGTGGAAGCTATTCCAGTATCAGATATAATAATTTTTGTATTGGTCAGGACTTGGAGTTGGCAACAATTGCTTAACCATTCAGGAGTCTGCTGACAGTGGTTGGGCTGTTCACAGAATCCAGGGAAGGCTTCAAGAAACAGATTTGAGCTTGTGTTTTCAGACTGGACATTGGACCTCTACTCAAGTACTCCCTCAAAGCAAGAACACTTTGTTCTACTAATCTGGCATTTTGTGATGCTCATCTTTCCTGACACAATCACTGAAGACAAAAAAAATGGATGCATAAGCAAATGTGGTGAACAAATCTGATGGTGCCTGGCTATCAAAAGATTTAGCATCTGGAGTCTTAAAAGCTGAAGGTAAACAAGTGATCATCTAGCTCAGAAGAAACACAGCCCACATGGAAGAAGCACACCAGCCTGTGTGATCATGAGGTGTAGATGGGACTATGTATCAGGCATCAAAGACCCAAAACAAAACAAAAAATTCATATTGATGTGATTGAGGGGGAGGGTAGAGTGGAGACCCAAAGCCCATTAGTAGTCAACTAAACATTCTCGTCAGAAGGGCCACAGGAAGAGACAAGCCAATCAGGTGTAGTATAGCACCGACGAAACACTCAACTTTTATCTAGTTCTTTAATCCTTTCCCCACCCCTAACCCTCACTATCCTGATCCCAATTCTACCTTACAAATCTGGCTAGGCAAGCACATGTACACTGGTACAGATAAGAACTGGAAACACAGGCAAACCAGGATAGATAAATCCCTCAGGACCAATAATGTGAGTAGCAATATTAGGAGGGTAAGGGAAGGTGGGGTGGTAAGGAGGAACCAATCCCAATGATCGACTATAACCCCCTCCCAGGGGAATGAACAACAGAAAAGTGGATAAAGAGAGACAGCAGTTGGTGTAAGACATGAAAAAAAATTTTATGAATTATCAAGTGTTCATGAGGGAAAGAAGATGGGGGAAGGGGGAAAAATTTTGAGAAGCTGATATCAAGGGCTGAAATAGAAAGAAAAGACTTTGAGAATGATGAGGGCAATAAATGTAGAAATGTGCTTGACACATGGACGTATGTATGGATTGTGCTAAGAGCTGTCAGAGCCCCCAGTAAGATGATTTTAAAAAGAAGGTGGTGAGCTATTAAATATAGAGCAAGCCGTCCAAAAGAACTTGGGCATGATGAAAACAGATGCTCACTTCATATTTTATTTTGAATCCCAAATATTTCCCCCTTTCTATTATGTCTGTGTTTCTGATCATCAAAATTAAATGAGCAAACTTTGCTTCTCTCCCTTTATGTTTTCTGAATTCCTTGCCTTGTTGTAGAAGTCCTCCACCATTTAAGGTAGCAATTTTAATAGTGAAAGTTAATTCTAATAGAGAATTTATAATATAGAAGTTTGTTTCTTTATTTTTACTGCAAACATAAAGAGATAATGGGAGCACAAAGTAAGCTCACTACGTTCTAGTGTCTCTGTTAAAAGCTCTAAATGCATTACCCCACTTACTCTCCACAACTCATTGAGGTAGGGACCTTTATGAGGAATCTTAGGCTGAGAAAATTTAAATAACTTTCGCAAAGTCATGGATTCTGTATATGGATGAGTCAGTATTTCAACCCAGTTGTTTCAGACTCCACAACCTGTTCTCCTTTGATTCATTCGCTTTAGAAAGCGTTTCCTGTACAAGACTACTTTCTTGTGTTCATATACACAAATACTTTCTATTCTAATATTTACTATTCTACGTTCCATTCTGCATGTTAGTAACTATCAGCAAGCAAATAGTATACTATTCTACGTTCCATTCTGCATGTTAGTAACTATCTGCAAGCAAATAGTAAGCACTGCAAAATTCGGGATGGTTTGTCCTTGTGTTGGGATGCTAACCTCAAGGTCAGCAGTTTGAAACCACCAGTCATTCCTTAGGAGAAAGATGAGTCTTTCTTCTCCCAGAAAGAGTTACTATCTTGGAAACCCACAGGGGAAATTCTAGCAAATAGATGGCAGTGAGGTGTTATTTTTTTACTTATGATGACTCATTTATATAACAACAGAATACTACACAGTTTATGTCATCTCCATCCATGATCACAGGGAATTGCACAATAATCTGCTTTGGTTCATAAAGTTTTCACTGACTTATTTCCAGAAGAAGAGTGACTGGCCTTTATTTCTAGTCTGTCATAGTGTGGAAGCTTCACTGAAGCATGGGTAGCTCTGCAGGTATATGAAATACCATATCATAGTAATACATAAGACCCACAGGATGAAAAATTAACACATGGGTAGCTTCTAATTATCCCCTTTATTTACTCATGGTCCTTTCTGCCGCTGCTCCTACATTGGAATGCCATTTTTGTTAGCCCTATTCACATTCTATGCTAACTTAGCTTAAAGCCTCTATCTTAGGTGTGTTAGGGGAGGGGGCTTTCTAGAGAAGCAAAACCAGTGACGCTTGTATATGTTTGTATATAGAAAGAGATTCATAACGTGAAATGGCTTACGCAGTTATATAAGTAGGTTAGTCCAGTATGGTTCAAGTCAGGCTTGAACAAGTCCTTGGTTCAAACCTGGGAGAAAGATGAGACTGCATGCTTCAATAAAGATGGACAGTCTCAGAAGCCTTAAGGAGCCATTCCACCCTGTCAAAAAGGACCATTATGAGTTGAAATCCATTTGATGACTGTGAGTTTTGGTATGGCTTTTCTATAACTTCATAGAATTCTGGCAATAAGCATTTTGCCATCCAGTTAGAGGTGAATACATGTATAAATTAATAAGTAAGGCCAGGTTGAAAGTTTGAGCTTAATCTAGCCTATATGATTTTATATCACCCCACATAAATTTCTTTAAGGCTGAACCATTGAATATATTGATATACTATGTATGATAAAAGAATATTTGTATTTTTATGGGAAATCCGTTGCAGCTGTCCTTTAGGTGTTATGAAAGATAATTGTTTAGTTTTTTCAAAGTGTATTTTTTTCTATTTAATCTCTGAAACTGTGGGGCTATTTCCTATACTTTTTTGTTTCTGTCATATGGTTTAGCCTTGTGCAGAGTAGGGACTCGCTTAATGGTAAGTTGATAGAATAATTATTCCATTTATAAAGACTTCTGCAGTACATTACCTGAGCAGTGTCTATTTCGATATGACTATGGCTATGACCTTCGTGCAGTTCATTAGCAAATGAAAAGTATGCTCATTCCACAGGAGGAAATGAGAAAATAAAAAACGTGGCTCTATTTGTAGTGCCATTACTGTCTTACCATTTGATGAAGAACAAATTCTTAAACTTTTAATGCTACCAGTTACCTAGGACTCTGATCTCAAGGGCTATTGCAATACCAAAATCCTGGGAAGGATATTATAATAACCTTAACCTATTTGAAGGGATAAAAATAGGCCTCAAATGAGAGAACTCATTGACCAGAATTAATTAGTAGCAAAGGGGATTGCTGTCTTTAGAAACTCACAAACAAACAAGTGGACATGAAAGCAAACTAGTAATTTGTAATCATAACAACTCCCAATGAGATCATCATCATTTACTGATAAGGACATTGAGATGGGGAAATTTTAGGTTATTTGAACCAACAATATATCTAATAAGAGACTACTGTCTTATTATATCTTATTATATGAAATAAGGTCTACTGTTATTTCTCTCTCTTTCCCTACTGTTCACATATCCCCACTAGTCTTTTTCACCTTTTCCGTTTTGAAATACTGGTGGTAGGATGTCTGGTTACATAATATCTTCGTTGATAGGGAAAAGGGAAGTAGAGTTACACTGACCTGATGAGACAGAAGAATTGGAGAAACATATTAATAAAATTGTTGGACATTGTTTCTTTTCTTACATCTAATGTACTTTTACTGAACCCCTTCCCTGGGCGGCAGATTATGCTTTGTCCTGGCAATGGAGACAAAGACCAGAATAGCAGATTCTCTGCCTGTAAGAGGGTTCCAGCTCATTGGAAGAGACCCCGCATGAGGAAGGGACAAAGTAGACACCTGCAGGTCTTCTCATATAGGGTCTATGAGGGTTTCAGCCTAGCTGAAACAAAATCAAGGGGAAATTTTGTATGTTGAAAATTTTGAGCTATGCAAAATGGAGGGGAAGCAAAGCATTTAAGCAGGAGACTCTCTTTAGTTGATTTTCTTTCATAGCAATTCCATGTGACAGAGTAGAGCTGTCCCCATGGGATTTTCTTGGTTGTAACCTTTTGGGGAACAGACCACTGGGGCCTTTTCACGAGGTGGTCTGAACCACCAATATTTTTGGTTAGCAATTGGGTCCTTCGCCATTTTTCTCAGGGCGAGGGAAAGCTCTTAGGGCCAAACTTGTGTTTTGGAAACGATTCACTTTGATATTATGGAGGAAAAGTAGATTAAAGATAAGAAATGGAGATTGAAGAAAGAATGAAAATGCTCTGGGTTTAGGGAGTTATTGTGAACTAGAAGCACTTTTGTTTTGGCAGGTAAGTGGGGAGATGATACGTTGTGAAATTACTCATTGTATAAACTATAAATTATTCTTTTTTCGTGTTTATATTAATTGCTGTCTCATTTCACCCACTTTTCTACTGTATGTCCCCCTGGGATGGGAGCCATACATCAATCATTGTGATCAGTTCCCCCTTATTACCCGCCCCCCCCCTTTACCCTTACCATCCTGGTATCACTGGTCCCATTATTGGTCTTGAAGGGTTTATCTGTTCTGGATTCCCTATGTTTTGAGCTCTGCATGGGGGAGGAGCGAGGGTTGTGAGGGAGAGGGGAAATGAGGAACTGATGCCAGGGGCTCCAGTGGAAAGAAAATGTTTTGAAAAAGATGATGACACCATATGTAAAGATTGTTTGACAAAATGGATATATGTATGGATTGTGATAAGAACTGTAAAAGCCCCCAGTAAAATAAAATTAAAAACAAAAAACCAAAACATAATTACCCACAAATGCAAAAAAAAAAAAAAAGATTGGCTTAACATTCAACATTGCCACAGAAATCAATCAGCTATAAAACAAAATAAAGAGTAACTGTGCTGAAGGAAAAAAATTACTCAATGATTTGCTTTAGGTAGTTTTGTGAAAGGCGGTACATTTGAAAATGTGCAGTTATCACTAGTTAGTCATTGCATTGTGGGAACAAGATGGGACTTTGGGGCTGGTCAGCAGTCACAGACAGTCTCAGAAACTCCAAGGCGCGGTTCTGCCCTGTCCTACAGGGTTGCTGTGAATAGACTCAAGGGCAGTACAAGCAATTTTTAGGGAACCTCACTGCTGATTCCAAGCTTTTCCCAATGCTTTTTATGACTTTCTTTATGTTAAGATTGTGGTTTCTCTTTTTGCTAATGCCCTTTCCTTAATTTAGGAGCCCTGATGAATGAGAATTAGACTACTAACCGTAAGGTTGGTGGTTCAAACCCAACACCAACTCTGATGGGGAAAGACAAGACCATTTGCTCTTATAAAGATGTACAGCCTCAGAAATCCTATACAGGGTATCAATGAGTTGGAAATCATTGATGGCATTAGGTTTTACTCATCTGTTGCTTTTGACTGTATAAATCCTTTTCTGCCCATTTACCATTTATATCATAACCCTCCCTTACTTGTTCCTAATATGTTATACTTCTTCATAAACTGGTCTTTACATGGTCCTTGGGGGGTGTTCTAAGGGAGTACCCCCTAAAAACAGAATAGTTTTTACAAAATAACCTTATCACCATCATAATACTCTCTATTACACTTAATATGTTTGTCAAATCTGTGATTCTATTTTTAGAAAAAATTTTTTTCAAACTCATCTGTTTATATAGCTGACAGCACCTTCTTAGTTTTTTTTTCTTCACCTCCTCTACATCGTCAAATCGCTGACCTTTCATGTCCCTGTTCATTCATAAGCAAAAAGAAGTTGTATGGAGCCAAGTCAAGTGAGTCAGGTGTGTGGGGCAAGAAAGCATGCTGTTTTTTGGGGGTTTCTTTGCCAAAAGATGGCACTTGAGATGGCTGCGTGAGCAGGTGCATTGTTGTGGCGGCAAACAAGTCCCCCATCTGCCACAAATCAGGCCTTTTTTTGTTGCACAGTGCTGCAAAATCTTTTCAGAACCTCTAAATAGAAAGCTTGATTAACAGTCTGGTCTGGTGCAACTGAACTCCAAATGCACTATCCCCCTCACATCAAACAAAACAAAACAAAAACCAAATGAGCATCATTTTTGGGGGTACCCCCACGCATATCCTTTTTTGGGAATTTGTTTCAAATGTTCATCACCTTTTGTAATTCTTGAAGCAATGATTAAATTTAATTTTAAAAACAATGGTTTCTTATTTCTACTGTCAATAAATTACCATTGCCATTTTTTCAAGCTGTATTCTTATATTTTTCTTCCGTGTTCCTGATGTTCCATTTTGTTGTTCCCCAGAGGATGCCTATATTTATATAATAAAAGATGTGGGGAACAAAGGAAGAGGAATTTAGGGTCATATTAATATTCTATAGTGGTTACTTGTGATCTATTTCAAAATAAAATATCTAGCAGACCTGATGAATGAAATATTTAATAAAAATTCTTGTAAGTGGAGAAATATATGTAGAGAACAATCACTGCTGACCCTAGAGGCCTCTTTGGAAGATTCTAGCTGTGGATGAAATTACTTTAATTTCAGTACTGCTTCTTCTGCCAAGGATTATCCCTGTGAACATTGTTCATGGGGTTCTGAAAGTAAAAATGGGTGGCAGAAATCAGAAAACACAAGAAATCATGTTAGATAAAATATTAGCAGCCTGGAAATATACACAGAGTCATGCATTATGTTAGAACTATGATATTTCATTTAGGAAATAAAAATGGGTCACTTTATTTTTTATTGTAAAAGAAGAAAAAAAAAAAAGAATGACAATTAGGAAGTAAACTTTCACTAATGATATTGTTGCCCATACAAGAAGTCCAAGATAATGTATGCACAAGCAATTCGATCTAAAAGATCAGTTAGCAATTTGCTGTAAGTTATTCAATGTACATAAATCAGTGATATACTAATAGCAGTTACCAATTAGAAAATGTAATTCTAATAGGTAGCACTTATGATGACAAGAAAGGTATATACTGTTTTAGCCTTTCATAAATAAAATTATAATACTGTAAAAAAAAAAAGAAAATGATGAGGGCAAAGAATGTACAGATGTGCTTTATACAATTGATGTATGTATATGTATGGATTGTGATAAGAGTTGTATGAGACCCTAATGAAATGTAAAAAAAAAAAAGAATGAATTCAACTGATATTACAGTGCAGTTATGGGAAAAAAAATGACTAGGATCACCGTATTGTGTAGTTTAAGACACAATTGTTAAATAACCGCCGACAAGTGGTAGCAACTGCAAACATCAGGTAACTCATGCTGTCTGTCGTTCCCCCACAAATACTGGTAGCGTTTCTTTGATTGCCGTCAATTCCGGATTGGCCTGCCTCTGGATTAGATTTAGAAAACCATTTACAAAGTGCAAATGAAATCCACCCATGCTTTTTGGATAATTACTTTTTGAAAAAAGTTTGAAAAATAAATGGTCTGAGAGTTTGGCAAAAAAAAAAAAAAGCAAAATTACACTAAATAAATTCTAGAATAAATTTTCTAATCAGAAAAAAAGAGAAGCGTAAATGTGTGTATCTAAATGAATGCTAAACGCAATAAGCCGCCGGCACCCTCTTTTTGAGGAGGATTCAATACGTCATGGGAAAATGGAGCTAAAATACAGTTCAATGATTCTGCAAAAAAAAAAAAAAAAAAAAAAGAAATTCAAGGTCTAATTTAGAATTGTGAATTTATATAAATAGCCATTAATACTATTTCATTAGTTCAGGTTCTGTGGCTGTGAACATAAAAATATAAAAGTATATATAGAGAGAGCCCTGTCTGCACTAGTAATTTAAAGTTAAGTATGTGTGTGTATTTTCTCTCTCATACACAATTACAAAGATGCTCTGAGCAGCCCTTTAAGTTCATACTAAACCATGTTTATAAATGGTACTTAATAGACATTTCCCTTCTTTCTCTCTATGGACGCCATCACCCCCCTGTCACTTTGTTTTACTGTGCTGGGTTGAGCATGTCTGTGATGCGGGGAGCTATGTAACAAATATTTCAAACATACATCCAGGCTAGACAGTTTTCAGCAGAGCTTTTGAAATGACATACTCGGAGGAAAATCCTGGTGATATATTTCCAAAAACCAGGCAAAGAAATCTTCATGGGATCTGATAATGACAATGTTTGATGTACTTGCTTTGGACATGTCATCGGGAGGGGTCAGTCGTTGGAAGAGGACAGCACGTGGATTGAAGTATAGGGCCTGGGAGGGCGAGGGAGACCCTCAATCGCAGTGGTTCCTTTCTTTCTCAGAACACAGACGTAGGGGCGCTTGACCATGTATGTTTTGTGCATTTACTCTTCCCAATCATGCAATTTTGCCATCGTTATCATATTATAGATGAGAAAAAGGACACTCAAGTAACATGACCGTGTCACTTAAGCATGTCATTGAATTAAAAATAAAGGTAGTTCTGTCTGATGACAAAGGCTCTTTTGCTAGATACAGAGCATCAGTCATATGGAGCAGAGTGCAGAGTAGAGTGTGGCTCTGGAGAATTCCCTGAAAGGACCCCAAACTAGTTGCCATGGAGTCAGCTCCAACTCACAGCAATTTTGTGTAAGGGGTCTGAGCTGTAACTCCTTATGGACCATGCAACTTTGTCTTTCTTTTCCACAGCAGCTTGTGGGTTTGAATTGCCGACTTCGTGGTTAGTAGTCCAGTGTTTACCCCACTTTCTGTAAGATGGTGGCTTTTAGCACTAAGAATATGCACAGAGATTCCTGATGACACCTGACAAAGTTTCACTCTGTATTATAACCTGGAAGGTCATTATGTGCTTCACAAGTATCTAAGACTTGGAAAATGCAGTAATCAGTGTTTGCTTCCTTTTCCATCTTGATTAAACTTGTTTTTCATAATGCACCTAAAGGGCAGAGGAGAGCTGCCCTGTGAGTTTCCAGACTGTAGGCAGCCTCATCTTTTCCCCAGAGAGTGTCTGGTGGTTTTGAATTACTGGCCTTGTGGTTAGCAGCCCAACTCATAGCCTACCAAGTCAAAATTGACTTGCTGGCAGCAAGTTTGGTTTTGGTGAGCTTACTTGAGAATGTCTGTTTATGGGACAGCTCTAGATTGGTGCCTCTATGGGTAAAAATGAAGAGTAAAGTAATTTTATTCAATTAATTTGATCAATTAGATTGGTTAGAGAATGTCATTTTCGTATTATGTTTTACATTTTTATGTTTTACATTTAAGAGTTCATAAATGCAACATAGGCAAAATGTTGTAGATTACATTTATTCAATTTAATAAATTAAAAGTTACATTCCATCCCAATTTATTAAGTGATATAATACCAATATATTTGAAGCCCTCTGTGGTAGTTACAGTATCTCATGTCAACTTCAGGGTATTAAGAGTATTAGTTACATAATCTCATGTCAACGTCAGCCTATTAAGGGTGTAGTTTAGCTTTTTATTCAGGTAGCAGCTTGACTGGAGTTTGACTGAGGCTCTTGCTCTCTGCTTCACCTTCCTGTTCAGAAGCCACATCAAGCTATGCTGAGACCTGCGAGAGGCGTGGAGATGCTTCCACCGCCACTGGATTCACAGTACTTTGCATCTGCTGGCCTGTGATCTTCCTGCATTTTGCATCATTGCATGTGCTGTGTGGTTCTGAAGTGGGATTTATGGACTAGGATTGGATTTATGGGTCAATATTGGACTTATGGACTTGATCTTAGGCTGGGCTGTTTCCTTATATACAATTAAATTTTTATATAAAGTTCTTTCTTACACATATGAGTGTCGATGAGTTCATTTCTCTAGTCAATCTGGCCCAACACACCCTCGTTTGCTCATCTTCTGCTCTCCCTTTCCAAGTCAGTGGAATATCGATTCTGAATTTGATATTAGTCGTTAACCTACATTTCTTCATGAGTCCACCATATATGTAGATTTCCCTGCATCAATCTTAGGTGGCTTTGTTTGATTTTGAGTAAAACATCCAGCTTTTTAGATTCATTCCCTGAAATGTCATAGATTTAGGGGGTTTCTTTTTTTAATTCTGACTGAATAGGATGTAATTAACAATATGTATGAAGGCCTGGTGGTGTGTTGACTATTGATCTATTATACGTAGATGGATTTAGAGAGTATTTCCATCTAACAACATTGGGTTTTTTGCTACTTAATATGAATATTAGATATCTTTCCATTTTTTAGGTTTTACTTAGTTTCTTTTAGTAATTTTTTACGTTTTTCTGTTACAAACTCCCCCCCCTTTTTTTTAGCATTCCAAGCCTAGTATTTTTATTATTATTTTTAATCACCTTATTGGGGGCTTTTAAAGATCTTATCACAATCCATATATCCATCCATTGTGCCAAGCACATTTGTACATACGTTGCCATCATTGTTTTCAAAATATCTTCTTTCTACTTGAGCCCTTGGTATCAGCTCATATCCTGCCCTCCCTCCTTCATGATACTTTGATGATTTAAAAAATTTTTCATGTCTTACACCGACCACTGTCTTCCTTCACCCACTTTTCTGTTGGCTGAACCCCTGAGGAGTTGTATGTCAATCATTGTTTTCGGTTTCCCCTTTCTTCTTCCACCTTTCCCTTATTCTCCTGGTATTGCTACTCTCATTATTGGTCGGAGGAGTTTATCTGTCCTGGATTCTCTGTGTTGTGAACTCTTGTATTTACTAGTGTACATATTCTGGTCTAGCCAGATTTTTAAGGTAGAATTGGGGTCATGACAGTAAGGGGGGAAGGGAGGATTCAGCATTAAAGAAGTAGAGGAAAGTTGTATGTTTCATTGGTGCTATATTGCATTCCGACTGGCTCATCTCTTCCTGTGACCCTTCTGTAAGGAATGCCTACTTGTCTACAGATGGCTTTGAGTCTCCACTCCACCCTACCTTCATTCACATCGATATAATTTTTTGTTTGGGGTCTTTGATCTCTGGTCCCTAATCCCTTCGATACCTCATGTTCACACAGGCTGGTGTGCTTCTTCCATGTGGACTTCGCTGCTTTTCAGCTAGATGGCTGCTTGTTTATCTTCAAGCCTTTAAGACCCCAGATGCTATATTTTTTTATAGCCAAGCACCATCAGCTTTCTTCGCCACATTTGCTTATGCACCCATTTTGTCTTCAGTGATTGTGTCAGCGAAGGTGAGCATCACAGAGTGCTGGGTTACTAGTACAAAGTGTTCTTGAATTGAGGGAGTACTTGAGTGGAGGCCCAGTGTCCATCTTCTATCTTACTACTTAACAAATAAATAGATGTGCATATATTTATTTCCATATTGTTATATGTAAGTGTATTTACATATATACATGCCTGTATTTAGACCTCTATAAATACCCTTTGTCTCCTAGTTCTTCCCTCTATTGCCTTTTACTTTCCTCTTGTCCCACTATCATGTTCGGCCTTCATTCAGGTTTAGGTGACTCCTCTTGGCTGCATTGCCCTTGATGAAGTCTCACCAGACTTGAGAATTATTATTTGATTTATTACTTATCTAAGAATATATTGTTAAAATTTCCAAATTTATATTTGTTATCAATCTCTAATTTTATTTCATTGTCATTAGCAAGCACACTTAGTATGGTTTAAATACTTCCAAATTTATTGAGGCTGTCTATATTTTCTGAAGAATTTTCCATTTGCAGTTGAGAAGAATGTACTCTTATATGCTGATGTTGTTGGCTAGGGAGTTATGTAGATAAATATTAAGGTTAGGTCATTTTAAACAAATATTGTAAAATTTTGTGGTAAATATAGTTAATAAATGGTTTCAATTTTAAATGTCTTTAGGTATGTAAGGGGGGTTCAAAATCTTATGGGAAATTTTCATTATCTTTTAATTCCTTTTTCCCATGAGCTTTTTGAAGCCTCTTCAGACAATCATACAATTCAGTGACATGG
The DNA here is from genome assembly GCF_050624435.1 of Tenrec ecaudatus. Classification (NCBI taxonomy): domain Eukaryota; kingdom Metazoa; phylum Chordata; class Mammalia; order Afrosoricida; family Tenrecidae; genus Tenrec; species Tenrec ecaudatus. The sequence continues at coordinate 111,944,600 of NC_134540.1, read as the reverse complement.
ATTGCATGAATGTATGTTGTGAAATCATTACCACTATTTCCAAAGAGGAACACAGAATCTCTTAAATAATATTTTGATTTTCTTCTTCCCCTATTCCTTGCTAACCCCTGATAATCTTTGGTCGAAATGCATTATAGATTAGTCATATGTATGGAATCATAAAAACATTTTTTCTTTTGTGTCTGACTTATTTTGCTTAGTATAATGTTACCAGGTTTCATCTATGTCCTAGCAGGTATCAGAACCTCATTTCTATTTATGACACTACATGTATATACAACCCTTTGTATTTTCATTTATCTGGACACTTGGATGTTTTTCACCTTTGAGCTATTGTGACTAAAACTGCAATGAGCTTTGGTTCAATGAATATTAGTATTTGTTTGAATTCCTACTTCAAGACCTCTGGGTATATTCCTAGGAGTGAAATCACTGGGTTGTATAATGATTCATATCATTATACTTATTTAGTCTGTGTGCTGAATATATAATCTGAGAGGCTGACCTACATACAGAAGACTCACTCACAGTCTATGATATGCAGGTGACACAGCTTTGCTTGCTGAAAGTGAAGAGGACTTAAAGGATTCAATGGTGAAGATCAATGAAGATAGTCTTCAGTGTGGATTACAACTCAATTTAGAGAAAACACAACGTTCCCAACCCACGGTACCAGTAAGCAACATCATGATATATGGAGAAAAGATTGAAGTTGTTAAGGATTTCATTTTAATAGGACTCACAATCAATATCTATAAAAGCAGCAGTCCAGAATCAGTGGACATACTGCATTGGGTAAATCTGCTGCAAACGGCCTCTTTATGCGTGCGATTGAAGAGCAAAGATACCACTTTGAGGATTAAGGTGTACCTGGTCTAAGCCATGGCATTTTCAATGGATTAATATGGACGTGAAAAATAAACAGTAGTTAAGGAAAACTGAAGGACTGATGCATTTGAATTATTGTGTTGGCCAATGATATTGAAAGTACCATTTAATTCCAGAAGAACAAACAAATCTGTGATGGAAAAAGTACAAGGCTGTTTACATGTGAGGATGGTGAGACTTAGTCTCATGTAACGCTTTAGAGGTTATCATGCGTAAACAGTGTTTGGAGAAGGATAATATAATCAGCAAAAAATAGGAAGACCCTCAGTGATTGGCACAATGGCTGTAAAAGTGGGCTAAAAGAGAAAAATTGTTTTGAGGATGGTATAGGACTAGGCAGTGTTTCATTCTGTTGTAGATAAAATCACTATGAGCCAGAACCAGCTTGACTACATAAGAACAATTTTAATTGATCGCTTAACTTTTTGAAGCATCATCAGATGATTTTCCATAATGGTTGCATCTTTTCATATCTCCACCGGCAATGTGTGAGGATTCCAAATCTCCACTTTTCCCCAACATTTATTAGTTTTCATTTTTCTGATGGCAGCCATCTTTATGGATGTAAAGAGATATCCTATTGTAGCTTTGATTCGCATTTCTTGAATGACTAGTGATATGGAGCATCTTTTTGATATGTTTATTATGTAGTCTTTAGAGAAATGTTTCATTTTGGTACAGCCACTGTGTACCAAATTCATCTTGCTATGAGTATTCCTCTTTTTATTATTTTTTTTGCTGCCCTACTATTTTCCATAATGCTCTTTAGAGGCAAAGATGCCAAGACTTCATCTCATGTATTTTTGACATAATGTCAGGAGAGACTGGTACCTGTAAAGAAGCATCATACTTGGTAAAGTGGGGGGTGGGGGTGGGGCAAAGGCAGTCCCAAATAGAAAGGGCCTCTATAAGATAACAACATAAAAGAGAGACACCTGGACAAGATGAATTGAACACAGTGACTTCAACAATGGGCTCAAACAAGAATGATCACATGGGTGGCACAAGGCAGTGATTCTTTCTGCTCTTCATAGGGTTGCTATGAGTTGGAACCAACTCCATGGCATTAACATCAACTACCTCTTGGCCAAGTGTGATGGCCTTTTCCATGGACTCAGATCTCCTGGTAATATGTGCAAAGCATGCAAGACAAAGTCTCACTACCCTTAATTCTGAGTAAAAGTCTTACTGTGTTTCTTCCACAATTCATTGGTTTGTTCTTTTGACAGTCCATGGTTCTTTCAGTATGCTTGCCCAGCACCATAATTCAAATGCATACATTTCAAAAGTTCTTCATTATTCAGTGTCAAAATTTTTCATACATATGAGACAATTGAAAATATTATGGCGTGGGTCGGCCGCCCCTTAGTACTCAAAGTAAAAAGACTTGCTTTCAACACTTTTAAGAAATGGAAGAAATGATGAAGTCATGATCTAAATGATGAAGCAAAAGAACTGAACAGGAAATAGCAAAGGGAAGCTCGAGAAGAAAAAGTACAGTATTATAATGAAATTTGAAAAGACCTGGCGTTAGAAAACCAAAAGGAAGCATGTGCTCAAATTATATAAAGCACCTAAGGTTGCGTTTTCCAAAACAAGTTCTAGAAGCTTTAGCCTAAATTTTCTTCCATGAATTTGATGGTTTTAGTTCCTATATTTAGGTCATTGATCCATCTTCTTTTCTCATTGTCTGGGCCCTCTGTTGTGACTTTCTCTTTTGTTACTAGATGTCCACATGGATGTTTTTCCTGAAAATGGAAGGTTAGTTATGTGAATTTTGAAACAGATAACCCAATGAAACTTATAAAATTTAGACTAGGAGAAGAATATTCTTATATAATATGTATGGAATGAATAGTGGTTTTGTGTTTATTTCCTGCTCTCCCTACCTTAGTCTTTAGAAAAAAACTTTAAGTGGGTATATATGATAACAAGGCGAGTCCTTTGAAGACTGAGGGTATGCTATGATCCAATATCTCAAGCATCCCAGGCAATGGATAGATTGGCTAGCTGTTACCAGACAGGTAAGGAAGAGGTACTGTGATGAGTGGCCTGTACTCTCAGAACACATGAATGTTCCCCATGGGACTCATGTGTGAGAGTATTGGTCAGATGCTTCTTAGATACTATGCACCAGATCTCATTTGTTGAAATATGAAACATTTTCAGAATTAGAGGTAGCATTTGAGGTATCTGGGTGCTGCTAAAGGAATACGAATAATGGCCAGATAGAGATTCATTTTTCTGCATCAAGAAAAACAGATGAGAGATAAGATGAAGAGGGGATGCATAGAAGCAAAATCTCAAAGATCCCATTATTCTTTTTTCTGTTAGCATTAGTCTCTTTCCGCCTGGAGCATAAAAGAAGAAGGAAAACTGAAGGAAGTTATTACTTCAGAGGACTAATGGCCCAAAGCCACAGCCTCCTCTAACCTGGGACCAGAAGGTCAGGATGGGGCCTTGTTACCACTACAGCTCATTTTGGCTAAGACCACAATAAAAGGTCTTGGTCAGAGTGATTAAAAATAGAGAAGTAAATAAATACGCAAAGTAACTGTCATTGTGTTGATGGCAACTCACAGTGACCCTGTATGGATGGCAGCGTAGAGATAGATGCCTCTGTGAGTTTCCAAGACTGTGTAACTCTTTATGGGGGTAGAAAGTCCTGTCTTTCTCCTGAGGAAAGAAGGTGGTATCAAACTACTGACCTTGTAGATTACAGTCAAAGGTGTACCACAAAGGCCAGCAAGGTGCCCCATTGAGCAAAATCACTATTAAAAAAGAAACTAGAGGATCTCCCCAAGATTATGGCCATGAGCAAATTGTCTAACTTAAAAATTAAGACATTCCTAGAGTCTCTGTTTTAGCCATAACATAGACCAAACTGTTAAAAACAAAACAAAAAACACTCGAAGAATGTGCCCCGGAGAACAATAACCAACATAACCCAAACAAGGCAACGTTGCCCCAAACAAGCGATGTGAAGACAGAGAGACACGGTGATTGGAACTGGGAAATCTAGGGAGAAAATTGGGAGAATGTAGACACATTGCCAGGATTACAACTAATGCAAAAGACAGAATAGTTTGTGTATGGATTATTGAATGGGAAATGAATTTGCTATGTAAAAGTTCCCCTAAACAATGCTTGATTTTTTTTGTTAGTGAAGAGCCAGTTTATTGAATAAGATTAGTCAAATAAGAAATTTCTTACTTCAATTCCTTCTCCTGCCTCCCTGCAACTTATTTACAGAGAGGTCAGAAATCTTGGGGCAGCAAGTTGGGAAAGGAGAGAAGACAGACAGCAAAAAGCAGATCACATAACGTTATTAATTCTGAGATTTCCTCCTATGGAGAAGTTGAGATGGAATCAAGTGGATTCCTCTATACCAATGAAACTAACCCAGGGAGGGCGGGAGGCAGGGGGAAGAACCCAGGAATATATCAATAAAACAAAACCACTTACAATAACCACACAAAAGATGAAATACTTAGAAATAAATATTACAAAAGAAACAAAAGACCTACACTAAGAAAAATATAGAACACTACTAAGAAATCAAAAAGAGACCAACACAAATGGAAGACTTTCCCATGTCATGGATATGTTAGACATAAGATAGAGGTAATGTCAATATTACCTAAAGCAATATACAATGCAAAAGGAAATCCCAATTACATTCTTTAAAGAAATGGAAAAACGAAAAACCAACTTCATAAAGAGAGGGAAGAAATCCAAGATATGCAAAGAATTCCTCAAAAATAACAAAGTGTGAGGTCTCACATGACCAGACATCAAAATCTACTACACAACTACATTAGTCAAAACAGCCAGGCACTGGTATAATCACAGCTACATGGACCAACGGCACAGACTAGATAACCCAGAAATAAAAGCATCCACCTACAGGCAATTTATTTTTTTGTAATAGACCATCAAACATTAAATGGGAAAGACAAACTCTTCAACAACTGGTGCTGGAAAAACCAAATCTACATCTGCAGAATAATGAAGCAGGACCCACTCCTGACTCCATCCACCCCATACACAAAACAAACTCAAGATGTATCAGAGACCTAAATGTAAACTCCATAGCCATAAGGATCATTAGCAAGAACATTGGAACACATTTAAGGAATACTATTGCAGGCCATACACTGACTATCAAGCATAATAAAGGAAAACACACGGTAGAAGAGAAAATAGATGACTGGGACTTATCAAAAATAAGACATTTATGCTCATCAAAAAATTTATCAAAAGAGTATTCTTTCCTCCCACAGACAGTTAAAAAGAAACTAGAGGATGGCCCTAAGATTAGCAACAACACAATAGACCAGCAACTAACCACTAAAATACAAGAATCCTGAAACATCTCAATAACAAAATAAATAATCCAATAAAAAGGTGGGGAAAAGACATAAAAAGAAAATTCACCAGTAAAGGTACTTGAATGACTAACGTAAGGATAAACATGAGGAAATGTTCATGATCAGTAGTCATTCAGGAAATGCAAATCAAAATGATGAGATACCATCTTACTCTCACAATGATACGAAATAAAAAAAATAAACAAAACACAGAGCAATAAATGCAGGAGAGAGGTGGAGAAATTGGAATGCACGTACACTGCTGGTGGAATTGCAAACATGGATAGCCATGCAGAAATCGATATGACACTATCTGAAATAATTGAAAATAGAAGTAGTACATGACTCAGTAAATCTCCTGTTGGGTGCCTCCCCCAAGGAAGTACGAGTAAAAGCACAAGCAGACATATGTTTCCCCATGTTTATAGCGGCACAGTTCACAATAGCAAGAAGCTGGAGAAAACCCAAGTTCCCATCACTGATGAATGCAACTATGGTACCCACACGCATGATAGAATGCTGTATGCATTCTTTAAAAAAATGTTTAAACCATGAGACACTACATGGCATGGAGGGAATTGGAAACTAATATGCTGAGTGAAATGAGTCAATCACACAAAGACAAATACTGTATGATTCCACTACTGTAAGAATAAAAACCAAGAGAAAGACTGGCTCTGGCTCTCTTAATACATGTAGACTCTTCACGACTTTTCCCCAACCAACAAAGAAGGGTGTGTTCCTAACTTTCATGAAATATGTACCACTCCTGTATTAGAACACCTCAAAAATCGCATCAAACGAGGCAACTCCACTACCAATGGGGTCAGTCAATGGATACAGAAAAAAAAACAAACCCAACACATTCCTGTCACAGATAGTGTTTTACAATCCGCCCGATTTAACAGACATCTCCATATGACGAATCAGTGAACTTTCCTGAGACATCCGTAAAGGGGACTCATTATAATTTGTGGGGAGCAAACACTTCAGATTGTCAATGGGATGAGTGGGACACCTGCATGCTGAGAAAAACATTAAACCTGCTTGTAGAATCCCAAAGATGGGGACACACGCAGGGATTTTTTCCTACCTGGGCAATCATAACCTGACTCCTGATTAAACACTTGTGACCCAAGTAATATAAGTTAGACTACTTGGACAATAGACTGATCTTCTGAGACACACAGCACCCTCCATAGACCACACCAGAAGAACACAGATTAGAAATGCTGTGGAGGGAGGTCAGATGCTCATAGGCGTCTTCCCTGAAGGCAGTCCCTGCCAGACTGCTATCTCCCCAGACTGCAGGGGTGGGGGCATGTGACCATTAGCTTGGTTCCTGTAGGTGGAGTTCACACACCACAGATAATGGTCTCTATCAGTTGAGGCAGGGAACAGGCTAAACCGGCTCTGTGACATCCAAATTTAGGCTGCCTCTAGGATCCTGCATCTAGGATCCACCCATCTTGACACATGTGTACCTCCAATCCCTCCTCTTCTTATTATGTGGATACCCCTAAATCACCCCCTCCCATTACTGTATTACCTATAGGACAACCCCTTCCTGTGATGTATGTCCTCACCTGTAATTAGGGGGCTTGCATGTTCCCAGAGAATATAAAAAGCCTGGGCTAGCATTAAAGATCTCTCTCTCTCCCTCCACGTGGACCACCAAGCGGGCCTGAGGTGAGCATGCTACCATGAATCGTGTCTGACTCCATTTATTTCAATACTTCTCTTCTATTTTTCATGCTCTCTATAACTTTACTATGATCTTTACATATTATCACTGTACAATTGTGTCTACTGGACCCGTAATGATGTGTTAGGGACTGACTTCCCATGACAAAATGCCACTAAACTAACTAGTGGTTAACTTCAAGTTCAAGAATAATGTACTAATGTGTGTATGAGTGGGCTCAGAACTATTTCCCTGAGGACGTCAATGACTAGCAGGCCAGAACCAACATATATTTTCTTATTTTATACTTTCTCTGCCTTCATGAGACAAGAGTTAGTCTACAAGACTGGGTTCTGCCCTTATAAATGAGAGTTGCCTAAAGTATTACCATATCTCCAACCCCCACAACATGTGTAACCAGTAGAAGTTACCCACATCTTGGATATATGTAAGCTAACTATTCAGGTCATGGAATTTGATAAATCTTACACAAGTGTGAAATTCTCTGCTCAATAATATTGTAACATTGACTAAAATAATATTCCTAAACATGGTTTATTGTACTATAATAAAATGACAATTTTGTCCCCCAAATCAAACTAGGAACTTAGAGAAACAACAGTTCTAAGAATGGATTTTAAGTTATAATTTGATCATAGCCCTAATACAAGAACAATCAGCTCTTGCAACATGGCCTTGCTTGGTCCTCATCCCCATGAAGAGATCACTGAAGACATGGGTGCCACAGGAATGTGTGGTGAAGAAACTAGATGGTGCCCAGCTATCAAGAAAAATAGCTTCTGTTTGACGTGATTGTACAATGGAATGATATAACATATGTATTAACTTTCAAGTCACAAAAAATTAAATTGGGGTGGTGGTGGTTGTGGAGAGCATAGATCCAGGAATGGGTTTGGAACTCACACTAAATCGTAGCTCCAACTTTAGAAAAATTAGCTCTTACATCATGGCCTTGCTAGATACTGGTCCTCAGGAAAGGAACACAGGAGACATGGGTGCTATAGCAAAATGTGGTGAAGAATTTGGATGGTGCCCAGTTAACAGATAACATAGCATCTGGGGTCTTAAAGCCTTGTCTTCAAATAAGCAGTCACCTAAGAGAGATGTCAATTAAGTCCACATGAAAGAAGCACACCATCTTCAGTCACCAAAGGATTGGAATCCATATAATCTGAAGTTGAAGGAGGGATCAGTATCAGAGGCTAAATAGTGAGAATCCAGTGTGCAGAAAGCAATGGATGACAGCGGGAGGCCAAAATTCAAACTCTCCATATCCAAATTTGAGGGATGGGAGCAAAGTGGTCACCAAACTGAGTGCTTGGGAGAGAGAAATACAGAAGATCAAAGTCCTAAATCTGACTTGAACGGTTAAAATTTTGTCGGTGGATTCCCCCTATGAGGCAGGCTAGACTTAATCTGGTTTCCAAAATTTTCTGTATCTTTGTTTTGTATTGCTGTCTTCGGGTTTTGTTTGTTCATATTAGAGTGTATCTCAGAGGTGTCATTACAATGGAGGCCACCTTCTTGAAACTGTATTTTATGCCTTTCTGTTATTTCGTATATGAAACCCAGAATGGATGAACCTATAAAGACAGCAAGTAGAATATAGGGTTTGGAGAGGTGGATGCAGTGGTGGTGGGAGGGGTATAAAAGGTAGATGGTGTCAAGGACATCATGTAGAAAAAGAATGTTTGGAAACCGATTGTGGTAACAATTGTACATTCTACTTGGCATGATTAATGTTTAGAGTGATATATGTCTTAAATCCCAACTAATAATAAAATAAACAAATAAGCAAAAAAATGTTTCTGGGGACTTAAAGTCTTGTCTCATAACAAGAAGATATTTAAACAAGGAACCAGCTAAGTCCGCATGGAAGCAACACACGAACCTGTGTGATTCAAAGATAGTTGATAATAAGATCAAAACCTGGGAATGGTACCAGTGTCCAAATCCTAAATACCTGGATTCTAAAAAACTATGTAGGATAGTGGTAGATCAAAATCCAATTACATGGAATGAGCCTCTGGTGAATTCCCAATACACATTGATTAGAAACAACAATAATCCAAAACTCAGATGGTAAGCATTGTAAAGGAGACTTTGTAACTGTACGCAGGCTGGAATGTAACATTTTGTAATGTGATTTTTTTTAAAGTTTTTTTAAATTAACTTATTTTTTAAAACAATTTATTAGGGGCTCATACAACTCTTATCACAATCCATACATATACATACATCAATTGTATAAAGCACATCTGTACATTCTTTTCCCTAATCATTTTCTTTTTTTCCCCCTTTTCTTTTATTACATTTTATTAGGGACTCATGTAACTCGTATCACAATCCATACATATACATACATCAATTGTATAGAGCACTTCCATCCATTCCCTACCCCAATCATTCTCAAAGCATTTGCTCTCCACTTAAGCCCTTTGCATCAGGTCCTCTTTTTTTTCCCCTCCCTCCCCGATCCCCCCTCCCTCATGTGCTCTTGGTAATTTATACATCGTTATTTTGTCATATCTTGCCCTATCCGGAGTCTCCCTTCCCCCTCTTCTCTGCCGTCCATCTCCCAGGGAGGAGGTCACATGTGGATCCTTGTAATCAGTTCCCCCTTTCCAACCCACTCACCCCCCTCTCTCCCAGCATCGCCCCTCACACCCTTGGTCCTGAAGGTATCATCCACCCTGGATTCCCTGTGCCTCCAGCCCTCATATGTACCAGTGTACAACCTCTGCCCTATCCAGCCCTGCAAGGTAGAATTCGGATCATGGTAGTTGGGGGGAGGAAGCATCCAGGATCTGGGGGAAAGCTGTGTTCTTCATCGGTACTACCTCACACCCTGACTGACCCATCTCCTCTCCTAAACCCCTCTATGAGGGGGTCTCCATTGGCCGACACTTGGGCCTTGGGTCTCCACTCTGCACTTCCCCCTTCATTCAATATGATATATATATATAAACACACACACACACACACATATATATATATATACATACATACACACATACATATATACATATACACACATATATCTCTTTTTTTGCTTGATGCCTTATACCTGGTCCCTTTGGCACCTCGTGATCGCACTGACCGGTGTGCTTCTTCCATGTGGGCTTTTTTGCTTCTGAGCTAGATGGCCACTTGTTCACCTTCAAGCCTTTAAGACCCCAGACACTATCTCTTTTGATAGCTGGGCACTATCAGCTTTCTTCACCATAATGTGATCTTTTTATGGAAGTAAATGTACACTACTCTAAAATTTTAATATTCTCTACTATCTATTAGTTGAAGTCTCTATTGGTTTTATATGGCCATTGATGCCTCCTTGCTTGATGTCTGTCCTAGTCTTGTGTGACTATCTATATAGGGAAACTGGGAATAAAGGGAATACGAAGATAGTAAAGGCTTGATGATTGTCTGGCACATGGAGTGAGAGAGAAGGGGAAATGGTGAATCAACTCTAATGCGTAAAAGAAAGGAAAAATAACTAGCAAAATGTTGATTGTAATAATGATTGCACAGCCCTTCTTGATATAATTGAACCACTGGATTATATGATATGCTCATTAGAGGTCATTAAATTTAAAAAAATTGAAAATGGATGTTTTGGTGATTAAGTGGAGCTAATAAAAGTAAGTGCAGAACTGAAAGTAAATTTTCTGATGCAAACTCAGTACGTTGTTGTTGATGCTGCCTGCCTTCCAGTCATCTCCAACTTATGCCAACCTTATGAATAGAACAAAGCATTATCTGGTTCTGCATCAACTTAATGATAGTTGGTATGTTTTAATATATTGTCTAATATAGGAATTTTTTCTTCTTTTAGTCATTTTATAAGGCACTCGTACAACTCTTATCACAATCCATGCATACATCCATTGTGTTAAGCACATTTATACATTTGTTACCATCATCATTCTCAAAACATTTGCTTTCTACTTGAGCCGTTGGGGATATGCTATTTTCTTTTTAAAAAATCATTTTATTGGGGCCTCATACAAATCTTACCACAATCCATACATACATCAATTGTGTCAAGCACACTTGTACATTCATTGCCCTCATCATTTTCAAAACATTTGCTTTCCTCTTGGGCTCTTGGAATCAGCTCCTCATTTTTCTTTTTCCTCCTTCCCCATTCTCCCTTCCCTCATGAACTCTTAATAAACCCAGGGACAAGGGAAAAACACGGGACCCCAAATGGTAGAGAAGGGGGAGTGGCAGGCCTGGTGGAAAATGATCAAGGGTAAGGTTGCTTAGAGAAGAGGTATACTCTAGCCCAGGTGGCAATGAAGCATGGTAGTAGGGCAGGAGGAAGGTCAAGGGAGATGGAGGAAAGAGCTAGGAGTCAAAGGGCATTCATGGAGGTCTAGACAAAGACATGTACATGCAAATATATATAGGAGAATGGGGAAATAGATCTATGTGTCTATATTTATAGGTCAAGTATTGAGGTAGCGGAAAGACCTTGGGCCTCTACTCAAACACTCCCTCAATGCATGAATACCTTCTTTTATTAAATTGGAACTCTATGATGCTCACTCTCCCAACACAACGGTTGGAGCCAAAGTGGGTGAACAAGTAAGTGTGGTGAAGAAAGCTGATGGTGCCCGGCTATCAAAAGAGATAGTGACTGGGGTCTTAAAGGCTTGAGGAGAAACGGGCGGCCATCTGGCTCAGAGGCAACAGAGTCCACATGGAAGAGCACACCAGCCTGTGTGATCGAGTGGTCCCAAAGGGATCAGTTACCAGGCATCAAAGAACAAAAAATCATATCATTGACTGCACACCTCCATGATAGGATCGCTGAAGACAAATGGGTGCATGGGCAAGTGTGGTGAAGAAAGCTGATGGTGCCCGGGTATCAAGGGAGATGGTGTCTGGGGTATTGAAGGCTTGGGGGTGAGCGGGCGGCCATCTAGCTCAGAAGCAAATAAGCCCACATGGAAGAAGCACACCGGCTGGTGTGATCACGAGGTGCCCAAGGGACCAGGTATAAGGCATCATGCAAAAAAAAAAAGATATAAGTGTGTGTATGTATGTGTATATATGTGTATATGTATATATGTATGTGTATATGTGTATATATATATCATATTAAATGAAGGGGGAAGTGCAGAGTGGAGACCCAAGGCCCAAGTGTCGGCCAATGGAGATCCCCACATAGAGGGGTTTAGGAGAGGAGATGGGTTAATTAGGGTGTGAGGTAGTATCGATGAAGAACACAGCTTTCCCCCAGATCTTGGATGCTTCCTCCCCCCAACTACCATGATCCGAATTCTACCTTGCAGGGCTGGATGGGACAGAGGCTGTACACTGGTACATATGAGGGTTGGAGGTACAGGGAATCCGGGGTGGATGATACCTTCAGGACCAAGGGTGTGAGGGACGATGCTGGGAGAGTGGAGGGTGAGTGGGTTGGAAAGGGGGAACTGATTACAGGGATCCACATGTGACCTCTTCCCTGGGAGAGGGACAGCAGAGAAGGGGGGAAGGGAGACTCCGGATAGGGCAAGATATGACAAAATAACGATGTATAAATTACCAAGGGCACATGAGGGAGGGGGGAATGGGGAGGGAGGGGGGGGGGGAAAGAGGACCTGATGCAAGGGGCTTAAGTGGAGGGTGAATGCTTTGAGAGTGATTGTAGCGGGGAATGTGTGGATGTGCTTTATACAATTGATGTATGTATATGTATGGATTGTGGTAAGAGTTGTTTGAGTCCCTAATAAAATGTAAAAGAAGAAAAGAGAAAAAAATGATTAGGGCAAAGACTGTACAGATGTGCTTTATACAATTGATGTATGTATATGTATGAACTGTGAAAAGAATTGTATCAGCCCCAATAAATTGTTAAAATAAAAAAATTTAATTTAAAAAAAATCATTTTATTGGGGCCTCATACAAATCTTACCACAATCCATACATACATCAATTGTGTCAAGCACACTTGTACATTCATTGCCCTCATCATTTTCAAAACATTTGCTTTCCTCTTGGGCTCTTGGAATCAGCTCCTCATTTTTCTTTTTCCTCCTTCCCCATTCTCCCTTCCCTCATGAACTCTTGATAATTTGTAAATTATTATTATTTTGTCATATCTTACACTGTCCGGTGTCTCCCTTCACCTACTTTTCTGTTGTCCATCCCTCAGGGAGGAGGTTAGATGTAGATTCTTGTAATCGGTTGCACCTTTCTACCCTACCTTCCCTCCACCCTCCTGCTATCACCACTCTCACCACTGGTCCTGAGGGGTTCATCCATTCTGAATTCCATAGGAATTTGAATTATCTAAGTGTGACAGCATAATCAGAGGACTGCCCAAGTTTTTATCTAGGGAAGGAAAATGTCTTTCTGGTAATATTCATTCCAAAGAACGTGTAGGTGACAAAATTGAGCTGCATTATGATTAAATCCTACTTGTCTTGACTGTTTAGTAAATCTATTCATTCAGCACATAATTTTGAGTAATAAAATATGTATTGGGCACTAGGCTAAAATGTACTGAAAGATGAAAACAAGGTAAGCAGTGTCTTCATTCTGTAGATAGAATCAAGCTTGTGTGTGTGTGTGTGTGCATGCGTGCATGTGTATAGATAAGAATAACACTGGGAAAGTTAAAAATATTGCTCACAACTGGACAACCCTTACAGAAGGGTCTCGGGGAGGAGACGAGGAGCCAGTCAGGAGGCAGTATAGCAACAATGAAACATACAACATTCCTCTAGTTCTTAAATGCTTCCTTGATCCCCCTCCTAACAGCAGCCCCCCCACCACCACTACCATGGTCCCAATTCTGCCTTAAAAATCTGGCTAGACCAGAGGATGTACACTGGTACAGATAGGAACTAGAAACATGGAGTATTGAGGACAGATGTTCCTTTCAGGACCAGTGGTGAGAGTGGCGATACTGGGAAGGAGGAGGGAAGGGGGGTAGAAAGGGGTAACCAATTACTGGATCTACATATAATCTCTTCCCTGAGGGATGGACAACAGAAAAGTGGGTGAAGGGAGACATTGGACAGTGTAAGATATGACAAAATAGTAATAATTTATAAATTATCAGGGTTCATGAGGGAGTCAAGAGGGGGAGTGGGGAGGGAGGGGAAAAATGAGGAGCTGATACCAAGGGCTCAAGTAGAAAATAAATGTTTTGAGAATCATGAAGGTAACAAATGTACAAATGTGCTTGACACAATGGATGTATGGATTGTGGTAAGATTTGTATGAGCCCCCAATAAAATGATTAAAAAATTATTGCCCCAAATTTTCTTGAAGTCCGTGGGCAGAACATTGGTAATGATAACATAGGAAATAGAGCTTTAATGATAGGTCGCTTTATTCTATATTTGTAAGATGGGAAAATTCGGGAAGAAGGTTAAGCTGTGAAGAAGGCTGAGGTGGCCTTCTATGTCTCTGAATCTGTGTATTACACTTGTTCATACACAAAGGAAATTAGCAAATGGACTGTAGAGTGATTCATTATCTGTCAGTGATTTAGTTAGCTTGAGCTGGATTATGAGTTATTAAGTTGAAAGCCCCAATGGAACTGTAGCAATCAAATGTAAATATAAGTAATCACTGTCTCAGAAATTAATCATATTTAATGTCAATGAACATAGCCCTTAAAGTAGATAATAACTTTTTAATTTCAAAAGTCAAAATATTAATAAAATTAAATGAGAAGACAATAATAATTTAGATAGATCTAAATAATAGTGCTGGTAGATTAATATCAGAATAAAGTGTCTTGCAAATGACTTTACTGCAAAAAGAAACACATTTTACAAATATTTGTCATCTAGGAAAATAAAATCTGTAATCTATGATCATAAAAATATTAAAAGATAGAGTGAACATTTAATGACATTAGCATCTTCTGAACAGCTGGCAGTTCCTTGGAAAGTGAGTTAAATCAAAATATTCTATTTATGTTTTGTGCAGTATATGAAGTTAAAATTGCTGCACTCAATAGCTATTCTAGAAAATGTGAAGAATTTACAAAGGAAGCCTCAGCAAACTGGTAAAGGTTTCTTGAACGATCGCATCTTCTGATGATTGAAAAATTTAGAGTGTGCATGGGAAGAGCTATTTTTGAGAATTATTATTATCATGTTGAAAGAGAGAGTTAGTCTATGCTTCCTATATAAAAAAGGATGGGTGTCGATAAATGATATTTCCTAAAGCCAAACCTGAGGAAAGAGGCCTCTTTAGGTCTACTTGTGATAATACATAGATCTTGCAGTTAGGAATGGCAGAGACAAGAACCACAGAGCTACGTGCAGCAGCAGAGGGAAGAAGGGGTACTTGGCTGAGAGGCCTGCTCTTTGGAATTGGGCAGACACAGGTTTTAAGAATGATTCCTTTAGGTTAGGATATCATGAAGGAGAGAGAAGGCCTGGAGGCATTTCACATTCTGCTCAGTGAAATATATGAAATCTGAGATTTACTTTAAAAATAAAGGGAAACATATGAATAGAAAATATTAATTCTTATTGAAAGTAGGTATTATATACATGGAATCTGTTATATCTTCATCTCTGCTTTTGGTATGCTCACAAAGCTTAGAACATTCTTCATAAGATGACCACTATAGACAAGCAATGGGATTCTAACAGAGGGAAATGTTTGGCATGAACAACCCAACACACCGAGGGCCGAGTGAGCCTAAAACTAGAGGCGTAGAATGCATTGCCTTCATCTAGGGGACTCCAGAAGAGGGGTCCTATGTAGTATAGGTGAAAATATCTCACATGGAAAAAGCCTCCTTTACACATTTGTCTGCTCTCACCATTCAGAAGTCATCATCAACAAGAGATATAAGCAAGCGAGGAAGGAAAAGAGGAGTAAGAAAAAGAAACAAAAGCTACACACCCCATTGCAAGGTGACAGATAACGTGCTTATTGTCAACCACCGCAAAGAAAGAATGAGCACATTAGATGAACTCAAAACTCACTGCCATCAAATCGATTCTGACCCACAAGAATCTTGTAGGACACAATAGAACTGTCCCTTTGGATTTTCGAGACTGTAGATATTTATGGGAGAGATAGCCTCATCTTTCTTCCCCAGAGTGGCTGGTGGCTTCAAACTGCTGACCTTGTTGTTAGGAGACAAATGTATAACTCACTTCACCATTAGGATGTCACAAATTAGATGGAAATGGGAATATGAAGGCCACTCGCCCTTCTGCCACTTCAAGTGGTTGGCAAGGAAGCAAGCTCTTACTGGAGAAATGTGCAAGCTAATTTGAATTTAAATGTTTTTATTAATACATGGAATTGGATAACTTTAATTACTGAAATGACAATGGATTTGTGACTTAAAGTATCTTCAGGACTATATGTTATGTAGGAATGATTTATGGGTCTTCCTTGAGTTTTTAACCGATGGCAAAGGCAGAATTACCCTTTTTGAGCTGGTTGAACAGCTTTAAGGGGGTATAATACAAGCATAAAAGGCAAAGAAGATGCTTTTCATTTTGTATTCCCAATATTTGGTTGTGGATCCAGTTGGTATGAGAGGGAAAACTTGATCTTTAGGAATAAAAGAGAGCACTAGACATAGTAAATCATTGGATAAACGTAAGACTAGTTTTTCTCTCTCAAGGTTTTTATGAATAATCAAAGTAAAAGTTATAAAATTGTTTGGTTGGATTTTTAGTGTATATATGACAAGTATAACATAAACTTCAGTTATGGGATAGAGGGATTATATGATTTCAACACGCCTTCAACTCACACGAAGTGATATTATATTAATTTTATGTAGACTGGAAATTGTACATATGTATTTTATAATCTCCAGAGAAAGTCCTAAAAAATTAGGTTGCAGAGATTTTTCTGGGTCAATAGGTAAAATGAAATACTGAAAAATAAACAAGCAAACATATCAATTAAATGAAGGCAAAATAGAAGGCACGGAAAAACAAAATACAGAGAGGATTGACAGAAAGCACATAATAGATCCAGATCAGACTATATCAACACTAAAGCTAAAAGGAAACATTTGATAATGTGGATAAAATGTAGGATCATTGCCTACAAAAGGGACAATTTAAGTATGATGACACTGATAGATTGAAAGTACTTAGATTGGAAAATACATATGTATAAAGAAATAGAAGGGAGATGCCGGATAGGGCAAGATATGACAAAATAATAATATATAAATTATCAAGGGCTCACGAGGAAGGGGAGAGTGGGGAGGGAGGGAAAAAAAGAGGACTTGATGCAAAGGGCTTAAGTGGAGAGCAAATGCTTTGAAAATGATGAGGGCAAAGAATGTACAGATGTGCTTTATACAATTGATGTATATATATGTATGGATTGTGATAAGAGTTGTATGAGCCCCTAATAAAATATTTTAAAAAAAGAAATAGTAATCATATGTATGTCAGTTAGTTTATTGTTCAAACCTGGCTGAAAAACACATGTGGAGTTAATTGAAGGGTAGAGGGATAAATGGCTTGGTGAGCCTCGCCTTTCTAGTTCTCGGGTATCTTGCTTTCTGATGGTCGGACCAGGGTACACTAACTAAAACAGTATGCCAATGTAGCTTTAAAAAATATCAGATTAAACAGATTGCAAGACTCGGAAAATACTATTAGAGATAAAAGTATTCTATAATGATTAATGGAGAGATAATTAGGAAGACATAACAATGATCTAACTGTTTATGCATGTAATAATAGACCTTGAAGGCATCTACCAATTCATTGCATCGCCTTAAGCAGGAGCATGCAAAGTCAGCATGCTCAGTATGACTTCAGTGGTAAACGTCACCTGTTGTCTCGAGTGACAGTGGAGTCTAGCATGAAGTTATGTGGGCTGAGGCTTTCTTTTTTTTATTTTATTTTAACAATTTATTGGGGCTCATACAATTCTTTTCACAGTTCATACATATACATACATCAATTGTATAAAGCACATCTGTACAGTCTTTGCCCTAATCATTTTTTTCTCTTTTCTTCTTTTACATTTTATTAGGGACTCATACAACTCTTACCACAATCCATACATATACATACATCAATTGTATAAAGCATATCCATACATTCCCTGCCCCAATCATTCTCAAGGCATTTGCTCTCCACTTAAGCCCCTTGCATCAGGTCCTCTTCCCCCCCCCTCCCTCCCCATTACCCCCTCCCTCATATGCCCTTGGTAATTTATACATTGTTATTTTGTCATATCTTGCCCTATCCGGAGCCTCCCTTCCCCCCTTCTCTGCTGTCCCTCTCCCAAGGAAGAGGTCACATGTGGATCCTTGTAATCAGTTCCCCCTTTCCAACCCACTCACCCTCCACTCTCCCAGCATCGTCCCTCACACCCCTGGTCCTGAAGGTATCATCCACCCTGGATTCCCTGTACCTCCAACCCTCATATGTACCAGTGTACAGCCTCTGTCCTATCCAGCCCTGCAAGGTAGAATTCGGATCATGGTAGTTGGGGGGAGGAAGCATCCAGGATCTGGGGGAAAGCTGTGTTCTTCATCGATACTACCTCACACCCTAATTAACCCATCTCCTCTCCTAAACCCCTCTATGAGGGGATCTCCATTGGTCGACACTTGGGCCTTGGGTCTCCACTCTGCACTTCCCCCTTCATTTAATATGATATATATACATATATACACATACATATATATATATACACATATATACACATACATACACACACTTATATCTTTTTTTTTTGCATGATGCCTTATACCTGGTCCCTTGGGCACCTCGTGATCGCACTGGCCGGTGTGCTTCTTCCATGTGGGCTTTGTTGCTTCTGAGCTAGATGGCTGCTTGTTCACCTTCAAGCCTTTAAGACCCCAGACACTATCTCTTTTGATAGCCGGGCACCATCAGCTTTCTTCACCACATTTGCTTATGCACCCATTTGTCTGGGCTGAGGCTTTCTTACCATTGACTATCGAATCTTTGAAGGACGTTTGTTTCTCAGGACATAGTTTCCGGATATTAATTTATTTCCAAGAGGCAATCTTCTCTTATAAGTAGCAGCACAGAAGAAGTTTTCAATTTTTTCTATATTTTAGAGTGATGATTATAAATATATGCTTTAGGGTGGTGGTTATAAATATAATTAGCTATTTTTGGCAAAATTAAATATAAATAATATAAATATAAAAATATAAATAAACTTAGCTTTTACATGCATTTTCCTGCAAAGCAGAATAACATGCCTTATACCACTGAAACATGCTTATCGGGCAAATGCCAGGGGAGCAGCATTTTGCAGTGCCTAAAGAGTTTGCAATGGGAGCATCATTTACTCCATGAAGGGGGGCTTGTATCCCATAACTTTATTGTTCATAGTTGTGGCTTTTAAAATATGCATAACTACATATACAATATTTCCATGTACAATGAGAATAATGAAGGCTAATAAATGCAAGGAGTGGATGTATTTGTAGCTGGATGGATGATTTTATAATATGGGAAAGGACACTGTTGGCTAGAGCCAATTCATTAAACTTCTCCGGCAGTCTGCTATTATTACTATTATTTCTAGCTATACCTAGATTTCATTCTTTTAGATAAAAACATGCATATCAGGTTTGGAGTTTGATTGCCTTATGGGCATAAAGCTTTGCATATTTACTGCCCATGAATCATACCAGTATATGAAATCCAGAGAAGATTCAATTTTTCCTGCTAGATGCACCTCCAGCCGTTTAATTAAAATATGTATTATTAATAAAACTATATTTAAGTCATATTTTTTCAGCTATGACTGAAACATTAAGTGCAAATTGTTTCATACTTTCATAGTAATTTGCTTTTAATGTTTTGTGCCTTAATCAAGGTAGCACACAAGCTGAAGGTTTGCAGTATCGCTGAATTCTCAACAGGGATGTTGAGCGAAACAAATGGAAACTGGTGATTAATGCAGAGACACATTTATTTTTGAGAAACACTGTATTTAGGTTTATTTATTTGCTGAAGGGATCTGGTCCTGAATAAAAAAGTTCATGAAAGAAATAGCATGCAAGAACATTTAGCTCTTATTTCTCTAATTAGTAATGGCATTTTCTATTTGAACAGCAGTTATTTGTGTTTCTGAGCAAAAACGGTGTCTCCGCCTGACCACCTGCCTTTAGATGTCACAGTTGTTCTTCCACTGAACTGAATCTGCTTCAGGTCTGTGCTCTATCGTTCATCCATAGTTGAAGAATCTTTGGGAGTGATACTGCTTGAACTCTGTGTTAGACTGGGTTTTCTAGAGAAACAAACCCAGTGACAGCCATAGATGTACAAAAAGGAAATTTTTAATTGAGAGGGATTTATAACAAGGATCCTACACAAGGGTAAACTGTCCAACTCCAGTTCAGTCTGTGGGTCACATGGTGGCTTGAGATTCCCTGACTCACGCAGCTGGCAGTGTGATAAATCAGGAAAATGAAGCAGGAAGACTTCAGAATCATGGGAGTAGAGTGGATCCAAGGTAGGGTACATGGCAGACTACTGACAGCCCTCACGAGTTGCCAGATTGCCTTATGGCCACCACCCAGGGAGCTAGACATAGACAGCTCTCCACAGCATCTCCTAGAAAAAGTCTACCGCTCCAAGGCAGTGGCATCAGGTGACAATCTGTTTGCTAGATTGGATTTCACCTATACCTTCTTACAGGTGCAGCCAAGTTGACATCAAACTAACTATTACAGTGAGATTATGGTTTATTTACATAATCCTTAGCAAGGGATTAATGCAAAATAACTGTTAAAATTTTTGACTAGGGTGCCAACTGAATGACTCTGTTAAGAATTCCATCTTGTGGTGCCCGGATATCAAAAGAGATAGCATCTGGGGTCTTAAAGGCTTGAAGGTAAACAAGCGGCCATCTAGCTTAGAAGCAACAAAGCCCACATGGAAGAACACACCAGCCTGTGTGATCAAGTGGTTCCGAAGGGATCAGTTATCAGGCATCAAAGAACAAAAAATCATATCAGTGGGTGCACAGATGACCCAAAGCCCATTTGTCGGCTGCTGGAGATCCCCTCACAGAGGGGTGTAGGGGAGGAGATGAGTCAGTCAGGGTGCGATGTAGCACCGATGAAGAATACAGCTTTCCTCCAGTTCCTAAATGCTTTCCCCCACCCACCTACCATGATCCGAATTCTACCTTGCAAGTCTGGATAGAGCAGAGGATGTACACTGGTGAAGATAGGAGCTGGAGGCACAGGGCATCCAGGGCAGATGATACCTCCAGGACCAGGGGTGTGATGGGGCGATACTGGGAGTGTAAAGGGTGAGTGGGTTGGAAAGAGGGAACCGGTTACAAGCATCTACATGTGACCTCCTCCTTGGGGGACGGACAACAGAAAAGGAGGTGGAGGGAGACGCCGGACAGGGCAAGGTATGACAAAATAATAATTTATAAATTATCAAGGGCTCATGAGGGAGGGGTTGAGTGGGGAGGGAGGGGAAAAAGAGGACTTGATGCAAAGGGCTTAAGTGGAGAGCAAATGCTTTGAAAATGATGAGGGCAAAGAATATACAGATGTGCTTTATACAATTGATGTATGTATGGATTGTGGTAAGAGTTGTATGAGTCCATAATAAAATGTTAAAAAAAGAATTTAAAGGAGAAAAAATATGTATATATAGAAACCAAAACAAACAACAAAAAAAGAATTCCATCTTGTTGCTAGATGCCCACCACCCAGACACTCCATGCAATAGGGAAAAATTCCCCGCAAGGTTTTTCTTGGTTGTAATCTTTATGGAAACAGACCACCAGGTCTCTTTTCCACTAAGTGAGTTTGAATATCCAACCTTTCAGTTAGCAGCCTGCAGAATTTCTTATTTCAAATAATTTCATTTCCAAGTTCTTGTATTTCCTATAAATGATAATGGCAGAAAGTGAAGCGGGGAAAGAGAAAGAAAATTTAATATCTACTGAGTACCTACAGGCACTATACTAGGCTGCTGGCCACATGTTATTTGCCATGCTAAAGCTGGAAAAGAAGATATGCTTCCTTCAGATGTTGTACACGAGGAAATAAATGTAAGCGCTGAAAGTTATGTGGCTGGCCCCGTTTAATAGATGGTAAATGAGTGAGTCTGGGTTTCAATTCGTAGCTTCTTAACCTTAAACCTCTAAGGATTCTACTGTAGATTTTCTTGCATATTGTTATTAGTTACAGTCAAGTAGGTTCTGGCTCATAATGACCGTATATAATGAAATGATTCCAATTCCCCCACAATTATATTTGAGCTCATTGTTGTAACCACGGTGTCAATCCATGTATTCAGGTGTCTTCTTCTTTTTCAATAATCTGATTTTCCAAGCATGATTCCCTTTTCCAGGCGCTGATGCATATCTAAAGTACATGAGACAAAATCTTGCCCTTCTGGCTTCTAGAGAGCATTCTGACTTTACTTCTTCCAAGACTTTCAATATTTTTCACCAACACCATAATTTGTGTACATCAACTCTTCTGTGATCTTCCTTATTCATTAACTAATTTTCACATGTATATGAGATGATTAAAAATATCATGTCTTGGGTCAGTCACACCTTCGTCCTCAAAGTGACATTTTAGCTCTTTAGCACTTTGAAGAGGTCTTGTGCAATAGACACACTCAGTGCTATATGCAATTTTATTTCTTGCCTGCTGCTTCCATAAGTATTGATTGTGTGTCCAAGCAAAATAAAATCCTTGACAACATCAACTTTTCCCCATTATCCAATAGCCAATGCCATTAATTGTCTATTGGTCCAATTTAGAAGATTTTTGTTCTTGTTACACTGAGTTATAATCCACAGTGAAGGTTGTATTCTTTCTCCTCTGGCTTTCAGCAAGCAACACTGTTTCATACATGACAATGTTGTTCATTAGCCCTGTTCAAATGCTGATACCATGTTCTTCTTCTGAGATCCAACTTCTTAGACTCTCGGAATCCTGCCATAAAGGTTGGATAAGTATGATGGAAGGATACAGCTCTGATGTACACCTTTCCTGTTGTAACCCAGACATTCTCCCATTTAAAAGCACAATGCAATATTCTGGAATTCCTATGTTTGGTAACATTATCCATAATTCCTCTCCCTCCCCTCCCCTCTGGACACACAATTAATCCTTGACACCCACGCTAGCCGTGAACACTCAGGTGCTGGGCCAGGTAAGGCTGGGATACAGGCCACGTCCTCTCTCCCAGGGGTCTGTGAGGTGGACTGCCAGAATCAAGAGGCTACTCGGCGCCCATGCTGGCTGCACTCACCGCCATGGGGTGGGAAGACAAAGTCATGGCCATGGTCCAGAGACTCTTCCGCATGGGGGATGTCAACACCAAGGCCAGCCAGGTGAGTGAATGATGCTCCACCAATCTGAGCCCCAGGGATGTCCCTCCCTCAAAGAGGCTGACCCCAGCATCCACTTGTCCCCCATTCTCAGAAACAGAAGATGGCCCTCATGTGGGCCTTCAACCACAGCCATCAGGACACAGTGGCAGCCCTGCCGGCGTGCGGGGCTGACATGAAAGCGAAGGATGCAGATGGGGCTACAGCGCTGATGTGTGCCATCAAATATGGGTGCCTTGCTGGATCAGCTGACATTCTGGACCATGTGAGCCTCCACATTATCCATAATTTGTTATGATCCACACAATTGAATGTGTTGGCATAACCATTAAAACACAAGTAAACATCTTTCTGATAGTCTCTGTTTTGGGCAAAGATCCAGTGGACATAAGCAATGATCTTCTTCATGGCACCTCCTCTTCTGAGTTCAGCTTGAACTTCTGGCAGCTGCCTGTTAAATGTATTGATGTGTCTATTTTTGAATTGTCTTCAGTAAAATTTTACTTATGTGTTATTATTTAAATTATTCAACAATTTCCATATTCCATTGGGTCTCCTTTCCTTTAAAAATATTCATATTAGTTTTATTTCTCAAATATCAGCTACTTTGACCTATTAACCAGAGACGAAAGAATGAAATTTCAGCATAGCAATCATAAATCTAGTCTATAGGCCTC
The DNA here is from genome assembly GCF_050624435.1 of Tenrec ecaudatus. NCBI lineage: Eukaryota > Metazoa > Chordata > Mammalia > Afrosoricida > Tenrecidae > Tenrec > Tenrec ecaudatus. The sequence continues at coordinate 111,920,634 of NC_134540.1, read as the reverse complement.
AGAGACATTTTCCATTTCTGTAATATGGAAGGAGATAAAGTTTATTAATCCCTTAACAAATATTCTATTTTTAAAAATTGCATAAGGTTTAAGCTTTCAAATATTCAAATATTTTATAGTTCTCGTTTAAATATCTAATAATACAAATGTGAAAATATCTCTAAAATTAATTGTAATAACTTTTGGCAACTTCAAATGTATGTCAATAAATATACTCAAACTCATGTTTGCAACAATATTAATCACTTGTAGCTTTCCTAGACTCTCTCCTTTGGATAACATGGTGTATTAATCTTACCACACTTATCTGAACAGTCTAGATTATAGACAGGGGAAAACGGATTTTAGAAGATTTTACATCCAAGGGAGTACACTTAGAATTTTAAAATTTATGTACTCTTTTCTGCTCCTTTTCTATGAATTGCTTACACATATTCAGATCTATATTTCCTCTTCATAAATGATGTGGTAGCTTCTGGCATCACTACAACACCATATAAGAAATTAACTATTTTTATTGCTCAATGCTGAATTCATTGGTACCAAAATAGATGTATTTATTTAGTTTTAGCTTTCCTTATATGCTTAAATTTTTTTTTTAAAATCAGGACATCATGCATCATCCTTCAGTTTAATAGTTTAGTTATATCAGGAAGGGTAGACACTCGCTATGACACTCAGTTTGAAAACATGTTCTTCCTTTCTGTACTCCTTGCTAGAAGCTTATCATTACCACCAACCTCCCTGCTGTAATCCACAGGAACCCTTCACCTAGTCTTTGTCTCTATAGATTCATCCATCCTGGGCTTCATATACCATACACATAGAAAAATACATAGCAGAGTCAAGTAGGCTACCAACAATAACAAATACAACAGTGATAAACCCAAGTTTGAAAGAACACAGAAAACATTAATAATCAGAACAAACTCAAAATGTGCCAAAAGCGAGATCAAATGATAAGGTTTTAATCATTCAAATCAAATGTTTTGTTTTGATTTACCTTAATTGTCCTTATAATACTCTTTGTTTAAGCTATTTTCGTTCCTCAATTATGATCAGAGACAAATCACCAGAAGTTTATTTTATGTAAAAATTCTGCAAATTTATTTGGGGCTCTCATCCACAGCTTTCTGCAAACCAGAATTTCACAATTTAAGCTCTGATATAATTTCTTCCTTCTGATTTGGATGATTATATTTTCAATCCTTGGATCATGAAGGCTGGTATGCTTCTTCCATGTGAACTTAGTTAACATCTTCCTTAAATGGCTGCTTGTTTGAAACCAAGCCTTTAAGACCACATACGCTATTCTTTCTGATAGCCAGGAACCATCTAGTTTCTTCACCACATTCTTCTGTAGCACCCATATTTTCTCTGTGATCTTTTCATGAGGGTGATAATCAAACAGGGTCATGTCATATAAACTAATTGTTCTTAGATTGGAACTAGGATTAAGTGGGACCCCAAATCCATTCTTATATATATTACTGTGCTTAATTTTAGAGACATATTTGTTATTTTATGTTAGAGAATATGATCAGTTATATATAAGTTATATAAGTTCCTTCTGTTTATAGTGTCATTGATTTAGCCCATGGTAATATATTTTAAATGCAATTGAGAAAAGGAGATTAAACAAGTGTAGGCTGGCTACAAATCACAATACACTAATTATTGACTTTTATGGATGAGAACCTTATGTGACGGGACACTATTTACACAAACAATGGGAGTTGGTGGTCTGGAAACACTTACTCACAACAATATTCAGTGTCAATTGCAGACCCAGGTCTGCCAGACCAATGCACATCTTAATACAGCAAGCAGGGCATTGAAGTAGTAAGTCAATGGTGGTGTGCCTACTGACAGTTCACTATTTTAGTCATTGCTTTCTTTTGCTTCGTCACAGACCATGTTGTTTCGGCATTAAGTCCTTGGGCTACAGGTTTGTTTGACGTAAAGCCCAGTTCACCTAGTGGGGTTTCCACATCATATCCCTTTGGGGTATGTTATGTGCCTTGAAAACACAGAGGCCAATGTCCCAGTATTCTTTGACAATGACCTGGGTCTCCAGGGTCTGCACAGAAACTTGGCCCAATGTTCCCTATTAGGAACACAGTACCAGAAATATTCTCCCCTTGGGGTCCTTATCGTATAAGTATTGCTATTCATTTTTTTCTCACTAGGAGGTTGGTACTCTCCATTTTCCTACCCACAGACATGCACCTGTCTTCTCTGAGATGTGCGTGCTCCACTTCCCCCCTCCTGGCTTGATTTTCCCATCAGTAACACGTATCACTCTGGTGGAAACTTTGGGGGACCTTTGCACATTTTTGTATGACAACAACTAAATGCATCATACTAAATGCATCTTCTTTCACCCCAATCTTGAAAATCTGCTCCTCTTCTAAGTGAGGTTGCCTTTGTCAGCGTGGTTTTTAATAGATGATAGATAGATGGTAGATAGATAGATGAGAGAGAGAGAGAGAGAGAGAGAGAGAGAGAGAGAGAGAGAGAGAGAGAGAGAGAGAGAGAGAGAGAGAGAGAGAGACTAGTGGTTCATGCGTCCTGGGCACTGGTCAGGCACTAGTGTCGCTCCACAGACTGGGTTAGTGAATTGCATAACACGGATACATGAATTTGCCTTCATTCTAGGAGTTTCTCTTTAGAGTAGTGGACATATATAATATTTGTCCTTTTGTGATGATCTTCATTCAGGATAATGATTTCCAGATTCCTTTAAGTTATGAGGTGCTTCATGGTTTCATCACTGTTATTAAAGGATGCGTAGTATTCCTTTGTGTGTATATAGCAATGTTTATTTATTTTTGCAGTTTCAAATTCTTTTTAAAGATCATTTTATTGGGGGCTCTTACAATTCTTATAACAATCCATACATCAATTGTACAAAGCACATTTGCACATATGTTGCCATCATCATTTTCTAAACATTTGCTTTCTATTTGAGCCCTTGGTATCAGCTCCTCCCCACCCCGCTGGTGACTCCTTAATAAAGTGTAAATAATCATTATTTTCATATCTCACACACTGATTCTTTCACCCACGTTTCTGTTGTTCTTCTCATGGGTGGCAGGGACAGTGTGTGTAGGGTTATATATCGATCATTGCAATCAGTTCCTCCTTCCTCCCATCCGACCTTTCCCCCACACTCCTGGTGTTGCTACTCCCATTTCTGTTCCTGAGGGGCTTATCTGACCAGAATTCCCTGTGCTATACCTGTCTACATGCTCCAGTCTAGCCAGAACTAAAAGACAGGACTGAGGTCATGCAAGTAGAGGGGTGATGAGGCTCCAAAGAACCAGAGAAATAGTGTGTGTTTTGTCAGTGCTAAGCTACGCCCTGGTGGACTCATCCCTTCCTTCTGAGAGGAGATATCCCATTGTCTACAGATGGGTTTACTCCGACCCCCTTATTCTCTATTGTATATATTTTTAGTTTTGCTTTGGTTCTTTTGATGCCTGTTTCCTGATCCCGTCTACACCTCATGATCACACAGGCTCATGTGCTTCTTCCATGTGGGCTTTGCTCCTGCTGAGCTAGATGGCTGCTTCTTAAACTTCAAACCCTTAGGACCCCCGCTGCTACATCTTTTGATAGCTGAGCACACCACATTTACTACGCACCCATTTTGTCTTCAGCGATTGTTCAGGGAGGGTGAGCATCACAGAATGCCAGGTTGTTAGAACAAAGTGTTCTTGCATTGAGGGAGGACGTGAGAAGAGGCCCACAGTCTGTCCAGTTGCTCAAAGTATTGCCAGATAAATATATGTACATAGGACAATACCTCATTTTTTATGAATTAATATAGTTACATAAGTGCACACTTATGTTTATACCTCTGTCCATAGTTTTGCTTCCTAGATCTTTCCTCTTTCCTTTTACCTTCTTCCTGCCCCACTCCCCCATCACACTTGTCCTTCTTCTGCCTCTTAGTAATTCTCAGCTAGGTTGCTGTTGCTCCAATACTACTGGGATTTCTACATCCTCCTCCTTGTTCCTTTTAATTCCCTTGTTGTTCCCTCATCTGTAGCATTGTTTGCTCACCACTCCTTTATCCAATGTCCTCCTCCCTCCAAGTCCCTCTGGAACCATAGATCCCATTGCTTTCTCCCAGGCTTGCTTCCAATGTCATTCTTATATAGGTAGGCAAAACAACAATAAGGGAGAGAAAACAGAAAGGAAACAAAAGATTGAATAAAAATAGGGAAAAAAAGAACCTACCCTACCCTCAAAAAGCATACATAATTCCAGGTCTGTCTGCTGACCTTTATGACTATCTCCCCACCAGTCTGGGGGGGGGGGGGGTTCCAGGAACTGCCTCTCCTCGCTATATTTTGGGACCACTTTAGGGCTTTGTGAATTTGCTTTGCTCCCATTGTTGATGTGTTCTGTTCCCTTCTTGGTTCTACTGATCTGTTATGTTAACTTCTTGGTTCATCCCACTTTGTGTGCATGCGTTCGGGGGAGATCACGCTCACTCCCCACCATGTGTCCCCAGATGTGTCCTCTGTTGCTGTATGCTCCAGCAAGGGGACATCATGTCTTGAGCTGTTGTCCGTCCTACAGTCCTCTCTGTGCCTTGCAGCTGCATGCAGGGACGTCATGCTCAGGCTTGGTGTGACAGCATGGGGTCTAGTTCCTCGCTTTCTCTTTTTCCTTCTTGGTTTGCTTATGTGTAAGTGTGGCAGGCCGACCTCTCTCCCCAATCTAGGGAGGTGATCAGTTTGGCTGTAATTGGGGCTGGCCCTGGAGACCACTCTGCTCAAGAGTTTTTTCATGTGGTTACATTGCCCTCAAGGTCTGGCACTCCATGGTGTGGTCTGTATTCACACTCCCATTTCTGTGGAGACACAAACAATACACTTCCCAGCTCCCCCAGTGCCATCGGCTCCCTCTTTATTTGTTTTCCCTCCCTACCCTTCCCCTTCTTTGTGTTGGAACGCCATGCACATTCTTGGGTTTGAGCTGTCCTGACCTGATTGCCAGTACCTCAACTGGTAAAGTGTGAGATAAGTGACTTTTCTTCCATACCTACTGTGCTGATTATACTTACCTCAGTGGACTCATGTCGTACTTGTCCTTTTGTGATTGGCTAACTTCGCTTGCATTATTTCCTCCAACTCTTCCCATGAGATGACGATGTGCTTCATGTGATCATCAGTGCTTTTAGTGATGCTTAGTACTCAACTGTGTGTATGTGCCAGAGTTTTCTAATCCACTCATCTATTAGGTTGTTTCCAAATCTTTGCAATTGTGAATTGTACTGCAATAAACACTGGAGTGCAGATGACTGGCCATGGTCTATTTTTTTCCTCTTCTGGGTATATACCCAGTAGAGGGATTTCTGAGTCATAAGGCAATTCAATTTCCATTTGCTTTAAATATCTTTAGATGGCTTTCCACAGTGGCTGTGATATCTACATGTCCACCAGCAGTGGAGGAGAGTTCCTATCGCACCACATCTCCTCCAACAGTTGTTGCGCTCTGATTTTCTGATTTGGGCTATTCACAAGGGTGTTTGGTGGCATCTCATAGTTGTTTTAATTTGCATTTCTCTGATGGCTAATGATCAGGAGCATTTTTTCATATACTTATTGGCCAATTGGGTGTCCTCCCTAGTGAAACTTTTTTTCAGGTCTTTTGCCCACATCCTTAGGAGGCTAAATGATTTCTTCTTTTTGCTAGCTAGGTGAGTATTTAGATTTTAGTAAAAATCATTTGTCTGTTGTGTCATTGCTAAAAATTCTTTCCAGATTGTGGTTCTCTTGTTACTCTTTCGGTGAAATATTTCAATGCACATAGTGTTTAATCCTGCTTGTTTAAATTGCTTGTCGATTTCAGGTTCACCTGTGTGTGTCCCCTTCCTTATTAGAGTTAGCTTATGTATTACCTGAGCCAAGGTTCTTAGGTTGTCTGGATTCCTTTACTGATGGTTCTGATAGTTTGTGATTTTACTTCGAGGTCATTGATCTACCTTGAATTTGTTCTTGTGCACAGTGTGAGGTGAGGTAGGGTTCTTGTTTCACGCTTCTGCAAGTGGATATCCATTGTTTCCAGTACACTTGTTAATTAAAGAGGGCATCTGCCTCCCACCTAATTCTTTGGGGGTCCTTGTTGAAGAGCAGTTGTTTATATGCTGACCATTTATTTATGAGTTTTCTGTTCTTTTCCGTTGGTCTGAGTATCTGTCATTATTCCAATACCACACTGTTTTGAGCTATGTGGCTTTGTAGTAGGTGTTAAAGTCAGGTTAGGCAGGGCTTCTGACTTTGTCCTTGAGGGGTTCTGTGCTAATTCTTTGCTTCGTCCTTCATATAAAAATGGCAGTCAGTTTTTCTAATTCTTTGAAGAAGGTTGTTGGAATTTGAATCAGGATAGCATTAAACTTATATAGTACTGTGGTAGTGACATAATCTGGTGTCAATTTGAGACTATTAAGAGTGAACGGGTAGAGTTTAGCCTGTCAATCAGGTCGCAGGTTGATGACCTCTTTTGGAGGCTCAACAAAGATAAAATAGTTCACTGGAGGCCAGATACATACTCTCTGCTTCGTCTTCCTGCTGACAAACCACATGGAACTACAATGATGGAGCCAGAGCCCTGGAGCTGGAGGATCCAAGTGAAGACCCAGGCCAGTGCTGAGATGCTTCCACCACCACTGGACCCGCAAGACTCACCACCCACTGGCCTGTGATCTTCCTGCATTCTTCATCATTGCATTTGTTGCATGAGTCTAAGGAGGAATTTATGGACTAATATCGGACATATGGGCTAATATTGGACTTATGGATTTGATTTACACTGGGTTGGGATGTTTTCTTAATATACAATTGTGCTGTGATATTAAGTTCTCTATTACACATATATGAGTGTCTCTATATTTGTTTCTCTAGTCAGCCCAGACTAACACAAGTGCCTTGGGCAAGATTGACATCTTTACTCTATTGACTGTTCCATGAGAAGGGAATATTTTTCCATTTGTGGAGATTGCTTTTGGTTTCCTGTAGTGGGTCCTGTAGTTTTCCTTGTATAAGTCGTTTTTTGTCATATATATATATATATATATATATATATATATATATATATCCCTAGATATTTTGGTTTGTTCTTGGCTATTGTGATGGGTACAGCCTTCTTGATCTCTTCTTCTGTAGTCTTTTCCAATGTACATAGAAGTAGGATATTTCTCTTTGTTGATCTTGTATCTTGTCAGTCTTCCATATTCCTCTATAGCTTCCAGTACTGCTGTTGTGGAGCTTTGGGGGTTTTGGATGTCGTCTGCAAATAGCAATAGTTTCACCTTGTCCTCTCCCAGACAGATACCTTTAATGTCCCTCCATTGCCTTATGTTGTTAGCTAGGACCTTCAGCTCAATGTTGAATAGAAGTGGGAACAAGGGGCATCTTGCCTGCTCCCCTTTTTTCAATGTGATTGTTTTTTGTCTTTCCTTCATTGACTACGATGTTGGCGGCTGGCTTTTCATAGAAAGCTTGAATTAACTTGAGTAACTTTACTTTTATTCCGATCTTTTTGAGTGAATTACTTAAGAATTGGTGTTGGATGTTATCAAATGTTTTTTTCTGTGTCTATTGTTATTATCATGTGATTCTTATCCTTTTCCTTATTAATATGGCAAATAATGTTTATGGATTTTCAGATGTTGACCCACCCCTGCATCCCTGGAATGAATACCACCTGATCATGATGGGTGATATGGTTTATATACTTTTTTATTCTATTGACCAATGTTTTGTTAAGGATTTTTGCATCTCTGTTCATTAGCAATATTGGTCTGTAGTTCCCTATTCCTGTGGGATCCTTGCCTTGTTTTGGCATCAATGTTATACTGGCTTTGTTGAATGAGTTTGGGAGTTTGCCACCTTTTGCTATGCTCTGGAATAATTTGTGGAGGATTGGTTTCAGCTCTTCCCTGGATGCTTGGTGGAATTCTGTGAAGCTGTCTGGTCCGGGGGTTTTTTCATTGCTAGTTTGTTGAAAACCATATCTATTTCTTCTTTAGCTCTGAGTCTGTTGAGGTTCTTGACCACTATCTGGGATAATCTAGGGAGGGATTGTTTTTCCAAGTATTTGTCCATGTCTTCCACGTTGTTGAATTCATGAGACTGTAGACTTGCATCGTACTTTGTGATGAACCTTTTCATCTCGTTGGAGTTCATTGTGACCTCCCTGGCTTCATCTATCATCCTAGATTTTGATGTTTGCTCCTTCCTTTCCTCAGTTAAGATTGCCAGTGGTCTGTTTATTCTTTCATAGAACCGGCTTTTTGCTGCACTGATTTTTTGCATTGTTTTCTTGTCTTCCCATTTGTTTAACTCTGCCCTGATGTTTATTATATCTTTTCTTTTGCTATTGGCGGGGTTGTTTTGTTGACTCTGTTGTTGTGATACCATATCAGTCATAAATCTCTGCTCCTTTTTAATATATGCATTAATCACTATGAAACTTCCTCTGATAACTGCTTTTGCTGTATCCAATAGGTTTTGGTGCATTGTATTTTCATTTTCATTAGTTTCTAGAAACTTCCTAATTTCCCCTCTAATCTGAGCCAGTACCCATTTGTGTCACAGAAGATCATTGTTCATCCTCCAGTTGTTTTCCCTTGTCTTTCTGGTCGTCCTTTTGTTGATCTCCAGCTTTATGACATGGGGATCTGAAAGGGATGCCTGAGTGCTCTCCATGTGCTTGAATTACTCAGGCTCAACTTGTGTTCCAGCATGTGGTCTATTTTTGAAAATGAGTCAGGTGCACTTGAAAAGTATGATTTTTTTTGCATTTGGATAGGGAACTTTATGCATATCTATCAGGACCAGTGACATAATTATAGTCTTTAGCTCTTTAACCTCCTTGCTGAGCTTCTTTCCAAGTGATCTATCATTCTCTGATAGTGGTGTATTAAAATCACCTACTATGATTGTTGACTCTGTGATTTCTTTTTTCATTCTTTGAATGGTTTAACACATTTTGCGGGTCTCTCATGAGGCACTTACATCTTTATTATGCTTAATGGTTCATGATCTATTGATGAGCATTATATAGTGCTCTTCCTTGTCTCTTGTTATGGTTTTCACCTTGAGGTCAATTTTGTCAGAGGTTAGGATTTCATCCCCTGTTTTATAGTTTTTAATATGGCTGTTTGCCTCTTATATTTTCTGCTAGTCTTTTTTCTTACTCTATTTTTGTCTGAGAACTTAAGATGTGTCTCTTGCTGGTAACAGATTGATGGGTAATATTTTCTGAGCCAGTCTGTTGATCTTTGTCATTTAATGGGCAAGTTCAGGTCATTGACATTCAGAGTTACCACCATTGATGTTTTCTTATCTCCCTTAATAGCAGTGTGCTGTGGTTATGTATTGGGCTTCACTCTTGCCTTCTTTTCTCTCTTTGGCAATGTTATGTTGGTAGTTGATTTCCACCCATTGACTTCTTGATAGAGGTTTTCATTACGGTGGTCTCCTGCTTGTGCTTGATGGATGTTGGTGTTCTGACCACAATGAGTCTGCAAGAATTTTCTACAGCATTGGGTGTCTTATGGGGTATTCTTTGAGTTTTTTCATTGCCCAGGAATACTCTTACCTCACTATCTATCTGAATAGATAGTTTGGCAGGGTCGAGGTTTCTGAGGTTGACTTTTTTTTTTTCATTTGGCTTTTGGAAGATTTTATTCTCCTCTATCCTCCTCTTCATGGCATCTGCTGATAGGTCTAAGCATATTCTTACCTAAGCACCACTGTATGTGACAGCCATTTTTCCTCTTGCTGCTCTTAAAACGTTCTATTTTTCCTCAAAGTTGAATAATTTAACTATTATTTGCCTTAGTGAGTTCTTCCTAGGTTTAGTCCAATTATTTTGTGTTTTGCTTCTGTTATGACATCCAACAGCCATTATTTCTTGAATTTCCTTTTAGTACGTGGACTTCATCCCTTCTATCATGGACTTCATCTCGTCTATTATTGAATCCTTATTCTTCCTTGCTTCCCTCATATCCTGTACTACTCCACACAGCATTCTGAAGACTTTTTATTGGTTGCAGATCAATGTCTGTTTCTTTTTTGGGCTTCATTGGGTTTAAAACTTCTTTTGCTGTTAAGTTTTGTTTTTCTTGTTTTCTTGTTGAGGGTGATGAGGTATATTGCTGTGTGTGTGTCGTTTTGGAAAAAGTGGTGGCTTGTTACCAGGAAACTAATGGGCCTTGAGCTCTTTCTCTGTGTGACTGGTAAGAGTGGTTTCAGGGACTACCTATGGCCTACAACAGTGGTGGGTCGCATTGATGTGTAGGCAAGGTGCAGAGGCAACTCAGTGGCCAAGGGAGGTGGAGAATCTCATAGGGTAGGCTGAGGCTGGCGACTGTAGGTATGGCTGGGTTGGGACAGGCCTGTAGTATGAGCAAGAGCCTGGTCTGGACTTTCTGGCCACAATTTTCAGTCTTTTAAAGACTCTCTGTGGAGCACAGAACTGGTAGAGCCAGTTTTTGGCTTTGGCTGTGGCTTTCAGACCTTAACTTTTCCTGGTTTTTGTTTGTTTGTTTGTTTGTTTTGTTTTTTTATTAGTAATATTGAAATCCTTATCTTTGCCCTGGAAATGAGAGTTCCACCTGTCTTGTTATGCTAATGAATCAAGTTTCTGGAAGCTTACATACAAAGTTATACAAAGGCACATAGCCTGGAATTGTAAGCATTAAAAAATATATATTTTCTTTTTATAATGGACTTGTGTGGTTCCCTGGTAACGGGGCTGTGCCAGGCTGTCCATCAGGTAAGGAGGACCATTTTAACCAAGTGGGTTTGGAGCTTACTAGATCTGAATTCTACCCAGGTTGTACTCCTGTTTCACTTCCAGCTCTCTCCTGTATAGTTCTGGAGGCTGTGCTCTGGGGAATCTGCATTCTGTCATGTGTGACTATCCCAGGGGCTCTTCAATTCATCAAATGACTGTCTAATTATCTATCATTGCCATTGCTGCCAGGTGCAAAGATGAGAAGAGGGGTAAAGGGGATGGCCGTATTGGTTACTCCATTCCTGCCTGGGGAGGGAGGATGCAAAGCCCAAGAATGCAGGAGCAGGATGGAGAACAGAGAGAGGAATCAGATTTTGTTGTATTTGTAAAAGGCTTTAAGTTGTATTAACATTTTCACACTATTGAGTCTTCCTATCCATTAATATGTGATATTTTTCCATTTGTGTAGGCCTCTTTGGGGTTCTTGTATTAATATTCTGTAGTTTTCTTTTTGTAGGTCTTTCATTTCTTTGGTTTGGTTTACTCCTAGATAGTTAAAACATTCGTGTGGCTATTATGAGTGGTTTTGTTTTCTTGATGTCTGTTTCAGGGCTCTCTTCGCTGGTGTGTAGGAGTCCAATTGGTTTCTGCAATCTAATCTTGTATCCTGCTACTTTACTAAATTCTTAAATTTTTTCCAACAATCTTTTTGCATATACCTTGATGTTCTCTACATATAAAATCATAATGTCTGCAACTAGCAAAAGCTTCACTTCTTGTTTGCCTACGTGTGCTCCTTTAAAATAATTTTGTTTTTGGTCTGACTAGGACTTAAAGGGCATCCTTATCTCATTCCCATTTTCAGTGGGGTTGCTTTAATTTTTTTTGCCACTGAGTGTGATATTATGATTGGTTTATTGTATACAGCCTTTATTATGTTGAGCAATTTCCCTTCTATTCCTATCTTATTGAGTAATTTTATGAGGAATGGGTATGGGATATTGTCAAATGCGTTTTCTGTATTAATTGTTTTTGATTATGTGGTTCATATTCTTTATCTTGTTTATATGGTATCTTACAATATTTTTTTTTGGAATGTTGAACCATCATTGCATCCTTGGTATGAATCTCACTTGACCATGATGGGTTATTTTTTTGATATGTTATTGGACGCTATTGGCCAGGACTTTGTTGAGAATTTTTGCATCTTTGTTCATTAGGGATATTGGATTGTAGTTTTCTATATTTGTGAGATCTTTCCCTTGTTTGGGGATCATGGTTGTGCTGACTTCATAAAATGAATTTGGAAGTTTGCTGTACCTCATTTATCTCTATATTCAAGAGTAGAATTTAAGTGATTGTATTACTAATAGGTGGTCCAGTAAAACAATACTTCTTAATAAATTGGAAAAATGGATTTTAAGAGGTATATTGGTGTTTGTTAGTTTATGTGAAAATGTGTCTCACTGAGAAAGTGGGGTGGGACCTTGAAGTAGTGGTGGGTGCGATTTGTGGGGAATATTATCTAATATACAGATCAGGCCATGGTCCACTTGAAGAAGTAAGTCAGAGATGATTGGTCAAAGAGGTAAAGTTATATTTCTTTTTGAGTTTGTCATTTAAGAGCTTAAAATCCCAACCCCTTGTCTGAGGGATACTATTTCCCGTTCTCTGTAGTTTTCTTCCATCAGAATTAGGGAGTGGTGTCGTATTGCGGTCTTGAAGAAATGTAGGTGGTGGTAGTGCCTGTCTCATCTGCTTCTACTGAAAAATGAATGCAGCCTTGGGTTTTTAGAGAGAGGTCTGAGGTTCTAAAGTGTACATTAATCAGCTTATGACAGAATTTGCAAATTGTGCCCAAGTGGCAGTACACAGGAATCAAGATAAGTGTTTAAGGGGTTTGGGAATTCTAAAATCCTAAAAGTTAAAAATCCGTATTTTCTTTTCTAGGGGCCTCTCTCTCGTGGTCCCCTTTAAGGACCCTCAGAACTCCTCAGAGGGAATTGTTTCCTCCAGAGTCTGGCTTGGTAGCCTACTGCACTCATGGAGAAAGGAATGTGTTAGCTGTGTTTGGCTCACCTACTCTTGTTCAGTAGAGGATAGAAGATCATAGCCCTTTGTGGGCAAGGGGTCTTCAGTATATATTGGGACACATTTAACCCTACGGAAAAATAAGGGAATGTGGAGAACAGGAGTCAAGAGCCTTCTCCTGATTGGGGCATATCCTTGCGCATCTAGCAGTATGTGTATGAGAAACTGGTGAATTCTGACTCAAAGAAACGAGACTGCCTGTGGCGGCATGATCTGACTTAGCAGTAAGCTGTCCCTTATTGCTGTCCTCGCAGGAGGAAAGTCCTGATGAATCTCCCAGGGTCACGTATCGACCCACTGCTTTCTATAGGGAGAACAAAGCAGACAGATGCAGTGTGTAGATAACAAAGTCACCCCGGGTTGGCTGCTGTCAGCTTCCAAGCTCCCAGGGAGCTGTTTGGTCAGTGTAAAAGGAAGCTCCTACAAAGAGGGGGAGGGTTTTAGAGGGAAAGGAAGACAGGTGGTTCTGGGTATCTGAAAAAGTGGGAAGTTGCACTGCTTATATTATTATATTATATATTATATATTATGAGCAGACTGTGCTAGTCACACGTGTTTCATCCTCCATGCAGGGTCCCAGGGGAAAGAGAGCTGGAGGCGAGAAGGGGTTTCTCGTCAGGAGGAGGCCAAGAGGAGGTGATCCAGGCTCACCTGCAGTTCCTGAGTTAGGGGAGGGGGAACAAGAGAGACTAACTGACATGCCACCTCTGGGTGGAAATGGGCTTTTGGAAAAAAAGAAAAGAAATAATCTTGGAGCACCCAGATTTCAGGTTGAGAGTTTGATTTCCTGTTAAATTCATACCAGGACTAGTAGAGGTTTCAATAGTTGCTGCTATCTGGTGGCCATTGAAACATTAATCTTTTCCAAATATGTTGGCCAGATAACTCTTATCATAGATGAATGAATGCTTCTAGCTCTCTTTCCACTGCATTTTGTATATTGGGACTCTGAAAATGTGTAGATTGTTTGTTTGTTTAATTTAGCCCTAGGTAAATTCTATTAAATTATCTCTTCGAGTCTCCAAACAATCAGTATAGTTTCATTCCATTATCCTTTGAAACTCATTCTTTCTTGCTTCTTCCCATCAGCCCCCAGTGTCTGGCTCCATGCTCGCATGGGCATTCCAAGCTATACCTCACTTTGATGAAGTGATAATGAATCTTCCACCTCCATATTTTCTTAAACATAAAACCTTATTCATTCTAGTGAATCTTTAAAATTAAATTCTATTTTAATAGCTCTTTGGTAAATGATTCGACTACTAGAATTTTGAAAAGTTCAAGTAAAGTATTTTGATTTCTTGAGCTTATTATTAAAGTCCGATCTGTGAAATCTCTTTTTGTACTTCATAATCAGCTAGATGTCACATTCAGGGTGCAATTTCTTTCATTTGGAAATTATCAGGCTGACTAATGAAAGCAGGCAGTTTACATATTTAATTTCCTCAGGAGAAAAATGTAAGACATGGTTCTGATTCTGTGACTCACAGTATCTGATTCTTTGATCCACTCAGAACTTTGTGAGATAGGAAATTTCTCCTTGAAGAAAAAACAACAGCTGGGAGCTGACATAAGCCACAGAGCACACATCCTTATTGAAATATTTTTGCTATAGAGTAGTAATCTCTCCTAATACTAGATTCATATGACAGGTACTTACATATATCCATCTGCTTTTAATTTTCCTACTCTAACTATAGCAATTGAACTGAGCATTACTTTGCCCCCAGAAAAAAAATGAATGCTTCTCTCTTGTGTCCAATCAAAAATATTGACTTTTGTCAAAATTACACCAATAACCACACTTAAAACCCAATGAAGCCAAGAAAAATCAAACTTAACCTTCAATCTTGTCAAGAGAAAGCCAAGGCAAAGAAGCAGAAAGTGTCCATCACAATCTGAGTTCCAAGAAATAAGTACCACATTCTTCAATCTGATATTGTGGGGGTGCCAGTGGGTTTCTGTGTACTGTGCATTTTAAAATGTCATTCACTGGGTATCCCTAGGGAGAATCCTATCAGTTTGAGGGAAAAGGTACTTGACTCCTCAGAGGTCTTGATATGAAAATTAACCAAATTCCAAAAGCTCTTAGTGCTGTGGAAAACAGAACACACTCCGAGGGACTTATTATTTGCAACATTCAAATACCAACACACACACACACACACACACACACACACTTCTATGTGGATCACAGTGTGATAATCTAGTTTAAAAGGAGCAAAAAAAATCTAAAATAAATGCAATTAACTGGTCACCAGAATTGAACAAACAATAGTATTCAAAGAAGAATAAACTGGAAGTAGAAAAGGGAAATAAACTAGAAACTACATTGAAAAATGAAACAGAAAAAGCCAGTGACTCTGGTTTCAATAGACAATGGAGAGATTCTTTGTAGAGGGACTGCTATTTACTGACTGGTGATTTCAAGTCAAAATGATCCTGTGCTACCAGCTCCGATAAAGACCTATATTGTTTCCATGCTGACAAACTGCATAAACAAGAAGTTGGAGATGAGTTCACTTGTGACCAGTTAGCAATGTGTGAAACATGACTATATTTGTGATCCATCAGCAACTCATTGAAGACCACTTACACCAGATGGTCCAGTTGGTCAAGGTTTGATCTTTGAAAATATTGTTGGGTTTAGTGATGATTTTACCCAAGGTGAAACATTCATTTTTTTGGTTAAGTAAACCTTCATGGCAGCCAAATTACTGAGATTTGATCAATAAACTGGTGCATGCTGCTTTTATGTGGGACTGGTGTATGCTGCTTTTATGTGGAATTAGAAGAAGTTCAGCAAAAAACCTGAGTAACAAACAAATGAGAGTGAAATATGACTTTAACAATTTGCTTGAATGAGTTTAAACAAAATCTCAAATGCTCTAGTCAACTTTTTACCTTGTAACTCCTGTGAAGTTGAACTATTACTGATACATCTTTGCTTGTCCTCTACAGGACTGACTATGATTGAAAAACTGTCATCAAGTTAACTCTGACCATAATGTTCCTTTGTTGGTATTCTGGGAAACTGTTACCAAAATTCAGGTTCTTGTTTTACTAAGAGAGATATTAACTTTTGGAAGACAGGGATTTGCAAGATACATTTTTTTGAGAAACTCGTGGGAGAAAGAAATCAGTACTTCTTGTCACAGGCATTCATACTCAGCATTTTAAAGAATTCCTATGTATACAAGATTCTCAGGAATGTCCATTGATGTGAGAACTTTCACCTGAGGTATCAAGGGGTTTCCAGGAAATGGGTCCGCAAGATGTTGTCATGAATTCTGCATATGGTCTGTCTAAATATTTGTCTTCATTCCCTTGCCCTATTTTATTTTCCACATGAGAGATTTCACTCACACAATTCTTTAAAAAAAAGAAACCAACGTTTTATTAGGGGCTCATACAAGTCTTATCACAATCCATACATACATCAATTATGTAAAGCACATCTGTACATTCACTTTCCTCATCATTTTCAAAGCATTTGCTCTCCACTTAATCCCTGTGCATCAGGTCCTCTTTTTCCCCCTCCCTCCCCGCTCCCCCCTCCCTCATGAGCACTTGATAATTTATAAATTATTATTTTGTCATATCTTGCCCTGTCCGACGTCTCCCTTCACCCCCCTTTTCTGTTGTTCATCCCCCAGGGAGGAGGTCACATGTAGATCCTTGTAATCAGTCCCCTCTTTCCAACCCACTCTCCCTCTACCCTCCCAGTATTGCCATTCACACCCCTGGTCCTGTGGTCTAGCCAGACTTGCAAGGTAGAATTCGGATCATGGCAGTTGGGGTGAGGGTGGGGCGAGAAGGGAGCATTTAGGAATTAGAGGAAAGCTATATTCTTCATCGGTGCTACATTGCCCCCTGACTGACTCATCTCCTCCCCTAGACCCCTCTGCAAGAGGATCTCCAGTGGCCGACAAATGGGCTTTGGGTCTCCACTCTGCACCTTCCCCTTCATTCACTATGGTAAGATTTTTTTGTTCTGATGATGCCTTATACCTTATAGCTTTCGACACCTCATGATTGCACAGGCTGGTGTGCTTCTTCTATGTCAGCTAGATGGTCATTTGTTTACCTTCAGGCCTTTAAGAACTCAGACGCTATACCTTTTGATAGCCGGACACCATCAGCTTCCTTCGCCACATTTGCTTATGCACCTGTTTGTCCTCAGCGATCATATCGTGGAGGTGTGCACCCAATGATAAGATTTTAGTTCTTTGATGCCTGATAACTGATCCCTTCGGAACCCCGTGATCACACAGGCTGGTGTGTTCTTCTCTGTGGGCTTTGTTACTTCTGAGCTAGATGGCCACTTGTTTATCTTCAAGCCTTTAAGACCCCAGATGCTATATCTTTTGGTAGCCGGGCACCATCAGCTTTCTTCACCACATTTGCTTATTCACCCGCTTTGTCTTCAGCGGTTGTGTCGGGAGGGTGAGCATCATAGAATGCCAATTTAATAGGAGAAAGTATTCTTGCATTGAGGGAGTACTTGAGTGGAGGCCCAATGTCCTGCCGCCACCTTTATACTAAACCTATAAATATATGCACGTAGATCTATTTCCCCATCCTCATATATGTATTTGCAAAACAATGGGACCAACAGTTCCAGGGGGAAATGGGATCGGGGTAGTTGGGGGGGGTAAGGAAGTAGTGTTACCAAACCCAGGGACAAGGGAACAACAAGTGATCCAAATTAGTGGTGAGGTAGGTGTTGGAGGCCTGGTAGGGCATGATCAAGGGTAATGTAATGAAGAGGTATTGCTAAAACCCAGTTGGGGACAGAGCATGATAGTGGGACAGGAGGAAAGAGCTGGGAGACAAAGAGAATTTATAGAGGCATTCGCACAATTCTTTATGGAATCAGGGACATAAAGCTCTCTGTCTGAAACTGCCTCCTGTTTATATGAGCCATAGAGTATCATCAATCTGCTTATGTGTATAGAAATATCTCCTGATCTACTCTATACTAATGGGAGCGACACTTTTAGGTGGAGATGCTGGATTTGAGTCTGTGAGTCATTCATAGACATAGGCATAGGCTTGGTCATGGGCTGCAGTTTAGATGTTCTCAGGATCAACTGGGTCTGTTTCAGAAAATTCCATCAATAGTAACACACAAAGACTGTGCTAGGAGAAATTCTTAGTCATAATTAGACGAAAGAAAAGCAGGGCAAACAATAGCATCCTAGTATATCTAGAACAATACGAGTCTAAAAGCACGTCTTAATATATATTTCCCCCTTTCTACTGCACCTTTAAAGAGTCTTAGTTTTTTATTATAAAAATAGGAAGGAGTTGGTTTGTCTAATGGGCTGAAATGAAAGGACAAATTAGGATAATTCCATTTCCCTACATGTTCTACTTGTGAGTACACTTTTAGGCCACACGCTCTAATTTGTGTGTGTTCTTGTACATGTGTGTATCTAACTGCATCTCTTTCTATATTCACCCTATTGTTATCTGCTATTTCTAGGATTTGCTCTAGCCGCTTGTGTAGTTTAGTAGCTAGAAACATTTGTGTCGACTGAGTGTTGAAGATGGCCTTTGGCCTGATCAAGGCATATGATGGAGACAGGGCTCTGGTGCAGGTTACAGCTGTTTGTAGGACATGTGACTTGTGGCCTCTGTCACTGGCACAAAGAGGGCAATGCTTTGGAAGATTTTACAATAGCCTGTTTCTGCCTACCGTAGGTATTTCAGCTTTAAAATTTTTTAAAAGAAATATTTCAGCTCCGTAAATCTATTAGGACCTAGTTTAATGAAGAAAAAAAAACAACGGGTGAAGTTCTCTTAAATTTCTTTCTTGTGGGCAGATCACTCCCCCACCCCCACCCCCTGCTTTCTCAAAATGTATTAGAGATCTATAGCATTGCAGGACCTATCCCCAACTCCTGTAATTTCTTCTTGATGTCTCGGCACAGATCTATAAACCGGGGTGGAATTATAAACTTATCTCTTAATACTATTTTCCCTGTGGGAGCCTTAGCATCCAGATCTGTAGGTTTTATTATAGCCTCTTGTAACTTTAAAAATGCTATCAGGTTCTCTTGAGAGCCTTGCTTAATGATAGCTCATTTGCTATTGTAATGTAGACTACTATTTTTTTCAAGCTAAATATCCTGACTGTTTATTACAAAGAATATTAGTTTTTCGCTAGGATTTGAGGATTAAACTTGTCCCAGTTTTTAAGGATGCATCCTGGAGGAGTGTCTGGGGGTATGA
This sequence comes from Tenrec ecaudatus, assembly GCF_050624435.1. Taxonomy (NCBI): domain Eukaryota; kingdom Metazoa; phylum Chordata; class Mammalia; order Afrosoricida; family Tenrecidae; genus Tenrec; species Tenrec ecaudatus. Next base: position 111,901,548 of record NC_134540.1, on the reverse strand, counting down.
AACTTTGTTTTCCCATCTGAAAGGGCATCTCAATAAGATCATGACAGAGTTCGAGCATCCTCTTCTTGTTTACCATGTTTGAAAAAAAATTGTTTGGGAGAAAGCATCCCATCTCTAAATCTGGGTTTCCAGAATTCACTGGTCCTTACTGGGTAATGCCTCATTACCTCCTGTCTTTCTAATGATGCTCAACTGACCCTAGAAATTGTCCCAGAATCTTCTCCAATATGCTTCTCCCTCTGAGTGACTATTTTTCTCTCCCTCCTCACAGGATCTATAAGCTTTTTCTCTGGCTTACTGCTAAATTCCCTGAAAACACAGGATTCTGCAAAGGGAGATAGCAGGGTTAAAGACGTCCTGCACCTTTTCCATAGCTTCTGGGATTTACAAAGAAGTGCCAATACAGTAAAGAATATTTTTGAAGGTTATAAAATTCTCACAAGGCCAACAAAGTAAAACTACACCATGGCTCCATAAGTCCTAAAACTCGTAGAGAAAAGTGGCCTGATAAATAATCTCACATCTCTTTCAGAATGGCTTCTGACTGCTGCCATTAATTCAGTCCTGACATGCAGTACCACCACAGGGCAAGGCAGACTCGCTTTGGATTCAATAATGCCTGATACAAGTCAATTCCCAGGTCACTCATTTCAATACTTTCAGGTGTAGGGTTATTTTCCATCTGGGAAAAAGCAGCTTTTCTACATTTAATTTTTAAGGGTTTCTTCTATTATTTTTCCATACTGAATAGCTTCTTTCCTTTTATTCTCTGCAGATTTTATGAAGTTATAAGTGATCATTTGTACAAAAAATTATAAATTCCCATCCAACAATTCTTACAAAATTTATTCTATGACATTGATTATAGTCCCTGAAACGTATCACCCTACCTGTCCCATCCATCCAATATCCCTGTCCAATCTTGCCTTCTTATCAAAGATTTTGTGTACATTTTTATTGTGGTTTGTTATAGTTCATTGTTTAAGGAAGCATATTGTTAATGGCTATTTTTTTCCTTTTTATAGACTAAAATATTGTTTGATTGAATGGTGATATCTGGGAGCCACACTATTTATCTATTTTTAAACTTTTTATTGGGAATCGAGTGAAGTTTACTTTTAATTTTTTTTCTCATGAAATTATTTTATTTGTAGTGTCAGAACATTTTTTTCATTAGCTGATACTCCTTTATGATGACTCATTTCTTTTTACTTCTTAATTTGTATTTGACAAGGGAATTTTTTTCTTTATTATTTTGGAGAGTGTCATGTATCTTGGATTGTATATGCATGCTTTCCTAATGGGTTATATGCCAGACTCCTAGAGGTCTGTTTTTAAGCTTGGTATTCTCACAGCACAGGAAAGTGTAAATGTAATCCTACATAACTGTGCTTGGTACAGGTTGGGTGTTTTAATTTTTTATCCTTCTCAGGGCCAGGACCACAAAGCACTATATCTTGCCTCTTTTGCAAACCAGTAAATGAAGTTCATTAACAATTGAAGAAGGCCTGGAGTTGTGATCAGGTAAGCAGTTGGACTGTCAATCGCAAGGTTAGCTCTGCATAAGAAAGTTGATGGTGTTCCTGTAAAGTTTTACAACCTTAGAAACCCCAGAAAGGGTGTCTAGGAATCAAAATCAACTGTGAGTGGTTTTGTTGTTGCTGTTTATGAGTTGGAATTGACTCGATCGCATTAGGTAGTCATTAACAACTGAGTAGAATTTTAAGAATCCTGGATTTATAAAAAGAAAATATACTGTGTTATGGTTTTACGAAAAGCTTTGTGGGTTGGGGGCTTAGGGTGTCTGACACGAGCTATTTGTAGGACACTCTTAACAGGTAAAGTATTCCTGGTTACAATGAGTACTGCTGTCAGTTACCTATATAAAAGTCATTCTCCCATTCTTTCTTGATAACAGAATTACAATTTTATTTACACCCCAAAGCATCCTAGCCTTTGGTTCATCCTTGACTAGACTTCTGCAACAGGAGAGGAATTGAAACAGTTCATCTTTCTACATTGAGTGGTCAGCACTGGCATTATCCCAGCTCCTTCACTTCCAACGAGCTCTCGAACCAACTGGGCAGACCTTCATATTCAGATTGCTTTTCTTATGAAGTAATTCAATTCCTTTTGTTTTTCAGTCTCTATTAGTTGGGTTTTCTGATATCTTTAGCGTAATGCATCCTCATACACACAATTCAATGAAAATCCTATTTCCAGCTATGTGAGTTCTTTGGCTTCCTAAATCCATATCTCCTTTATTTGTTTAGGAACTGGTTGAGGTATTAGCAAAAAAAATGGATGAAAAATTTTGATTCATTTAGTCACCCAGCGCTTGGTAGATTTATTGCGTGGCATCTGTGTACCATAGCCTTTTCCCTCATATCATTTGGCCAAAAATGAAATGAATATTTTTTCATGCCTTAGTTGAAAATTAATATACTCATAAATTCTTATTTTCAGATATTTTAGTTATTAAGAATTGTTAACATAAACTCTGGATCTTTTAAATAACGATGGTTAATCAAGTTGTGGTTCCAGGAATATGCAGGTATGTTGCATGTATGGTGACATACTTGTCACTGAAATCTATAGGGCACAAGTCTCTCCCTCTGCAGAACCTGTTTATGGAGATTGGAAACTGTGTTCGTTTGTCAACCGTCTCCTTCAGCCACTTCAAATTGGCAGGTTTGCTGCCGAACACTGGACTTGAGAACATTGAAAACTGGAGTTCCTTTCTCTATCCCACTTTATTCTTTAGCCATTGTGTTTTCTGGGCCTGTCTGCATATTACATTAAAAGTCCATGGCTTTACTTGCATTCAGCATTCTATCTTGGCCTATTTGTGTTATTCCATGGTATATGCTCCATGAGCATCTTTTCTGAGTTATATATGACAGCTATCAAGCAGTGACTCACAGTTGTCTCTTCTCCGGGAAAGTTATCATAATTACCCGCACCATATCATAAAATAAAGGAACCCTGGTGGTGCTGTCGGGTAAATGTTGGATTGCTAATCATGAGGTCAGTGGATCAAAGCCATCAGCTGCACCACTTGAGAGACTTGATACCATCTGCTCCTGTAAAGACTCACTGCCTAGGAAACTCTAAGAAGGGTCCTGATGAGCTGGAATTGACCCAATAGCAGTGACTTTTGCGTTTACCATAAATTCAGGTGCCCTGGGTAAATACTCAGCTCTACTGACTATAAGGTCAGCTCTTCTAACTCACAACTGAAAGATGTGGCAATCGACTTCTGTAAGATTTATCATTCTACCCTGTCCTACATCATCATTAGGAGTCAGAATAGACGTCAGCAGTACATCGCTATAAAGTTTCTTCAGTCAAAACGTATTCTTAAAACACAGGGACTATGATATTGCTTGAAAATCTCTTCATATATTTTTGTATGCCTATCCGAAGGTGCTTGAAATTTGAACACGGCATCAATTTCAGACGTTCTCTACCCTGTACATTTTCATGCATTCAATAATCGGCTTAGACAATTCCACAGCTTTGCACAGATGCTTATCTTTAATTGAGGATTCAGAACTTTGATCAGTAGCTTGTTTTCTTTAAAGTGTGATTGTTAGCCAACCCAAGTTGTGGCCTGTGGCCGTTGAGTTGGCTCTGACTCACAGCAACCTCATGTATACCAGAACTAACCCTTGCCTGGTGTGCACCATGTTCATGGTCACTGGCATGCTTGAGTTGTGGCCTCTGCGTATTTTGAGTTGTGGCCGCTGTGTATTTTGAGTTCCCTTCAATCGCGGAAGGTCAACTTCTGACATTGTAGGAAATGGCTCTGCAGTAGAAATTCTCCAGCAGCTGCTGCTTTTACAAGGAGTAAATTGTTCTTTTTATCAAACAGATGTGCCTCCTCTCTAGCTGCTGTGTTCCAGAAAGCTGGTGGAGAGCGGGAGAATAAAGGCTGGGTTGCACAATGAGCCCTTTGGGGTTTAGAGAGGGATGGACAACTATGACACTGCAGGGCTAGTCTCTAGAACTAGTGAAGCAGGTAGAAACATTTCATAAGGCATACTGAAGAAAATCAAAGCTTGGAGAGAAGAAATATTTCTATAGACTGATCGACAGAGACTAATTACATAATGAAAGCATTTTGAACAGATGCATTAGTAAAAATAAGACTTTTCCTAAAGAACTCTGGTGTCATAGTGTTTATGAGTTGGGATACTAACCACAAAGTAAGCTCTTCGTAACTACTAGGAGGTCTGTGGGGAAAGAGATGAGGTTTTCTAATCCTGCAAAGAGTTACAGTTTTGGAAACCCACAGGGGCAGTTATACTCAGTCCTGTAGGGTCACTCTGAGTTGCAATTGACTCGATGGAAAGGAAGATATTTCTTTATTAGGTAATAAGATACATCTTTGTAAACCAATAAGGGGGAAGAAGTACTCTTGTGCCTGCCCACAGAAGGGCATTTATATTTTTGAGTAGGTACAGGAAACTAGCTTCATTCCCCACCATGTGTATTAAAACTATAAACCAAACCCAAACCAATTATAGTACTATTGAGTCGATTCAGACTCAGTGACCCTGTGTAGGAGCAAACAGCCTCATCTGCCTCCCACGGAGTAGCTGGCGTGTTTGAACTGCTGACCTAGAGGTTAACAATCCAATGCTTATTTCACAGTGTCAGTGGGAAATATACTTATCATCAAGAAAGTGAATTTATTGTAGAGTAAGAAAAATACAATCATCACTATAAAATGAGTGTTCCTTCAACTTGTCATTCTCACACGCTATTGTTGCTGGATACCATAATATAGATTCTAAATTAATAGTGTCACAATTACAAGTAAAGGGACATGCAGTTGGGGTTTAGAAAGTTATCTGAATTATAAGTAATTCTGATCAGCTGAGTGGTAACTGAGTAGGTGATGATATATTGTTTGAGTAGGTGATGATATATTGAATCCTACAAAAGTTTTATTTTAATTACTCTGGGCTACAATGATCTGCCTATTAATATGTCATTTTTGGATTCTGAGAGGTTGGAGGTTTGAATCCAACCTGAGGTGCCTCAGAAAAAAGTCCTGGTCATCTATTCCCCAAAACAAGCAGAGGGAAACCCTATGGAATAATTCTACTCTGACTCCATGCAGTCACCCTGAGTGAGAATCAGCTGATCAGAGACGCCTTTCTGGTGACTATGAGAAAGCTGGTAGCATAGTCAATAAAGTGTTCTGCTACTCGCTGAAATGCTATTGGTTCAAGCTCACCAGCCCATGTGTGGGGAAAAGATGTGACAACCTGTGTCTGTGACGATTCACAGCCTTTACTGGATATGGGGCAGTTTCCAGATCAATTCAACTGAAAGGGTTTGGTTTGAGATTTTGTACAACTGTATAGAAGCAATTATCTGTCATGCATTCATGTCTTTAAAGTTTTAAAAACTGTTCTATTGGCACATAATTTACATCTACCAATTCAATAGATTAAGTATATTGAAAAGAGTTGTGTCATAATCATCACATTCAATTTTAGAATATTTTCTTGTACCCATTGTAGGTAGCTCCCCACATCTCCAATCTCCTCTGCTATAACCCTAAGGGACTGTTAATGAAGTTACTGTTTCTGTGGACTACTTATCCTGAATTTCATATAAGGAAAATCAAATAAAGATCCACAGTAGCGACAACAAAATAAAACACAGGAAAACTCAATTCAAAAGAAAGCAGAAGGCAATAAAAAAGCAGAAAAAACTAAAAATGGGTCAAACGGTAAGACAAGATATAAGATTTTTAATTCTAACCTAACTGTGCTTACAGTAATCCACTTTCCAATGCACTCAGTCTGGAGACAAGACTATTCACATCCTTAGTTAATGATCCTAGGGAATTCAAAGGAGTCTTAATCCAAGAGGGGACTCTGGAAATGGATTTGGGCATTGACAGTCATCTATAGTCTTTTGCAAACTGGGTGCTAAGAGTTTAAATGCTAATGCAATTTGAATCTTTGATCTGGGATTTTATTATTTAAAACCCTTGGATCACACTAGCTGGTGTGCTCCTTCTGTGTGGACTTTGCTGACACTTCATGTTAATGGCTACTTGTTTAAAGAAGCTTTATGATCCCAGATGCTATTCTTTCTGATAGTCAGGCAACATCTGATTTTTCTGCAACGTTTTCTATAGCACCTGTATCTTCAGTGATCACTTTCTCAGGGTAACACCCTGAGAAGCAATTGTTCTTAGGGGAAGGTTTACAGTTAAGTGAGAACAATCTAATGTTTATCTGTCTCCCTGGTCCATGTTAGAAGCAGCATTATCAGCCTGTTGAAAAACAACTTAAGAAAACTTGATGAGACATTTGTTATTTCTAATAATAGTATCATTAATCTAACCCAGCGGTAGGGAAGTGCTTTCTACCAAGGGCCATTTGGATATTTATAACATCACTCAAGCATTTAACTAATTCACTTCTTCTGTGATGGCTAGAACTGCTTTTCTTGGGTGAAGTCTGTGAGCGTTGCTGGTATTGATAATTTTTTTTTTACTTTACATGGCCCATGGGCCAAGTATTCCCTACCCTTCATATAGCCAATGGTATAGATTTTAAAATACTATTGAAAGAAAGAAAATACACATATATAGGAAAGCTTTTTAGACTAAAATACATGTAACATTTACTTATATAGGTTAAAAACTTATGCTTAAACAGTATTAAACAATATTTAAGAAAGCCATGAGAGTTAGACACAAAGCAAGAAGTTCAATGACATTTACTCACTAAGATAAAATGTCTACAGAACTGACATGTCATAAAGAGCAAAGAAAATATTAAAATAGTTATTGTATGGTCATCATAAGCTGTACATTATTGCGTATTGTCTGAGAGTTCTGTGGGTTATTGTACCCAGCAGAGAAATAGATTGCCATAGGAGGGACAGTTGGTGTCAGAAAATGAAAAAGAAAGATGGAGGATAGAGGTCTGTCTGCCTCCTGCCTCCTAGGAGTCATCTTGGGGCAAATGTGCTGCTGGACTCTCCTTTCCCCTGATGAAGACGGAAGACGTCAGACATTGTGTACAGGACAGACTGGGTGGTGGATAGACCATCGGAAGGTGGTTTCTTGGGATATTGCTTCTTTATAAGGAGTCTTGGTGCCACTGTGGGTTATGAATTGGATTGCTAACTACAAGCGTGATGAATGACTTCACCAGCCACTCCACTAGAGAAAGATGAGCCTGTCTGCTCCCATAAAGATATACAGTCTCTGCATCACTATATAAACTAAGATCACCCAGATGGCAGTGAGCGTGAAGGATGAGGACTGAGCACTTTGTTGGGGAGAAGTTAAAAGAAAGTGATACCTGCTCGTGAACATGTTGCATGTAGGAGAGGTTGGTGGTATGTGATTGCTTGGGAGATGCGACAAGGATGGAGAACTCAAAGTGAGGATGATGTGTCAGTAAGAGCAACAAGGTATTTTCAAGTAGATGCGGGTTCAGTGGAAGGTGAGTTCTGTTTTCAATGTCGATTTTGAAGCTACTTTAGTAAAGAACTGGAAAGCTGGTGTGTTTTAGAAAAGATGTCAGTGTTGGAGTGGTAGTTTGGAAAATCCTGATTAACATCATGGCTGGTGGTGCAAGAGGGAGGAAACTCATGGGGGGCATTGCAGAAATGCTCTCAAAAGAGTCTGGGTGGTGCAAGCAGTTAACAGCTGCTTATCTCATTAAAGGGTTGGTGGTTGCCACCCCAGACATCTGCTTATAAAGATTACAGCCAAGACAAACCAATGGGGCCAGTTATACTGTGTCATTCAGCCTCACGATTGCCAGAATTGGCTCAATGGTACCTAACAACAATGACATAGCTTCAGTTACTAACTGGATTTTCATGGTGGGCAGGTGGATGAGTGGGGAGGAAAATTATCTCTAGAACTTGCCCGAGACTTTTAGTATTTCTTTAATGTTTATAATCTCGATTTTAACATGGATTTACACATCTTTATAAAGTCCAGTTGGAATATGAAGAAGAAAAATATTTTTTTATTTACACTTTGTAGATAAGCCTAACACCTACTGCTTTAGGCTGGGTTGACTAGAGAAGTAAATCCAGAAACACTCGTATTACGTGTAAGAAAGTGCATTATATCAAAGAGTAATTGTATATTAAGAAAACATCCCAGCCTAGTCCACATCAAGTTTATAAGACTAATATTAGATCATAAATTCAGTACTAGTCCATAAATAGGTCTTCAGACTCACACAGAACATGTGATGATACAAAATACAAGAAGATCACAGCCTAGTGGGTGTAGAGTCTTGTGGATCCAATGGCAGCGGAAGCATCTCAGTGCTGGTACATTGTGGGGGGAGGTCAGATGCTTACAGACATCTTCCCTGAAGGCAGTCGCTGCCAGACTTCTGTCTCCCCACACCACAGGGGTGGGCTTGCTCCCTGCTGCTGGGGACAATGGATTACTTCTCCCTGAGGCCTGTGACAATTAGCTTTGTTCCTGTAGGTGGAGTTCTCACCCTACAGATAATATCTCTATCAGTTGAGCCAGGGAACAGGCCAAACCGGCTCTGTGACATCCAAAGTTAGGCTGCCATCCTGTATCTAGGATCCGCCCATCTTGCCACATGTATACCGCCAATCCCTTCTCTTCCTATTATGTGGATACCCCTACATCACTTTCTCCCATTACTGTATTACCTATAGCACAACCCCTTCCTGTGACATGGGTCCTCACCTCCAATTAGGGGGCTTGCATGTCCCCAGAGAATATAAAAAGCCTGGACTAGCATTAAAGATTCTTTCCCTCCCTCCACCAAGCGGGGCTGAGGTGAGCATGCTACCATGAATTGTGTCTGACTCCATTTATTTCAATATTTCTCTTCTATCTCTCATGCTCTCTATAACTTTACTATGATCTTTTCTTATTATCGCTGTACAATTGTGCCTACCAGACCCGTAATGATGTGTTAGGGGCTGGCTTCCCCTGGCATTACAGGTCTCCATGTGGCTCCTCCAACTCTGCAGGTGTGGCTCTTTAACAGGAAAGTGAAGCAGAGAGACTGTGTGGCCCTCATCTGTGAAGAAAGAGAGTAAATTTCCAGAATCCTCATGAGAAGGTCATGCCCATAAGGAGGCATCATCAGGGTGTGACTGGATTGATGGGCAAGACTCTATCCCAACACTTATTTATCAAGTTGACATGAAATTATGTAACTACCACAGCTACTGAAAGTCAGAAATCATCCTCAATTCCCTTGAGTATAAGTTTCCAGAACTCAAATCTTCAAACATATGATGGAGGAAGATGTACTACTTTTGGGTGTATTAAAATTTTATAAAGTCATTTTCGTTTTAAGAACAAATTCCCTTTTTGCCACTTTGGTTGTCTCCAGGAAAATTCTCCTTAGGCATTTGTAGGGTGAACTTTCCTTAACAAGCAGTTATTTCACCAGAAATTTGCCTGAGTAGTATCCAAATCTAAGATGTAATAGTTAGTCCCTACTGACTGTTATAAATTTTACCTTTAGTGCATAAAACTATTTTTGGTGGTTTTACTTTAAGATTGCGCTTATAAATGAAATAGTACACAAGATGCAGTCTATTAGGAAGAGTGTGGATTGGGAAATAACGGTTGAATTTCGAGCAACTATTCTTTCTACTAACAGTTTAGAAACAACTGTGGTAGTTGCATAATCTGTTGTCAATTTGAGACTATTAACAGTGAAGGGGTGGAGTTTACCCTGTCAGTCATGTCGCAGCTGGTTTAGTTACCTGGACGTTTTCAGGGAGCTAAAAAAACCTATACAATTGTTGTATTTTGTCAGATAGAGCAGCTATGAGTTGGAATCAACTTGAGGACACTCAACAACAATAACAGTCAACATTCCTGTTATTGTTAACTACTAGCAATATTGTTGGGTGCAATCAAGTTTCATGTAGACTCATAGCAATCCCACCTGACAGAGTAGAACTGCTCTAGAGTGGTTTTTAGACTATAATATTTATGGGAATCAATTTTGAGCTCTTTCTCCCACAGAACTATTAACAAACAAACAACGCCCCCCTGCCATTGAGTCAGTTCTGATAAATTGTGATTTTATATCAGATTTCCAAGACAGCAAATTGAATCTGTACAGGAGCAGACAGCTTCATCTTTCTTTCACATAGCAGCTGCTGAGTTTTAACCACTGACCTTGTTGCAGTCGGTCGTCCAACATTTAACACATTAGTCTACCAGGGCTCCTCTAGAAAGGTCAAAACAGCCCACCTTTTTGGTTAGTAGTCAACCGCTTAACCAAGGTGCCATGACAGCTCATTAGTGTACAATTGAGACTAAATTCATTCTACCTCTCTATCTCCCTCCTTCCACCTCCCCCCTCCCAAAACAAACAAACAACCACTTGGGAGTGCTTGGGGCATCCCTGTGACAAGTTGGAGAGGATGCTATCAGAGTTGAACATACACTATAGGGAATAGAGTGAGAATTTTGCCCTTGAGACCTTGCATTTTGCAAAGCACAAACGTGGGTGCACTGTAAAACAATAAATCCTATATTTTGATAAAAAAGAGGAAACATTCTGGAATTGAGAGTGATGATGGCTGCACAACTTTTATGAATGTGATTTAACTAGTGAAGTGCATGACATGAATTTTATGTCAGGGAAACCCCTAAAGCCCCCAAATGGAATCAATTAAAAAAATAACCCCAAAACAATGTCAATAGAAATCAGGTAGAACTTCTGTCCTTTCAACATTTTAAATCAAGAGATTTTATGGTAATGACTCTGCCTTGTGAAAGAGTTGGCCTAGGAGCTGGTCCTGAAGGGGTCACACCTGGAGGCTCTTAGAAGAGCACCTTTTGCTCTGCTGCTTTGCCTGTGAAAAGGAGGTTGTGGGGGGGTGGGGGAGCAAGGGGATTGAGTCACTGACCTTTCTTAATCCTTTTCCTTTTCAAAGATTCTATGGAGCGATAGATCCTTCCAGAATATTCTCTTTTGAGTTAAACTACCAACTGACAGCCTGTGCATAATTCAGAGGAAAACTCCTTCAGGTAAAGCAAGTTTGGGAACTGGATCTGAGAATTTTGCACCGACGAGGAAGTTTGGTGCATGCCACTGTAGATAGAAGACATATTTACGGGAGGCAGAGGGAAACTGATTATCAAGGATGATCCATTCAGATTCATTTGATTACGTCTTATAAAGTTTGCAAGCAAACGGGGACTTTAAGCAACAAAAGTAGCTGTAGAATTCAGGATTACAAATCATAAAGTCTTATAGAAAGCACTGCCACAATTAGCCAGCTGCGTTCAATTACTCTCTTCTGTGAGTATTTGCTGTTTTGAAAAATGCAGCTGCTGGAATTCTAAAATGGGTCAAACCGCTTTTAACCTGACTACTGGCATTCATTTCTATCAATTCTTCAGTTTCTACTAGCAGAAATCTATTTCATGACTTCAATGTATAGAGGTAAGAAGATAACAAAACATCCCCCAAACAGATAAATAATGACTCACTCAAACCTACATGCCACAAAGAGAGTCGCTTGTGTTCTTGCTTCGGAACCAAGCAAGGAAACTGCTGCTAGTGTTCATGCCTAACTTTCATCTCACGTATTTCTAGTGTTTTGTCTCGCTCATCTCTGCTTTTGTTTAGTAAACATCTCCTTTCCATCAGATTGTTTTACCACATTAACCTTTATAAACGACAATTAAGTCCATCTAGCCTGTCAATAACATGTCATTTATTTGTTGCTACAGCTGAGCCTGACATGCACTGATATTATTGAAGTAATTTGCTGGGAATGGTTTTTTTAATGTTAGATTTATTACTGAGGCACTTCATTGTCAGATAATTGAAGTAAACTGTTGTTTTTTCCCCAAATCAAATACAAGCGGTAGGGCAAAGGGTCAGTTTACTTTCAAAGTTATTTACAATTAGGATATTTATATATAATACATGATGTTATACATTTTGAGACTTTACACATATGAATTGTTTTTGAATGGTGACTTTTTTCTTTTTAGATTTTTCTTAAGGATAGCTAAAGTAATAAAAGCTGGTAACAAATTAGTATTCAAAATAACCTTGCAAATGAGATTGCAGATATACATAAATCTATCAAGTAACTACAATAACACATGTTACATAATGAACCTTAATATTTTGATTTAATTGCAAGTTCAATCATGAACATACTGATGTTGCATAGTCAATATTAGCTTTTTATACAATTATTATTTTATTAAGGCGCCCTGGTGATATGTAGTGAGTTATGAGTTGGGATCTTGAGCTGCTATGAATTGGAATCAACTCAATAGCAAGGTCTGTTTTTTATTATTTTATTCTCCCACTAACAGTTTTAATTGGATCCTATCATATTGTGTTTTGGGTTGTCCAAAAGTTTTGAATAATTGCCTAAACAATAAAGAGTATTTTAGTCCCTAATTGGGGCTTTAAATGGATATTTATTACTTCTGATGTCATTGCTCTCTCAATGCAATGGAAGAGATGTGGAGTCACATGTTTGAGCAATTGTATGTGAATGTGTAACCCTTTCCTTGATGTGCAGGGCGGATGCTCTCATTCTGGAAATGGTGATGGTTTGAAATAAAGGTATGGAAAACTCAACTTTAACATTGAACTTAATGTCAAATACTCAAGCATGAAATATGTTACTTTTTCAGGTTGTGCAATGATGCATTGTTGTGTACGAGGATTGCCATCATAGTGGAAATAGTTTAGGGGAAGTGGAGCAGATCTTAATGAAGCCCCATTCCTTGAATGTGCGTACCTACTTTTTAGTCTCATGGAGCCAGGTTCCAAGCAACTCAACTTGTAAGCAAAGACAAGGGATAATACTTTGGAATTTGAAAAACAAGTTAGAAATCTGTATTTCAATGGATCTCAATCTGAAATGGTTTTGAAGCAAAAAGAACAAAAAAACCCCCCAAAATGTAAAAAATACTATTTCAATTGGTTTTAAAAACATATTTTATAGAGTTATGAGATTTCTGAAAACGGTATCTTTATTACAGTGTGTAAACCAAAAATAACAATAAGAGTAGATATTAATGATGAAATAGTCCCACTCATGCTACCAGGGCTGTATTTTTGGAGCCAACTGTACCATTAGCGTCAGTGGAAAGCCCATAGATTACCCCAACATCGGGTTTTTAAAAATTTAAGTGGCTGGCTCTTGAGCGTGAGCCATGCACAGGTTTAATAATCATGACTCCAACAACTCTTCATCAAATAAAATTCCACGAAAGTAGAATCTGCTTTCAATTTAGAGCCCAAATGTCATAATCTCAGAATAAAGAGAGTACACAGACAAGCATGGCCTTCTCAAGCACACGAACTTTGATTTTCGATTTGAATTTCAGCAGAAAGTGTGGGACAGAGTGCAGGAATCTGAGGGAGGAATGTCTTGTTTTTCACTGACCATGCTTCCTTCCGGCTCTGTTTCTGTCACTGTTATTGATATAAAAAATCCATCAACATATTTTATGGGTGATTAAGAAAGGCTGCTGACCTTTCCTGCACAGGTATAAATAGGTACTTCTTCAGAGGCTGGAACTGAACGACAAGATAATTCTCTCCATTTAATATTGAAGTGATGTTGATAGTATCATTCTTCTCATGTTGGAAACAGAACAGTGGCGAGGCCCTTTTTGCCTCAGCATGTTCTGCCTTGCGTGATGGATTTTCCCTCTGACTAATCGCTGTCACATTAACCTGCACTATTTTATCCTTCAGAGCTGTCAAGATAATGACGGTAATCCAAGTGGCTCATTGTAGGTAAAGGAAATTATATGATCGGAGTAATATCATAAAACAGTGTTTAAATATTTTAATTTCATTTGTCAGGACTTCCCCAACACTTCATTACACATATAACCATCTCTCATCAGCGGAATTAGTGCATTATTCATTACTGTTAATTATTTTCACATAATGGCTGCCCTGATATATTTAACCTCCACATTATATCTCAGATAATGGGTCTGTAAAATTGAATTGTGTGAAGAGTGGAGTTCTAAAGCTCATTTGCAGAACATCAAAGAACAAAGAAGAGGAAAAGTATTCTAAATGGGACATTTTGCCCAGCTGGGGCCAAACATTTGTTTCTGTCTGATTTGCATACAGAAAATAGGTGGGGTAGAAGTGCCTTCATAGTGTGTAGGCTGTCTACTTCTATTATACAACCAATTAGTATTGGTTAATGTTGCACACATCAGAAACAACTTGAAAATTACAACATGGAAAAAATGAGCATTTGAGAGATTAGTCATATATAATGGAGGAAAAATAAATTTTCCTTTTGGGGACAATATGTAATGGAAAAATAAAGACAGGTGGAGAGAAGGAAGAGGTGTTGTTGAATATCAGGTTAATTTTATATTTTATGAACAAGTTTAATAATAGACCGTAAGTTTTAAAAAAATAGAACTAAAAATAAACATAGTGGTCCATTTCCACTTATATTTTAGCATTCATTTCTATTGTGGGTAGTCAAAATTTACCACTTATACTTATGATAGCACTTTGTCTCAGAAATGTAAAGACTTTCAACATTCACAGAAACAAAGCATTAATTTAAAGCCTCCAATTTGCAACTATGGCCAATTTTTACAATTTAATTCTGCTTGATTGTGTACTATTTTCCTTTTAGAGAGCATTTGACAAATTCAATTATCTGATTAGCAATGTCCAAGCACATCTTCATGCGACTTTTTTATATTCCACACGCAAAAATTGATTTCCTCCTGGTCTCACCATATAGCCTTCAAAGTCTGCTTCTTTTAGTTTCGAACCACTTTTCTCAGGTCTTTTTCTTTTATAATAGTGGTATCATGTAGCATTTATCTATGTGGGATTGACTTTGCTGACCGTAATTCATCCATGTCAGTGGGTGTTTGGCAGTTTCATTGTTTTTTAGAGGTGCTTAATATTCCATTGTATGCATGCACCATTTCATCCATTCCCCCACAGATGGGCCTTTTAGTTGTTTCTATCTTTTTGCGATTGCAGATATTCCTATGATAAATATGGCTGTACAGATATTTGTTCATGTGTTTTTCTTTATTTCTTTAGGAGATATATCTAACAGAGAGATTGCAAGGCTGTATGTTATTTCTATTTGAGTTTGTTTAAGAAGGTGCTATACTATTTTCCATAGTGGCTGTACCTGTAATATCATCAGCAAAGTATGAGTGTTCTAATGTCTCCATCACCTCTCCAGCATTTGTTATTTTCTGTTTTTTTTAATTCCATCAGTGTCGGTGTCAGTGGGATCTTATTATTGTTTTACTTTATATTTCTCTTGTGGCTAACGATCATAATGACTCCTCTTTCTTGTTAGTTCCGGGATTCTCTCTGATTCTAAGATGACTTTTAAATACAGAAGAATGACTTTAATGGAGATATCGTTTTGTTTCTCAGAAGACAATATCCTGAGGAAAAAAACCCCAAAAAGTGGTGATTTACTGCACACCGTCTAATGAGGTAGACTGGAGTCCTGGTGGTGTAGTGGGTTCTATGCTAGGCCTCCTGGGCACATGGAGGGAGGACAATGAGGCTTCCTAAAGGGGCGGTCGTACCCTGTCCTTATGGAGGCAATGCAAGTCAAGATGGACTCTGTGGCGGTGAGTTTGGTTTGGTTTTAAGTTAGGTTCAAACTCAGACTACATCCCACTTTAATTCTATCAATCAGTTTAACGACACCCTAAAAATGGAATTATAACCTCAGGCATAGAACCTAGAATTTAGAATTCATCAAGAAGAGAGTATGGCTAGCTGGACCATATTGATTGACTGCATCTCAGGGGTCCACTCTTGTTTACAAGAGCAGACAGACTCATCTTTCTCGTGGGGAGCAGCTGGTGAGTTCAAACTGCTGACCTTGCAGTTAAGAGCCCAATGTAAAACCACTATTCCACCAAGGCTCATTGAGGTAGTTAGTTTATTGTGCCACACTGGCTGATAAACACATGTGGGGTTAATTGAAGGGCAGAGGGATAAATGGCTCAGTGAGCCTTGCCTTTTGAGTTCTTGGCTCTCTTGCTTTGTAATGGTCAGACCAGGGTACAGCTGTCTTAGCAGTTCCCTGCTCCAGCTTGCAAGGCTCACTTCCTGCAAGACATCCCCAAGGAGAAGCCGCATGGACCTACCCCGATGCAGGCCTGGGTGCTGGAGCAGCCATGTGGAGACTCCTGCCAGTGCTGAGGTGCTTACACATTCACTGATTTGACTTTCCTCCTGTAGTCAGCATCATTGCATCTGTTTTGTGAGATGGAGGAGGACTTGGTGGATTGGTGTTGGACTTTTGGGTTAATGGGTTAATGTTGGACTTGTGGGCTTGGGCAGCACTGGATTGGGATATTTTCTTGATGCGCCCTTACCCTTTATATAAAAATCTCTCTTATACATGAGTTTCTGTGGATCTATTTCTCTAAAATATCCAGACTAACACACTCATTGGGAGGCAGTAGTCTAAGTAGAGTGTTGAGTCTGACTCTCTTTATTGTGTAACATGGGTTATGTTTATGTTGTAAAAATTATGAGAAATTTTAAGGACCTCTCTGTGTTTAGAAGCTTGGTCTTAGAAGTTAGAAGAAGAAGTGGCTTATGATAAGCTCACAACTTCACTGCATTTGTCTGTTTGGAGTGTGTCCCCGACATGTTAACACACCTGGGAAACTGCTTGGGTGAGCTCAGTGATAACAAGTGATCCTTCTTAAATTTATTTGCCATAAAGTAGGCCTAAGTGGACAGTGGCTTCATAACTACTTGTTAAATTATTTGTTACATTTAGTTTTGCTTTTCTTAGATTGCACTATCATAATTTGCTCTCATTCATTTATTCAAACATTTCCCCCTTTTTGTATTGTTCTCAGATCAAGTCGCAGAAGTAAAATTTATTATACTCTGGCAATTTTTTTGTCAAGTAGCTTTGTAAGAGTTGGCAATTAATGCAGCCAGTCTCTGTTCAAGCACCACACAGTGGTGGATAATTATTTAATAATGTTGCTTGGCTGGAGTCTTTACAGAAATCAGATATCCAAGATTTTATTTTGTGGCACCACTGGATGGATTCAAACCACCCACTTTTCTCTTAGTTGCAAATTGACAAGAAGCTCACCATCTAGGGATTTTCAATGTAGTCATGCTGCTATTGTTGTTGTTGTTGTTGTCAGGTGTCCTTCAGTCAGTCTCGACTCACGTTGACTGTATAACAAAAGTCGTGCAATTGTTGATTGTTATGTTTGAGCCCCTTGTTTCAGCCCGGGTGTCAATCCGTCTTGTGGTGGGACTTCCTTTCTTCAGTATCCGGCTACTTCACCAAGCATGATGTCCTCCCCCAGGGACTGGTTTCTCCTGACAACATGTTGACAATACAGGACGCAATGTCTCCAGTATACTTGTCACGAAGGAGCATTCCTGTTCTACTTCTTCTATGACAGATTTATTTCCGAACCATCAGCAGTTCCATGGAAGAAAGACTGGGCCTTCTACTCCCATAAATACGTACAGTCTCCAACACCCATAGAGGGTTGTTACGAGTCAGCATTGAATCGATCACAGCGAGCCAATGTACATGACAGTGGGACCCCAAAATCCACTTGCAGGGTCCACATATGAATCTAGCCTCCGGTGAATCCCCTCTGATCATAGGGAAGGGATGTGAATAGTCTTGTTTTCAGACAGAGGGCATTGCAAATATGATTACGGCAGACAATGTTAGGTTTGAATGCAATATCTTATCATTTGATCTTCCTTTTGATGAATTTTTAAATGGTTTCAGTATTTTTAAAAAGTGAAGGATAAATACACTTGAATTAAGTCTCTGGTGAATCTTGTCTGACCTTATACAAGGGATGTAAATAGCCTAGCTATTATGCAGAATACATTAGAAAGTAGATTATTACAGATGCAGTTAGGTAAAATTTTATACCTTATCATTTACTCTCCTTTTGACTCATCTTAAATTTGTTCCAGTTTTCAAAATATTTTATGCTTTCCTTTTGCAGGAAAAAGAGGTGGCCTTTACTCCTGTAAAAGATAAAAGTCTTGGGAACCCACAGGGGCAGCTCTACCCCTGCCCTATGGAGTCACGATCAGCTAGCATTGATTCAATGGCAGTGAGCTTGGTTTGATTTGGCTTTCTTTTGATTGAGGGGTTTTTTTATTTTTTACTTTGTTATTATTATTTTTAATTTTAAAAATTAAATGTTTTTTTCTGTGCATGAAATCCAGGATAGGTAAATCTATAGAAACAGTAACTGGATTAATGGTTTCTTGTGGGACTTTGGGGAAATGTGAAGCTAATTAAGATGAGTGCAAGAAAAATAACATGTTCTAAAATTGATTGTAGTGATGATTTTAAAGCTCTTTGTGATAAAATTGAACTATTGGATTGAATAGTTCATGAGTTACAGTCCGATAAAACTTTTTTAAAAATCGTGTTGTGAATGAGAGAGTGTAGAAGTATTCTGGCTTTCACCTGGCTCGATATTAGTATTCGGTAGGTGCACACGAAGTGTTCTTGATTGGTAGTCAAAGAGGTAGTCATGAAATGTAAGTATAGAATCTACAACAATATTTATAATCTGCTCTTTCATATATCTTGGGGTTTCTGGAAGTAAAAAAAGTGGCGTAAACATTAGTTAACTCTCACCTGATGCAACATATTTACTAGACCAGTTTGAGGATTCAAAATACTGCGTTGGTATCATGCAACATGTTAATTTACATTGTCTCCTGCTTTTTTAATCATTTGTTAAAATGGCTTATTTCACCACTACCAAGTGACAAAGAGTTTTTGACTACTTCTATTAAGTGTTAAGAAAACATGCTGTAATACAGATCCCCTTTACCTGGTTCTTATGGGAATTGTTTTCAAAAGATCCATTTATTTTACTTAAAGTTTATTACATCTTTCCATTTCTGTGGCAAACCCCAGGGCACCACATGGCCCAGAAAGGTTGGTGTTCATTTGTTTAGAGGCTTAAGAAAGGCCACCTTTTGTTCTTGGTGTGAGAATATGTCAGGACAGGGCTCCTCTTTTATTGTCATTTAACAATCCTAGGAAAGAAGACAATCTGATGTTTCTAATGAAAGCTAGTTTTATTTTATAAAAGCCATATTCCACATATTGTTTGATAAAATACCAAATCAATTCTACACAAAATTTGGGAGCCAAGGACATTTTATTTTTGCCTTGACCTATATTGCTCTCAGAGTTTGTTTGCCCACCTGAAAAGTGAGACCTGCCTGTTCCTTTGTTCTCTGATCTCTGTTGTTCAAAGGGAGCATTGAGTCCCACATAGCAACCTACTTTCAAAGAATGAAATATTTCCCAGTATTGTATCATCCTCACAATAGTAGGAATGTTTTTAGAAATTAATCATTTTATTGGGGGGGGGCTCTTACAAATCTTACACCAATCCATCATTCAATTGTGTTAAGCACACTTGTACATATGTTGCCGTCAACATTTTCAAAACATTTTCTTTCTACTTGAGCCCTTTGTATCAGCTCCTATTCCCCCCCACCTCCTCCCTCATACCCTCCCACCCTCCATGAATCCTTGATAAATTATATATTATTGTTGTTATTTTGTGTCTTACACTGAATGTTGTCTCCCTTCACCTCCATTTCAGTATTTGTCCCCCTGGAGGGTGGACTACATATCCAACCTTGTCATGGGTTTCCCCTTTCTCCCCCTCCCCATGCCCTACCATCCCCCTACCCTCATGATACCATTACTGTTCCTGAGGGCTTTATCTGTTCTGAATTCCATGTGTCCAGAGCTCTTATCTGTACCAATGTGTGTATCTCAGTCTAGCTGAATTTCTAAGGTGGAACAGGGTCATGGTAGTTAGGGGAGGAAGCATTCAGGAACTAGAGGAATGATGTGTGATTTGTCAGGGCTATACAGCACTCTGGTTGAATTGTCCTTTCTTTGGAACTCTTCTGTGGGAGGATGTCCAATTGTCTACAGATGGACTTTGGGTCTCCACTCTACCCCACTGTGTCGTTCTGGGTACTTTAGAGAAACAAATCCACAGAAACTCATATGTATAAGAGAGAGTTTTATATAAAGGGTAAGTGCACATTAAGAAAACATCCCAACCTAGTGCTGCCCAAACCCACAAGTACAACATTAACCCATATGCCCAACACCAATCCACAAAATTATCTCTCCATCTCACAAAACACACACTATCAGGCCGACTGCAGGAAGAAAGCCGAATCAGTGAACATGTAAGCATCTCAGCGCTGGCAGGGATCTCTACACGGCTACTCCAGCACCCAGGGCTGCATTGGGGTAGGTCCATGTGGCTTCTCGGGGATGTCTTGCAGGAAGTGAACCTTGCCAGCTGAAGCAGGGAACTAGCTAAGGCAGCTGCACCATGGTCCAACCATCACAAAGCAAGAGACCTGAGAACAAAAAAGGTGAGGTACATGGAGCCATTTATCTCTCCGCCCTAAAATTAACCCCACATTAGCCATTTATCTCTCCACCCTTCAATTAACCTCATTTATCCCTCCGCCCTTCAATTAACCCCAATTATCTCTCTACCCTTCAATAAACCCCAGTTATTGGCCAGGTAGGAGCAATAAACTTTAACTAACTCACCCCTTCATTCACATCAATATAATTGCTTGTTTTGGATCTTTTGATACCTGATACCTGATCTCGCTGACACCTCATGATCACACAGTTTGGTGTGCGTCTTCCATGTGGACTTGTTAAGACCCCTGACACTCTATCTTTTGATAGCCAGCCACCATCTACTCTCTTCACCATGTTTGCTTATGTCTTCAGTAATTGTGTTGGGAAGGTGAGTAACGAAAAATGCCAGGTTATTAGAACAAAGTGCTATTGTGTTTAGGGATGCCTTGAGTAAAAGCCCAAAGTCTATCTGCCATCTTAATACGTAACATATAAATATATGTACATTTGTCTCTATAATTTTCATTTTAAATTAATATATTTACATATGTACATGCTTATAGCTACACCACTATAAAGAGCTTTTGCTTCCTACTTCTTTCCTCTATTTCCTTTCACCTTCCTCCTCTCCCACTATCATGCTCACCCTCCACTTGGCTCTCAGTAATCACTCTTAGGTACATTGCACCTGATGAAAACCCACCAGACCTCCTCGCAATCATTTTTAGATCTCTTGTTGTTCCCTCATCCTGAGTTTGTTGACTCCCCACTCCCAGTCCCCACTCTGTCCTCTCCCATGTCCCCTGGGACCACCAATCCTGTTGTTTTCTCCTCAGGATGGTTTTTCCTGCCTATCTTACATAGATAGAAATAGGGTGAAATAAAAACAAACAAACATAGTTCTAGTTCTGTCTGCTGACCCTTATGTTTTCCAATCACGTCTGATGAGGTGCCACGCCCTGTCTCCCTAGTCAGAAATCTATTTTCTAGATTTATTTAGGTCTTGGTTACTTTGCTGCCCTGTTGCATTCTCTTAGCATTTCACCCTTCTGTGCACGGGGCAGACCAGGCACACTTCCACACAGTGTCTCTAGTGCTGTCCCCTATAGCTCTAGGGGTCAGTGAGGGAATGTTTAAGCCCATTGTTTGCAGGCACTATGTCATCCATTTCATTGAGAGTCTCCCTCCTTACCACCCACTCTCTTCTTTACCAAGCATAATCTCTTTTTCCAGTGATTTGTTCCTCCTGATGAAGTGTTCAAACTTCTAAGAAGCATTTGGGTTTCACTTCATCCAAGGCATATTTGTTTGTTCTTCTCAAAGTCCATGGTATATTCAGTATTCTTCAACAACACTATAATTCAAATGCTTTAATTCTTTGGATTTCTCTTTTAATTGGTCAGGTTTTGCTTGCATATAAGATAGTTGAAAAGATAATTTCCTGGGTCAATCACACTTTAGTGCTTCCTTTTCCTCCCACATTTCCCCTACCTTCATGGGATCCCTAATCCCATTATTATTCCTGGTGGTTTATCTGTCCTGGATTCCCTCTGTTGAGGGCTCTTATCTGTACCAGTGTCCTTGCTCTGGTCTAGCCAGACTTGTAAGGTAGAACTGGGGTCATGATAGTGGGTGGGAAGATGCATTAAAGAACTAGAGGAATGTTGTGTGTTTCGCTGGCTGGTCCGTCCTTTCCTTGTGACCCTTCTGTGAGGGTTGTCCAATTGTCTAAAGATGGGATTGGGTCTCCACTTCAACCCCCTCATTTGCACTGATATGATTGTTTTGAGTCTTCTGATGCTTGATACCTGATCCTGTGATCACACAAACTTGTGTGCTTCTTCCATGTGGGCTTTGTTGCTTCCCTGCTAGATGGTCGCTTGTTCAACTTTAAGCCTTCAAGATTCCAGACATTATATTTCTAGTAGTTGGGCAACATTCACTTTCTTCACCACATTTGATTATGCATCCATTTTGATTTCAGTGATTGTGTCAGAAAGGTGAGCATCACAGACTGACAGGTAATGGTGGTAAGCAATAAATCATTATCTTTTATAAATTAGTTTTTTGAAATATAATTCATCATACAATTCACTAATTCAATCATATGAAGAAAGGTTGTGCAATCATTACAATCAATTTTGGATAATTTCTTCCTTCTTGTACCCATTGATACTGACTTTCTATTTCCCATCCTCCCTTTCTGTGCTCCCTGTTAATTGATATTTCAGTTACTGTCTACATAAATCCTGACTTCCCTATACATAAAAATACATGAAACAAGGACAAAGAAAGAAAAAAATAGAACCCAGCCACAATAATCAAAAGAATAAAAGACCTAAAGCTATGGAGAAGCAAACAGCAATAAAAATTAAGGCTAAATTGAAAGATGATCCAAAGGGAGATCTAATATCTCTGTGTTACATTCTAGTCTAAGTACCGTTGCTAAGAACTTCACAATTCTCTTTGCTGACATTGAGGGTACTCACATTCTCAGTCTGGATAATGGTTATCCACTGCAGACTCACTCCACATAAGGGACCTCAAATATACATTGTGGGTTTCCACTATCACCCATTGCATATGTGTTTATTATCTATTTGTCTTATTCACGGGACACTCAATCCATGTAAGGAAACGCTAATATGGATTTTGAGCATCTACTTTCACCCATAGCATAAGTTTTCATTATCTTATTAGTCTTCAAGATCATCACAAGGTAAGTATGATTCTGATCTTTGTTTTACAAATAAAGTAGTTGAAACTAAGAGCATTTAAAGTACTTGTCCAAGGTCACACTAGTGTGGGCAGACAATAATTTCTGTATGTATCTGGCACCATATCTCCTATCCTGTATGCTTTTTTACAAGGTGACCCTGCTTCTTCTCCCTTACAGAGGACTTTATGATTGCTTTTTCTAACAGAGTATGGGAGATGTAACTTTTCTTTCTTACTTCTGAGGGTAAGGCAGCTTCTGTCTTAATCATTGGAGCCTGTGTTAGGCCTAGTTGACTAGAGAAACAAATACAGTGGCACTCATATATGTGTAAGAAAGAGCTTTATATCATGAAACTTTACATGTCAGGAAAACATCCCAGCCCGGTCCAACTCAAGTCCATAAGTCTGATACACATCCATAAGTCCTTTTTCAGACTCACACAGCCATATGCAGTGATGCAGAATGCATGAAGATCACAGGCTGGTGGATACAAGGTTGAGTGGATTCAATGATATAGTTCATCATAGAGTTCTGGCAGGTCTCAGAGTGGCTTGCCAGCAGGAAAGTCTTGTGGGTGCCATGCTGGTACAAAAACCTAACTATCACAGAGCCTTTGTTATAAACATCCATGGTTTCTATGTAAGATGTTTGATTACCTTGGAGCATCCGTATTACAAAAATACCAAGTCACATGGAAAGGCCATGTGTAGATGCTCTGGTTCTAGTGTTTGAGTGATTTTATGCCCAGCACTAAGATATTTTGGGTGCTCCAGATCAGCTGGTCTATTAGCTAGGAACAATTAAGTGACCTTGGTCAATGCACAGGGAATAAGAGAATCATCCAGATGAGCATCTCTCAAAATCGTTGACCTACACAATCTTTGAGCAAATTAAGATGACTATTTTTTCAGTGATAGAATTTCAAGACCTGGTTTGATTTACTGCCAAAGCACCTGAGGCACAGCCAACATCTAACTGTCACTGAAGGCTTGAATGGTGTTATGATGCCGAACAAGTTCCAGTACAAGTTACAAACTAAGACTAGAAAGAGAAGGTCTGGTGATAGACTTCTGAAAATCAGCTAATGAAAACCTTATGGGCCACAACGATCCAATTCAAGACCAGTTTTATTTAGGGAATAGAAATAAGTATGTGAAATTATTAATTATAGATTAGTAAGTAAGCACAGATATGCCCTTGTTTCTGTTTCACACTGGGTATTGTACCTGGGTGGTGGGGTGAGAGGGGAGGAAGGGTGGACAGATAAAAAATATTATTTAAAGAGACTTTGATTCTGTACAAAGGAGCTTAGGTCTAGGAGAGAGACAGATGGTTAGCATGCCTGGAAGCACACTCTGTGAGCTGGTGAAAAAATATGAAATTGTTCCCTACGGAATAGGAAATAGGTACAATTAAGCCTATGTTTACTGGGTCAGACAAAGATTCATATAATTCTGTGAGGAGTCAACGAGTTAGGGACAATTCCACAATAACTAACAATTATAACCAAGTTTGGAATAGTTTGTTAAGTGACAAACTAAATTGCAAGTCGTTTTTTAGGCTGCAAAGATGACATCCAGGTGACCAACCACCATGTGAAGATATATTCAAGTTCATTAGCAATAAGAAAAACACAAATTAAAGCAATGAGCTACCACCTCACACCAACACTTTTAACAATTAAAAAAAATACAAAACAAAACCAGAAAATGATACATCCTGTAGAGGATGCAGAGAAATTGGGTGCTCATATGTTGTTGGCGGGACTATAGAATTGTAGAATCACTATGGAAATCAGTATGATGCCTACTCAAATAAATGCAAATACAATTACCTAATGATGCAGGAATCTTTCCACTGGGTATAGACTCTAAAGAAATAAGGAATGCAACAGGAACAGACATATGCTCTCCTATGTTTATTGAAGTACTTTCCATAATAGCAAAAAAAGAACAACCAGGAACTTTAATTGTAGAAGAATAGCTAAACAAATTCTGATACATACAATTGGAATATTAGGCATTAAGTAAAAATGATAAGTCTTAAATACCACAAGACATAGACAGTAGTAGAGAACATTATGCTTTACACAGTTAATCAATCTTATAAAGATAAACATTGGGATCAGGTATAAGGCATCATAAAATAATAATAATAAAAAAAATCTTACCACAGTGAATGAAGGGGGAAGTGCAGAGTGGAGACCCAAAGCCCATTTGTCAGCTAATGGAGATCCCCTCCCAGAGGGGTCTAGAGAAGGAGATGAGTCAGTCAGGGTGCAATGAAGCACCAATGAAGAATACAGCTTTCCTCCAGCTCCTAAATGCTTCCTACCACCCCCCACCCCCCCACTACCATGATCCGAATTCTACCTTGCAAGTCTGGATAGAGCAGAGGTTGTACACTGGTGCAGATAGGAGCTGAAGGCACAGGAATCCAGGGTGGATGATACCTTCAGGACCAGGGGTGTGACGGGTGATGCTGGGAGGGTAGAGGGTGAGTGGGTTGGAAAGGGGGAACCGATTACAAGGATCTACATGTGACCTCCTCCCTGGGGAATGGACAACAGAGAAGGGGATGAAGGGAGATGCCAGATAGGGCAAGAGATGACAAAATAATAATTTATAAATTATCAAGGGCTCATGAGGGAGAGGGGAGTGGGGAGGGAGGGGAAAAAGAGAACTTGATGCAAAGGGCTTAAGTGGAGAGCAAATGCTTTGAAAAATGATTAAGGCAAAGAATGTACGGATGTGCTTTATACAATTGATGTATGTATATGTATGGATTGTGATAAGAGTTGTATGAGACCCTAATAAAATGTTTAAAAAAAAGTGAAAACAAAGAAAACAAGAGGTTTTTACATCTAAAGAAAAGACTGAGGAGGCCAGGGACAGAGGTGGGAGTAGGGACAGGGGAGGGATAGGAAATTATAGAGCGAGGGAAGAAGAGGAAGAGGGGCAGGAAAGAGAAATGATGCATTTTGGGACATTTAATGGGATACGATTAGTGAATTCATTCATGGAAATGGGTTGCACAACTATAAAGAATATGCTTCTTCAAAAATAAAAATATAAATAAAAATAAATGAATGATAACAACCAAGATTGAAGGCTGACAGCCTTAACAATGCTCCATATGCTTAAACCTCATATCTAAATATTGGTCTGAGTAGAAAAATAAAAGAAAAAAAGTAAAAGTAAAGTGGATTTAGAGTCTTTAGTGTTATACAAGTTCATTTAAAACATATGGGGGGAAATTGGAACAGGTAGTAAGTAAGAAAAAGAGAATTTGAGCTCAGGTAATCTGATTCCTAAATTCAGACACTCAATTAGTATAATGTAAAATAATCCAAGAATAATCTTATCTGTGCCATGCTTTCTAACCAAGGCATAACTTAACTACAGTGGCTGAATTTTTAATAGTGAGCTGTTTGGCAACAGTGGGAGTGTTGTGAGGTTCTTCAGATAGAATCAAAGTAATAACATCTATTTCACACTTAAGGAGCATTGGCCTTGGTCGATGAATACAGAGCATAATTTATTAGAACACTTATATTTTTGAATTTTTTATAAATTCAAGCTTCCATAAACTATCATAAAATGAATGAATAAGTCCATATAATTACTGCCCAAGGAAAGAAATATAAGTTGAACACTGAACAAGGGGGACAGAATAAGAATTGATGCACGTGAATTATGGTAATTTTAAAAGAATATTGAAATTACCATGGATTGCCAAAAGACCAACAACAACATCGAACAACAAAAATCTGTCATGGAAGAAATACAATCAGAACACCCCTTAGAGGCAAGGCCAAAGAGATTTATTTCATCTTGAATGCTTTGGACATGCTATCAGAAGAGATTAGTTCCTAGAGAAGGACTTCATACTTAGTAAAGTAGAAGGACAGCAAAAAAGGAGGAAGGTCCTCGACAAGATGGGTAGACACAATGGCCGAAACAATAGTGACAAACATGAGAGAAATTGTGAGGATGGCCCAGGACTGGGCAGTTTTCCTTCTGTAGTACACAGGGTTGCTGCGAGTTGGGACTGCCGTGATGGCACCTAACGAAAATAACAATCCATGAATACCACAGATTAGTTTGGGACCTCTGAAGTGTACAGAAATAGAATCACACAATGGACTCACTTCTTTCTTTTAGAAGATCCTGGACAAAGTGGGAGAAAAATATGTAACAAAACTCAAAATTATAAAAGAGACCAGGCTCTCTGGTAAAAGACTCGTGGAACCCCCAAGAGAATGGTCTAGTTTCCCTTTGGTTTTGAAAGGACCTCACTACTGTCTATCTGTTTTCAGCCTCACAATAGATAGGTCTATAAAAGGAACAACAGCACTACTGATGTATGCACACCATTGAATAACCAACAATTTGGGATCAATAGGATAATGTTTACCCAAGGATAAACTTAAGATGACCCAAGGAAACTGAGGAGTATACACAGGAAACATGGAGGAGCTGGGATGGGTGATGTTGCAGTGCAGGCATTGTAATGAATGAGATGAAACAGAAAGTGTATGAATCATTGAATAAAAATCTTAGGATCTGTCCTGTCAATCTTTACTTAATTCAAAATAAAGACTATGAAAAATGATGTATTTTCTTGGAGTCTGGCTATTACTCAACATTATGTTTGTGAAATTGAACCACTCTCCTGAAGAGTAATTGTACCTCATTCATTTTTTAAATTAAAATTTTAACAGCTTCATTGATATTCATACCATATAATGCAATGGTTTAAATATATTAAAATTATTGTGTAATAATCACCCCAAGTTTAGAACATATCCCTTGTCTTAGTACTCATTATTATTTTTTAAATACTTTTATTGGGGGCTCTTACATGTTCTATCACAATCCATACATTCATCCAGTGTGTCAAACACATATACACATGTGGCGCCATCATCATTTTCAAAGCATTCTCTTCCCACTTGGGAAATCAGCTCCCCATTTCTTACCCTCCCTCCCCCACCCTACCTCCCTCATGAACCCTTGATAAGTTATAGATTATTATGACCATATCTTACATAGTCCTCTGTCGCCCCTCTCCCACTTTTCCATTGTTTGTCACCCTGGGAGGGGGCTGTAGGTTGATCCATATGATCGATTCTCCCTTGCTCCCTCCACCCTACCCTAATCCTCCTGGTATCTCTACTCTCATTGTTGGTCCTGGGGGCTTATCTATTCTAGATTCCCTGTGTTGCGGGTTCTTATCTGTAGCAGTGTGCATGATCTGGTCTAATCCAATCAGTGAGGTAGAATTGAGGTCATGATTGTGGGGTGAAGGAAGCACCAAACTAGAGGAAAGTTGTGTGTTTCATTGGTGCTATACAGCACCCTGACAGGCTCATCTATTCCCTGTGATCCCTCTGTGAGCGGATGTCCAATTGTATACAGATGGGCATTGGGTCTCCTTTTTGTTCTGGGTCTTAGATGCTTGATACCTGATCCCATTGATATCTCATGATCACCAGGATGGTGTGCTTCTTCCATGTGGGCTTTGTTACTTCTGAACTAGATGGCTGCTTGTTTATCTTCAAGCCTTTAAGAACCCAGATGCTGTATCTGTTCAAAGCCAGGCACCATCAGCTTTCTTCACCACATTTGCTTATGCACCCATTTTGTCTTCAGCGATCATGTCAGGAAGGTGAGAATCACAGAATGCCAGATTGTTAAAACAGTGTTCTTGTGTTAAGGGAGTACTTGAGTTGAGGCCCAATGTCCATCTGCAACCTTAATCCTTAACATATAGATATGAGTACATAGTTTGATTTCCCTCTCATTATATATATGCATATATACATACATACACACACATACATATATATATTTAAATATGTACATGCCTATATTTAGACTTCTATAAATTTCCTTTGCCTCCTGGTTCTTTCCTCTATTTCCTTTTACTTTTCTCTTTTCCCACCATCATGTTCAGCCTTCATTCAGGCTTAATAATTCCTCGCTGCTACAGTCCTTGATTAAGCCCCACTAGGCATCCTACGACTGTCCTTTCATTGATTTTAGTTCACTTGTTGATCCCTTGTCCCTGGGTTGGTTCCCCTCCCCTTCCTTTCTCCCACTTCCCCTTCTCCCATATCCCCCAGAACCATTGGATTCGTTCTTTTCATCTCTGAATTATTTATCCTGCCTTTGTTATCTAGATAGACATACAGATACATTAATAAGTGCAAAAACCAGACAAAGCCAAATAAAACTACAAAGGGAGTAAAAAGGAAGAAAACATAACAATAATAAAAAATAACAATAACAAAAAGAAAACCACTGACAAAAATGGAAAAACCTATAAATAGTTCAAGGCCTATCTGTTGGCCTTTATGAGTGTTTTCGAGTCAAATCTGATGGGGTGCCACACTCTGTCTCCAAAGTCTGTTTTTGTTATTCCCTGGGAGTTTCATCACTCTACTCCCCTTGCTGCTCTGCTGCATGCCCTCAGTGTTCACCCCAGTGTGATGGGGCCAGACCGTCAATATCCCTGCACTGTGTCTCTAGGGCTGTCCCTCACAGTACCATGGTTCCATGAGAGACGCTGTGTCCCATGGCAGGGCTGGCCCTAAGGTCCTCCCTGTTTGTTGTCTGCTCTGAGTAGGAACACATCCTCAGGGCTTGGTGGGCCAGGATGTCCTCTCCTCCCTTTCCATCCTTTGCGTTTCTCCCATGTGCTCTAATCCTATGTGCCCCTCACCCCAAGCTGTAGTGCCAGTGTTGTCCTCTGAAGTGCATTCTTCTGAAGGGGATGTCCACATGATTGGGATTGGGGCTGGACCCCAGGCATCTCTATTTGTTCCCTGGTATATGCCCATTTGTTGTATCCACATCTTGGCTCATTGGGTTGAAGTCTGGTCTCTCTCTCTCTCTCTCTCTCTCTCTCTCTCTCTCTCTCTCTCTCTCTCTCTCTCTCTCTCTCTCTCTCTCTCTCTTTCCTGTGGAGATATAAAAAATACCTTTCCCCTGGGTGGGTTAGTGTCCTGCTCCCCTCCTATCCATGTGTTTCCCCTCTTTCTTTCCCCCTCTTATTTAGCTGACTGCTGTATGTATCCCTGGATTGGGTTTGACCCCTGCCACAATTGTTGGATGTCACCCCAGGGATGTATGTATATAGTAACTTTTCCCCTATGCCTCTTTTGCATTTTTTAAGCTTACCTCAGTGGACTGATGTTGTACTTGTCCTTTTGTTCTTGGCTTACTTTGCTTAGCACGATTTGCTCCAGTTCTTCCCATGTGACCATATGCTTCATGCATTCATCGATGCTTTTAAAGATGTGTAGTACTCCATTGTATGTGTGTTCCATGGTTTCCGATCCATTCATCTGTTAATGGAAATTTGTGTTCTTTCTAACTCAATGCAATTGTGAATTGTGCTGCGAGGAACATTGGAACACAGATATGTGGCCATGGTTTGGTTCCTGCCTCTTCTGGGTATATACCCAGTAGGGGGATTGCTGGGTCGTATGGTAGCTATATCTCCATATCTTTTAGATATCGTCAAATTGATTTCCTTAATGGCTGTATATACCTACAAGTCTACTAGCAGTGTACAAGAGTTCCTATCTCTCCAAAGCCCCTCCAACATTGTTACTTTCTGATTTTGTGAATTGGGCTATCTTTGATGGTATTAGGTGGTATCTTGTAGTTATTTTAATTTGCATTTCTCTTATGGCTAGTGATCAGGAAGATTTTCTCATATGTTTATTGGCCATTCGTATTTCTGCCCCTATGAAACATTTTTTCAGGTCTTTTGCCCACCTTCTTAGTGGGCAGTTAGTTTTTTTTCTTATTGTAAGCTTACAAAGTATTGTAGATTTTAGAAATAAGACCTTTGTCTGATGTGCCATTGCTAAAGATGTTTTCCTAGTCTCTGGGCTTTCTTATTATTTTCTTGGTGAATTCTTTCAATGTACACAGGTAATTTATCTTCAGTATATACCATTTGTCATTTTGTGATTCCTCTGTATTTGTATCCATCCCTATTTCCAATAGCCTATGAATTCCTGTGTCAAGGTTCTCAGGTTTGTCCCAATTCCCTCATTAATGACCCTAATAATTTTGGGTTTTACCTCAAGGTCTGTGATCCACCTTGAGTTTATTCTTGTGCATGGAGTGAGGTAAAGGTCTTGTTTCATTTTCCTACAGGTAGATATCTATTTTTTTTCCAGCAACACTTATTGAAGAGGGTATCTGCTTCCCATTTGAGATTTTTTGGGCCCTTATCAAAATCAGTTGTCTGTATGCTGATGCTTTTGTTTCTGGGTTATCAGCTCTTTTCCATTTGTCTGAATATCTGCCATTATACCAGCACCACACTGTTTTGACCACTGTGACCATAAAATGTGTGCTAAAGTCAGGTAGAGGAAGCCCTCCAAGTGTAGTCCTTCTTCTTGACAAGTTCTCTGCTAATTCTGGGCTTCTTGCCTCTCCATATGATGTTGGTAATAAGTTTTTCCAGTTCTTTGTAGAAGGATGATGGTATTTGTATTAGGACAGAAGAATTGACATATTCACCACATTGAGTCTTTCCATCTTCGAGCATTGGATATTCTTTCATTTGTTGAGATCAATCTTGATCTCTTGTAATAGTGTTCTGTAGTTTTCTTTGTACAAATCATTTTTTTTTCAATCAGGTATCTCTCTAGATGTTTCTGTTTGTACTTGGCTATTGTAAAGGGTACTACCTTTTTTTTATCACTTCTTCTGTGTCCTGTCTGATGTGTATAGCAGCCCAATAGACTTCTGTTTGTTGATCTTGTATCCTGCCACTCTGCCATATTCCTCTATCGCTTCCAACATTCCACTTGTGGAGTTTGGAGGAACTTTTAATATATAAAATCATGATAGTTTCGTCTCTTCCTTTCCCTGATAAGTGCCTTTGATGTCTTTTCTTTGTCTTATATTGTTATCTAGGACTTCCAGTTCAATGTTAAATATGAGTGGGGACAAGGGGCATCCTTGTCTGGTACACTTTTTTAGTGGAGTTGTTTTCATCTTGTCTCCATTGATTTCCACGTTGGCTGTTGGTTTTTCATATATAGCTTGTACAATATTGAGGAATTTTCCTTCCATTCTTATCTTCTTGAGTGTCTTAAATGGGGATTGGTGCTGGATGTTGTTGAATTCTTTTTCCTCATCTATCGATATTATCATGTTGTTCTTATCATTTTG
The DNA here is from genome assembly GCF_050624435.1 of Tenrec ecaudatus. Lineage (NCBI taxonomy): Eukaryota > Metazoa > Chordata > Mammalia > Afrosoricida > Tenrecidae > Tenrec > Tenrec ecaudatus. The sequence continues at coordinate 111,869,181 of NC_134540.1, read as the reverse complement.
CATGTCAAATTTGTGGCAAATAACACTAATGGTCTTTTGTATGGTGACCCATCCCTGCAGCCCTGATATGAATCCCACGTGGTCATGGTGAATTATTTATTTTATATGCTTTTGTATTCTATTGACTAGTATTTTGTTAAGGATTTTTGCACTGATGTTCATTAGGGATATTGGTCTGTAGATCTCAATTCTTGTGTGATCCTTGCCCACTTTAGGTATCAGAGTTATACTACCTTCATAGAAAGAATTTGGGAGTTTTCCAACTTTTTCTATGGTCTGGAAGAATTTGTGTAGAATTGGTGTCAGTTCTTCCCTGAATGCTTGGTATAATTCTCCCATGAAGCCAACTGACCTAAGGGATTTTTTTGTTGGTAATCCCTTATATCCTTGTCTATTTCTTCTATTACTTTGGGTCTATTGAGGTACTTGATGTCCATTTAGGATAGTCTAGGGAGGAATTGTTTTTCCAAGTATTTGTCCATGTCTTCCAATTTGTTGAATTAATTAGAGAACAGGCCTTCAAAGTACTGTATAATTGCCCTTTTGATTTCATTGGGGTACCTTGTAATGTCTCCTGTTTCACCCCTTATCCTTGCTATTGAAATGTGTTCCTTCCTTTTTTTAGGTTAGGCTTACCAGTAGTCTATCAATGCTGTTAATCCTTTCAAAGAACCAACTTTTAGCTACACTGATTTTCCCCATAAGTTTCTTGTCCTTCTCCTGTATCTCAGCTGATTTTTTATTATTTCTTTCCTTTTGCTATTAGTAGGATTGTTCTGTTGACCCTGCTCTTCTTGGTGTAAGTTTTGTGCCAGCATATTACTCATAAGTACTCTTCCTTTTTCATGTGTGCACGTATTGCTATAAGCCTTCCTCTTATAAATGCCTTTGTTGTTTCCCCCAAGTTTTTGGTACATTGTATTTTCATTCTCATTGGTTTCTAGAAATTTCCTGATTTCATCTCTGATCTGGGCCATTACCCACTCCTTTTGCAATAGAGAGATATTCAGCCTCCATTTTTTGCCTTTGTTTTCTTCATCATCCTTTTGTTGATTTCTAGCCTTACGGAAGAGTGATCAGAGAGAGACGTCTGTATGATCTCTATGTGATTGTATTTACTCAAGTTCGACTTGTGTGTCAGCATGTGGTCTATCTTTGAGTATGTGCCATGTGGACTTGACAAGAATGTGGATTTTTGGCATTTGGGTGTAAAGCTCTGAAAAATATCTACTATCAGGTAAAGTTGTCCAATTGTGCTGTTGCAATCTGTAGTCCCCTTGTTAACTTTCTTTCCTGGTGACTTGTCTTTTTCAGAAAGTGATGTAGTACGTCACCTAATATAAAATTTTTGAGCCTGTGGTTCCTTTTCCATCTTTTGGAGTTTGATTTATGAATTTCGTGGGTCTCTCATTGGGTGCATATATATTTATGCTCACTGTTCCCTTGATATAATGCCCTTTCTTGTCTTTTGTAATGGCTTGGACCTTGAGATCAATATTGTCAGAGGCAAAGATTGCTACCTCTGCATTTTTGCATTGCCATTTGCTTGGTCAAGCCTTTAATTCACAATCTGTTTTTGTCTGCAAGCTTGAGATGTGTCTCCTTGTAGATATCAGATTGATGGATTATGTTTTCTGAGCCAGTCTGTTAGCCTCTGCCTTTTAATATCTGAGTTCAGTTTATTGATAATCAGTATTATTACATCCATCTGTGGACTTTGTGATGTCATCTTGTGCCTTTTTTTTACATTGATTCTAGTTTAATATTTTCTGGTTTACTTTCTTTTTTTATATATAAATGATTTTTTTAATTAATAAATATTTTTATTGGGGCTCATACAACTCTTATCACAATCCATACATACATCAATTGAGCAAAGCTCCCTTATACATTTGTTGCCCTCGTCATTCTTTTTTCTCTTTTTTCTTTTTTTACATTTTATTAGGGACTCACACAACTCTTATCACAATCCATACATATACATACATCAATTGTATAAAGCACATCCATACATTCCCCGCCCCAATCATTCTCAAAGAATTCGCTCTCCACTTAAGCCCTTTGCATCGGGTCTTCTTTTTTCCTTCCTTCCCTCCCCGCTCCCCACTCCCAATGTGCCCTTGGTAATTTATACGTTGTTATTTTGTCATATCTTGCCCTATCCAGAGTCTCCCTCCCCGCCCCTTCTCTGCCGTCATCTTGTGCCTTTTTGTTGGGTGTTTTCCTACCTACCTATCTTATATGTTTGTGTTGTGTGTGTGGTTCATTCTTGCCTTCTTTCCACTATTGAGCTAATGCTATAATGGGGCTGTTTTCTCTTTGTTGCCCTCTGAGTGTATGTGTTCTATGTGATGGCTTTTTATTTGCACTTGGCGAGTGTTAATGTTCTGCACATGCTGGGTTGTCAAGGATTTTTGTAGGGCTGTTTTTTTTTAAATGTATTCTTTGAATTTTTTTCTTGTCTGGGAAGACTTTTACTTCTCCATATATCTTAATAGATAATTTGGCTGGGTATAGTATTCTTGGGATTGAGTTATTTTCTTTCCTTTTTTTGGTATATGTTGCTTTCCTGCCCCCTCTTCTTCATCGTGTCCTCTGATAGGTCTGAACCTTGTTATTTGTGTACCTTTATAAGTTACTGTTTGTTTTTCCCTGATACTCTTACGATTTTCTTCTTTTCCTCATAGTTGAATGGTTTAACTATGATGTGTCTTGGTGACTTTTTTGGGGGGATTCAGTCTGGCTGGTGTTCTTTCAGCCTCCTCAATGGTTCCTGATTTTCATTTACTAAGCTGGGGAAGTTTTCCTCTAAGAATTCTCTTGCCATTTTCACTGTTGACTTCTTTGTTGTGTCTTGTTTCAGTAGTCCTATTATTCTAATATTGTTCCTCTTCATAGCATCAGGCATAGCTCTCAGGCTTTCTTCTGCTTCTCTGGTTGACTTTTTAAAACTACTTTTCCTGTTTGTTGAGGTCTGCCTGGCTGTACTCTAGGTCACTGATGCAATTTTCTGCCTCCTCAAGTCTGTTGGCAAAGTCTGTTTGCTATTGTATTTTGTTATTCCATCCCTTAGTTCTTTATCTTCTCTATCATTTCATCCTTTTCTGTGTTGCTTGCCTCATATCCTGTATGACTCCAAGCATCATTCTGAAAACTTATTTCTGTTTCAGATCAATGTCTGCTTCTTCAACACACTTGGTCTTCTGATCTCCTGGTTTTTCGTTGAGACTGTTGAGGCTGGTTGCTTTTTATGTGTTGTTTTAAGGGAACTAGGTACCATCTTTTAGAGTCAAAGAGCACTGGGCTTGCTACTGGGGGATTGTATGAGTGTATCTACAAACTACCTGCAGATAGTTGCACTGAGGGATCAGGCTACTGTATCTTCCTGTGGTTTCTCTCTTACCCTAGCAAACCAGTATTCCATTATTTGGAATGTGAGTTGGATAATCCTTTCATGGGACACTGGTTGGGTGGTTGTGATTCCACGAGGATAGTGTTTCACTGGCTGATCTCTCAGTAAGCATAGTAGTATGTCTCATGGGACTTGGAGCACCTCGGGTAGTGTGTGGTGTTTCTCTCTGCAACTGGAGTGCTTCAGAGGGTGTATGGGTGTACCTTCCTTGTTTTGAGCACTGTAGATGGCATGCAGAATTATCTTAGTCAGAGAGATTGCCATGGAGTTTGGGCAGATGTTCCTGCAGCATCATGGAGCACCACAGACGGTGGGCAGAAGTTCTCCCAGTCACTTGTATCGCCTTTGGGTGTCAGCTGGAGTTCCCCCTGCCATTTTAAGGGTAAATCCCCCAGCCTATTGGGGTCTGGTGGAAGATGGGCATGATTTCCCCAGCTGTGTGTAAAGCCAACAAATGTTGGTGGGAGCTCCCCCCACTGGCCATCAGAGTTGCCCTAGGTGGACGGAAGTGATCTGGCGGACAGTAGTGGCTTGTGAAAGGAATGAGAGGGAGAAGAGAATAAAAAGTGAGAAAGGAGAAAACAAGAGCAAAAATAAAAACAAACTAATACACGCACAATGCAAAGACAAAACAAAAGTAAAAACATAGAGTAAAAAATAAAACAACAAAAAAGAAAAACTGAATTTGCTGAGACAGTGGCAGGAAAGAGAGAAGCGGTAGCAGGAGAGGAAAAAAGAAAAAGCAAAAAAAATGAAAACATAGAAAAATAGAAGAAAATTAGATAAAGAGATAGCTTAGCCCCATGCCATTCCATATGTAGCACTGCCTCATGACGTGTGCAGCACTGTCACAGGTGGCAGGCTGGAGCTCTCCCCATTGAGTGAGCAGAGTTATCCTAGGCAGAGGCAAGGGCTGGAAACCAGCAGTGGAATGTGGAAGGTAAGAGAGGGAGAGGAGAGAAACAGAAAATAAGAACAAAGAAGAGAACAAAGAAAGAAAAAGAAGGGAAAAAACACAGTTGTGCCCACTAAGATTGACTGTGGTGGGAAAGAGAGAAGGAAAAGAGAAGAAAGAGAAAGAGATAGTTGATCCCTGATCACCTGAATATGGGGCCAGAGAGGTTTAAGTCATGTCCCAAGGTGGAAGGTTGGTGTGCCCTTTTAGTACAGGGTCCCACTGGTGCTGGACGGAATTACCCTCGTTGGCAAGATCACCGTAGAGGTCAAACTGAGGTTTCCTCAGCAGCATGGGACACTCTAAAGGGCTGTCACAGCTGCCTTGTGTGGTGTGTAGCTCTCTCATAGAGGGCAGGCTGGAGTTCCCCCTGCTGTTTTGGTTGATTTGCCCTAAGTGGAGGATAGTGGCCCAGAAGCCAGCAGTGGCGTATGAAAGGAAAGAGAGGGAGAGATGAGTAAAAAAGAGAGAAAAAGAAGAAGAAAGAATGAAAAAGAGAAAAAACAAAACTGGGGCCATTGAGACTGCAGTGGGAAAGATAGAAGTGATTAAAGAGAGAAAAAAAAGAATAGAAGAAGATAACTGATGCTTGATTACTTGACCATGTGCCTGGAGGAGTTCCAACCCTGCCTCAAGGGAGCATGGTAGTGTGGGTCTCATGGATGCTGGGTAGATTTACCCTTGAAGGCAAGATCACAGTAGAGGTCAGGCAGCAGTTCTGTAGCAGTATTGAATGCTGGAGATCGCTGGTGTAGCTGCCTTGTGCTGTATGTAGCACAGCATCAGGGGCAGCGGAAGTTCCCTTAGCCCTGTTTAGGGCCCCAGGACAGGCAGGGGTCCCTCAGTCACACATGGAGGACAGGCAGGCCCTCCCCAGCTGTGTGTAGGATCACCGAGGGCCAACAGTAGCTACCCCCAGCTGGGCTTGCAGAGTTGTCCTAGCTTGTGCCATGACTACTGTTACCTTAGTAGCTCAGAGGGTTTTTGCCTCCCCTGTGCAGGTGAATTGATTAAATTATTCTGAAACCGAGGCTTGCTCCAGGGGCTCTTTGTTATGTTGAAAGCCTCTGGGTTCTGTAGCTAACTTCTGGCATTCCTTAGCAAGGGCTCCCTTATCATATTAATGTATGTTAAAGGACTCCTTCTACCAGTTGTCTTGGAGTTAAACAATGAGCCTGGGGTTTGCAGTTTTTACCCAGAAAATATTTTCTCTCTCTTTTTTATATTGGTTTTATAGGTTGTCCTGATTTTGGGGCTGTCATGCTGATACCCAGAGGAGGAGATCTAGCTTATTGGAGAGGTCGTTTTCTTTTAGGCCAACTGGAACAGAATTTGCCCCCTGGACTATGACTACCCACTTATTTTCTGCCAAACTGAGCCCTGGTTCAGGTAAATTCTCAATTGCTTCAAATCTATGGCTGCCCACTGACCCTTATCCCCACGCTATCAGCTCAAGGCAGCTAACAGCACAGGGAAGTCTGGTGTGGGGTCCTGTGACTAGCTTTCAGAGGTTCTTGTGTCTGGGATTATGTCCCCTTTTGAGCGTCAGCCTGGGAAAATTGCTATTTGCTGCCAAACTATGTTGCTGGTAGCTGCTCAGCCAGAGCCCATGAACTCATCACATCAAAGAACCTAGAACAATTTAGTGCATTCTCAGTTTGCTTTGTGAGTGAAAATAAAAAGAAAGTGGGGTTCAGGACAGACCCTAGTACCCTGATTCTAATTTCAGGACTTTGCCTCCCAGTCTCCTTCCCCTTACCTCCCAATTTTCTGGTCTGGGAGCAGGAGCTCTGCGTGGGTAAATATAACTGGACGTCATCTTCTTCTGTCTCCCCTGTACTCATTATTGTTAACTCACCATTTTCCCTCCTCCCCAAATTCCTCTACCATAATCCTAAGAAACTATTAATCAAATTACTGTCCTTTTATATTTATTTATCCTATATGTCACAAAACAAGAACAAAAACCAAACCTAATAATAACACAGAAAAACTTCAATCTAAAAGAAAGTAAAAATGAATCAAAACCAGAACAAATTTAAAATGGGTCATAGGGGAAACAAATGAAAAGGTGTTGAGTTTTAACATAATTATATCTACATAAATCCTCTTCTGAATTCACTCTGAGGGCCACATTATTCACAGTCAATATTCCGAGGGGTCCACTGGAGTGGATACTCTGGAAATGGATTTGGGGCTTTCGTTATTATCCATGGACTCTTGCAAATTTGGTGTTCAGAATTTAAACTCAATACAATTCCTTCTTTCAGTCTTAGATTTTACTATTTATAATCTATTTACTATTTACTATTTAAAAGGATTCTTGAATGACATAGGCTTGTGTGCGTCTTCCATGGGACATAGTTGACACCTCACTTGTTTAAGACAAGTTTTTTAAAGACCCCGGAAAAATTCTTATTGCACCCACTATTAATAGTCAATTAAATGATAACATTACAGTTTGTTTATCCAGTCTACTAATGACAGACATTTTTGTGAGATATATGTAAAGAAATTAAGAGACATATATATATATATATATATTAAGGTTCTTTTCAAGTTGCAGATGTAGAAGGAACAAAAAAATATAATGCAATACAAAATAAAATATAACTCCCATTCACTTGCTTCTGACAGTTCAAAAAGAATAAGAGCAAATGAGAGAGAATAAGTGTTCAATTACCTGTTAAAAATATAGAGGACCTGTTAAAAATATAGGCTGATTTGACTTGAAGGAAGCTGAGATTAGGAATGAGAGGGATATGGAGGATGAGAACAGAAACTGAAAAGGATAAGGAAAGACCTCATGATTGCAAGTGGGTAGTTCCAGACCTGTGTTTAAAGTAAATTTACAGACACTGGTGAGAGATGCCACTCATTGGATTAATGACGCATAATGCAGGAATATCACAGGCTGGTGGGTTAAAAATCCTTTGGATCCAACATAGGTGGAAACATGTCTGGGCTCCAACAGCACTCGATGACCACCAAGCAGAAAATGTGCAGGCAGAGAGAGGGAGATTCCCCGGCCCTCCTTATGGCCATGACCACAAGGAGGCACCAGCAGACTGTGGCCTGATTGACAAGTTGACTATAAGCCCTACTCTTTTATACATCCTCAAGTTCACATAAAATTATACAACTACCACAGTCACTTCATCCATTCCTTTTAAACAATGAATCTCATTTGACGGTAGGAAAGAAAGAGAAACACATACACATTAAAACAGAGAAAACAAAAAAACCCAATATGTTGAAGAATAATTTAGAAGCCTTTGAACACTGCCCAGGGAACGGGCACCTTCAGGGAATGAGTAAGTCCTCTGAAGGGCTTTGTAGCCAAGGATGACCTTATAAACTCCCAACAATTTCCTGCAAACAAAATCTTTCAAGTCTTATCTGAAAGACTGGCAAGGAACAATTTGAAGAATGACGTTTTCCTTTGTATCAGATAGCTACAAAAAGCTTAATAGTTTAAACGTTGTGTTCTCTTATATTTCTGATCTAAATACAGAATTATTTATTACCAGAAAATGGTAACATTTAGATCACAAGTCTCAGAACATTGACTTTGATCCTCAATCATATGAAGAGATTGAGGAAGGAGATCACTTATGGTATTTGAAGGAAATTTTAAAATTTACTCTTAGAAAAGACTCTCTAGACAGAAGGCACACAGGCCTCCGGCCATGGAAAAGTAAACTGTCTTAATACTTCTTGATCTCATTTGTTTTTGTAATGCACATTTCCCCCCTACTTTTACATTTTATCTTTTTGTCTGGAGGAGATTTCTTTTCTGTGCTAAGAAATAAATTGAGTTACCAACAATTTTAATTCAGTGGTGTTTTCAACAAAATTACCAAGGGATTCATTTATCATTTTCACCGGTGTTTTCTGGTAGTAGTCTAGGAAACTATTTGTGACACAACAGAAAAAAAACTTCCTAAAGCACACATGTTAATGCAATCCTTTACTTATCTTTCACATGGAATTGTGTGCTGGAGGAAAAAAGTTCTACAGATTTTGATGAGCTTGTAAAAATTAGCTGGAAAATTTGTCTTTGGAAAGCAACATTCTAGTCTTTGAGCATTATTTTGGGGGTGGACTGCTTCTGTTTTCTGAAAAAATCATCCAAACACACAAAAAACAAACTCACAGCCATAGAGTTATTGCTTATTCTTTGTGACCCTAAATGGTAGACCCTAAGCGTTTCCATGACTGTAACTCTTTATTGAAGTAAAAAACTCTTGTCTCTTTCCCACAGAGTAGCTGGTGGTTTTGAACTGCAAAATGCATATGGCTGGCAGTTTAGCAGCCCAATGCTTAACCACTGCGACACCTAGTTAAGATGGCAGAAGCCGGCAATTGCATAAAGCTTAAACTTCTATTTTGTAGGCAGATTGTTCTTGAGTTCTGGTTAAGTCATCCAAATAGACCTTTGAATTTTCAAATGTAAAGCAAAGACCTTCTTTTGAAGTGCAGCTATTTGAGGTTATTGGCTACAAAGACGCAAATGTTTCGGGTTCATAGAGTTGTCTCTGATCTGGACTGTTGGAGTTCTGCAAGTTATATTTCCTTCAGAGAAATACTCTTATTCTGAATAGGAATGAAATCTTCTTTGTGCCTGTCCTGGGGGTGGAAGCGGTGGGTAGTAAAGAGGAAGAGGGAGAGAGGAGAGTCGGACTGTATTAATATAATACCCTCATTGATATTTACAATTATAACCTTCCGTCAGCAAGACATTCCTTGATTATGTTCAATATTCTCCATCTGAGAAGTCAGAAAAACTTGAAATTACGTTACAAGGAGTTTATCTAGATTTAGTAAGATTTTTGGAATTTCAAGAAATAAACAGAAAGCTGAGGGTGGAGGGATAATAGGTGTTTTTAAATTTAACTATTTTTTATTGTGAATTAGATAATGTTACATTTCAGTTTCTTCGTGGGAGATGATTCCACATTTCAAGCCTCTCCTCTCTTTCTTGTCCTGCTTGTAAGAATTCATAGGAAGGACAGCATTCCAACCAGAATCAGAGAAAAGATGTGAAAAGAATGAGTGGCTTGATTAAGGAAGGACTTTTTTTTTTTTTAAGGAAGTACTTTTATGAGAAACGCCAAAGGGCCTCCGCTAATCTGAGAGATGCTTAGAATGAACAGTCCGGTTATTTTTACTGCTAATGATCTGCCATTCACTTGGGCTGGCTTTCCAGCAAGTATTCTGCTGGGTTTTTTCACAGAGCACCTCTTCTATGCCTCACAGTTCAGGCTGTGACCTTGTTACCACGTCCCGGAAACTAAGACCCCATAATACCTCTGTGGAAGCCGTGACCATCTTGCCTTCCCTTGCTCACACCCTTTTGCTAACTCCATCTCTTTCATTGATAAGGAAACGTGTCTTTCCTGCCTTTGCCTTTCTTTGTAGTGAGGAGACATGGGGGAAGTATGCTACCATCTCCCTTTTGTGTTACAAATCCCTCCATTTTCACACTTCTTTTCCCCATTGCCCAGTTCTGTCTAACAAGAGCATCAATATTATATTCAACACTCTAAACTACTCAACAACCTCCAACAACTTCTCCTACCCACTTCCTTTGATTTCTCTTTTCTTTCTCTTATTATCCCCCCCCCCCCTTGATCCAAATTAAAACTTGTCAGCACTCTAACCTATTTCATCTTTCCTCCTTTTCCCTCCCCAACTTGGTAACCCCCAGGGAACAGGTGTTGGATATTGTCAAATGCCTTTTCTTTTGTCTTGTGTGTATGATGGATTAGGTTGATGGTTTTTTTTTTTCTGATGTTGAACCATCCTTGTGTGCTCGGAATGAATCTTACTTGATTGTAGTATCTTACTGCTTTGATATATTACTGGATGTTTTTGAGAATCTTTGCAACTATGTTCATGAGTGATATTGGTCTGGGGTTTTCTATCTCAGTCGTGTGTATGACAGGTTTCTGCGTCAGGGTCATGTTCTCTTAATAAAACAAATTTGGGGATTTGTTGTCTTTTTCTACATTCTGTAATATTTTGTGTAGCATTGATTTATTTCTTTCTGAATGCTTGTTAGAATTCCCTAGTGAAGCCAACTGTCCGTGAACCTTTTTTCTTGGAAGATTTTTAATGATTTTTGTCTAGTTCTTCACTTGTTATAGCCTTGTTGATGTTCTGTACATCATTCTGTAATTATTTGAATGTGTGAACAGTTCTTATAAGTTGTCCATTTCATCTAGGCTTTCAAATTTGTTGAAGTATAGTTTTACTTTCATGTAATTCTGTTATGATGTCATCTTTTTCATTTCTAATTCTTGATATTTTATCTTCTACAAATTTTTATTTGTTAAGTTTGACAGTGGTTTTTAATTTTGTGAATCCTTTCAAAGAACTATCTTCTTGTCTTTGTAAATTTTTTCCAAATTTTAATTGTTTATTTATTCATTTATTTCTGCTCTTGTCTTTATGATTTCTTTTTTCTTGGTGATTTGAAGCTTTGTGTTGTTGCTCTTTCCTAATTGAAGATATTGTTGAAGATGTTGAGTTAGTTTGTTGAATTTTATTCTTTCTTCTGTTTGCATGTGTATGTTTATTGCTATAAATTGCCCTTAGTACTGCCTTTGCTATATCCTAAAGGTTTTGGTAAGTTTGTGTGCTCTTTCCTTTTTTAATATTTAGATTGAGATATTTTATGAACATTACAATTCAATGGGTTAGATGCTTTAGAAAGAGTTGGGCAATTATCACCACACTCAATTATAGATAGTTTTCTTCCTTCTTGCATTCATTGTTGTTAGCTCCCTGCTTCCCCCAACTTCTCCATTACAACTCTCAACAACACCAAGTCACTGCCATTGAGTATGTTTCAACCCATAGTAACCCAAAGACTCTATTAATGTAGTTACTACCTTGGCATATTGTGCTTTGTTCTCATTTATTTCAAGGACCTTTTAAATTCTAATCCTAGTTCTTCAATTTTCCAGTAGCTTGTAAGAAAGATGTTGTTCAGTTTCAATGTATTTGCTCTTTTGCTCTTGCTCTTCATATTGTCGATTTCTAATTTTTAGAATTGTGGTCACAGAAAATGGATTACAAAATCTCAATATTTAAAATATATATTTAAGTTTGCTTTGTATCCAAATGTATAGTATATTCTAGAGATTGTTCCATAGGTACTGAAAAAGGATGTATTCTGTGTTGTTTTTGGATTGATAGTTCTGTTTATATCTAGGACATCAAGCTGGTTAATTGTGTTGCTTTGTTCTACTGTTTCTCTATTGAGTTTCTTTCTCAATTACCTGTCCTTCTTGGAGAGTGATGTAATGAAGTCTCCCATTATTGTAAAATTGTCAGTTTCGATCCTCAGTTTTGTAAGAGTTTGGTTAATGTATTTTAATGGTCTTTCCTTTGGTGCACCTGTATGTTTATTATGGTCATATATTCTTTGGTGTCTGTCATTATGGATTTCACATATAAATCTAGATTGGGGGATTATTATTGCCATTCTTGTTCTTTCTTGGTTGCTATTAGCTTATTATTTTGTGTCTATGTATATGTTTTCAACCCTTTGTATTGTCTGTTTTTGTCAATGTGTCTAAGGTGTGTTTCTTGTAAAAAGCATATTGATGGGTGTATATGAAGGGGTACCCCTCAAAATGGAAATTTCTTTCAAAATTATATAATTTTTTAACAAAAAAAATCACTTTCAAAGTATTCTCCATTACATTTGTCATTCATACATTTGTCAAATCCATGATTCCATTCTTGGAAATATTTTTCAAACTTATCTGTTTGGATGGCTGACAACACCCCCCCTCCATTTTCTTCTTCACCTCTTTTACATTGTCAAATTGCTGTCCTTTCATGTCCCTCTTTATTCTCAGAAACAAAAAGAAGTTGCACAGAATGAGATTAGGTGAGTAAGGTGCATGGAGCAAGAGAAGCATGCTGGTTTTTGCCTAAAACTGGCACACTGAGATGGGTGCGTAAGCAGGTGTTTTGTTGTGGTGGCAAAACCAGTCCTCCGTCTGCCACAAATCAGGTCTTTTTGTCCACATACAGTTATACAATCTTTTCAGAACATCTAAATAGAAAGCTTGATTATCAGTCTGACCTGGTGGAACAAACTCCAAATGTACTATCCCCTTCACATAAAAAGCAAAACAAATGAGCATTGTTCTGACGGTTGATTTCTCTTGATGTGCTTTTATTTTGGTAAGATGATGATGGTGTCTTCCACTGACTTGACTGATGTTTACTTTTGGGGTTGCAGGAATGGCATCATGTCTTTCACCAGTGATGTCCTTGGGGGGCGGGGGAAGTCTGGGTTACTTTGGAGCTGTTCTTTCAAAGCACAGCATGGTTTCAACTCAATGCTCTTTTTACTGCTCAGTCAGAACCCAGGGTACAAATTTTGCAGTGACCCTTCTTATTCCCAAATCTTTTGGTAAAATTCATGGAACAGAAGTCCAAGATAGCCCAGATAACTTCCCCATCTCTTCAGTGGTCTGTAGTTGTTCTTTGAGCACAAGTTCATGAATTTTGTCAATATTTTCGTCTGTTCAGGAAGTTGACGGACATCCAGAACAAGGTGTGTCATCAATCAACATTTCGCCTTTTTTCAAATAAGAAAACCACTTGTACGTTTGATCTTTTCTCATAGTGCTGTCCTCCTTGTAAGCTGTATTCAACATCACAACAATTTCTGTGACATTCTTCCTGAGCATGACACAAAATTTCACAGCCACACGTGGTTCTCACAAAAAAAGGTTGTCATCACATAAATGAGGTTCAAGCAAACCTGTTTTTATGAAGAAAAAAAAAGAAGAAGAAAAGGTTCACTGTGACCAGAGAACCTTCGCAAGCAATGCCACTGATTGCACTAACTCAGAGCAAGTTGCTTGATGCTTGCCTAGAGGGAAAATGTATACTACAAAAGCCCCTCCCACTAGAGCATTTTTCTGGTTTTTTTTTAGGGGCATTCCTTTATATTTCTTATCCAGACTGATACCCTTTCTTTCTTGAATAGTGCATTTAATTTATTAACATTCACTGTTGGTGTTCATGACTGTGGATTTGTTGCTGTCATTTTGTTGTTTGTGCGTGTGTGTGTGGTGTTATTGGTTTCTTTGTTCTTATATTTGTTTATTTGCTTCCTTTTGTTTGTGGATTTTCTTTCCAGACTTTTCCATTGCTGATATTTTATTTTTTTGCTATTGTTTTGTGATTTTTTTCTTTTCCATTATGATTCATATTTCCATTTTCTCTGAGGCTACCCTGTTATTTATTATTTTCTTCACATACTTACAATAGTCTGTTTCTCCTGTGAGCTTTTGCTTCAGTACAGTATTTCATATATATAGGTTTTCCTTTATTTTCTTTGTATTTGTCTTCATTGCAGATGGATATTTCTCGTTCCTAATTTTCAGTCTTGTAATTTTGTTTTATTTTGAGTGCCATTTTCACTGGATTGATTCCCATGTATTGTGTCTTATACAACGACCTTGTTGTCTTATACAATTACCTCAGCTTTGTTGATCGTGTTGTTAATTTTTGTCCAAAGAGTTCTCCTTTGTATTTTTTTGGTTGTAATTCTGGTCTTGTATTTATTACAAATTCTTTAAATTTCTTCTTGTCCAGAAATACCTTTATTTCTTCTTTATATTTGTAGGATAATTTTGCTGGGTATAAGATTCTTGGTTTGCAGTGTTTTTGGATTTCCCCCTCCATTTTCTTTCTTTCCAGGTTTTATATGCATCATTCCATGGACTTAATGCCTGTGTAGCATCTTCTGAATATTTGAGTTTATCCTTATTGATTTTTCTTTGCACGTGACTGTTCTTACTGTGGAGCTGCTCTCAGGAGTTTCTCCTTGTCCTTGATATTGGAGAATATGTCACAATATGTCACAAACTTTTTATTTTGTGGCTTATTCTGTTTGGAGCTCTCTCAGCTTATTGAATAGTTATTTTCTCCCCCTTTGTTGTCTTGAGGAAGTTTTCTTGTAGTATTTTTTTCTGTGGAATTGTTTTTTGTTTTTCCTGTCCCAGAACTCCAATAAGTTGTACTTTTAATAGTGTCTCATCTAATTTTTAGGCTTTCTTCAGATTCTTTGCTCTTTTTGCTAATTGTTCCTCTTGGTGATTTAGTCAAGATATTTGTCTTTAGTAGAAAGAAATTGTTTTGTTAATGTTAATTGTTTTGCTAATGTTGATGATAATAGTATTAAGTACATGTGTGCTTAATACTATTGAATATAAGATTTTTAAGAACCCCCCATTAAAATGATTAATTAAAAAATGAGAGCTTTGTCTATAAGTTCATAAGTTCATTTACCTTCAAGTTCATTAGTTCAGCCTTCCATTTGTTCTACACTATTACTCTGATTTTTTAAAGTGTTTGTCTAGTTCTATTATCTTGTGGATTTATTTTTCTTTATAAAAATGTTTTAAGGTTTCTAATTTTCCTATTTTTCGATAGCTTTCTCAATTCATTGGAAATATGTGAACATTTTTCTTCTGAATCCTTATGTCTAGTCATTCCAGATTCCTTTTTCTACAGAAAACTCTTTGGGGCTTTAGTATTGTTCACTTATTTGTGCCTATATGTAAATGTCTATCAATATAAACTGCTGTGTCCACAACATCATTATCCAGCTGTTTGTGTTGAGAGGCAGCCTAGTAGTACGTGTGAATATCGTTGACTCTGCGAAGTGGTGCTGGAGTGTATTAATGGGAAACAAAACACAAAGAGGAATGAAGAAGAAAGTGTTAAAAGAGAGAAGAAGAAAGATAATAAAAATTAAGAAAACTATATTAAAAGCGGGGTGATTAAGAAAGTAGAAAGTACTCAGCCCAGGAGCCTTGCAACTTTTGTATATGACAGTAACACTGACAAACTGCCTTGAGAATGATAGAAATCTTGTGTGGGTATGAGGTGCATGCTGGTCGACACATAAATATGAATGCAGGACCAGGATAGCTGCATGCAACAGTGGCCAACTGGGGATGGGGTCATGAAGCCATAGCAGTGGCTCAAACAGCAGCAGTAGAAGCCAGTGTCAGGTAATCATGTGGTAATGATGGAGACCAGTAGCAGTGCATGTACCTGCTGCAACAGTGGCTACAAGGGGCAGTCTGTGGCAGTGGGTAAGGCCCAAAGTGGGGGAGCCCATAGAGGTGGTGTAGGCCAGGCCACTTTGGTGGCAATGGTGATTTGCTGCAGAGGAGTGCATAGCATAAGCCAATCAGCTAATGAAGAAAATTGTACACCTGGTGAGTGGCTTTGATTCTTCCTCTTCTTGTTCTGCTTATACCCACAATCTCTGGGGTAAGGAGAACTTGATGCACCAGACTTTTAAGTTACTCTCCACTTTTCCAGGGAAGTGAGCTTTTCCTTCTGGGTGATATATCCTGATTGTTGCAGAGGGGATCTCCTTATACATGGGCGTGATAACCATCTTGACTGACAGTTGGCAGTTAACTTTTGTTAGGCCAGGTTGGCAAGAGAAACAAATCCAGTGGCATATATGTATAAGAAAAAGCTTTATATACAGAAGCAATTATATATCAAGAATGGGTTGTAGCCCAGTCCAACTCAAGTTCACAAGTTCCATATGAGACCACAAGTTTCTCTTCAGATTTATGTAGCCACATGCAATAATGCAGAATGCAGGGAGATCACAGGCCAGTGGGTGCAGAGTTGTGTGGATCCAAGGTAGGAGGACACATGGAAGAACTCTGGCAGCTCTCTTCATAGCCAGCAAGCAGGAAGGTGAAGGGAAAGCGACTTCTCCTTATAAGAAGGCCATGCCCTCAAGGTGATAGCATCAAGGTGTGACCTGGTCGACAGGTTTGACTCCACTCCTAGCCAGGAGTATGTAGTTGACACAGATTTAACTAGTACATGCTGGTGTTCTCCATGGTTTGCCAATAAACCCTTCTTCTCCCATGAGGTCCAGGTCAAAGCCTAATGACATCCCCTAGCTGTGTAGCCTTTTGATATCTATAGAGACATTATATCTTTTCTTCCTCTTCTTGGTCTGAGTCCTGCATCTTTCTTTCCGGGACTTGGTCTGGTGGCTACCATGTGGCTTGTTCTTAGCCTTGGTTCCATTCAACTTTGTCTCCTCTGATCTGTGGTTTTCTGCTTAATTTTCTGCTTAGTTTTCCTGTTTCATCAGTGGGCAGCTGTATGAATTTGGAGGGGTCTTACCTAGCATTTGACCCACAGACTGGAGTTATCCTGGGTTTGCATTCTCTGAGGCTGTGTGTGCTGCTTCCTTAATATAAATTCCAGATATGCGCGCACTAGTTTTGTTTCTCTAGAGAACCCTAACTTACCCAGCTTGGCTTACATTTTTACTCTTGTAGACTTCTATGAAAACATTGATAGAGTAGCCTGGGTTATGCAACATCTAGCTATTGATCACTGGAAACATATTAGTTTAATTAATTTTGATTTGAATTTCAAATCAGATTCTTGATCCAGTTATTTTTAAATCTCACCTATAGTTAGTACAACTTATCCAATATAAATTTTTAGTACTAAATACAGATCAAATATTTCTAATGAACATTTAACATATGTGGCTTGGATGTATTGCAAGTGTGAACTACACACTAAATTTCAAAGACATGAGGAAAAGATAAAAAACAGAACGAAAACATTTAATTTTAATATTGATTACAAATAAATGTTATTATATTTTGAATTGCCTATCATAATTAGTACTTTTTAAATGTGGCCAGTTGAAAAATTTTAATTACATATGCCATTTATATTTAATTTCTACCAGATAGCATTATATAAAACATCCTAATTAGGGAAGTCTACATTTTTACACTTGCCTGTGAAGAGTGAGAGAGATTAGGCTATATAGAGTATGCTTCACCATGAGTTCATGGAAGTGATATGATTTAATACATACTCTTATATTCCCTCTCTTAGGCTTATCCTATTGAACTGTTGGGCTCTAATAACTCTTAATGGAATCAAATCCCTCATGAGATATATTTAAAACTGCATTATTTTCTTAATGTGAAGTCTGATGTTTGTGAAAGGGTAATAACTGGACAGATCAATTGGACTATCCCGTTGGCAGGGCTTTCATCCTCCAGAGATTACAAGACTGAAAGCGTGGCTGAGCAGCAGCAGTTCAAGTAAACGCACCCACCTTGATAACCTTTTGAGAAACAGTCGAGAAGAGACAGATTTATTTTTTGTACAGCTTCAAATTGCTCACACATCCACAATGGATGGCAATAAGGTTTAGTTGTTGTTATAGAGAAAAAAAACACAAAACAAACACAGCATGATTTTATTCCATGTTTATCTCCTATTAGTTAGGAAACTTTACTAATAACTGTTAGCTGTAACTATACTATAAAAATTTAGTATTGTTTCTGATGTTACAGCTAAATATCTTTCCATTTTCCCTGTGTTATGTTACAAGTGTGACAAATATTACCAAATACACTAAATGTTTACAAAGTGTATCATGCCATTTATAATCAAAGTGAATTGAGACCAAACCAATTGCTGTCAAACAGATTCTGATTCATGATGACCCTATGTGCTCCATACAGTTTGAAATGGTTTCTTTCTTTTCTTTGGAAGTAAGTCACCAGAATTTTCTTCTGAGATGACTTTGGAAAGAATTGAACCTCAGTTAGCAGTCAATTGAGTTAACCATTTTAACTTCCAAGGCATTCCAATAACTAATTAACAAAATCATGCAGAGAATATGACAGCATGAATTTTCCATGTTTGAGACCACTCCATACATTTCTACCTCAAGTCTTTGTGTAACTTTGCATTTAATACTATCTTAACGACACATACCAGGCTCCAGAGGCTACATCTGTGAGACCTCATATGGGAACTCCACTGGGGGAGCTGGACTCTACCTCTGACACACTTGTAACTCAAGGAGCCAGAAAACACATGGTATCTGAGGAAGCAGAAGACAGCTAAACCAGGAGTGGTGTACTGTTGGTTGCGGGGCAATATCTGACTACATGAATGCCCTGCATGCTGTGTTAAGATTTGCATTATTCTCGGAATCTTGTGGTGGTCATTCTGTTATATTATGTATATGTATGTTTACATTAGATTAGGGTGTATTTCAAAGGTATGCAGTCATTGGGTGCCCCCTACTAGAAGCTGTGTTACTGGCTTTTCTGTTTTTCAGTAAATGAAACCCAGGGAATCTGAGCCTATAGGGAAAGAAAATATAACGAGGGTTTGTGGGAGGGGAGACATGGAGGAGTCAAGGAGATAAGAGGGTGATGATGCCAAGTAGCCCAGGAAGGAAAAGTATGCTTGGAGACTGATTATGGAAGCAACTGTGCAATCATGCTTAACATGAGTGAACTATACAATGATATGATATATGCATTTTCCAATTGGAAAAGAAGAAAGAAAAAAAAAAGAGCATAGATCTAGGAATGGGTTTGGGGCTTGCACCAAATACTAGGTAAGAACAATTAGTTTTTACATCATGGCCCTGCTCGATACTCACCTTTATGAAATGATGACTGAAGATAAGGGTGATAAAGAAAAGTGTGGTGAAGAAAGTAGATGGTACCCAACCATCAATTAGAATAGTGTCTGTGTACTTAAAAGCTTGTATTCAAACAAGCAACCATCTAAGCAGGAGTCAACTAAGTCCACACGGAAGAAGCACATCAGTTTGTATAATCCAAAGATGCCAATTATAAAATTTCAATATGGTTAAGAGAAAAGTATCAGAGCTAAACTTATGAACACCCAATTTGTAGAGGCTGTGGAGTACAGTGGGAGCCCAAAACCTATCTGCACGGTATCTAGTCAGACTGAGTCAATGACAGATCTGTCCTAGCTAAAGGCAAGAATCCCAAATAGATTTACTATCTGGCAGCAACCATTGTAATCTTGATTATGCTGGATTAAACTTGACACTTGGGCAGTTGATCCCCTATAGACACTACTTGAATTTTTAGGTCATGTCTTGTTCCATGACAGAAATTTCCTCCCTGGCTTTTTGAATGTGGATGGGGGCTTTTTTCTTCTTATGCATCATTTGTATTTTTTTTATATTATCCTGATTTTAACCTTACAACCTTAAGGAAATTTCATTTTTTATTGTTTTCTGTTTCTTGCTTCCAAGCTGTGAAGCATAGGAGGAGTGAATACATAATGAGAATAATTGATACAAGGGGAGATGGGTGGGTGGTAGAGAGAGAAAGGGATTTCAGGAGTAAATAATGAAGAAGGGAGCAGGGAGGGAGCACTAGAACTGATTGTGATTGCACAACTCATTTTAAAGGTGATTAAACCATGGGAGGGATGCTCTAAGATTGATGTGGTGGTGGCGTAGTTCATTTATTGTGCCAACCTGGCCAATAAACACATATCGGATTAATTGAAGGGTGGAGAAGAGGCTTGGCTCTTCTTGTCTCTCACTCTTTGATCATCAGACCAGTGTGTGGCTGCCTTGCTTGTTCTGTGTATCAATTTCCAAGCTACACTACCTGTGGGACACTTAACCCATGGACTGTATCGCTGTAATTTGAGGTTCCTTCAAGACCTGCTTCACCACACCATTGGAATTTACATCTCTGGAGCTGGGGACTGTGGAACCCTGTCGTCTGGCTGACTGTTGGTGACCTGCTTTGCTGTTTGCTTCCTGTGGCCAGATAGCCTGAATTGTTCTACAGAGGACAACCGACGGCCCTCAAGACTTGAAGAATGTCAGTGTTTAACAAGACAAAAATGCTGGGATCAAGGAATGGTAGAAGTACCATTTTTTCGTTCCACAGTGGCAGGTCATCCTGACGTAGTTAAAGTTGTGAAGGAATAAAAGCTGCAGGAGAGAAGTCAAATGGGGAAGTTTGATTTCTGGCTAGTCAATTGAGAGAAAAGAAGGAGAAAATATGTCCAAGAATAAACCCAGGAGTCAGCTAAAATATTAATATTATACAATAGCATTTAAAAATAATTTTCAAAATAACAAATATTCATTTTAAAATTATCTGTAAAACACAGAAAGATATAAAGAAAAAATTTCAGTTGAGAAAACTACTGTTGACATTTCATGATATTTTTTGAGCCTTTTTGCCTTTACAAGCAAAATATACAATATGCATCCTTTACTGCAAAGAAGCTATGGTCTATATGCAGTTTTATATCATTCTTTATTGTATACATTGTGGGCATTTCCATGTGTTATTAAATACTTCTTGAAAACATGTTTTATTTGCTACATTTTGTTCTGCTCTATGGAATTCTTTAGTATTTCTATTGAACATATATCTTTTAAATTAAAGAGTGACTTCCATTTTGAATACCCTATTCAGCCAATGCTGTTTAATTAATAGATAAACTGAAGTATTGATTTTTCTGCCATTTGGTTTCTACAAAACCTTTCTGAGGGTGAGAGCTAGACAAGGGTTAGGTGAGTGACTACAGGAGCTGGAATGGAGATAAGTAAACATCCATGGGGGTGCGGCAACCTGTGGGTCTTTCTGATAGGATGGAAAATCAGTCACACCTGCCACATTATCAAGCCACACATTGTTTCCTCAGGGAACTCTGGATCATCTATCTGCCAATTCGTTCTTCTTCAAACTCCTATGAGGGACTACCTTCTAAACCATCATCCTAAATTGCTTTGTTTACTTTCTTTTACACCTTTTGTTTACATCCTAAATTACCTCATTCAAACAAATGTTTCAAATTAATCTCAACTTAAGCAGTTTTCCAAATCTCAGAATTTTTGCTAAAATGAGAATCTTATAGCGTTTCTTGTCATTACAAAATAAATTTTCTCTTTATATTCATATCTTAAATGTTTGGCTAGACATAAATCTTTTCAATGTGTCTTTGTTTGAGGTCATTTTAATGTGTTTCTTCTGTTGCTTCAGCAAAGATTGAGTCTATATCACATACATTGGACAGAATTTTGCTAGGGTTAAAAATACTATGCTGAGTGGCTCCGTGAGTGTAACTTCCTTTCGTCCTTTTCCTTAATTTTCCCCTTCAAATATCCCTTGACCATTAAGGATTCACATATTCCCTCTGGGATAACGCTCACCCTATGAGGTCTTCTTTGTGTTAGAAGTCAGAAGGTGAGGGGCTGGAGATAAGAGTGGGCATAAAGCTGGTGTCATGCTTAGATGAAAAGGAAAGTCCTTCCTTGATCCAGGAGGCGCTTAAAACACTACATGCTCTACTTTGTAATGATTATTTACCTGACACATCTCACCATAGGATCAAGTCACTATTGATTGATGTTATTTGAAGTTGTAAAATAAATTTATTGAAACTCTGCGGTGGAAATTATGTGCTGTGTGCTGGCAAGCAAGAAGGATTCTGAAGGTAACTCTTATGATACAGTTACTGTCTGCAAGGAGTTTACAAGATATAAATATATAGGGTTTATCTGGGTGAACAATAGGTGCATCACTTACAAGTGAAAAATACCACTAATATAAAAAGCAAAGAATTCCTACACATTAAATATTTTTTAAATGTGTAGAAACGACAAAGGCAATTATTACGAGAAGAAATACAAATGGACAATGAAGAGACTTCACTAGCAATCATAAAAATGTACAACAAAACAGCTGTGATATACCATTTTTTACTTTACTCCTACCTTTGCCCTTACCCCTTTTGTCTTGGTAAATATCAAAATGACTGATAACATTCAATGCTGTTAAGGGTATGGGGTAACAGACATTAAAATATATCAATGTGGGAGAATAAGATTTGCTAAACATTTGTGGAAAGGAAACTGGAGGTCTCATTAATAATTAAACTTTGCAAAATAACCTTTAACTCTGCAGTCCCACTCTGGAATCTACTGAGAAATAAAAGCACTAGCACAAAGGACAATATATATATTACAACATTTGTTATTGTAGTGAAATAAATAGCAATAAGCCAAATACCTAGCATAAAAGAAATGACTGGGTTTATTTTGGGACAGCCATAAATGGAATATTATGCAGCTACTAAAAAGAATAAGTTACATCTAATTAGTTATGCTAAAAAATTCAAATATATAGTCAATAGAAAAATACCATTATATATTTAGAGTACATCCTTTAATATCTTATAGAGACACAGAAAGGGTGCAGATAAACTGATACAGAGCATTTACTATCACTTGCTATAAGTAAAAACAGCTTGACCCAACCAATGAGCAACTTTTTTTTCTCCTGTTTCAGTGGTTTATTATTCACAGAGCTGTATTAGACCCAGAAAATGGAGGAGGAATATATAAGATGTAAATTATTGATTAGAAGAATTTAAATCTAATGGGGAAGAAAATAAGCACACATCAGGAAACATGAGCAAGATAAAACAGCCCATGCTAGGATGTATGGTTGGGAGAACACAAATTATTTGATGTACCTTTTCTAGGCAAAGTCTCTAACTCCCACTGAATGACCTTCTCCTTGGGGAAGAAAGTGGGCAAAGATAGGATTCATTTATGAGTAGTTGTGAACATGATTCAGTACAATGCCAGCCATTTGGATATAAAGTGAGCCCTGTGAGAAGCAGGAAGAGCGGGGATGGATCTCAATACGAGCCAGAGCCAGGATTGTAGAGTGTCTTCTGGACCCTGAGATTCCTGTGCAGTGCACCTCCTGGATCAGAAGAAACTCTGACATCGGAGGAGGAGGAGCAGAACCAGGAGCCAGAACGTTGAACGGTGGTGGACTTCCCATCAATGCAGGGAGTAAAGTTGAGTGTTGGGGGCAGGAAGCTGACTTGTAGAGTTAGGTGCTTCTGAGCACTTAGGGGAATTGGACTTGATGACCCATAGAAGTGGAGCTTTGTACCTTCAGGCTGAGGCCTAGTGGAGTGGGGTGCCTATGGGGACTTGATTCATGGAACTGGGCTCTACTGGCCCGAAGAGCTTGGGTTCAATGCCTTACAGTTGAAGTTTACAGTGGAATGACGTGTCCTTTAGGCATTTATTAGCAGCCCAGAAAGAACTTTCTAACATGTGCTGATGAATAGCTGTATCCTGAGTATTCTCACTTACATTACAACATACTACCTTCTTTAATTAAGCCTCCAATCATCAATATTGCCTGTGAGTTCTGTGTAGCCATTGCAATGAATATTTGGACGTAAACAAAAAAAGTATATCGTGTTGTTTAAGACAACTCAATGGTGTAGACTCCAGGTGCCATGGAAATTCAGAGGATAAATTGATCTAGAAGAATGTAGAGGAAGTCCTTGTGATGAAAATGGACTTGGGTTGTGTTCATTGTTTGCTCCCTTTTTATCGATTTTCTGTGTTCCTTTACATTAGACTTTCACTGCTGTACCTATGATCTAGCATTTCAATTAATTTTTGTTATTTTTTGCTTCATATTTGGCCCCTTGCTACATAATGTGGATCCCAGTGAATTTTGAAGGGTACCCTTGAAGTTATCACCTAGCCTCTTTTTATACCCTTCATCCCTTGAATAAGCATTTGATAGACTTTAGTCAGCTACCCAAGCTCAGTCAGTCACTATCTTTATGGACATGGGCAAGCATGTCAAAAACTGTAACATCTTGTCCATTTGTCTCAATATCTGCAGGTTGTAAATCCGGGTTAAGACCCTACAGAGTTTGTTAATTCTTTAATCACAGGCTCTTAAAATGAGGAAAAATGAACCATACTAGTAGAATTTCACAATTCTAGATCCATTTCATTATAATTACACAGACCCAGCCTCAATTAAGTAATTTTCTCTGCAGCGGGAGGGGGGCTCCATTTGTGAGTGAATTTTGAATGTATGCATAGATCAGCATTATTGTTAATCACCTCTGCACTTACATATATTTAATACACACTCACAAGTGCAAAGATGCAGTTTCAAACTTAATTAAAAACAGAAAGCAACCTAAAGTGTGTGAGTATTTTCCTGACTTCAGCATGATCTACCACTTTGATAAATTTTCATAAATATCCTGCAATAGAAAATTCTACCACCCAGAACCATTTTATGCAACAATATAGGTACTTAACATATTCAACAACTGTCATCATGCTTTGCCTCTTGGTACATGGAATTTTTATGTATTTAATAGTTACATATTTTAAACAGTAGCTTTTACTAATGGACCCCCACAGTACATTTCTCTGAAATTCTAACATCTGTGTTTTGTTCTTACTGCTTATGATGAAACCTTTTCAACCATGGAGGATAGATTAGTGGCTTTTTTTTAAAAGTGGCTGGCTCCAATGACAAAAACAACGAGAGTTCTCTATCAGGTCCTTGTGACAGAAATGACTCCCCTTCATTTTCTGAAGAACTATTTCTGATATGGCATCAGAGAAACTTCTGCTTTTGTGCTTGCCAGGCTTACATCAGGTATACAGAAACCCAGAGGAGAGGAGTCCTGGGGAATGTTCATTTGTTATTTATAGATAAACTCTCAATGCCACATCATGTAAAATTAACACCTTGATTGGGCTCTTGCCTTAGTTGCTTGAAGGACCAGCCAAAGCCACCAATTGGCTTCTGGGCAGTGGTGCGATGTGCTTGTTTTTGGCTGCTACCCTCTTTGTATTACCTGCTGCAGTCATTTTTGGGTTTTACAGGCCAGCAAATATCTGTCCCATTAGAGAGAATGTTAAAGAATGGAATCTTTGGGGCTTTCATGACTGAAGAGACAAGGGATTTCATGAGTGTGAATTCCTCTTTCTATATGGTTAATGAAAAGATATACCCCATCCTTCATTTATTATAAATTGGGGGAATGAATTCTTCCTTGTGGAGCTCCATGTGCCAGCATCCAGAGGGTTCCTTTCCTGTAAAAGTTCATAAATAATAAACAGTTACAATGAAAAGGTTTTGTAAGCATTATCTTTTCCTGTCACAAAAATTCCCTAATGCTTCCGAGGGAAGACCAATGTAATTTGCAGACAAAGATTGTGGAACCAAAGGGGCTTTATGCAGAGAGAGCAGATGTAACAATGAATTTTCAAGAATGAGCGCATCTTCCACGCACTGATTTGGGCTTCTCCGCACCCTCCCCACCCCTGCTGCCCCTGTTCCCACCAGCCCTGCTGTAAAGAGAAAAATAATAGTATCGTGCTCATAGCACTGTTTTCAAAGGGAAAACACTTATCTGTGTAAAACATCTGCGCAGGTTCATAGAAAAGTTCTAATTATTGATAACTATCTCTGAGCACTCTTAAAGAAAGATCTCCTTTATTAGATTATTCCAGAGGACTTCAAAAAGTTTATGGAAAATGGAATGCAAAACAAATGGAATCTTTCCATGAGCTCTTTGAAGCCTCCTTCTTTGTGAGTTACCCAAGAAGGGTCTAAAGAAACAGATGTTGAGTAAAGGTTGATGTACATAATGCAATGATTGATGCTATGGAAGGTGTAGAAATGGCACATTTTCCTAGAATGAGAGCTGGGCCCAGGAACTATGTGCAGAGAGAATAAAGACCAATGGGCACCCTGGGCAAGGAGACCAATGGGCACCCTGGTGAGGCTAAGTGAGACAGCCCACATTGAATTCACCAGAACCCAACCAGATAAAGAGAAGATATTTGAGCCTGTGAACTGCTGCATATTGTTGCTGACTTTATGGATGGCCTGTCCTGGTTTTTACTTTGCTTATGGATGCAGACTTCATAAGGTTCTGACTGAAAAGAAGATTCTTCACATAAAAGAATATGATTGTCTCCTCAGAGCACTGGGCTGATGTAAGTGGGAAGCATAGAAATTGGATACCCCAAATTAGGTGGATGAAGGCATGAAGTGGCTGAATTACAAATTTTCATAGGTGGGGGAATGTATTCATAGGATTAAAGGATTAAGGTGTAGATGTTAGTTAACTGCAATTGTTAGGCATAGAATATTGTGTTATTCACATAGAATATGATGTTAAAATGTGGCTTTGGCATATATTGAATTGTATGGAATTTTGTTTTATCCTGTTAGGCACAGATACGATTTTATTATTGTTATTATTATTGTTGTTGTTTAAAACTTATGTATGGCTAAAGAGTTGTGTAAAGGTGTCCAGGTGACAAGGGGTGGTCTGTGATAGTTACATAATCTGGTGCTAACTTGAGACTATAAGAGGGAAGGGGTGGAGTTTAGCCTGTCAATCAGGTCCTGCTTGATGATCTCATCAGAAGTTGCCATGGAGATAAATAGCTCACTGGAGGTGGGACACACTCACTCCCTGTGAGGAATTATTGACTATAAGCCTGATGGAGCTACACTGATACAGCCAGAGCCCTCGAGCTGGAGGAGCCACGTGGAGACCTATGCCAATGCTGAGATATTTCTACTGCCACTGGAGCCATAAGACTTTCCACACACTGGACTGTGATCTTCCTGCATTTGGCGTCATTGCATGTGTTTCATGAGCCTGAAGAGGAATTTACAGATTGGTATCAGACATATGGACTAATGTTGGACTTAAGGACTTGATCTGAACTGGGCTGGGATGTTTTCTTAACTTACGATTACATATATATATATATTTATATATTTATATATCTCGTTCTTATACACAGAAATCTTCCTGGATTTGTTTCTCTAGTCTACCTGGACTAACACAGACTCTGTGTATCCCTAGCAGACTTGACTGGTTCAGGAGAAATGCTTGATAATATTTTTAGAAGTAATTTACATGAATAGGTGGTTGAGAATTCAAGCTAAGTCTACAAAGTGAAGAGACAATGGGTCTATTTCTAGTACTAGAATATTATATATATACATCTATATGTATATATAGTGAATATTGAATGCTAGCAGCAGCAACAATAGCAAAACAATCCCACAAGATTCCTTGACTTAAGATTTAATAAACCTCAGAAAAACATCTGTGAACTTTTCTCTATAGAGAGGAGAAAATACTCTTGAGGTCTCAGCGGTCCTCAGATTCCCTAGGAGATAGACTTATAATAGACTTTGGCAAGTGGCAGGTCAATGGATGTGGTGTTTATTAGACTCATTTGTTAGTTGCCATCATGTCAGTTCTGACGCATGGCAACTCCATGTGCGCTGAGTAGCATTGGTTCTTAGGGTTTTCAAGACTATGATAGTGCAGGGGCAGATCACCAGACCTGTCTTTAAGGGCACCTCTAAATAGATTCAAACTGCCATCCTTTGGACCTGTAGTCAAATACTTAGTCATTTGCACCACAAGGCATTCAAAATTACCTATACTTCAGGGCAATCCGTTCAGAACCTTTGAAAGGTAAGACCAGGTATGTCTCAAAGCTGACAATCCTAATAAAACTTGTATCACGAGTGGTCATGTTGTTAAGTATCCCCAAGTCAGTTCTGACTCAGAGTGACCTCATGTACAACAGAATGAAATACAGCCAGGTCATCCTATATCATACTTATTTTTGGTACTATGTGTTAGCCCATTGTGTGGATCTTCGTATTTTTGAATGACCTTTTACTTTACCAAGGGAGATGTCTTTTTATAAGGACTTGTACCTCCTGACATGTCCAAAGAATATGATACAAAGTCTCACCGTGGTACTTAGGGATTGTATCAAACAGATATTCCTGGCTAGGGGTCCAGTCAAACCTGTCTCAAGTTGCAACATCAGGACACTTCCTTGATGTCATAAACCTTCTGTGTAAGAGTGAGGGACTCAGGGAACTGTTTTCTCTCAGCCCCGCTGCCTTCCTGTCTGTTGGAACTCTGCCTCCCTTGAGGGGTGGCCTAGGTGGTACATCCCACCCTGAGAGCAGCCAGTGACCCACCATATTTCCACTGTCCTTGGGCCCACACTTCCCCAATCACCCTTTTGCAGCCCTGGCATGCAGCTACGTGAGTTGGAAGGGGGTCTATTGGACTAAAATCAGACTTATGTACATGAGTTGGACTGGGCTTGGATGTCTTCTTGTTAGAAAACTTTTTCTGATACATAGATAAGTATCAGTGGATTCATTTCCAGCCTAAGCACACTCACCACACTCACTTTAAGGCGCACTCTGACTGATAAATGATGCCATCCAGCAATAAGGATTCAAAAAAAATTTTTGGATACCTTAACAGATATTCTAATTAAAAAATTAAAGCATAATTGATCGTTAAGGTGCTAAATGCTGTGCTGTATTATGAATGCATGTATCTGTTTTAAAAGCAAAGGTAATCTCTAACAAAGTTGGTTTGTTTATTATTTGGAAGCCAATTATCTTTCTACTATTTTTAAAATCAAAACTATAAAATATTTCTGGCATTTTGACAAGTAATCCATTACTTTTCAATTCTATTTTTAGTCAAGAATCAAAAGACAATCAGTATTTGCCCCACAATATTTTTCTTGAACATTTAAAATGCTCATTAAAAATGTTTTGTTCAAAAATCACTCATTTAGAACATGCTATTCAAGATTGCCCTTTGTATTAATATTTGTGCACCAAGGTCCCAATTTGACTATGTTAAGTGTATCATTCTTATTTCTTAAACAACCAAAATATATTTTCAGGTTTGTGTTTTTCTGCATTTTTCCCATTTGAATAAACTCTGATTAAAAAGTTTACAATCTTGGTTACATTATGTAAGTTGAGAAATAACCAACAATGTCCCTAGTGATTAAATATTCAAGTTTGCAATTATTTTGTAACTTTTGTTCTGCTCTTTGCTCACTCTAAAAATTATCATAAAATTTTGAAAGATGTCCTCAGTGTAGAATATGTCTATAAAATATTAAATATTCAATTTTCCTCTATCATGCCTTGAAAAATTCATAATTACATGATGATCCACATAATAACTCATTCTGAAAAGTCATATATGGCACTCCCTCTGTGACTGAGTTAATAATTTACTGCTGTGTGGGATTTTCACTCTGCACTGTTAGTCTTGGGAACATTTATTAAGCAAATGTTCATTTGCAAAGATCAGGATGTGAATGAAGAGGGTAAGAATTTAATGAGGAATGACAGACAGGTGAACTGATTCCATATAGCACTTTAGTACAAGGAAAAGCCGAGAGCTTTGTCTTTAATAGCCTCGATGGACACATGGGATGACATACAGAAGACAGGGGGCAGGAGGAAAAATAATGGTCTCCTGTATGGCCAGTAAAGAGATACATTAAGGGAACTGAGAGATGCAATGCAAATCATTTCAAAAGATGCCACTGAATGTGATTCTGAGTTCATAAAGCAGAGGGGATGGTAACTTCTATATCACAGTCATGAAATGCTTCCAAAAAGAATATGTTGTGTTTATTTTATTTTTTTAATATTCAAAATTTTCATTGTCAATAACTTGAGTGACCAAAGCAGTCAGTGGGATAATAAGCAAAAAGAGAAATTTCCATAGGACTAGTTGTTAGGGCTCAGCATTGCTTACAGAGACTTTTGAGAAAGTTGTGTTATGTGAATCAAGTTCTAAATATATTGTGCAATGCCTGTAATTAATATTAGAAATTATCAATATAAGTTTTAAAAGGAGCAGTGTCTAAAGTGCTTGGTTGCTAACCAAAGGCTATCTGTTCAAATCTAGGAGTTTTGCGGGACAGATAGTGACCTGCTTCCATAAAATTTTATAGCCCTGGAAACCTTATTGAGCACTTCTACTCTGTCATATAACAGGGTCTCTGGGAATTAGAATCCACTTGACAGCAATGGGTGGTAGGTGTTATTCTTTTATTTGGATAAGTTCTAGCAGAGCTGCAATGAATGTGAATGAAACAAGTATCCTGTGTTCTATTTACTAGCTAATGTTGTCATGTGAATAACGGTGCTTCATATTTCCATATGGCCTTGGAACAGTGGTGGACCACTGAGATTGGGCATTAGCTCAAGCTCTGCCTCAATGCCAAAACACTGTGTTCTAACAACATGGCATTCTGTGATGCTCACCCACCCAGCATGGTCGCTGAAGACAAATGGGTGCACAAGCAAATGTGGTGAAGAAAATGGGCCTGGCTATCAAAAGCTATAGCATCTGAAGTTAAACAAGTAGCCATCTAGCAGAGAACCAACAAGCCCACATGGAAGAAGCACACCAGCCTGTGCGATTATGAGGTGTCAGCAGGATCGGGTAACAGGCATCAGAAGACCCAAAACAAACAGACAAACAAAAGAACATATTGTTAAAAACAAGGGGGTTTCTGAGCAGAGACCCAAAACCCATTGTTGACAATGGGACATCCCCTCACAGAAGGGTCACAAGGAAGGGATGAGTCAGTTAGGGCGCATTATAGCACTGATGAAACACAATATTCCGCTGGTTCCTTGAGGTATCTTCCCCCACAAACTAGCTTGGATGTAGTCCTGCCTTTCACTGTGGGCTAGACTGGAGCATGTAGACAAGTACAGATAAGAGCTGAGGACACATGGAATCCAGGTCAGATAAATCCCTTAGGGACAGAAATGGGAGTATCCATACTAGGAGGGTCGGTGGAAGATGGGGGGAGGAAGGAAGCAAGGGGGAACCAACCATAATGATTGACACATAACCCCCTGCCAGGTGGCAAACAACAGAAACCGTGGAGGGAGACAGAGAGTGGTAGGTGTAAGATATGAAAATAATAATAACTTATAATTTATCAAGGCGTCTCGAAGGTGGGAGGGGGGAGGGAGGGAAAACGGAGGAGCTGATACCAAGGGCTCAAATAGAAAGCAAATATTTAGAAAACAGTGATGGCAACATATGCACAAATATGTAGGACACAATTGGTGTATGGATTGTTATAAGAGCTGTAAGTGCCTCAATACAATTATCTTTTTAAAAAAAGAGTAGTCATTAGATGGAATGAAGAAAGAATTAGCCATTTATCATATTATCATCTGCATTATTGTTTCGATTGATATATGTTGAAGATTGAAAACAGGGTTATGGAGCTCAGACATAGGTGATGTGTGTGCTGTTTTAAGTTCTGTTTACAATATGGTATGGGTTAAATAAAAACATCAGTATATAAAAGGAAAATAAATGTAAATACAAAACAGACAACCACAATTACATATATATATATATATATATATATATATATGTGTGTCTGAAATTTATTCAAGCCTGAGATTCAATGAAGAATTTTTTTCGGTATTCACTTCAAGTTTTCTCTCTGTAAGGCTGCATACATTGTGAAAACCAGTATCCACAATGGAGGGGAATGCTGAAAGAGATAGGTTTGATGGTATGTGTTTCGGAGGTTATAGTTGAGGACTTGGTAAGACCCTGTGCTTTTGTCAATCAGAGAAGGTAAAAACTCCTCCCACTAGTTTGTGATTTAGCTAAGTTTATTTCAAAGATCTTCTCCATTTGACATAGATATGACTCTTGGGTGCCACTTGTTTATCTACCAGAAAGTCAGACACAGACCCTCAAGTTTCTAATTTTGCGTCATAAAAAAATTGGCTGTGCTTTGTGTCCTCACTGACCAACTTGGACAAAATATCCATTATCAGGATTCTCTCCCTTATAGGTCTTTGATCTTTGATCCGCATTCAGCTTAAGCCCGTTTGCAAATGCAGGCTAGTTTTTGCTGTTTGTTACTGTGGTGCCAGTTCTGACTGATAGTAACTCTGCCACAGAGAGGAATTGCCCCAGGATGTTTCCCAGGTCCTTTTTCTTTGGGTCCCTGCATGCGGGTTCAACCAACAGCAGTTTGGTTGACCATCGTGCCACCAGGACTTCTTAATGGATGCAGTAGAAAAGAAAATTTGCTGAGCCCGGAGGAAAAAATTCCTCCCTTGTCACCGCGCTGAGCTTCTCCACACATCCTTTATCGCCACACATTGTTCTTTGTAGCCTGGTTTGACCAGTCATCAGTTGCCATTGAGCTGATTCTGTCTCTTGATGATCCCAAGTGTGTTAGAATAGAACTGTGTCCCATAGGCTGTCCAATGGCTTTTTGGTTTTGTTTTTACAAATTAATCACAGATCTTTCTTCTGAGATGCCTCTGGATGGACTCAAACTTCCAATCTTTCAGTCAACGATTACTGATTACCCAGTGACATCCTATTTATAGGCCCCTGTTTCTATAAAGATTTATAGTCTCAGAAAGTCGGTATAGAGCCAATATGAGTCAGAATAAACTTGTTGGAAGTGGATTTGATACAGTTTTTTTTTAAAAGAAAAGCCTTTCTGCTTAACCTTTGAAACACCAAATGATCTTAAGATTTGTGTGTTCTTTCTGCTCCATTTATCTCCCGTATTGTAACAGCCTTTTCCGATAAAGTGCTTCTTTGCTAGTTTTATATTTCATTTGACAATATCAAGTGTCTTTTCTAGTATTAGATTTTTATTTAAACAGCTATGTGATCCTACCCTATATTTATACTTATTTCCTTACAATTATTTCTATTTTACATTACATTTCCATTTAAATATTTCATGCTATCACAACTGTGGACCCTGAGTGTTAGTCTAGGTACTTTAGAGAAACAAATCCACAGAAACTCATGTATAAGAGAGCGTTTTATATAAAGGGTAAGTGCACATCCAGAAAACATCTCAACCCAGTGCTGCCCAAGCCCACAAGTGCAACATTAACCCATATGTCCAACATTAATCCACAAAGTCCTCCTCCATCTCACAAAACACACACAATGATGCCTACTAAAGGAGGAAAGCCTAATCAGTGAACGTGTAAGCATCTCAGCACTGGCAGGTGTCTCCACACGGCTGCTACAGCACCCAGGGCTGCATTGGGGTAGGTACATGTGGCTTCTCCTCAGGGATGTCTTGTAGGAAGTGAACCTTGGCCACTGAAGCAGGGAACTGGCTAAGGCAGCTGCACCCTGGTCCGACAACCACAAAGCAAGAGACCTGAGAACTCTAAAGGTAAGGCTCACGGAGCCATTTATCCCTCTGCCCTTCAATTAACCCACATGTGTTTATCAGCCAGGTTGGCACAATAAACTAACTACCTCACTGAGTGTTAAACATTGAGCTATTTACCAAAAAGTTGGTGGTTTGAGTCCATCAGCCAGTCCACTGTACAAAGAAAGATAAGCCATTTGCTTCTGTAAGGTTGACAGTCTTGAAAACCTTAAGAGGTGGTTCTACTCTGTCCTATAGGGTTGCTAGGAGCCAGAATGGATTCACTGGAAATCGTTTGATTTTATCTTATCAAAGTTTGTTTTGATTATATGGTGAAAGTATTAAGAATTTTATTTTAGGCATAAACTTAGGACAGAATGGTGTACTTCTCTAAGGGATACAGATGTTAAAATAAGGTAGTCAAATATTTTATTCTTTTTATCCCTTGAAGAGGCCATGCATAGATGTGCTTGAGCATTGATTCTGAAGTTTGGCTGGACATATTTGTGCTAGCATTTGTCTTTGGACTTGTATTTTATTACATAATTTTTTAACCTTTTCAGACAGTAAGATCAGAATTTTTTTTTTCAAATTAATTACCTTAGGGTGTTAGATGATAAAAAGACTCGAGATTTACTTCTGACTCCAGTCTAGTTTTTAAGGAAGGTTTTCCCTGTTTTAAAGAGACTACTATGTTGTTTTCAGTAGTATATTTCACAGGCATTTTGAGTGAAATTGAGTTAGTGTTCCATTTGGTTTTGCTCATGTCCCCTTTGTGGTTGGATGCCCTGGAGCTGATTTTGACTCTTAACAATTCCCTGTGCCAAAACAGTCCCGCACCGTTGAATGTTCTAGGTTGTAATCTTTATGAAAACAGATCTTCCTCAGAGCCACTGTGTGAACCGCCAACTTTTGGGGCAGCAGCTGGCTTCCTAACAGTTGCACAACCAGACCCTTTTGAATGTCCCCTAAGGGTGAACAACACCAATTGTTTCTTTCCCTTTACTGTTCTGGGTATTTCCTCACTCTTTTTCTGTCTTCATTTTCAATCATATAAAATGTAAGTTTTAATCTGTCCTTGCTAAAATCCATACGATACCAATGGCCAGTTTATTTGTGTTCACGATAATAAGTTCATTACCAAGAAAAACTCAGTTTTAAAGAGTGATAGAGACGGAAAAAGGATTTATAGTCGTCTTTTGTTTCATAATCAGTCAATTTCCTTATCAAAATTACTCGTTCCAAGGTAAATGAGGTCACTCGCAAATGCCACCGTACTCCGTAGTTTAAATAATTCCCCGGGCTGTAAATTTCAAGATGATGTAAGGCAGAATTTTAATCAGAGCACTGAAAAATCTTATAGTGTTTCTCAACTTAAAACAGTAATAACAATAAAAGTGGATTTTAGAGAAATGGATTTTCGTGGATCTTCAGATACAAAATAAAACAAGGTAATCAACAATAAGTAGTATGTACCCTTGCACAGCAATATGAACAGCATGAATATGTATACATAATATATATCCACCCACATACATATCATTAAAAGTTGCCAGTAATACAAAGTATACGATTTTATAATGGCAATAAAAATATTTTGTAGGGTATGTAAACTGAAGGCTCCACCGAGTTGCTAAAGAATTATTTGGTTAAAGGGTAAATACACCTTGTACATCATAATGAAAGTCTTATAGGTAGGGGTGGAGATTAACACTTCAGGCTGTCTACAGAATATTAATAAAATTCAATATATTTTCTAAAAGGTATAATTTATATTTTGTGGAAATGAGACCTTTTTCTAATAAAATTCTTCTGTCTTTCATTCTGTTCATATAATTTTGCTATAAATCATCCTGTAGGAATTCCCTCCCTAAATATTCATTTCAGTGAGAGCCTATTTAAATAAACCCTCTTAGCAAGA
Organism: Tenrec ecaudatus; assembly: GCF_050624435.1. NCBI lineage: Eukaryota > Metazoa > Chordata > Mammalia > Afrosoricida > Tenrecidae > Tenrec > Tenrec ecaudatus. The sequence continues at coordinate 111,834,146 of NC_134540.1, read as the reverse complement.
TCTTTCAGAATTAAAATTACACTATGAGCAATATTTCATCCAATATGTTTCCTCTTATAGGATTTTCTTATGCTTAAAATAATATTTTTGTTGAATTCCAAAAGTTGATATGAGGAGCTATTGCTAGTAAAGAAACACTGGTAAAGATATTACAAATTATCTTTAGGCTTTTTAATTGCACTGCCTCTGAGTTTACACAGTTGCAGCTTATTTCTTCACCCCATCTACATATATAGTGAGGAAAACCCAAGGGCATTAGGCTCTGCTTCATCACAAAGGATAAGAGAAAAGAAAAATTGCTGCTGGATATGCTAGGTTTCTTGGATTTGGGTAAGCGAGAACATTTTACTCTTTCTTTAGCATTACTGTCTGGTAGCCATTAAAATACATTCTGATATGAATCTAAGAAATAATTTGATTTCTTATGATGTGCGGTACCATATGGAAAGTATATCTATGGAGCAGGTATTCAAACAAATACACGTGATAAAAATGTAAGATTTTGCAAGGTCTGTCATATTGGGTTTTTCCCTTGAAGATTTCCCAAAGCAGAGCTCTGTGGGTCAGGCAAATTGAGGCTTCTGAACCCAGAGAAGGTTTTAACGCTGTAATTTAAAAATTCTGGTTGTGCAAATTATGAAGGGCTTGGCAAATAAAAAATCACAAGTTTTCATTGATCTGCTTCTTCTATTTCCCTCCGCAGTAAGACAATTTATCACTCCCATTTTACAAGTGGAAACTGAGATTGGTTCAAGCTAAGTGACTTCTTGACTTGCCAACACTGCACTACTCTTAAGAATTTATTTTTTATTTTATGTAATTTAGGACTCCAACAATATACTTTCTGTTAACTCATCTTTATATCCTTGTGGGCTCCCCAGGACTCTCATGTATTCTGATCTAAACCCTTCTGTAGTTTTAAGCAGGAGATAAACCAGGGAAGGGAACATGAACCAGTTTAAATCTATATATTTATTGACATTTGGGGGTATATACTCATGCAGTCCACGATCATTGAGTTAATTCTGATTTGTAGTGACCCACTATTGGATTTCTGAGGTGGTAAATTTTCACAAAACTAATAGCCTTCTTCTAAGGGGAAGCTGGTAGGTTTGAACCACGAACCTTGAAGTTAGCAATCTAATATCTGACAGTGCTACCAGAGCTCCTTTGTGGTATACAAGTATGTGAAAACAGCAATGCGCACAGCTTCCACACGTCCCTGTAAACATTGTCATTGGGTACCCTGGAGTCAGTTCTGACTGATCATAGTCCTATGTGACAGCGTAGAACTCCCCCATTGAGTGTCCTAAGCTGTGATTTTTTTTTTAAGCAGATGATCTAGTCTTTTCTCTGGCAGAGCTAGCAGTTTGGTGGGTTTAAAAAGCTTTCCTTTCCGCTAACAGCTGAGCTTTTAACAATTGTGCCACCAGAGCCCCAGGCAGCCCCAAACCTAGCAAGTGGGACATGAAGCGCCATGTGCTATAGAATAAATATGCTTGAGAACAGAAATCATCACTGCATCTTAAGTTTATGAATTCAAGCCATTCAGGTCTATAGAAAACAGTGTACAAAAGATTAGCCAAAGTCCTTCAGTACAGGTCACAAATACTAAATGCTACCTGTTTGCAGTCGTTATTTGACACCCATTTGAATGCACCTTACGGTTACCTCATGCATAATAGAATGAACCACTGTCCGGCGCCATGCCATTTTTATGATTTGAATTTGGGACATGTTTGTATCTAATGCTAATTATTAAGTAATACTATAACCACAGCACAACCTGTATTTTCAATTATTAGAGAGTAATAGAAAACTGATAAGACCTCACTGTATCAACGGCAACCCACTCATAGTGACTACATACGGTTTCCAAGACTATAAATCTTTACAGGATCAGTCAGCCTCATTTGGTGGGTTAGAGCCACTGAACTTTCCATTAGGGGCTGGAGGCCTAACCCAGAGTGCCAACAAGGCTCTTTAAAAACAACGAAACTCAACTCACTGCCATTGAGTTGATTCTTGCTCATAACGACTCAATAGGACAGAGCAGAACTGTCCCATTGGGAAGTAATCTTACTGGAGCAGAAAGCTTCATCCTTCTTGCTCAGAGTAGCTGTTGGTCTCAAAAACCCGATCTTGCTGTAACAGCCCAAGATGTAATTCATTACACAGCCAAGGCTCCTTAACAATAAGGTAGTTCTACAGAATTCGGTCTCTCATAGATTTCATTGGATAATTGTCAAATATATAATATTTATTGGGCACTTATCATGAGGTAGAGAGTCCTCATGGGGTAGTGATTATGTATTGTGCTTTTAACCAGACAATCAGTAGTTCAAAAACCACCAGATGCTCCACAGAGAAAGACTGGCCTTTCTACTCTCATAAAGAATTAAAGTCTTGGAGATTCACAGGGCAGTTTTAGCCTGCCCTGTAGGGTTGCTATGAATCAGAATGGACTGGATGGAAGTGAGTTTTTAAAAGGTTTTATTATCAGTTAAACATGCTGTCCTAAAGATTTTTATACAAAGCAATTCACGTAATCCTCATAGCAGTACTCTTGTTACTATTTTCTGTGGCAGATTTATGAATGAGAAAAATGGAAACACAGACATATGAGCTTACTTGTTAGGTACTGTTGAGTTAGTTTTGACTCAGAGTGACTCTGTACTATAGAAAAGAATACTGCCTGCTCCGGGAGCACATTCACTATTGTTCTTATGTGTGAGCCCATTGTTGCTGCCACTGTGTCATTCCCTTTTCTCAAGGGCCTTCCTCTTTTCCACTGCCCTTCTATTTTACCAAGGATAATATCATTCCTCAGGAATTTTCCTAATAGGATATCATATGTCAAAAGCATATTGCATGATACCATGTCAAAAGTATGTCATCTTTGTTTCTAAGGAGTATTCTGAGTTGACTTCTTCCAAGACATACCTATTGGTTCTTTTGCCAGTTCCCGGTGCTTTCAATATCCTTTGCCAACACCATAGTTGAACTTCATCAGTTTTCCTTTGGTCTTTCTTATTCAGTGTCCAACTTTCACATGTATATGAGGCCCTTGAAAATACCACAGGTTGGGTCAGGCCCACTTTAGCCCTTAAAGCGACCACTGGCTTTTCAACAATTTAAAGAGGTCATGTGCAGCTGATAGAATAATTAACCACGAGAATGCGGAGGATCCGAGATTTAAATGTAGCCAGAAGTTGTGCTATGCTGTGTACTCTCTCTGTCCTTATCTATCTCTATCTCCATCTCTCCATCTCTTTATTCCTCTATCTTTCTATCTCTCTCTCTATCTAAGCAAGGTTGGTTCCCAACACACCCATATTCTATGTAGGGAACAGATGTACATGGAAATGTTGTTCACTTGGAAAGATTCTACAGAAGAGGTAAAGGCAAGGTGCTAAAATACACAAACCAGGGGCCACAACTCCCTGACTCTGAGGAAAGCATTCCCAGAGGAAGTGACACTTCACTTGAGTGAAGAAAGACGAGGGTTAGTTCATCCTCCGGGGTTTGGAAATGGTTCCAAGTACTAGGGATAGCATATGAACATCACTGTGGCAAGGAGTGACATTATGTTTTCTGAACTGCCAGATTTGGGGTTATGGGTGCCCAGAATGTCAGAAGCTGAAGAAATTAGCAAAGACGATAAGCTACTGTCAGCTTGAGGTGGGAATGGAGTCTAGCCTGTCAATCAGGTCACAGCCAATGAGTGCTCTGTGTAGGCATGGCTTTCTCCTGGAGATGCTGGGAACTCCTGTCTTCCTCCCTGGAAACAGGACACACATTCTCCCTGTGAGACATTCCTGTTGACAAGCCACATAGAGCTACATGGATGAAGCCAGAGCCCAGAGATGGAGAAGCCATGTGGAGACCCATGCCAGTGTTGAGATGCTCCTACCGCCACTGGATCCACAAGACTTTCCATCTGCTGGCCTGTGATCTTCCTGCATTTGACATCATTTATGTGTGACATGAATCTGAAGAGGGATTTATAGACTCGTGTTGGACATATGGATTTGATCTGGACCGGGCTGGGATGTTTTCTTAATATATAATTCCTTTTTGATATAAAGCTCTTTCTTATACATATGAGTCTCCCTGAATTAATGTTTCTCTAGTGTACCCGGACTAACACAGACCAGGTCATGAAGGGCTTTGTGGACCATCAACAGTAGGTTGGACTTGTTTATAAAGACTATGGGGAACCACAGAAGCATCTTAAATAATAGACTCATATGAGATTTGTATTTTAATATACCATTTCAGAATATAGCAGAGGATGGGTTATAGGTGGTGACTGAGATGCAAGACAAACAGACTCATTATTACAACTGGTTGTGGGCAATGGTGCTGAGATCCTAAACAAGGTAATGGTGATGAGAATTTTAGTGGCAGGAATTCTGGATTTTTGTACCTGTTACTCTTAGGATTAATTTTATGAATATTACTAATTAAAACATATCTTGGTAAATTTGACCAATTATTCATCTTCCATGGAAGTCATTAAAAATGTTACCAAAATTGCATCAGAATACTTTCAGCCCTCCACAGCATTCTCCACACAAACCACCCCTATGGAGTCAATTCTACTTTTCACTGACTATAGCATTTCCTAAACTCTAACTCTTTACAGGATAGACACCAAGATATTTTCCCTGAGGAATGCTGATTGTTCAGGTAGCAGCCCGATGACTAACCCAGAGTGCCATCAGGGCTCCAGGCAACAAAATCCTAAATAGAAATGGTTTAAAGAATTAAGAAAATTTCTTACCTCATTGAAAAATTTCTGAGTTAGGGTAACTCTGGTTTGGTTAACTAAAACACCAAGGGCTCTTTAGAATTCTTATTTGGTTTTCCTCTTTGTGATTTACTGTATCACCTGTTCCCACTCTGGCTCAAGGGTCTTAAGATGGTCCCATGAAAATGGAATCCAGGCTCAGGAGTCATTGGATGACTGCATCGGTAATCAGGGAGGGGGCCTGCTTCCAATGGTGCACATGGCTGATAGAGACAAAACTGAGGTGCTTGTGCCAAAGAAGAAAGGAATTCAGACTAGTGCACAGGAGACAATGACTAATAGTCTCTTCCTAACGTGCAAAGACAAAGAATGTGATATTTAATTTCTTGCATTAAAACACAGGATTTTATAGCAAGATCAGAGTTTTGTGCACAGATAACTTAACAAATTACATAAAGGCCTTCATTGTTCTTAGCTGGTTTCACTAAGTAGGTCTAGTGAGTTCCTAGTTGGTGCAAACAGGCAAGCACTGGCTGGGAACATTTTGGTCGGCCGTGCAAACATACCCAGTGCAAATCAGTCGGTCACTCAAACATACCCATGGTCTCCTCAAATCTGGTGGTCAGTTTCCAGAAGATCACAGTCTTTAAAACTCTATGGAATTGGAAAATATTTGATAGCAATTGATTTGTTCTTGTTTTTAAGGCAGTTTCACATAAATGAGATTCAGAAAAAAGAAGGACTTAGCCTGGCTGCATTGTGTATGGCATGGAGAAGACCACAGGGACACTTACCAAAACCAAATCCACTGCCATCAACCCAACCCTAACTCATAGAGACTGTAGAGAGGGATTCTGCCAGCATTGGGAAAGCCAGCCGGATGCCTGTTTCTCTCGGAGCAGCTGCTGACGTGGCCCTTACAGTCAATGACAGCAACAGCAGAGCTCCTAACTGTGGTTGCTTCTTATTTGAAGTATTTTCTCTAGTGTGAGATGCAAGACAGAAACCTGTTTAGGCCAAATTGCATGGGGAAAAAGTGAAATGTTTAAGCAAATCTACATGATCCTGTCTCCTCCCACAAGATTATTTATTCCTTTTTATTAGGAAAAAGGTTTACTAATTATGTAGCATATTAAAAAACCTCCAGAAGTATTTGTGCTAAAGTAGTCTTTCTGGGGACTTGTTTCTGAGATAAAGCCTAATTCTTTAATTGCCTTTAATTAATTTGTACCTAATTAAAGAGTAAGCACTAGAAGCCATCGTAAATATGAATGAAGGAAACCAAATGCTGGTGAAGGACCTGCAGACATTGGAGAGTTTCATCTACAGAGCATGAGACAGTGACAAAGTGCTAGCTACAAAAAGGCAAAGGGTGGAATTGATAAAACCGGATAATGAAGATAAAATTATTTTATAGTCTTTAAAGTGTTATGAAGAAATTAGCTCTTTTTATTAGATTTTACTCAGTCATTCCAAGGCTATTCATAGAGATAATGGGTCAAAAGCATAAGAAAGTATGTTGTATCTCTACATATAAAAAATTCTGAGCTACCGAACAATGGAATGTGGTATCTTAAAATGTGAGCAAAAATTAAACAAGCACGGAAAGGGTCTCTTGGTGAGGACACGGAAGTAGAAGTATTTAGAGCTTTAGAGCATCTATATTCTAAGGAAAAAAACAAAAACTCATTTAGTATTTATTTTTTGGTAGAATTCCCCCTGAAGTTAAAGAAGTGAAATTATTTATGTAAGAGCACGTATGTGGTAAGGGATGGGTTATCTGCTTGGGAGATTAACTGAATTAGGAGTCATTGCTGCTTATTCCTTCCAGTGTGAATCTTTAGAGTAGTAACAACTGGGAGCTTATCTGCCCTCCAGATGTGCGACAAGTAAGCACTAGGCTTCTAACCTCAAGCATGGCGTTCAAAGTCATCAGTTGCTTGGTGAAAGAAAGATAAGGTATTTTCCTATAACGTTTTACAATCTCTGAAACCCTTGCTGTGAGTCAAAATACATCTAAGGGCAGTAGGTTGGGTTGGACTACACCCCACCCCATAGGTTTGAAAACTTACTGCCCTTGAGTCGATTCCACTTCACAGGGATAGTGATCCAAAGGGCGGGGCAGTGGAAACCCACTTCCCTCTGGGTTTCCAAAACTTTAAATGTTTACCAGAGGAGACAGCTTCATCTGTCGCCTGAAGAGTGGCTGGTGGGTGTGGACGGCTGGCCTGTGGTTTGCAGTTCAGTGGGTAGCCCAATCTGCATTTCAACGGGATCCCTGGGTGATTCATTAAAATATGAGAGGAAATGAGCTAGCTACTTACTACCACCAGTTGTGTTGGCATCTAGTTCAACCCAGGGTGAGGACCCCAAGTGTTTCAGAGTAGAATTATGCTCTACAGAATGTTTAGTGGCTCATTTTGCAAAAGTAGGTTACCAGGCCTTTCTTCTGAGGCATCTCTAGATAAACTACCAACCCTTCTTTTAGCAACTAGATCTATTGATTCTTTGTCCCACGCAGGGACTGTGCTAGATATTTAGTGCATGGCTAAACCACTGAACCGCTCAAGTAGATCCAGATTGCTAAAACAGGGCAGGCATACTGGGAGGGTAGAGGGTGAGTGGGTTGGAAACAGGGATCCGGCTACAAGGATCTACATGTGACCTCCTCCCTGGGGGATGGACAACAGAAAAGGGGGTGAAGGGAGACGCCGGATAGGGCAAGGTATGACAAAATAATAATTTATAAATTATCAAGGGCTCGTGAGCGAGGGGGGAGCGGGGAGGGAGGGAAAAAAAGAGGACTTGATGCAAATGGCTTAAGTGGAGTGCAAATGCTTTGAAAATGATGAGGGCAAAGAATGTACAGATGTGCTTTATGCAATTGATGTATGTATATGTATGGATTGTGATAAGAGTTGTATGAGTCCCTAATAAAATGTTAAAAAGAAAAAAAAAAAGCAGACCTACTTCTGGTCAGACTCCTGCCTACCCTTCTTTCAGAACAAGAAGCCAAAACTTGATTAACTCCGTGGGTTTGTTTGGGGTGAGAATCAGTGGTGCCCATATTGCTAAATTATAAAAATATATTTTTAGATTGATAATTGAAGCATCATATGTATTCTTCCCACAGGAGCGTGGTGGTGTAGTAGATCCCGCTTTGGGTTGCTAACCATAGGACGGAATGAGAATACACTCCACCAGGTGCTCCACAGGAGGAAGATAAGGTGCTGTGATCCAGTACAGATTTACATGAGAACAGTTCTGAAGATGGCACAGGGCCAGAAGGTATTCTGTTCTGCCATACATTCGGTCGCTATGCGTCTGAAGCAGCTTGAAGGCACCTAACAACAACTTACTACCACTAGTTGCCTTGGTTGCTGTAAGTCAGAGTGGAATCGATGGCCATGAGTTTATATTCCTATATCTCTTTCCTTCCTTCCTATTTCTTTCCTTTCCTCTTTCCCTTTTCTCCATTGTTCATTTGTATACTTTACTTTTCCCTATTTCACTTTTTCCCCAAATTAGCATATAAACCCATTTTCCAGCCAAACAGTTCTGTTGAGATGAGATGATAAATTTTATGAAAGGGTTTCTGTCACTGAGATTCTGGGGAAAAAAAGGTGACAGCAGCACACACCAGCATGGTCCCCCAACAATTAAATCACTGATTTAATCAACCCTCTGCTGCTTTTATCAATGAAGACGTGTTAGTACAGGCTCTCTCTCTGTCTCTGGTGCTTCATGTTGAGAAGTCAAAGCAAAAGAAGTTCCCTAACATCACAAAGGAATGTGTTTAGTTTAGGAGTGTGGCAAATATAGAAATTAATTAGTAGACATGTTAGAGAAGCACAGAGATGTCATTATATTATATGACTATATAATGTTATACATATATTTGATTAATGGAATTGTATTGTCATAATTGTAGTAGATTAATCAAACAGATGGGCATGCAGATATTTGTCTGTCTATCTCTGTTAGTCAGGAGCCATCTTTATGATCCTTTCTGGAATGGGAAAAGTGTTCATGCAAAATATTGTGACAAATATCATTTGCCAACAAAGGAGATAGAAATGATTGCCATTGTTCATTTCTAAGGCTCTTTTCTTGGTTATAAAGCCTACCCAAAGAGCATCTTAGCAAAAGAGTATTTTACAGAATCTCTATAATGATTTAAACAAGTGATCTTATTATTTCACCTCTAAAGGGACAATATAGACATTGATTCACTGAGGGTGCTTCATAGATCTTTGATCAGGAGGAAGTCTCTAGGGGGATTCAACAGCTACCTAACTTAAACCGAAATCTCCACAGCATTTAAAATTCCTGCACTTACAACAAGCTACAGCATCAGTCTTTCTGATTAAATACTCTATTTTGGCAGTAGCAATCCCTACTTGACCTTTTGAAGCCAAATATACATGTGAAGTAAACAATGAAATATCTCAATTCCCTCAGAAGGTTCAGACTCTGACATTGTTTGCTCAATATCAGGAAATTATTTCTGAGTATAACTGTTTTCAAGTCTGATATTTTGACCCTATTCATGACATGAAGCCATCCATGAAACACCTTCCAAGTGAAACATGGATCTAAATAAGCCGTCTCATTTAGCAGACCCACATACATAATCTGCACGGGGTTGGATTCTAAGTAATAACTGCTAATTCAATTCTAGCTTCACTGAGGGTTTCTGTTTTGCCACAAACCCAGACTGATGCAGTGTGACTTTTCTTAATTAAGTGGGGCTTCTCTCACAATTCAAACACCCCGTTTTGTCCCTTTTCCTCCTTAAGCTCCCCGTGCAATGCAGTGACCAAAACAAATAATCTATGACCTACAAGCAAGACGCTCGCGCTCCCTGAAGAATTACGTTCTGTTCTTGTTTCCTCTAGGTTATACATCTTTGAACCTCTCTTTGCTGTAATGACCTTCTGCTGCTCATTAGCATGCTGATTACCATTAACACAGCTATAATGCAGCAATTTTCTTGGGGTCTGTCTAGGAGAAATGCTCATCGGAAGGCAGGCAGGGGACAAAATTAACTACATAAATCTACAGTGCGAACTGGATCTCGTCCAACCTTGCAAGACTCATCTTTCCTCCCCTTGTTGTGACGTCATCATCCAGATTCCCACTGATGGCTTAATAATGATCTCAGCGCTGCATATTTAATTCCCTTTCAGGGACATCAATTCCATTTCAACTTCATTTGAGGAGGGTCTGATTAGCTTATTACCATGTCTCATAATATATATTTACCTTTCTTCTTTTTAGCTATCCCCCTTAATGGCTCTGTTAGGAGATTTATATCTACTTCACTTTTTGTATATATTTTCCATATTCATGTGTTTTTAAAATATTGGCAACGGTGTCAGATTTAAACACACACATATTGATACGTTTATGAAGCTAAGAACAAAATGGAGATATATTCGTTTTATGTAAGCTTTTGAACGGGAGCCCTGGTGGCGTAGTAGTTACGTGTTGGGCTGTGATCAGCAAGAGCAGGAATTTAAAACCACCAGCTGATGCACAGGAGCAAGATGGGGCTCTGTAGTTCCCTAAAGAGTTAGGGTATGGTCTCAGGGACTCACAGGGGAAGCTCCACACTGTCCTACAGGGCCACTAGGAATTGGCCTCAACTTAATGGCAGTGAGTTTCGGTTTTTGGCTATTTTAAGAGGAGGTCATAAATATTATGGCTTTGCAAGATATATGAATTTTCAAGAAAGGAAGTAAAGCTTTCTTAGTGACAGCAATGCACACAGAGACCCAGATTTTCTTTTTGCAACTTCACGGTTCTTTAGCATTAAACTGTACAAGTAAACTAAGGTTTGCTAACTCTCAGTAGATTGTAAAGCTGGCAAGAAAGCTATATCACTTTCTAAAATTCTTATTCTGGATTCCCTTGCGGCTGGTATTTCAACATTATAAAGGAGAATGGCGTCAAGAAATAGCAAATGGCATCACTAGCATTACGAAATTTCTTGTCACTGATGTTTATACAAGTTAAACTGGAACTATTAGTGATGTGGCAAAATGCAGGTCACATTATGAATAATCGTTCTACAAACAGAAGAACACCACGATGAATTTTATAATAGAGAATAAGCTAATATGCATAGTTGTATTCTTTTAAAACAATAAGCTGTGGCCATTTCCATTTTTAAAACACGTAATAAATTCTGTGGTGCTTTCCCAATTTAATAAAGGTGATTGACCTTGAAGATTGGATGAGAAAGCTCTCAGCATTTTCCACCATAGCGGAAGTAGAGGAGAGGGCGGGGCAAGGAGAAATGAACTGGGAGGCCACTTATCCTGCCATACACTGATTCAGTCCATATTGGCAACAAGAATCATGTGCCCAAAGAAAGTAGAAATTAACTTTGATTTTTGCTCATGGGTCTAGAAATGAGAAATAAGCCAGATGAAGTGTAGGGTAGCCTCCAAGAAAGAGGAAATAATTTTAATTGGGCTTTTAAAATGAGCAAAATTTCATTAGACTTAGAAAGCCCTTTCTTCTCATTTTGACTACTATGGTTATAGAAATCGATTATGTCATAGAAGAAATGAGAAGAATGCCAATGATCTGTTCTCTATTGTCCACCTTGACCACCTACAAGTCACAGGAAGCACCTTTTCCCTCAGTCTGCTAGTCTGCTGGCAGGAGAGATGATAGGATACTAGTGTGCAACTGTATCACTAGCAAAACACAGGATACACTTTTTTTTTTTAACATTTCTGTGTTACGCCAGTGAAACAGCAGAGAAACACATCCAGTGACATGCATGTATATGGAAGAGAGAGTTTTAGATCAAGAAGTAATTGCATCTCAAGCAAACATCCCAGCTTAGTCCAGATCAAGTCTATAAGTTTGATACTACTCCATAAGTCTGATACTAGGCTCGTGCAGCCACATGCAGTGGTGTAGAATGCAGGAAAATTACTGGCTGGTGGACGCAAAGTCTTGTGGATACAATGGTGGTGGACACATCCCCATCTTCATGCAGGTCTCCACAGGTCAGATGAAGGCAGACAAGAGAGGGAGAAGTTCCCAGGATTCTCCTTATGAGAAAGCTGTGCCCACAAAGAGGCGCCATGAGGCGGTGACTTGATTGACAAGCTAGAATCTATCCATATCTTCTTATGACTGCCATGTTGGCACAAGAAACCTATCACAATTTCCAGTTTGCAATTGTGCGTGTAAATAGATAACTTTAAAATAAAGCACAGGAGAAATTAATATTTTCATTACTCTAACAAAATATTGAAATTTAGTATATAAGTGCATTTATAATGTTCAATATGATTCAATTTCTGCTTTGAATGTGGCTCTTTAAGTAAAATTTGCTCTAAAACAATAGACAATCATTACTTCTCCAAACAAAATTGTTTAATGTTCACTGAGCCTAATCCTTTGTGTATAATTCATCTCTCCTTGGATTGACACCCCCAAGTTATATTCCTTTCATAATAACAGTATTCTTAAATGGTTCAAGCAGTCTTTAAATATTGTCGACTGATTCTTAAGGAGAAATGTATTATGTTAAGCAAAATAGCTCAACAAACACCTATGGTATCGTATGGACTATCCAGAACGCATAGTTAGCATTCTTTGCAATCAATAAAATTGCGCAAACCCACTGCATAGAAATCAGAAATAGTTTGCACCAGATTAAAAAAATATGTAACCTGACATAACTGATGTATGTCTGGATTGTGAAAGTTCAATTGTATATAGATAAATATAGATAGAGTCATTAAATTATTTATTAATTCATTCAACATCCAACATCCATCTGTTGGATTTCTATCTACTATATTTCAGTCACTGCTAAATACTTGCGTTATAAAGACAAATGATGGAAAGTTCACCTTGAGAGGCAGCATAGTAATATAAAACAAAACAAAAAACCTGAACCTGTACTGACTGTAGTCAACAGCTCTACAATTTTGATAAAATTTCATAACTTCTCTGAGGGTTTGCTTCTTCCATTATAAACTGAAGATAATGCTATATATTTTTAGATTACTAGATAATAAAATCAGGGTAAACAAATGCACTTTGTTTAAAAGGTGCCTGATAAGCATTAGGGGCTGATTAAATATTAGTGTCAGATCCCTTTTCCATGTCTTTCTCTGCTAAAGGCTCAGAACGATGGGAGCAGATTAGAGAGTGAGCCCAGTAGAAATAAACCAGCATGCCGCCCGTCACACTGCATCCTGATTTATTCGATTTTAGCTAGACGCACAAAGTGCCGTGGACGCTGATAAAAGGGAGGAATTAATTTGATTCTGCCCTGTGGGAATGGTGAGAGACACAGCAGAGGACTGTGCAATAGTGTCTAGGAGCGTGGAGATCTTTCGATTCAGTTGTGAAGATGGAGCAGAATTATCCCAGGCTAAGAGAGAGGAGAAATTCCTTAATGTGTAATACTTACTTCTAGCTGAGTAAAGGCATGAATGCATGGTCAGGCACAGTTCACTTGCAGCATCTGGTGTGATGTGACTGTAAAAGCTTTCAGTATGTTCACTCAAGGCAATTTGCTGTTTTCTTCTTCTTCTAAAACTCTTCTACCATTTTATCTCCTCATCTTACGAGAGTAATCCACAAGCAAGGAAAACATACACTATATGTCCTTGAGGACAAGTCAGGAAGCTGCACATATAAATGGCTTCCTAAAGCCTCATTGCTGTGGAGGCTGTTCTGACTCTCTTGGTGGTGTTGACATAGGTAAATAAGGACGGAGGGAGGGTGGGTATGTGATTTCTACCTCATGAAAACAGGGGAGCCCGAGGGTGAACTAAAGGAAGAAGTTCAAGCTTCACTGAAAACATTAGCTAAAAAACAAGGCGCCAGGAATTGATGGAATACAAATAGCCAGCTGATGAAGCCCAGGAAGCATTTATTCGTCCATGCTAGGAAATTTGGGGAAGAGTCACTTGTCCAATTGAGTGGAAGAGATCCATATTTGTAGCTCTTGCCAAGTAAGGTGACCCAACAGATGGCTCGCATTATAGAACAGTATCATTAATATCACATGCAAGTAAAATGTTGCTCAAGATCATTCAACAAAGATTGTAGCGGTACATTGACAGGGAGCTGTCAGAGGTTTGGGCCAGGTTCATAAGAGGAGCATTGTTGATGTCAGATGGATCTGGGCTGAAAGCAGAGACTACCAGAAAGATGTTTACTTGTGTTTCATTGACTGCAAAAATATGTGTGGATCGTAAGAAACTATGGCCGGCCTTGAGAAGAATGGGAATTCCAGGACACTTCACTGTGGTCATACATAGCCTGCTTGTGGATCAAGAAGCAGCGTGTGAACAGAACACGGGAAGACTCCATGGTTTAAAATCAGGAAATGTGTGTGTCAGGGTTGTGTATTCTCACCATCTTTATTCAATCTGTATTCTGAGCAAATCATCAGAGAAACTGGATTATGTGAAGAAGAATGGAGCCTCAGCATTGGAAGAAGGCTTATTAACGACATGCAGTATGCAGATGACACAACTGTGCTTGCTGAAAGTGAGGAGGTCTAGAAGCACTTGCTGAAGAAGATCAGGGGTTTCAGACTTCTCTGTGGATTACAACGCAATGTGAAGAAGACCCTCACAATTAGACCAGTAGGTAACATCATGGTAACTAGAGAAAAGATTGAAGTTGTCAAGGATTTTGTTTTGCTGGACTTCACAATCTATGCTAATGGAAGAAGCAATGAAGAGGTGACACATTGCCTTGTGTAAATCTCCTGCACAAGACCTCTTTATTTATTTTTAAAAATCATTTTATTGGGGGCTCTTACAACTCCTGTTATAAACCATATATCAATTGTACACAACATATTTGTACATATATCCCATCGTTTTTTTTCTCCTTTTAAAAAAACATTTTATTAGGGACTCATACAACTCTTATCACAATCCATACATATACATACATCAATTGTATAAAGCACATCTGTACATTCTTTGCCCTCATCATTTTCAAAGCATTTGCTCTCAGCCCTTTGCATCAAGTCCTCTTTTTCCCCCTCCCTCCCCGCTCCTCCCTCCCTCACGAGCCCTTGATAATTTATAAATTATTATTTTGTCATATCTTTCCCTATCCGGCGTCTCCCTTCACCCTCTTTTCTGTTGTCCGTTCCCCAGGGAGGAGGTCACATGTAGATCCTTGTAATCGGTTCCGCCTTTCCAACCTACTCACCCTCTACCCTCCCAGTAATACCCCTCACACCCCTGGTCCTGAAGGTATCATCCACCCTAGATTCCCTGTGCTTCCAGCTCCTATCTGCACCAGTGTACAACCTCTGCTCTATCCAGACTTGCAAGGTAGAATTTAGATCATGGTAGTGGGCAGGGAGGAAGCATTTAGGAACTGGAGGAAAGCTGTATTCTTCATCGGTGCTACGTTGCACCCCGACTGACTCATCTCCTCCTCTAGACCTCCATCGTTCTTTTTTAGACATTTACTTTCCATTGAGCCCTTGAGATCAGCTCCTATTTTAATCCCTCCCCCTCCCCTCAACTCTCATGGCCCCTTGATAGATTGTAGATTGCTAATTGTTTTCAAAGCTCACACTGACCGCTGTCCCCCTTCCCTTCTGGTTTCTGTTGTTCTTCCCCCTGGCTGGGGGTGTGTGGTTATGTCTCACTCGTTGCTATTGGTGCCCCCTCCCACCCCACTTCTCCCCACCCCCTACTCTTTTGGAGTCTTTATTACCATTCCTATTCCTGGTTTCTATGTGTGTGAGTCTTATCTCTTGCCTATACCTATGTACATGCTCCCATCTAGTCTAGATTGGGAAGTGACATTGGGGTTATGATAGTGGGGGGTGAAGAGGCCTCAAGGGATCAGAGGTATATTGCGTGATCCATTAGTGCTCTACTGCACCCTGGTTGACTCATCCCCTCCCTGCGAGCCCTCTGTGGGGGGATGTTCTAGTGTCCATAGATGGACTTGGCGTCTCTGCCCCACCCCCCTCCAGTTTCATCAATGTGTTTTTGTTTGTTTGCTTGTTTGCTGTTTGTTGTGAGTCTTTTGATGCCCATTTTCCAGTCTCGATGACACCTCATGATCGCACTGGCTGGTGTGCTTCTTCCATGTGGGTTTGTTGCTTCACTGTTGGATGGCTGCTTGTTTAACTTTAAGACTTTAAGACCCCAGACACTATATCTTTTAATAGCCAGGCACCATCCTCTGCAAGACCTCTTTAAAGTGTTGAAAAGCAAAGTTGTTACTTTGTGGACAAAGGTGTTTCTGATGCAAGGCATGCTATTTTCAACTGCCTCATATGCTTGTGAAAGTTTGGCATTGAAAAAGGAAGACAGAGGAACTGAAGCGTTTGAATTATGATGCTGGCAAAGAATATTGAAAGTACTATTGTGTTAGGTTGGGTTCTCTAGAGAAACAAAGCTAGTGATGTTTGAATGGGTTTGAAGAGAGAAAGAGGTTTATATGGATAAATGGCTTACACAGTAGTTAGAAGTCGTTAAGGCCTGTCTCGTTCAATCAGGCTTTTCCTTACTCATGTAGCTATTGAATCTGATGAACAGGAAGCAAGATAATGAAGTAGGGGTGTGGGAGTGGGGGAACACAGGCTGGTGAATGCAGGGGTGAGTGAATCTGAAGTTAGCAGAATGAATCCACTCTCAGTAGTGTACACTGGGATTGGCAGAGGACATAAAGAAAATTGATTAACTAGACACAGTATCAGCACGAGCAGAAGGCAAAGGGCCAATGAGAAACTGGCTCTAGTCAATCATTTTCTTCTTCCAAAGGTCGTCACATTGCCAAGGAGGTGTCATTAAACTGTGACCTAATTAATATGTTGAGCTCCACCCCTACTCTTATTCAGGAGTATCTGGTTGACAGACCATCACAGATGGTCTGATTGACAGACCATCACAGACCACCCCTTGTCATCTTGACACCTGTAAACAACTCTTTAACCTTACATAATCAATCAAGAAGGAAATAATGAAAGCATACTTTTGCCTAACATGATGCAACATGTTAGTTAGGGATTAAGTCAATTTAGATACTCCTGGTTAAGGGCGCAGTCAAATCTGTCAATCAAGTCAATAAGGGGACATCTCTTTGATGTCATGAGTCTTGTTGTATAACAATGAGACTGGAAACTGCTCTCTCTGCCACTTCATTTTCCTTCTTGCTGCAATTCTGCTGTCAAAATTGAGAGCTGCTGGTGTCCTTCGATGTTTCCACTGACCTTGGATCCACAAAACTCTGCACCCACCAGCCTGTGATCTTCCTGCTGCACAGTTGACCATTCGCAACACTGGCATGTAACTACATCAGTCTGAAGAGCACTTTAGGGATTAGCAACAAACTTATGGACTGGAGTTGGACTGGGCTGGGATACCTACTGGATATATAATTCCATCTTGATATAAAATTCTTTCTTTGACATAGATGATCTGTTTATCTCTAGACAAACCAGCCGAACACAACAACTAACACATTTACAACAGAAAATGGCCTAAGTCCCATTTCATTTATAAGTGAAAGAAACAAAAATATTTGGTGCGTTCATACAAATAGACATTACTCACCACAACTATAGCCCTTCGTTCTGCAGCTGGTCAAACGGTATAGCTGGTATTCAGAATGACCTTGTTTCAGTACCCATGTTGTATTTCCTTTGCCCTTATCAAGTACACTCGCTGGCCAGGGTTCTATGCCTGGTGGGGTGACCCACATCTTCATTTCTGGAGAGTCTGGCTATTACGAACCATGGCACAATTGGGGTGCTATGGTTTACAATCAATTTTTATCACAGGGCATGGTAATACAAAGAGAAGATTTGAGGAATATCCCGGATTCAAGATATATTTTTCTTTACTTCCATTATTTAATATTAATTTATTTCTGATACCAGAACTAATTTCTCCTTGGTAAGAAGGCTCAATCACATCACTCAGTAGAGTAATACTCTTCTTTGCCTGTTGAGTTAGAGTTCGTGATCTGCAACTCAGGCTTCATGGTGACTTGGTGGCCCACAGTGATGCACTTTAACCTTGTGAGCTTTTAGAGTCACTTGATAGATAGGCCAGAGCAGCACACTGAAATGAAGGATATGTTGCCTCCCAAAACTACAGAAGCCAAAAAAGATCTCCTTTGTATTTGTAGGAAGAGCCAGATGTCATAATTTATAGTTTACTTTAGTAGGGTTATCTTGACATGCCCACATCACTGGACCCTTAGGAATTTCATTGAGGTCGAAGGCAACTGACATTTAATTTCCCATCATCTAGCATGCAGATGTCTTACCAATAAATCTGAAGTCATTGATGTGTTTTTCTTACTAGGGTCAATCAGCACAATGTCATCGATATAATGGACTAGAATGACATTTTGTGGAAGGTAAAGATGATCAGGTTTCCTGCAGACTGAACTAGGTCACAGTCCTGAGGAGATGACATGACTCCAAGGGAGGTTTGTAAAGGTGTGTTGTTGCTCTTGTCAGCTGAAGACAAACTGCTTCTGGTGGTTCTTTGAAATCTGAATTGATAAAAAGACATTGGTTAGCTCAATAGTGGCATACCAGTTACCAGGAGAGATATGAATTTGCTCAAGCAACAAAACCACATCTGAGACCAAAGTTTCAATGGGCATCACCTCTGACAATCCACTGTCATCCACCAAGATCCGTCTTACTGTTTGCACAGGCCAAGCAGGTGAGTTAATGGGGATTTGTTGGGAATCACCACCCCTGCATCCTTTGGTCCATGATAGTGTCATTCATCTATGTAATTCTTCCAGGAATGCAGTATTGCTTTTGATTCACTATTTTTCTAGGCAGAGGTGGTTAAAATTATTTCATTTGGCTTTTCTCACCATAATAGCCCTTATTCCACACTTTAGGGATCCAGTAAGGGGGTTCTGCCAGTTTCTGAGTATGTCTATTCCAATAATACATTCTGGAACTGGGAAAATATTTACTAGTTTTCCCATTCATTTCACTCCAAGGGACATCCTGCCTGAGTGGCCAGTGCCACAGGTCCATAAGAGTCACACTGATCTGATTACTACTTTGACTATGCTATCTATTACAGTAACCATGCTCACCTTGCCTCTGTTGATTGAATGTTACAACTCAACCCAAACTCTTAGGGGGTCAAATCAGCCCCATTTCAGGCAAGTGCATTAATTCACTAGGGTAGTTCCTATCAGCAAACCTGACTGACAAAAAGTAGCAATCACAGGAGTTTTCAGAGATGCTGGGGCTTCCTTCATAAATTTGTTTATTATTGGTTTGGTAAAACTTGTATTCTCCGGGCACGCCCTTTGTTAGTCTATGGGTTTATCCTGATAACTCCACTCTAAAATGCCAATTTCCCTAACCCTTTGGGTGCCTTCTTCTATTGTATACCAAGGTGCTACAACCTGACTTAGTGTAGACTACCTTGCAGCCCATGCTTCAGCAAACCAACCAAATAAATTATTTGATAACCTCTCTACCTGAAACATTGAATGAAGAGTTAGAACTTAGTGGCCCACGTCAATAAACTCAGGCTGTTCCAAGCTTCTGTTCCATGCACCATTATCCTACACCCTTAATAACCATTCTCATACATTTTCTCTAGGTTTCTGTCTGTAAATATTAGAAGACTCTAGAAGTTGTAAGGATAGCCCACTTCTTCCTTAGTCACCCTCTGGACTTCACCTTTGGGGATTTCTGTCACTTAAGTCTAGTGACAAGTCTAGAGGCAATAATTGGTGGGAAGGGTATTTCCTGAGAATCTGAAGAATTATCTTGAAAGGCTTCTACGTCCAGCAATGCTCCAGATACAGGGCCAGGTACCATATC
Organism: Tenrec ecaudatus; assembly: GCF_050624435.1. Lineage (NCBI taxonomy): Eukaryota > Metazoa > Chordata > Mammalia > Afrosoricida > Tenrecidae > Tenrec > Tenrec ecaudatus. The sequence continues at coordinate 111,814,557 of NC_134540.1, read as the reverse complement.
AGCATGCACAGTTGGGCTAATCTCCTCGTCAAGTGTTAGTGGGTAGTTTGGCTTACTTGCCAAATGGTGCCTACAATTCAGCTGTGATTATGTAGCAGATTAATTGTGGTTGCCATCCTGCTGGATATAAAATGAGCCATCTCAGAAGCAGAAAAGGGGATCTCACCACCAGCAAGAGCAAAGAGCCAAGCGTGGAGTCATGTGGTCTCTGATATTCCTGAATATTGGAGTTCCTTGATCCAGTGGACAGTTGTGACACCAGAGGGGCAGCAGATGAGCAGCAGCAGCAGCACTAGAAGCCAGGGCATAAGACAAAGCAGCAGACATCCCAATCCAAAAATCAAGTACAGCTGAGTGCTTTGGGGCAAGGGTCCGGCTTGTGGCATTGGGGGGCTCTGAGCACTCAATTGCCTCTGACCCATGGAGTGGAGCCCAGTAGTGCCTTCAGTTGATGCTTATAGTGAAGTCTTTTAAGTATTTGTTAGCAATCCTGAAAGAGCTTTGTACTATTGTCTGAATGGGCAGAGGACACATGAGAGGCTGTGGAACAAAAAGAGGTCTCCCCGTGAGCATGACAGAAAAGACACTATCCGACTGGATAAATGCATCCTGGGCATTCCTCACTTGTTAGCTTCCCCACTAAACCCCCTAATAATAAGCATTGTATGAGAGTTCTGTGTGGCCATATGAAGAAACACTGAATCCAGCCAGAGACGTGGAGTGTCGTGGAAGGGACAGTTGGTGTGAATGGGGTAACAAGGGAAGGAGAGGGAAGGCACATCTGACCTCTGTCTGAAACAATTAGCCTTGGGAGTCCGAGGAGGTCAGATGTGGCTCTTCATGTCACTTTTTATAAGAGGCGATGATTTAGCACAGGTTAGTTCCTACAGAAGCTCTGGTAGACCAGCGGGTTATGCATTGAGCAGCAACCATCAGCCACTCTGAGAGAGAAAGATGAGGCTTTCTGTTGCTGGAAAGCTTGGCAAGCTTGGAGAACCTCAGTGGGTTGCTATGGGTAGGAATCACCTCAATGACAGTGGGTTTGGTTTTAGTTACCCCGTACTTGAAATCATCTGTAGAAGCCTATTTCGCTGTTTTTCTGATTGTTTACTCATTTCCACGGACTGGCATGTTGGTGAAACAAAGTCATGTTCCTGTCATGATGATGACAAATTGCTCTAAAAGCTGTTAGACATTCTTAATTTCTGCACTCAGAGTTAACAACTTGAGTAGTATTAGTCTAGTGAGCTAAATTGTTGAGGATTGGTTAGAATCCAATGAGGTGTTAAGCACTGAACAACTTTAATTTTAAAAGCTTTGAACATTATAAATATGCCAATAGGAAATTTAACAACTTGTATTTGTATTACAACTTGTAATTTAACAACTTGTAATTGTATCTGTTTTCAATACTACCTATGGAAATACATTTCCTAAAGGAGCTTCTAGGAGGAGTCACGGATTATAGGTCATATAAAAAGCTAGGAATACACATATGTAATAAGGACGTCATAGATTAAGTGATGGGGCATTTGTGGTTCAGTGGTTGAATTCTCACCTTCCACACAGAAGATCTGAGTATAATTCAGCCAATGCACCTCATGAAGATTCACCGCCTATCTGCCAGTGAAGGTTTGCATGAACAACAGGATCCTGTACAAGTTTCAGGAGAGCTTCCAGACTAAGGTGGACTAGGAAGAAAGTCCTAGTGATCTGATTCCAAAAATCAAATCAGTGAAAACTCTGTGAATCATAAAGGTTTGACCCACAATCAATCATGGGTATGGTGCAGGGTCATGAAGAATTCTGTTCCATTTTGCATGGAGCTTCCATGGAGCCTGTTCAATTGCAGCCCAAACCACCAGACATCTGTGACTTGGTAAAGATTTGTGCAAAACCGTCCCTTACTAGGTCTTTAGGACATGAGATTGATTTTGTCACTTTTTAACTTCTTGTAGGCTCATATGCATGTGAAGAGTTGAACATTGAATAAGGAAGACTAACGAAGAATCATGAATTTGAATTATGGTGCTGGAAAAAAATTACTAAAAGTATCATGAACAGCCAAAAAAGCCAACAAGTATTTCTGGAAAGAGTATGTCCAGCATGGTACTTAGAAGCAAGATGATGAGACTTGGTCGCACATATTTTGGACATGTTGTCAGGAGAGACGAGTCCCTGGAGAAGGACATTATGGTAGTTAGATGATTTTATGTCAATTTGCATTTTTATGAAAGTTTAGGTTTGAAGTCTAACCTACCAATCAGGTCACAGCCTTATGATGCCTCCTTGGCCATGTGGCTTTCTTATAAGAAGAACCACAGAACATCCCCCTTTCTGTGTAACTTCATCTCCCTGCTTGATGGGACTCTGCCTCCAGGGGTGGCCTTGTGTGGGGTGCCCGCCCTGAGAACTGTCAGTGCCCTGCCATGTTCCCACCAACCTAGGATCCATGTACTCTTCACCCACCAGCCTGTGATCTTCTTGCTGCCCGGATCATCATTCTCTGCCACTGCCATACAGCTATGTGAGTCTGAAGAGGGGCTTCAGGACTAGAATTGGACTGAGGGATTTGAGTTGGACTGGGCTAGGCTGCCTTCTTGATATATCATTACTTCTTGATGTAAAGCTCTTTTTTTTACATAGACGAGTGTCATTGGATTAGCTCCTGTGGACAACCTGGTCTTTCACAGACCTCATGCTTGGTACAGTAGAGGGACGGTGAAGAAGAGGAAAGTCCTCAGTAGGATGGACTGACACAGTGGTAGCAACAATGAGCTCAAGCTTAGGGACAATTGTGAGGTTTGGCACAGGATCCGGCGGTGTCAGTTTTCTTTTTATTGTGCATGGGGTCACTGTGGGTTGTAGCCGTAACTGATTTGATGCCACTTAAAAACAATAATAGCAACAGGCTTATTTCAAAGGAAAACTGAATTCGCAACTGAGGAAGGGCTCCTGATTATTACAAGTACACAAAAATATGTAAAAATCTGTTTGTTCTGGAGTGCTGTTAGTCTTCGCTATGCCATCACATTTTCACTTCCCCAACTTCTGTGGTGTTTCACAGAGGTAGAAAGTTTGCCTAAGCTGAATCGGAAAACAAGAGGTGAACAGGACCAATCCAAAGATGACAGCAGCCAAACAGATGTGGCAAGAGTAATGGTTCTCATTTTTTAAGGTACCTGGCTACTACTGCCCAGATTCAGGGAAAATGTATCCAGAGAGTTGCCTTGGACATAAGTCCAATGGTCCATAATGGGAGAAAGCAATTTATCCATGTGAACCTAGTCTCTCCTATCAAGGTTTTTGTAAGGCCATTATAATATTTCCACATTATCTCTCCCTTTATTAATTCAGCCAAGCAGTCTATTTCCTTTTGGGCCCAATGTAGCCCACTGCATAGACATCTGAATTGAGCTATTCATATTGATGCCTACATCTATTTATTGTGAGAGGTGCCAGATAATTCAAAGCCCATCAGACCAATTAATGCGTGGGAAGTTTAAATATGCATTAAGTTACAATGAACTATTGGCCATGCATAACCTGATCAATTTATTTTTAAATTTCTTCAGGAATATCACAAAATCAATCTTTCAGTTAGTCTTAAAAATAATGGTGTCATCTTCTGGTTTAACTGGTTAGCCCAAATCCAGGTCTCCCCATCAGGAGTTTCAGAGTTTGTCTAGCTATCAAACCCTAAGATTTTCATTTAAAGCCAAAGTTTCACTTAAGCCTTTTTATACCTAAAAATAACAACAATAATAAAACTACTTTAAAAAAAGCCTCAGAGAATTAGGGGACTTGCATGTCCCCAAAGAATATAAAAGCCTTGGTTGTTAACATTAAAGATTCTCTTGCTCTCTCCACGTGGACCACCAAGCAGGGTTGAAATTAGAAATGCTGAGTCGAGACTTCCAGCAAGATGGCGACGGAGTAACACATACCAGAGGGACTCCGCAGAACTCAGCCCAGGAGAGTTGCTTAGAGGGAAATTCAACACTGCTGGATCACAGGAGGTGCATCATAAAGATAAGTAGGCACAGAACCATTGGGTTTTGAGGGGCTGCGGGCTTATGGCTTACCTCAGTGGAAGCCGGCTGGGGCTTGACCTTGGCCCCACCACTGTCTTTTCCGGAGCGGGGACCATTTGGAGCCTGTAGGGCGGCTTGGTCTCAACACAGGCTCAGTATGCCACCACCCACCTCTGCCTCAGAGCAGGTACTAAACCCTTGCAGCTCCACTGGCAGATCAGGACTCAGCTACATTGTTGCTTTGTTTCCATCTCTTCACTATATCCCCCCTCCCCTGACCCCCACAGGCTCATCTGGCTTGCTTTTTTAACTTTTTGTCCTCCTCTTTGCCTCTTTCTTGGTCTCTCACATACTACTGCTAACCTCCAGACCACTCCCCTTAACTTAGGGCATTTATGCCTGTGCCGCACCCAGCTGGGGGCGCTCCACCCTGGGTAGCTAGTAGGCTGACCGCCACCAGAGGATACTCTGCTCAATTTACTGGGGAATTCCTGCCTGTGTGTCTGGAGGCATAAGGCAGTTCGGCCTACACTCCTCAACCCTGTGGCAGGAACCTCTGCCCAACCTCCACACACCAAAGCAGGCAACCCTTCTGGGTCACTACCCTGAGAGGGAAGATGCAGGAAAATAAAGTGGTAGGTTAATTCCATAGTGAAATAAGCTATAGGCAGTTCAAAGAAGTACTCTTACAAGTCTCCCAGAGAGAGCTCTTCCACTCCCTGGAAAATGACACCTGGCTCCTCTAAAACAACGCAACGCAAACAGCCATCAGCCCAAACGACCTCAATGAAAAAATGGGAGAAAGAAAAGGCAATGACAGAAGATGTCCTGAACGTAGTGACATGCATAGAGGAAGCAGACATTGAGCTGCCACAGAAAGAAATTTTCAGAATACTACTTGGAGTCATGGAGGATATGAGGGAAACAATACAGAAAGGAAGAAATGATCGAAGAGGTAAAAGGCACAAATCAAAGAGAAATACAGGAGCTTAGGGAAGAGATAACAAAAACTAGTAGCACACTCACAGACCTCCAGAAGCGACTGGAGGAATCAGAGAAACGCATCAGTGACTTGGAGGACAGCCAAGCAGACGTTAACAAATGTGAACAAAAATCTAATAAGATCATCAGAGAAGCTGAAGAAAACTTAAGAGCTATGTCTGATGCTATGAAGCGGAACAACATTACAATTATTGGCTTACCGGAAGAAGATACAACAAAGAAGTCATCTGCAACAATAGTGAGAGAATTCTTGGAGGAAAACTTCCCCAGCTTAGTGAATGAAAACCAGGCAACCATTCAGGAGGCTGAAAGAACGCCAGAAAGACGGGACCCTAAGAAGAAGTCACCAAGGCACAAAATAGTTAAACTATCCAACTTTGAGGAACAGGAGAAAATCATGAGAGCAGCTAGGGAAAAACTAGCAATCACATATAAAGGTTCCCAAATAAGAACATGCTCAGACCTATCAGCTGAAACTATGAAGAAGAGGAGAGAGTGGAATAACATATTCCAAAAATTGAAGGAAAACAACACAAACCCAAGAATACTCTACCCAGCCAAATTATCGATCAAGATAGATGGAGAAGTAAGAATCTTCCCAGACAAGGAAAAACTCAAAGAATATGTTAGAAGAAACGCAGCCCTACAAAAGATCCTTGCCGACCCAGTATGGGCAGAAGAACAGCACTCACCAAGCATAAATAAGAGACCACTACATCGAACAACCTCACCCAGAGGGCAAAAGAAGAGAAAACAGATTTCAAGATGGCATTGACTTAAATATAGAAAGACTTGAAAGGCTGCTGAGGTAAGCTTAAAAAAAAAAAAGGCAATAAGGGCATAGGGGAAAAGCTACGGTATACAAATATTCCTGGGGTGAGGAACAGGTAATATGGCAGGGACCAGACCAAATACAGGGATACACATGGTAGACAACTAAAAAGGAGGTGGAGAAAGGAAAAAAATAATAGTAAAAATAAAAGGGGACACAGGGCACTAACCCACCCAAGGGGAGGGTATTATTTGTGTTTCTACAGGGAAAGAGGGACCAGACTTCAACCCTATGCTCTAAGATGTGAATGCAACATGCTGGCATGGAGTAGGGAACCAGTGGAGAGGTCTGGGGGGTCGGCCTCAACCCCAACTACAAAGGGGACATCTGCCCCTCCCCTCAGAAGAATTTATTTCAAAGGACAGCACTGAATCTATAGCTCCGGAAGAGGGACTTATCTGATCGGAGTACACGGGAGTAGATGAAGGGGGAGGAGGAGAGAGTGGAGCACATCATGGCCCACCAGGCCAGGAGGTCGATGTTCCCAATTAGAAGAGCCAGTCGACATAGAGGACCACATGGCCGGCCCCACTATGAGACATGACATCCCTCACTGACCCATAGCCCTATAGGTGACAATACCGGAGACACAGTGAGGGAATTGCACCCTATCAGATACCTCCACAAGGAGGCAAAACATTTTGGGGGTGCAACAGAACAGCAAGGGAATGGAGCGGTGAGGTCCCCAGGGAATGTTGAAGGTGTACTTTGGAGCCAGGGTGTGGTTCCCCAACAGATTGGACTGGAAAACACTCCTAAAGGCCAACAAACAATCCTGGAACTAACTACAAGTTTTTCTTTCTTGTGTTTTGTTTTTGTCATTGGTTTGTTGTTATTTTGTTGTATATTGTTGCTTGGTTGTGCTCTGTCTTGTTTTTGTGCATGTTATTATCTCCGCAGGTCTGTCTAAATAAGATAGGCTGGATGAACAATTGGAGGAGAAAACAATGGAACCAATAGTTCTGTGGGGACATGGGAGATAGGGAGATGGGGGAAAGATAGTGGTGTTAGTAAACTTAGGGACAAGGGAACAGCAGCGATCCAAATCAGTGGTGAGGAGGGTGTGGGAGGCCTGGTTGGGCATGATCAAGGGTAATGTGACTAAGAGGAATTGCTGAAACCCTGGTGGGGACTGAGCATGACAGTGGGACAGGAGGGAAGTCAAAGGAAATAGAAGAAAGAGCTCAGAGGCAAAGGGTATTTATACAGGTCTAGATAAAGACATGTATATATGCAAATATATTTATATATGAGATGGGGAAATAGATCTATGTGCATTTTTATAAGGTTAGTATTAAGGTAGCAGAGGGACAATGGACCTCCACTCAAGTACTTCCTCAATGCAAGAACACTTTCTTCCATTAAATTGGCATTCTATGATGCTCACCTTCCAGACACAACCGCTGAAGACAAAATGGGTGAACAACTAAATGTGGTAAAGAAAACTGATGGTGCCCGGCTATCAAAAGAGATAGCGTCTAGGGTCTTAAAGGCTTGAAGGTAAACAAGTGGCCATCTGGCTCAGAAGCAATAAAGCCCACATGGAAGAAGCACACCAGCCTGTGTGACCATGAGGTGCTGAAGGGATCAATTATCAGGCATCAAAGAACAAGAAAAACCCATATCATTCTCACATCATTTGTTTTCTACTTGAGCCCTTGGTATCAGCGCCTCATTTTTTTCCCTCCCTGCTCCCTTCTCCCTCCTCCCTCATGAACCCTTGATAATTTATAAATTATTATTTTTGTCATATCTAGCACTGTCTGACATCTCCCTTCACCCACTTTTCTGTTGTCCATCCCCAAAGGAGGAGGTTATATGTAGATATTTGTAATCGGTTCTCCCTTTCCACCCCACCCTCCATCCTCCCTCCCAGTATCGGCATTCTCACCACTGGTCCTAAAGGGATGATCTGCCCTGGATTCCTTGGGTTTCCAGTTCCTATCTGTACCAGTGTACATCCTCTGATCTAGCCAGATTTGTAAGATAGAATTGGGATCATGACAGGGGGGAGGAAACATTTAGGAACTAGAGGAAAATTGTATTTTCATCATTGCTACATTGCACCCTGACAGGCTCTTCTCCTCACACGACCCTTCTGTAAGGGAATATCCAGTTTCCCACAGATGTGTCTTGGGTCTACCAGAACAAAAAATCATATCATTGTTAATGAGGGGGAGTGCTGAGTGGGAACCCAAGACAATACTGTGTCTTTCCATGGGAACATGGTCTGGTTTTCCATTTATGGAACTCTCTTTTGGTTTCCTTCAGCAATCTTTGTAGTTTTTTTTTACACAGGTCTTTTGTTTCCCTGGTTAGATTATTTATGAGAATTTCATCTTTTGGGTGGCTGTTATAAATTATATTCTTCTAGTTTCCTTTTCAAAGTTCTCTTTGTTCATGTAAAGGAATCTAATTTTTGTATGCTTTCTCGTACCCTGTCACTGTGCTGAATTGTTCCATTAGTTCCAGGAATCTTATTGACACATCATTGACATTTTTCATTTATAGGATTATATTATTTGCTACTTCTTTGCCAATTTGAATGTCCCCCCCTCCACTTTTTGTCCTTTAGCTTTGACTAAGACTTTCAACGCAATATTGAAAAAAAGAGTGGTGGCAAAGGGCATCCTTGTCGGGGTCTGGCTCACGAAGGGAATGATTTTGTTAGGTAGTTCTAAAGTAGGGATGGGGAATGTCCATTAGCGCATGCCCAGAGAGCCAAGCACGGGAACAAGGAGTGGCGCACTGCACATGCTCAGAGGTTTGGTTTTCCCGCCTGTAGGCATGTGTGTGTGCTAAACCTGGATTGGCCCACCCAGGCCACCTGGATTGGCCTAGCTGGGCCAGGTGAATTCAATTCAGCCAATGGGGTCAATCAGGGGTCATCCACCACGCCTCCCCATGGAATCCTTGAAAAGGCAGGAGGCCAGAGTTGAGAGACAGACTTTGCGTGACGCTGAGCTGCTTCCACCAGGCTTCATGGTTGGGAGGAGTCCTATGGGTGTCATGTAAACCTGAAGCTTCTTTTAACTCTCATATAACGCACTTGGATCACGAACCAGGCTTCCACGTGAATTCTTTCTCGCATGGAGTCAAGGACTGAGGTATAGATCTAGCTCCAGAGAGATCTAACGGTTTCAGTTTCTGTTTAGAGAGATGTTGGCAGCTGTTTTGTGTATATGCCCTTAATTCTGTTGACGAATTTCCCTTCTAGTCCTGTTTTCTTGGATTATTTTTACATCAGGAATGGATGCTGCATTTTGTTAAAAATCCTTGCATTGATTTTTATGATCATGTGCTTTTCTTTTTCTTTAGCTATGTAGTGGATTATGTTAATTTTTCTAATGTTGGACCATCCTCTTTATCAGGTATGAATCTCACTTGGTCATGATGTATTATTTTTAAACGTGCTGTTGAATTCTACTAGAAATTTATGTATAACAAAAGATTTCACCAAAGGGATAAATAAAGAACTGGCAGACAGGAAAATTTTGGCAATGGCATATTAGACAAGGAATTAATCTCTGAAATTTATAGAAAACTTCAACACCTCAACAAAAAAGGACAAATAATCCCATTAAAAACTGGACAGAAGCCATGTGACAAAAGAAGACATTCAGGTAGGCAATAAGCATGTGAAAAATGCTCACAATTAATAGCCACTAGAAAAATACACATCAAAACAGCAAGATATAATCTTATCCCACCGTTAATAGCAACATTAAAAAAATCAAGGGAAAAAGTCCTCACAAGGGTATTGAGAAACTGAAACACTCATACACTACTGGTAGGACTATAAAATGGAGTGACCACTCATATATATATATATGAAGATATGTATAGGTGTGTACTTTTGCTGCAAATATTTTCATGAATTTGGTAGAACACACAGGAGGCAAAGTTTGAAAACGTTTTAGACATAAACACCTTGCAAGATTGAGTCACTGGGCTTCAGGTCTCAGGCTCATGGTGTCAGGGAACGTTAAGGTCAACTATAACATAGGCTCCAAAAATAATGTTTTAAATTCACGAGTCTTACAGACTCCTGCAAGGTGCCACTTGATCTTTTTCCCATTCATATAAAAGAAGAGTGAAGAAAATCAAAGACTCATGCACACAATCAGTCTAATGGACTCATGGACCATGTATCTGTCAGTCTTCATGATCCTCAGGCCTGAAGAACAAGCTGATGCTTGTGTTGTCTCGACTAGTATTCTCTACTTTCATATCTCAGTTCTAATGTCCATTGCAATAGCTACAGAATTCACAGGCACTGTTCAGGATTAAAGGGATTATTAAGGAAGTTAACAAGTGCTAATGCAAGTAAGAAATGCTCAGGATAAGGATGTTCTTAAAAACATTTTACAAATATTTTTCCAGGGTTGCTAATACATGCCCAAAGGACATAACACTCTGCTGTAAGATTCGACCTGAGTCTTCAGCTCAGACTCAAGTGCTGTGAGCCAGCAAACCCAGGACTGTGGATTAAGTGCGCAGGACTCTCCAATCCCCAAGACAACCTTCTTTCCCAAAGTGCTCAGGTTTGCGGGCTCCATGGGTTGGAAGGTCCCCCATGCTGATTCATGCTCTGGCTCTTCACACTGCTGCTGCCCTGCTTTGACAGCTGTCTTCTGGATCCAGGAGGTTGACTGTGTAGGAATCTCGGATCCAGAGGGCACAGTCCACTCCTGTCTCTTTCTTGTAGTGAGATCTCTTTCTGGATTTTTAGAGTGCTCATTTTATGGCACAATAGGCCTGCATTCCAGTGAAATTCGTTCACAATTGCTCACAGCTGAATTTTATCAGCGTTTTCACCCACCTTCTGACCAGACCAATGCAGGAAAAAGTCATGAGGTGGGAGTTAGGAACATTGATTTCAAGAAGTCATTACCCCTTTGGTCTTTAGAAACTTCTCTGATCACATTAGCAGGTCTTGCCTGGAGTAGGAGAAAAATATATAACAAAACTCAAAATCATAAAAAAAAGACCAAGCTTACTGGTTGGATAGAGACAGCTAGAACCCCTGAGGTTATGGCTCTTAGTCATCCTTCAGGCCTGGAAATGAACTTACTCCCATGAAAAAATAGGTCCCTTAACAGACCAATAGCTCTAGTGAAATAAAAATGCCTTAGAATAATTAACCATTTGAATCTAAAAGGCAGCATTTAAATAAGAAGAAAGTTGACCAGGGTTAGGGGAAAAAGGAAGATCGGAAACAGGAAACATCAGGGCAGGGGTGGGGTTGGGGGAGTGGAATAAGTAGTGATTACTATCAGGGTTGCAATCAATGCTATGAAACAAAATGTGTATGAATTGTTGACTGGGACACCGATCTGTTCTGTAAGCCTTCAGAACAATTCACAATAGAAAGTTTTTATGTGTATTTTTTAAAGCCTCAGGTGGTACAAATCTCCAAAGAATGAAAAACAATTAGAGTTCATATGCCTCATAATAAAATCACACTTGGAGGAAATACATTTCAAACATTCGACCAGTATTGGATTCCCTAATGAAAACCACAGCTAATCATCCTCCATACATTTGAATATTGCATCGAGCTCAGCTCTGGTTCTGTTTATATTATGTGCTTAAAAATGTACTGAGATGATTTGGAATTTTATTTTAATTCTACTTCAATCTTAGGGATTATGATTAAAAGATATCTCTGGGGTACAACCAGCCTACACATACTCTTGATTTAAGCTTTTCTAGAAAAATGGACATTGAATATATTTTTTAACGAGACCTTTGCCCTCTTACTATTTATTTAAGTATGACAACTATAGTTTTCCTAACCTGGATTTGATAGGTTTATTTTGCCAACTAAGCTCCCATAAAAACACTGGGGCAGAGTTTAATCAGGTAGCAGCTTGATTGGAGGGCAACCAAGATAAATGGCTTTCTGAGGTTGCCCTCCCCCTGCTTTTCTTCCTGGTGATAGGACCAGTGTGCTGTGGCCTGACTAGTCCTTTGCCTCAGCTGTGTGCTGTGCTACCTGTGGGCTGAGCCATGCATCACTAGAGCTTCAGGCTCCATCAGCAACCTGTTTCACCACACACCATACACCATAGTGGATGGTGCCTAAGTGCATGCATTGCTAGAGCTTGAGACTCCATCAGAACCTGCTTCATGACTTTCCTGTGCAACTGAACTCTGTTATGTCTCAACCTCTCATCTGCCTGCTATTGCCACCCACCCTGCCATGTCTGCTGCCTGTGGCTGATACAGCTCTTCTTGTCTGATGGCAAACCCCGCTGTCTGCTTCCTTGACCTTGGGCCAGCAGCCAGATGAATTGAAGGACCTTCAGTATATTAAATGTTCCATGAAAGTGAGTTGAAATGAGGCCTCTGTACTGCTAATTAGGTGTGGACTAATTAGTTGATGTATTCCTCCTTGCTATATAAACCTATCCATATATATATAATCATAAGTGTTCTGGTTTTATTTCTTTTTAGAATCCTACCTAACATACTGGTTCTTTAAAAATGTGAAATGATTATCAGTCATGATGTCTGATTCTCTAAAATTTAGGATATTTCAATTAATTAAATGGTTGACTTATTAATGAATCTGCATTTTTCAAAACCTTGATTTGAGAATATTTCAAAGACACAGGAAAAACAAATGAATATCTGATAATTCAAGATTTTTCAAAATGGTGAATTGTCATCAGAGATGTAAATTCTTATTTGATGTGAAGAAGCAGAGATGGGCCGCATCTCTGTTGCCTCTCTGCTTCACCCGTGTATCCCCAATTTCATTTTAGAATCTTGAATCATTAGATACTTGACTCATTTTCATAAAATTTTATACAATGAAGAAAGCAAATTCTGAGTAGTGATGTCTTTGCTTTAGTTAATTATGATTCTTTTTGACTCAATATAATAGCAATAATATTGCTGGCAAAATTATGTTCACTACTGATAACAATATACATTAATACACATATTTGTATATAAAACAATTAACATACAGTACTTGTATTTTTAGAGTATTTTTTTAGGTGATAGGTACCAAGGAGCACAAATGGAATCCTTGGTGGATTATAATGGCCAAGGTTGTTAAATGAGAATTTGTTTATTGGCAAAGGTTTCTCTTGGCTGAAAGCAGCAGATCACATTGCTTAATTGACTGTTTAACAAATGATGTGGGTGATAAGGCTTTGCGTGTTGTGAATGTCAAATTTTTTACCATCATCCATGGTATGCAATTTGCATACTTGTATCTTTCTGGTGTTCTAGATTACATGTACTTCTTGAGTCCTCTCAAACTCCCTGCAGAGTGAATAACATTCTATTGTAAAAAGTGCCAATGAATAGGAGCGAGCAATAAAGAAGATATAAAATTGCCACTCCATTATTCAATTATTCAAATGCATAATTATAGTATAGATAATACCAGCTCCTTAGAAACATGTAAAAATCTATGCAAAAGGAAAATAATATTTTCTCTGATAGTAATATTTTCTCCAACTCAAAAGTATGGAATTTAAAATAGAAGTTCAAAAGTGAAAACAATATGAGAAGCCTCAAAAATTCTTGGAAAAATTCAATTATCATTCAATTCCATTTTCCCAGGACGTTTTTAAAACACATTCATAGATATTTAACACCTTATTTCAGACAGTCCCGAGCTATTGACATATTTTGTGTTTTGTGTATTTCAAAAATTATTTATTAAAAATATAATGAGCGAACTATTACAGAAACAAAAGCAATCAACATGGACAATAGCAATTGCCATAGAAAACCGAATGCCTAATGTCCATGGGAGATTACATAGAGAGACACAAATTTCCCAATAATTTTCTTCTTTGGTCCAAACCAGTTGCATTAGAGTTGATTCCTACTCAAGGTGATTCAATATAGTCCGGGGAGAATTATGCATCATAAGGTTTTTCAGTGGCCAGTTTTTCAGAAGAAGATAACCAGTGGACCTTTCTCCCGAGTCATGTCCACTTTTCTGTTAGCAGCTGAGCATGTTAACTATGCTGCCGCCTAGGGAATTTGTTGGTTCAAAGATGCTAATTATGTCATTTGAAATATCTATGTTGTTCCAAAGCACAAGCCAAATGCCTAGAAAGAAACCTACAATAACATATATTTCATGCATAATGAAATAAAGAAGTTAGTGTGAATAGCCATGTCTCTGTCAGTTTGCCTTACTATGGTGACTTGTCTGTTGCTACGATGCTAGAAGCTATGGTGGATATGTTTCAGTTGAGCTTCCCAACTAAGACAGTCAAGTTCTAAAAAAATTGACCTGTCCAAACCTTAGCAGAGCATTATTTGATGATGTGCCAGAAGATGAACTGCTCAAGTTGGAAGGTACTAAAAAATATGACTGAGGAAAAAATTGCCTTCCCAGAGTAGGGTCAACCGTAGTGATGTAGGTGAAGAAAAACTTCAGAAACCTTTATTTGCTACCGTAGCACTGCTCAAAATGAGAATAAATATCCATTAATAATTAGAGTGTGGATTGGAGGAACTATGAATCTAGGAAAATTAGAAATTGAAAAAGTCAATGGAATTAATAAAGATTGACATCCTAGGCATCAGTAGTAAAATCAACTGATATTTTGAATTAGATAATTATATGGCTGACTATACTATGAATTATGAAGAAGAATAGTGTCACATTGAACATCAAAAGAACAGTTCAAGATCTATCCTGAAGTACAAATGTATAGACCAATAATAAATGCCAAAGATGAAGAAATTTGTGAATTTATCATTATCTGAAGTTTTTAATGGATCAAATATGAAATCAAAATACACTAATAGTTACTGGTGTTTGGAATACAGAAGGTGGAAATGAAGAAGCATCAATAGTTGGTAAATATGGCTTGGCAATAGAAACAATGTTGGAGATCACATGACAGAATTTGCAAGACCAATAACTTGTTCATTACAAATGTATTTTTTTCAATAACATAAATGGTGACTACAGATTTGTTTGTCACCAGATGGAATATACAAGAATCAAATCAACTCTGTATGTGAAAAGAGGCATGGAGAAGCTCAATGTCATAAATTATAAGACAGACTGACAGACTATCACTCACTTGCAAGTTCAAAGCGAAGCGGAAGAAAGTCAGAACAAATCAACTAGAACCAAAATATAACCTTCACTATATGCCACCTGAGTTGAGAGCATTTCATAAGACTATATCTGACACAATGAACAAGAAGGACCAAAGACCCGACGAGTTTAAGATGACTTCAAGGACGTCATACATGATGAAAGCAAAATATCATTAAAAAGACAGAAATGACCCAAACAGATGTTACACAGGTCTCTGAAAGTTATACTGGAATGTAGTGTAGCTAAAGGAAATGGAAGAAAGGAAGCACGTAAGGCTTAGTAACTCTGGGCAGAAGATTTGCTTATGGAATCGGATGTCTCCAGGCACTTGATTGGGGAAGCTAGTTTGCTAGCTCATGGTGGTAAAACTAGCACTTTAAGATTAAAGATCAGTGTGCCCTTTTGGCATTTATTGGCTTTCCACAAAGAGATTTTTTAGTGTCCTGAGCAGGGAAGAGGACAAAGTGCCCTGGGGCCGAGAGGGGCCTTCCTCCAGGCATGGCTGAGAAGAGGCTACTCTGATTGGAAGAGCGACATCTAGAGCATGTCTAATCCTGAATTGTAACCCGGTAGCTTCCTTAATAAAGCCTGTAATCATGAGAAAGAGAAAAGAATAGCAGAAGAATTGAACAGAAGACTTCAAAGAGCATTTCAGGAAACAATCGTAATGTAGTAAAATGAAATATGCAAATCCCTGGATTAAAAAGCTGAAAGAGAAAAACACCTTCAGCATTTCTCAAGCTTAAAGAACTGAAGAAAACACTCCAGTCTTGAGAGACAGATTGAATAATTCTATAGGTGAAATACTGAACTTCAAAATAAAATGGGAGAAATGCAGTCATTTTACTACCATTTTAGAGATAGCATATTATATATTTTTAAAGTTATTAGAACAAGAATTCTAAGCTGTACTAAAACATTTGTGAAAAACAAAGGTCTAGGGTCTATGAAATACCAAATGGACTTTTCAAAAAGCCAAGGCAACTCTGCAATCACTCATTCATTAATGCTAAGAAATTTGGAAGACGGCCAGCCAACTAAAATAGATCCCTCTTGGTGCCCGTTCCAAAGAAAAATAATTCAACAGAAGAAATGACTGAATATTGATCATTAATCTGCACATAAAATTTTGCTGAATATAATTTACAGTCTGAACAGTTCACTGCCAAGAAATTGCCAGGAATTCACACCAAATTCAAATGAGAATGTTAAATGAAGGGAATATTGCTACTATCTGTCTGTTGTAGTACGGTGGTGGCGTGCATACTGCTGTGATGCTGAAAGCTAGGCCACCAGTACTGTATATACCAGCAGAGTCAGCCAAAGTGAGCACGTTTGGACAGAGCTTCCAAACTAAGACCAGACTATGAAGAAAGAACAGGCTTTCTACTTCTAAAGGCTAGTCCCCAAACCTTAAGAATTATGAATAGCAGTGAAACATCATCAGGTGTAGTGTCAGAAGATGAGCCCCTTATATTGGCAGCACTGAAAAGGCAACTGCGGAATAGTTGCTTCCTCAAAATAGAGTAGACCAGAATGACGTGGCCTGAATAAAGCTGTGGGAGCCATCATTTGGGGGTAAGATACCATTCAAAATGAGAAGAAACAGTTGCAACCAT
Organism: Tenrec ecaudatus; assembly: GCF_050624435.1. NCBI lineage: Eukaryota > Metazoa > Chordata > Mammalia > Afrosoricida > Tenrecidae > Tenrec > Tenrec ecaudatus. The sequence goes on along the minus strand of NC_134540.1, from coordinate 111,797,982 downwards.
CCATTAATAATTAGAATATGGAATGCATGAAGTATAAACCTAGGGAACTGAAAGTTATCAAAAATGAAATACAACACATAAAGATCAATCGCCTAGGCTGAAATGAAATGGTACTGGCCATCTAGAAACAATTATGTGGTTTACTGTGCCAGGAATGATAATTCAAGAGGAAGGACACTACATTCATCATCGAAAAGAATACTTCAAGATCCATCGGGAAGTATTACAATGCTTTACATCGTGAAGCATTACAGTGCTTTCTGTGATAGTATAAAATCTATACATATTCAAGGAAGTCCAGTTAATACAATTATTATTTGAATTTATGCACCAAGCACTAGACTAGTGATGCAAAAAGTAAAGAATTCTGCCAACCTCTTCAGTATGAAATAGATCGATCCCATGACCAATACAAATATTATGTATTGATAATTATTGACAATTGGAATGCAAAGTTTGGAAACAAAGAAGGGGAAATAGTGGGAAAATACAGCCTTGGTGTTAGAAACAACACCGTAGATTGCATGATAGAATTTTACAAGACTGATAAATTCTTCATCACAAATGCCTGATTTTAACAACAAAATTCCAACTATACATATGAGCCTTACTAGATGCAACATACAAGAATCAAACTGATTATATCTATGGGAAGAGAAGATGGAGAAACAAGGCCAGGGGCTGACTGCGGTACTATCCATTGCTCATATGCAAGTTCAAGTTGAATTTGAAGAAGATTAGAACAAATACCTGAAAGCTAAAATATGTCTTTGGGTGTATCCTCTTCGAATGTCAAGAACATCTCAAGAAGAGATTTGGCACGTTGAGCACTAATAATAGAAGACTTGATGAGCTTTGGGACAAGATCAGGATCATACATGAAAAAGACAAAAAATCATGATAAATAAAAGATCAAAATGTATGTCAGAAGAGATTCTGTTCTTGAATGTAGAGCAGAAAGTAGAAGAAATGATGAAGCAATAGAGCTGAATAGAAACTGTCTAAGGCCACCTCAAGAAAAGCTATAACAAAACATGCAAAAACCTGGAATGAGAAACCCCAAAGGAAAGAACATGCTCAGTGTTTTTCACGTTAAAGGAACTAAAGAAAAATTCAGGCCTCAAGTTGATTTAAGGAAGTATTTTATGAGAAAAATATTGAACGATGTGGGAAGCACCAAAAGACGATGCAAGATTTACAGTTACCATACCCAAAAGTGCAGTTGTTCAACATTCAACAATTTCAAGAGGTAGTATAAGATGAAGAACCAATGATATTGAAGGAAGAATTCCACAGAGATAGTTAAAGTTTATTGTGCCAACCTGGCTGATAAACACATGTGGGGTTAAGTGAAGGGCGGAGGGATAAATGGTTCAGTGAGCCTCACCTTCATAGTTTTCGGTCTCTTGCTTTCTGATGGTTGGACCAGGGTGCAGCTGCCTTAGCCAGTTCCCTGCTTCAGCTTGCAAGGTTCACTTCCTGCAAGACATCCCTGAGGAAAAGTCACATGGACCAACCCCGATGCAGCCCTGGGTGCTGGAGCAGCTGTGTGGAGACCCCTGCCAGTGCTGAGATGTTTACACATTCACTGATTCGGCTTTCCTCCTGTAGTCGGCATCATTATGTGTGTTTTGTGAGATGGAGGAGGAATATGTGGATTGGTGTTGGACACATGGGTTAATATTGAACTTGTGGGCTTGGGCAGCCCTGGGTTGAGATGTTTTCTTGATGTGCACTTACCCTTTATATAAAACTCTCTCTTATACATATGAGTTTCTGTGGATTTATTTCTCTAATGTACCCAGACTAACACATCCATGCTGAAATGAAGACATTAGTAAAATAAAAGACTTTGGGAAGTGATGGAATACCAAATATAATGTTTAAAAAGCGAATGAAGCACTGGAAGCACTCACTCCTCTGTGTCACAAAATTTGAAATACAGCCACCTAGCCAACTGACCGGAAGAGATCCGTATTTGTGCCCAGTCTAAAGAAAGTTGACACAACAGAAGGTGGAAACTGTTGAACAGTGTCATGAATGTGACCTGCAAGTAAAATTATGCTGAAGGCAATTTCACAATGGTTGCAGCAATACATCAGCAGGGAGCAGTGAGAGTTTTCAGTTGGTTTCAGAAGAGGGTGTGGCACTAGGAGATCATTGCTGCTGTAAGACTGATCTCGGCTCAAAGCAGCATGCCAGAATCATTTTTATTTGTGTTTTAATGACGATTCACAGGCATTCAAATGTGCACATCATAGCAAACAATGAGAATAATAGGAATTCCAGAATACTTCGTTGTACTCCGGTGGATCCTGTACATGGACCAAGAAATAGGGACAGCAAAAAGGTGGAAAATGTGGAAAAGTGCTTCATTGTTGTATCCTGTTACCACACATATTCAACTTGTATGCTGGGCAAATAATCCAAGAAGCTAGACTACATGAAGAACACAACATTAGGATTCAAGGAAAGCTTATTAAACCACTTGTGATATGTAGGCAGCATAGCATTGCTAGCTAAAAGTGAGAATTAGGATCATTTGCTGATGAAGATCCAGGACGGCAGCCTTCATGTGTCTATACTTCTGCACTGCCTCTACTAGTCTACTTCTAATCCCAACAGGCGTTTCATGATTTTCATGAAAGACTTCATCAGGTTTGCTGAAGTTCGGTGATTTTATTTGTACTTCCATCATTCCTTTTATTGAATATGTGATTCCTCGGGGTTACTCCCAGTCTGGGTCTTGAGGGGGTCTTCTTGATTTCCAGGGGAGAGGAAGGCTGGTGAATATGGAGGGAATCTCCATATGCCTATCCTGCAGCAATAAGGTGATTTCTTTTATCTTGGGTTCAACAATGAGAAAATAAAACCCACGTGCCTCCCTAGGTTGAATCAAAGGTCAAGGTAATATGCTAAAATTTTCTATTGAAAGTACAGCTCACCTGAGAAACTTCTTAATTATTTTTTACAGACCTTAAGGTCTGCCATAGAGAACAGTACATCTTATTTTCATAAGCCTCCCTACCACCCTGGGCATGTCTTGTAAGGGTAATAAAGCTGCTGCGTGCTTGCACGGGGGTGTTTTTTGGAGGGATTGGAGATAGAAATTCCATCTCCTGGAAGAGGGAGCAGGAAGCCCCATTTCTTGGCTTACTTTGATTGCAATGAGTGATACCTCCTCTCTTCTCCTTTCAAGAGAGCATTCTTCTCCACATGCCTCAGGCACTTGGGGATGGTCTCTTAAATACATGAAAGTCTGGACATAGAGGACCTCTAACCTCCTTCTTTCTCTTGTATAAAACAATTCTTATTGTATTATAAACTGCCATTAATTGGCTAATTCTCCTGATGTTCCAGTTGATATCCAGGCCAGGGAATGTTACAAGATTTCTTCTTGTGGAAGCTATTGAAGTCCAGTCTGAATCCAGTTTGTACTTTGGGCAGTTCCCAGTCAATGCCCTGCTGCGACTGTATTGGATGATCTTTGGCAACTTTTACTTGTTATATCAATGATATTTGTTCTATATTGGGGCATTCTGTTGAGTCATCTTTCTTTGGAATGGGCACAAAGTAAAACGGACTCTTCCAGTCAGTTGGCAAGTGGTGTCTTCCAAATTTCCTGGCATAGAAGAGCGAGTACTTGCAGGGCTTCATCAGCTTGCTGAATGATTTCAGTGGTTATTCTTTTGGCTAATACATTCAGTGCAGTTTGAACTTCTTCCTTCAGCACCATTGGCTCTTGCCCATACGCTACCTCCTGAAATGGTGGGATGTGGACTAGTTCTTTTTGGTACTGTGACTGCATTCCTTCTATCTTCTCTTAATGTTTCCTGCAGCATTCAATATTTTTTCCCATAGAATTTTCCAAGGTTGCAACTTGACTTTCCACCTGCGTTATTTCAGTTTCAGATGTGCTGAGCACGTTCTTCATTTTTGGTTATCTAATTCTAGGTCTTCGTGCATTTCTTTGTAATATTTGGCTTGCTATTTTTGAGCTGCCCTTTGAGCTTTTTTATATAGCTCGTTGACTTTATGCTTTCTTGCGTTTTCTTCGACGACTGAGATTAAGAGCAAGTTTCTAAGTCTCTGCTGATGTCCACTTTTATCTTTTCATTCTTTTTTGTCTTTTTAATGATCGTTCACGATCTCCATGAATGATGTTCTTGATGGCCTCCCGCACCTCATCACGTCTCTTGTCTTTAGTGTTCAATGGAGCAAATCCGTTCCTGAAACGTTCCCAAAATTCAAGTAGGATAGACTCTAGGTAGGATTGGCTCTCGTGGACTTGTTTTAATTTTCTTTAGCTGTATCCTGAACACACATATGAGCAATTAATGGTCAATGGTGTATTATGACACCCATATAGTAGAGTTCTAGTCAGAATGTTAGAGAAAGCCCAGCCTGACAGAATATATCAATCAGCATCCAGGGGTGGAGAGCATTCTTTTCTGCCAAGGGCATTTGGATATTTATAACATCATTCACAGGCTATACTGGTCAAGCATTTAATTAACCCACCTCAACTGTGATGGCTTCTCTGTGATGAGGCATGTAATATTAGCTGGCGTTGATGATTTTGCTGGCATAATATGGCCCAAGAGCTGGATGCTCCCCACCCCTTAGGCACACTGCTGAGGCATGGCACTGGAAAATGCTGCCTTGATCAGTAAACCGGTCGTTTAAAAATTAACCAGAAAGCTAAAGAGTTTTGATAATAAATTGCAATTTTCCAAGGCATAGAAGAGAGCAATGCTTGGTTAGTGTTTCACCTTCTGTGTGGGAGGCTTGATTCTCAACCACAGTACCTCCAGACCAACTACTACCACCTGTCAGTTGGAGGTTTGCATGTTGCCATGGTGCAGAACCGGCTTCAGTGGAGCTTCCAGAAACTGGAAGAAAGGGCTGGTGATTCAAATGAAAAAATTAGCCAATGGACCTGTCTGAATCACAATGATCCAATTCCATTGTGCACTAGGCCGGCCACTATGAGTAGGGTGGCAGCTAACAATCTAAGGCTAATACCCAGCCAAACTCACTACCATGGAGTAAATTCGTACTCATAGTGACCTATACCGGGTTTCCAGGACTTTCAGTCTAGGCAGCAGCCGACAACTTCATCTTTCTCCCTCAGAGCCGCTGGTGACCTTAAATTATTGACTTTTCAGGTATCAGTCCAATACTTAACTCAGTGCAACCAGGGCTCCGTAACCACAGTACTAGGTGGTTTCAAATAATTAATGGGAAATGGGATTAAAAGATGATGGAATTTTTCCATGAACCTTTTGAACCCCCTCCATGAACATGCCATTTTCTATATTTAAATATAGAATAAAAAAACACACAAATCCATCAATCAACATGCTCACCCATATGCTTTAGAGAAGCTACTTCCCCAGGGTTTTCAAAGGTGTGATGATTTGGAAGCAGATCACCATGCAAACTCTCGTGATTTTTATTTCAACTTTAGCTCCTTAAATTCTGTCTCTCTTTCTGACAGGACCCTGAGAAAGGGTAAGATATTTTCTCTTTGCTTTCTGTTTATTAATAAAATTGTAGTCTCTAGGTGGCCTGCATGAAAAGCATAAATCATGGAAGAATAGGACCTAATAGGTGTCTGTAATACATACAACATCTAGTAAAGTCACTGTATGGTCTTAGGAGGTCCAAAGCACTAGACGATTGACTTTTAAGTTATTTATTCCATTTTTTAAAACATTTTATTAGGGGCTCATATAACTCTTATCACAATCCATGCATATACATACTTCAATTGTATAAAGCACACCCATACATTCCCTGCCCCAATCATTCTCAAAGCATTTGCTCTTCACTTAAGCCCTTTGCGTCAGGTTATTTATTCCATTTTTTAAGAGCACGTGAACACCGAGTCAGAATCAATTCCATGATAGTGACTTTGTTTTGTTGTTGTTAATATCAGGCATACTGCTTTTTCTCTTGGCCAACTCTAAATAGATAGTTAATGGGAGTGAATTCTTTTTTTTTTTTTTTTTGGCGGGGGGAGTGAATTCTTAATCCCAGGGAATTATTTTCCCATTTGGGCTTGCTAACAGTACCTCTTTTCTTCAGGAGCCATATTCATGAATAATCAGAATTCTTGTTAATATGAGTGTTAGTCTGGGTTATCCAGAGAAAAAAAGAAAACAACAGTTACACTCATCTATTAGAAGAAAGAATTTTAATCAAGAAACATCCCAGTCCAGTTCAACTCCACTCCATGGGTCTAATGCTAGTTGGCGCCATCTGCAGACTAAATAGAGTATGGGAGCTGAAACAGAAAAGGGAGAGCATCTTGAAGGTGAACAAGCGGCCAACTAGCTCAGAAGCAACAAAGCCCACATTGTGCGATCACAAGGTGTCGAAGGGATCAGGTATCAGGCATCATCAGAACAAAAAATCATATCATAGTGAATGAGGGACGGAGTACAGAGTGGAGACTCAAAGCCCATTTGTAGGCCACTGGACATCCCCTTACAGAACAGTCTTGGGGAGAAGATGAGCCAGACAGGGTGCGATGTAGCAATGATGAAACATACAACTTTCCTCTAGTTCCTAAATGCTTCCTCCTCCACCACTATCATGATCCCAATTCTACCTTACCTCCTCCACCACTATCATGATCCCAGTTCTAGACCAGAGGATGTACACTAGTACAGATAGGAACTGGAAACACAGGGAATCCAGGTCGGATGATCCCATCAAGACCAGTGGTGTGAGTGGCGATACTGGGAGGGTGGAGAGAGGGTGGGTTGGAAAGGGGGAACCGATTACAAGGATCGACGTGTGACCTCTTCCCTGGGGGATGGACAACGGAAATGTGGGTGAAGGGAGACGCCAGACAGGGCAAGATATGACAAAAATAATAATTTATAAATTATCAAGGATTCATAAGGGAGGGGAGGGAAAAATGAGCTGATGTCAGGGGCTTAAGTGGGGAGCAAATGTTTTGAGAATGATGAGGGCAATGAATGCACAAATGTGCTTTACACAATTGATGTATGTATGGACTGTGATAAGAGTTGTATGAGCCCCTAATAAAACGATTATAAATAAATAAATAGGAAATTTAAAAAAACCCTCAGCTAGGAGAGTGCATCTCCAGAGACTAAAATTTGTTGCTTCTTTCACGTGTGTTGCATGTATTGATTTTGAGGTTTCCAGTAGATTTCTGTGAGTATGTGAATTCTCAAATATGGCATATGTGACTAGTGACGATGTACTGTATTTTCGTTTCCTTTCCGTATCCTAATATCATTACCCCTATTTCTGGCATTTTCACCAGTAAATTTGTAAAACTCGATACATCTGAAGAAGAAAGAATGCGTCCCTATTTTCTTCACATTGAAGGAGTCTTGGTAGCACAGTGGGTTGCATGCTGTGCTGCTAACAGCAACTTCAGCAGTTCAAAAGCACGCACCGTTCCATGAGAGAAAGACTGAGCATTCCACTCCCATTCCAAGGTATGGTCGCAGAAATCCACAGGGCAGGTCTTTCTCACCCTATAAGCTTGCAATAAGTTGGATCAACTTGAAGACAGTAAGTTTGTGTTTTGAGATTTTTGCATTAACATGAGCTCAGATAAATCCCCGATCTTCCACAGCGTACATCTGTACATCTGTTTAAAGTTCAAGTGGACTCCTAAGAAAAGAGCAAGAGGAAAAGTCATTGAGGGATTTTCTTCTCCTCCATTGAAGTAGACTCTGTATTCTAGAACTAAGAAGCCCGGGTGGGATACTGATTAAGTGCTCAGTGGCTAACTGAAAGAATGACAACTCAGAGCCTTCCAACAGCTCAGTGTGAGAAAGACTTGGCAATCTTCTCCAATAAAGACTGCAGCCTAAGAAGCCTGCGGGGCAATTGGGCTCTGTTTTATAGGGTCACTGTGAGTTGCAACTGACTCAATAGCACATAGCAACAATTCAAGAACGCAGGTCCTCTTATTTGATGCGAAAAAATTTCAAAGTTCCATTTTCTAAAATTCAAACTGACATAAACAATACCACATCCCCCACCCCCCCCAAAAAACTCTGTGCCATTGGGTCAATTCTGCTTCATAGCAGCCCTATAGGGCAAGGAAGACCTGCCTCCTTTGAGTTACTGAGACTGCAACCTTATAGCAGGGTAGAAAGCCTCATCTTTCTCTCGCTGAGCATTGAGTGAAACCACTCATACTGCTGACCTTGCGCTTAGCAATGTGCAATCAGTAAGCCACTAGAGCTCCTGATAAATCCATAAATCAATGAAAATTAAACATAGGCAAAGAAATATCTGAAAATACACATTTCTTTGCCAATTAAATAAAACTCCATTAAAATATGCTTATTTTTGAAGCAGGCAATGCTTCAAAGTTATGTTTAATAGATTTAAACAGAAATGTCTTTATTTCTGAATTCCATACATAACTACACCAAATTATAGGGATTTTTGCTTTCTGCTTAATTATTTGAGATGTCTTCTTATAACCATTTCTGTGTACTGTATAATAAAGTAAGTCCTTAAGTTGTGATTAACCTTCTGAGAATAAGATATATATTATTTTTCTCTTTTATAACTAAAAAACATTTTTGGCCCTCCTTGCTATGATACAAGGGTTCTATCTATTCATATATATATATATATCGTGCTACTTTCAAATATCTAATGTTTTTTAAGCTAGGAGCATTCTGTTTATTCATCATTTCTCACCAAATATGAGAACTGCCACAGAAATGCCTAGCTTTTAAAACTCCACAGTGAAATTAAGTAGGTTAAGAGTAAGCATAAAATAATAACACTGAAGGTAGAAGAAGAAAAATGAATGTAGCTTGGCTTGTTTCTGCTGAGAAGTCAATTTGTAGTCCTCTCTTTGAACCAATGTGTCTCCAAAGTTGAAAAAGAGGGGACACCTCCAAAAAAACTGGAAAATGGGTCTGCTGGGCAGAGTTTTGGTAATATGCATTTTTCTCTCTAGGTAAGCCTCAAGCTACTCCCTCTGAGTTAGTGTATCCAGTGGTGGCCTCAGGGAAGGTTCTCTCTGGTAACAGTGAATTTTTTGTAAAAGCATTTTCGCTGGAACCTCATCTTAGAGGAATAGCGTGTGGCTGGGAAATTTTGTTTCCTGCTACGGAAAAATGCTGCAGAAGCTGTTGTGATGTTGAACACAGCTTATAAGGACAGTGCTGTGGGGAAAATTCAAGTATACGAGTGGGTTTCTTGTGTCAAAAAGGTGAATTGTCCGTTGATAACAAACCTCGTTCTGAATGTCTTTCAACTTCCTGAATGGACAAAAATGTTAACTCATAGTGCATTTGGAGTTTATTCCACCAGGCCAGACGGTTAAGCTTTCTATTTAGAAGTTCTGAAAAGATTGCGTAACAAAGCGAGACAAAACAAGCCTGATTGGTGGCAGACAGGGGACTGGTTTTGCTGCAATGATGATGCACCTGCTCACATGGCCATCTCAGAGTGCCATTTTTGTACAAAAAATCCAGCATGCCTTTCTTACCTCATGTCCCTTACTCACCTGCTCTCCCTCTGTGCAACATCTTCCCCGTGAATGCAGAGGGGCAGGAAAGGACAGCGATTTGACGGTTAGAAGAGGTGAAGAAAAACAATGAGGGAGGTGCTGTCAGCATCCAAACAGATGACTTTGAAAAATGCTTCCGAGAATGAAATTACAGATCGACAAATGTATTAATGTCATGGAGAGTACTTTGAACGTGATAAGGTTGTTTTGTAAACCATTTAAATACGTAGCTTTTGGGGGAAATCCTTTTGGGGGGCAGCCCCTCCTACTTTCAGCTGTTGCCCTGCGCTCTTCAGTCTCTCTGGCAGGACTGATGAGGGTCTCCAATCAGTCTGAATAATGGAGAAATGGTAACGATCATAAGAGGGCCCTTCCTGCCATCGTGATCAATACTCAGTAAATCATCCTTCGCCAATTTCTGTCATTCCACAGCAGAAAGGAATGTGTTCAAGTTGGGAAGACATTTGATCAAGTTTACAGAAATAAAATTAACCTTCAGGCTTCCAATATCTACCCTGAAGCCTGTGTTCAGTGCACTACCATGGTGATGGCTTTTTAAACTTTGCAGGGGGCACTAGGTAGGCTGATTTGCTCATGTGAATTCTTCTTATCTTGTTTCAAATTCCTCATCAAATGATTTCAAAGAGTATTAAGAAGAAGTCAGGCTCAAACATCACCTTCACACACCTGTGGTGGAGTGGTTACTCGCAATTCCAACTACAAGGTCAGCATGAGGCTTTCTACTCTCATCGGGAAAACAGAGGAGCTGATACCAAGGGGTCAAATAGAAAACAAATGTTTAGAAAATGATGATGGCAACCTATGTACAAATATGCTTTATATGATTGCTGTATGGAATGTTATAAGAGCTTTAAGATCCCCCAATTTAAAAAGAAAACAGACAAAAAGCTTAGGGTATAGGTAATGAGAGTGAAATATAGAAGAATTGCCTCCTGTCTTATAATGAAGAAGCTATGAAGTAAGACCAGTGACTAAACCTTAAAAGGAAGATTACCACCTCTAGGAAACTAGAATGGAAGGAGGAGGAACTATGACTTGGAAAGGTTTTAGAAATATGACATTATTATTTCTGGAACAATTGCTAATTCCAAAAAGTACCTCCCTAGGATGTAAAAAAAAAATTCTTGACGTCCAAGAAGTGTGCCTCATAAAAGCATCACAGGTTATAGAGACTACTAAGCACATTTCAGCTACTTGGACTAATATTAAGTTTAGGAAATTAGTGTAAAATGAAGAACTAGTCACGAGTAAAGGAAATTTTTCTTAAGGAGCACTATAGGCATATTTGGAATATTCACTAAGTCAGGAATTAGAGACTTTTTATTAGATGTCATCCTGCTAATGATTCTTTTTTGCTCATATCTCCTTAAAAAGAAAATAAGGAAGATTTTGCTAAATTCTATATGTATTTCCGCTGTCAAAGTGCTATAACATTTTCATTATTAATATGACATAGAGATAGCTGCTTCTTTTAATGCAATGGCTTCCTGCCATCCTGTGAAGAAGACACTGGAGTCATGATCTCTTTAAATTGGCAGAGAGTGAGGCCTGATAAGCTCAGATGACTTATCCTGGGAATCAAAATTGAGTCCTTGACTGAGCTGGAATACACCACAGAGCCTTACTCAAATGAAGTATTTATACTTTTAAAATATTTTAAGTCAAAAAAATTGCTTCTCTCCACAATATTCATTAGTTCTAATCATATTGTGGTCCCAATGTAGCTATTTTAAAGTGAAATTAAAAGGCAGCCCAGCTTTGGAGGGTAAGAGTTATTGAAAGAGGTGTCTGGAGAGCCGTTTACATTTTTTCAAGTAAAAAAGAGAGAGAGGAGTGTGTGTGGGCTGTTCTTTCCTTTTTAAAAATTAAGATATCAAATATAGAAAGAATCTAATTTACATTAATGATCTGCAATCTCTAAAACATTTTTTAACTATTTTAAAGTCAAAGACATGATCATGTGGGTGAGTAGATGGTGATCATAATCATAAATCTTTTGAAGCTGTGGATGTGCTAGGTAATAGTAGTTAAAAATGAGATTGGCTAAATTATGGCCTGAGAACTTTCATAAGCAAAGATTAAATATACCTGGTCTGCTCTCAGAATGAAAAAAAATCAGTCTTAGAAGTACAGCCAGAGCACTGCGCAGAAGTGGGCATGATGAGTCTGGCTCACTTACTTGGGACAGATAAACTGGAAAGACCAGTTCGTAGGAAAGGGTGCCATGTTCTATAAAGCAGAAGGTCAGTAAAAATGAGAGAAACCTGTCACTTGCTTTCATCTAGTTAATGCTGACTCAGTGACCCTTCATGGGTTTCTAAGACTGTAACTGTTTTCAAGTGTAGAAAGTCAAGTGCAGAAAGCCCAGTCTTTCTCCCAAGGAGCTGCTGCCAGTTTTGAATTGTGGACCATGAGGATTGCAGCCCACCACTACACCACTAGGGCTCCTTTAACAACAGTTATGCATGATGAATCTTTGCAGGGTTGCGATTCCCTTAGGTAGCCGCTAAAAGAGACTTGGCTCTTGGTGTCTCTTAGGGTCTATACTTTTTTCTCCTTAGTTATATCACAAAATCATGATGCAATATCAACTACTGAAATTCTGCTAGGCACAGTCCCTCTTAGACAAATCATTATTCTTGGTTCCTGGGGTATGAAGGACTAAAACGGAGGGTGCAGATATGGAAGATGGAGACAGAGAGTGATATGTGTCTGAACCCAACATTGATTAGAACCAATCCAATCCATATGATACCGAGGGAAGACTAATGATCCTAAGTGACTTTTGCTAAGAAGGAACAGAGGCAGCCATAAGACCCACTCTTTGCCCAAGAAAATGCTTTGGGTTGAGGATCTAGTTGCAAAAAAATTGATTTGCCTGTTTCCAGTTCTAGGTCTGATATCACCATTGTGAAGGAGCCTGCTCATGGCAATTCACATGTAAAGCACAGTGGCAATAAACCATTTTAAAAAATCATTTTATTAGGGGCTCATACAACTCTTATCACAATCCATACACACGTCAATTGTGTATAGCACATTTGTACATTCATTGTCCTCATCATTCTCAAAACATTTGCTCTCCACTTAAGCCCCTGGTGACACTCTAAAATAAGCTACAAACAGTGTATCGTCAATCCTCTAATTATTGTTAGATTAAGAAAATTTAAGTGCAGTGAAAATTATGTTTATGCTACAAAAATAATACATTTCTTAATTTTAATATCATAAACATAGCTCAAGCTCCAAGTCTGAACTAAGATAAATAGTTAAAGATAATAATTGGTGAGTGTTATATATTATGGGAGAACTCTTGCCTGGATTTGGTTTTATCGACAGGTTCTGGAAAGAATTTCAATTTTAACCATATTTTCAAAGTTCAACATGTGCTATTTTAAAATATCTAAATAGAATTGAACCTAGAAATACAATTATGTGTTATACATATTAGATAAAAGGGCATGGCACATATTAAGAGAGTTTATAGGAAAATAGAATGCTCCAAATAATTTTTTCTCTTGAACCCTGAAAAATTCCACTTTGATTTAACACTGGTGGAATTGTTAATAAAAACTTCTTTGCACATTGTGTATAAAGTACTCAACCCAGCCTGTATCAACTTTATGCTCCAATAAACAAGACAATAATGACAAATTATCAAAGCAGGCCTCAGATGTGACCCTCAATTGGGAGAGCAGCAATTTAATGAAGACAAAGGCTAGGTGAAAGCTGCTAATATCATTTACTGATAAACAGATTTCTCGAGAGGCTCCTCGCGGAATCCCCTAAGGGCCCATAAAGCTGCATAATTTCATTTAAAATATTGTGCAATTCACTAAATTAGTCTTTGAACATCCTTGCTATCCAATTACAGAGCCCCAGCATGGACAGAATAATGAAATTTTTCAAACTGTGGAATGCATGTGGTCTTAACAAACTTATGACAAACACCGAAATTAGCTTTCAATTTTGAGGCCAACGTAGCTCCCTTTAATACCTCAACACAGAGTGGCAACAATAAAACACTATTGCAGGGCTAAGCAGAACCGAGGAACCATAAATCTTGAGTTATTCAGAATTCTGAACACGATCTACCTCCAGGGGGAAAAATCATAGGAAGTTGAATGATATTTTTGCATTTGCAAGCTATTTGGTCGCTTAAAATCTAGTAAAAGCTTTACTGAACAAAGGGTACAAAATCCCTCCTGGACAGTGCTTTCTTCCAGGCAGGCAGAAAAAGGCAAGGGTTTGAGGAAGTGAAATTTATTTCTGCTCGAGCATTGCAAGCTGCATTATTAAAGTCATTTGTCATGGTTTGAATATTTCTGCCTGATTCACTATTAAATTGCCCTTCTAATTACCAAGTTTGCATGAAAAGTGGTCCGGTTGTTTCATTCACCAGAAAACACAAATTCTTTAATCATCACTTGCTGCATGTATGCACACACGCACGAAATCTATATATTATATCTATAAACATCAAACAAATGATGTAAACACAATTATTCTTAAATTATCACACAGCTATGAATTTTCCAAATGTTGATAAGTACCCAGAATATACCATTTTGAGTTATCACTTTATCCCTACAGGGAACTTGTCAACAGTAACCTATTGTCTCATAAGATAATTCAGTTTTATTGGGGTTCCCATAAGTCCCTGTGGTGGTTTGGGGACCAATAGGTAACAACTAGGACCATATTTTAAAAATAATTTACATTTTGCTTCTGTTGTTTTATACACTGCAAAATATATACCACCAATTCAACAATTTCTATAGGGTCTCTATGAGTTGGAATTCACTTGAAGGTAGCAAAAAACAACAATTCACTGACATTGATTATAGTTTTCAAGTATTTTCACCCTTCTCTATGGTTGTTTCTTGTCCATTAACATGAATATTTTACCCCCTTCTTATACTTATTAGCTAATCTTTTGAGTGTGACTGTCAATTTGAGCCCATATAAATTTCTTAAAGAACACAATTCGTTATGAAGTAAGCCAAACTAGTGTTTGGTTTCAAGAAAATTTCAGGGGATATTTTTGGTCTAAACTTTAAAGATTATCTCAAGGCAGTAGTATTGAGAGTTCACCAGCCTCACTGGTACCAGAAAGTCTGAATTTCATGAAAATTGGAAAGTATCTCTTTTAATTTAATGTAATATAATGCCTATTTTGTTTAACGCACATACAAAGATTACTCTATGTGTTTGCATAGCCAATCTAATCGAAACAATGACAGTATCCTAATAAACCATCGGTGTATTCGGTTCTTTCTTCTTCTTCTTCTTCTTCCCCCCCACCTCTGTGCCTCCCCCTCGCCTCTCCTCTTTAGCCATGGCCTCCTTCAGTCTTCAATGTTCTTTCCTCTGCTTGGATCCACAACCAGTGCTCATGGGAGCAGCAGTCAAGAGAGAAAATGACCCATTTCATTGGGCAAACCTGCTTCCCTATTCCTTGGAGAATGACATCACGCCTGATAGAGTAGAGGGGCAGTGAAAAAGACGGAGATCTATGACAAGATGGATTGATGTCATGGCTGAAACAATGGCCTCAAACATAAGAAAAAATGTCAGGTTGGCTCAGGGCTGGTGGGTGTTTCATTCTGTGGTATATAGGTTTATTATGCGTGAGAAACTACTCAACGGCACCCAAAGCAATAGGACTAAGGCCATGGAAAATAACCAGAACTTCTTGGTACCCTTGGGTGCTCTCAAGCAGCTTCCAGCTGAATGACCCTAGAGATCCTATAGTACTAGAGCAATCTTATTCTGAATCGTGTTTTCTTGATTCATTTCATTCTTTTCCTGAAATTGTAAACTGCACTAGATTCCTAACAAGGGTTGATGAGCGGTAACAATTCTGGAGTCTGTAGTGGGCTAGGGGCTTCAGAACGCTTATAGGAAATTTTATTTATATTTGAATTCCATTTTCCACAAGCTATTTGAAGCCCCCATTTTATGTTTATAAATTTAAGGGTAATTTTTAAAGTATTAATGCATCATAATAGACACTTATTAAACAACAGGAGAAAGACAAAAATGCCTATGTCAGGTCACTATGAGTTGGAATTCACTCGGTGGCAGCAGGTTTGTTGGATTTTGTGTTGTTAAAAATATCAAAATGTGGAATTTCTTGACGTGTTTTCCATCTAAGTCTGTACACTTCTAAAGGTGGTGTTCCCATCTCTCTAAACTTTCCCCCAAATAATTCTGTACTCTTTGCTTTTCACAACATCAATGCAGTAGTTTTCTCACCCTCCAGGTATTCAACACTGGTTGAATTTGGGAAACGAAAGGAGTCGCAAGGAGCAAGATCGAGGCTATAGGGTGAGTAGGGTAAGGTTTTCTAGGGAAATTCTTGTAAGACACGTTTAGTACCCTAGAATACTGAGCAGGAGCATTATTGTGGTGGAAATCAATGCCTGGCCTTTTCCTAACAACGATAGATTTCCGTTTCTAAAAATTTCCTCATAATATGGTCCCATGATTGCCCTGTGCCCTTTGAGGGAATCTATCAAGGATCCATCTTTGGATCTCCAAAGACTATTGTGATAAGCTTCTGAACTTATATCTCTGCCTTCAACTTAACCGGTTCAGTGACAGATCCTCTCAGAAACCACTGTTTTGATTGGAACTTTTTTTTTAAAGGCATTCTAACAAGACTAAGCCGTGTACTAATGAGAGAACTTGTCTGCAGCCATCCATTGTTCACAGAGACATGTTTAAACATGTTTCATTGGAATAACTCTGTATATACATAAAGGAGAGCCCTAGGAGCAATACTTTTTGACTTACCCTCATATATAAAGGGGCTTCAAAAAGTTGTTGGAAAAATTGAATGAAAAGGTAATAGAGTTTTTCCATGAACTTTTTCCAAGCAAAAATGTTATGTATAATTTCTATCTTAAGATCCAATTCAAGGTTTAGATAATATAAAACTAATTTGCTTTATAACTATAAAGCAATTCTACATTATTTTCTAATTTCCATTGTTACATATGAGAAATCTGATGCCATTCTGATTCATTATTCTTTTTGCATAAGAACTGCTTTTTGTGTCCCTAATAAAGTGATTTAGAAAAAAAAAGTGGGGGAAAGTGGGAAGATGCCATTATATTTTAATTCATTTTTTCTACACTTTAAAAAAATCCCCTCATATTATACTTAACCTTAAATAATACATTGTTTAATGGTATTTTTTTAAATATTATATGCCATCTATGTAAAAAAAAAGAGAAAGAAAATGTTTTGAAACCAACTGTGGTAGCAATTGTACAATACTGTTTTATGTGATTGGTGGAATGTTATGATATACGCAAGAGCTCCCAATAAAATATTTTACAAAATCTTTTGATTTCTTTCTCTTTTAAGATTTTGTGTTTTTCCTCAGTATTCTAAAATTTCATCCAATGCAAACTTTAACTGCATTGGATGCACGTTTCTTGTGTCCCCCCCTCCCCCATTGATTTGGTTGAATATTTACAATATCAAATACAGTCTGTAAACAAATGGCTTTCAGTTCTGAACGTTTGCCTTGCATTATTTCTTAGATAATTTCTTTTGCTTCATTTTTCTTTTTCCTTCCAAACTCTCTTTATATGTATTATATTAAGAAAATATATAACTTCTGAATTGCCGGCTTTCTATTGTTTGAGATGACAGCAAAGATTTATTTTAGATATACAGGGGAGCAATTTTAAGAGAAGAGAGAAAGCTGCACATAGCACAGCAACAAGAGGAATTAAATGTCCACAAGAAGAAACGCGGCTTCCTCCCTGTTGGAAAACGCACACTAACTCTTTGTAGTTTTGTGGACAATGGCTTGTTCGTGTGCAATTGGTCCTAAATGAGATCAGGATCTCCTGCCATGGTTCGTCAAAACTGGCCAGATTCTCACGCTAGACTTTTTCTGAAGCTTAGTTTTAAAAATAACCACTGCCACTGAGTTCATTTTAACTCAGAGTGACTCTAAATTGGGTTTGTGAGACTACAACTCTTGGAAAAACAGTCTCATCCTGCTTGTGAGTTGGACTGATGAACCTACTGACCGTGTGGCTCCCAACACAGTGCCTTGCCCACAGGGCCATCAGCCAGGAACCACACGAGTTACTCTGCTCAAGGACACTGAGTGTGAGACATATGAAAGTCTTCTGAGAACTAACTCTAGTTTCTCTGGGTGACAGGAGAACCTGGTGTCATGTAGCTGACATATGTGCAGTTCATGTGCACAGACTGGAACTGCTCCACGGGGTTTTCAAAGCTCTGGTCTTTTGGACGCAGATCAGTAAGTCTTTCTTATCCCACGCATCTGGGTCCATTACAACACTAATCTTTCATTTAGTAGCAAAAAATGTCATTCTTTCTACCAGCATCAACTGAGGAATAGGAGAGAGGTCTCCAAGCACGGTTTGTAGATTTTCAGACCCACATTGGACTCTTGGCCCAGTAGCTGACCCTCATTAGGTACTGGAGATCTCCATGCGCAAAACTGCTGCCCTAACGCTGTCAATATTAATATTGTAATTTTCTCCACTCTATTAATGCTCCTCCAACTGCTGATGCTGATGCTCCTCCAACTGCTTCACGTATCTCAAAATCTACTGAACGCTCCCTACGTATTTCTACAATTTTGAAGCCCAGTGGAATACACACATGCCCTAAAGATCAGCTCTTGGCCTGATCATTAAACAATACAATGGGATGGGTATCTGCTAATGCCCAAATGCCAAAATTTATTTTAGAGGCTAGCAATAATCAAGAGCCAGACAAAAGTTCAGATCAGAGTTCTGGAGTCAAAGAATGTTTCTCACTCCATAAGATAAATGCTGAATATCAAAGCAGGCCGCCTCCAGGAAGTGGGGGACGGAATAGTCATGGTGGTGGTGACGATCTTGAATGTGTTTTTTTTAAAAAAAACTGGGAAAAAATGATGAGATTACACATAGAGAGAAAAAAGTAGAACATAAACCCGCAGTGTTAGCATTTGACATTAAAAAAATTAAATGATGAGCTTGTAGTTTTAATATCCCTGCTCATACCAATCCTCTGAATCCTTTCATCATATCTAAAGAATTGTTCATTCATCTTTCAGGAATACATTAGAGCAAGAGAGATTTCCCATAGGCAAAGGCATTATACATATTTGCAAATGTCTTACATAATGAGGTGAATCCTGTGCATGGAGATGCTTTGATGAAAGGTAGAAACAATGCAACCATCTCCATTCTGTTTCATTAGATGCCAAATTCTGAAGTAAAACCTATTTTCTTTGTTGTTTATGCTTTTTCAAATCTTAAAAACAGTAGTATTTAGAATTCATAGGTAACTGTAGAGAAAGCAGCTGATAGTTAGCTGAGGAAAATATTTGTCACCTTTGCTGTAGTTCACGTTCATATTTTTAGTTACTATTTCCAATAGCTTTATTTAAACCATCTGCACATTCAAGAAATGAAACTGGTGTTTTATAATTACTAAATTTAAGGTATCCTTAATTTATTAGTGAGAAAAAGTAAAACTGTAAATCTCAGCTCCGTGCCCAAAATAAATTGTTCTCTTTTTATTTAGCTTGATCTATTCAGCTCAAGTTTAAAGATTGTATTTTTGCAGCAAAGCTAGAATATGATGCTAAATGAATATTAGGAATTAGCTGTTAAAGGTTAAAAAAAATCCCTACCATTTAGTGCCTGCTTTGCATCTTTGTATCTACAGAGGAATTCCCCTTTCATTATACCCCAGTTCCTGGCAGCTTATTAAGCCATTGTTTAATTTGTACTCTGTTTTTGTAAATGACACTTGTACAGGCCTCTTGGGACTACTGATAGTAGCCAGGCCCCTTTCTTTCCCTTGTGTCAATTCTTTTGTGAACCTTTATAATTAACCACTTAACAAATTGAGGGAAATGAACCTTCAGCCACAAAGTATATCCTGAAGTTAAGTCAACCATATGACAGGCACAACTGAGACATGAAAATCTCCTTAACTCAATTGTTGAGTTGCCTCAAGGGTGAAGAGGCATTCCACCAGCAATCGCCTAAAATAAAATACCGCAGTGAGGTATTTGAGGGTCCCTTAGCCAAATGCCGGTGAGCCTGTCTAAGAAAACAGCACACGCAGGAGAAAAACACGCATCACAAAGCATTATGGCTACTTCCTTTTCAACCTTTTTGTCTGTCTTGCATGAAAATAATGTCAAAAGTTTGATTTGGAAAGAAATAAGTTCCCTGGACACCCAACTTGAAAATTAAATAAATTATAAAGAATTAAGTCTCACATCTTCTGGCTGAAGTTTTCAAGTAAGAAAAATGACATAATGTGTATTTAGATATTAATGAATTTGTTTTCAGAATCTGCAGTAGGGACCCTAAGAGCAGAGTACTGCCATTACGAACTCTTCTCTTTTCATTACTAATTAGACTTCTAAATGTGAGTGTAAATGTACCTCAGAGAGCATGGATTTAAAAGTTGCATATGCATAAGAGATCATTTCAAATTCATTTTCCAACAAAAACTTTAACTCTGATATTTTTTCATGTTCCCAGTTATACCACATTAACATAGTGTTTTATATTTAATTTCTAAATTCTTTTCTGATCATTTTATCAAGGTATTTACCTTGAGGAACAATCTGATATCTTTATCCCTAGTCAACAGCCAACAGTCAAGTTTTATCAGTATAACGTATCCTATTATAAACCAGTGATTCTTTTTCAGTTCTACATATATTGCTTCTGATA
Source organism: Tenrec ecaudatus (assembly GCF_050624435.1). Lineage (NCBI taxonomy): Eukaryota > Metazoa > Chordata > Mammalia > Afrosoricida > Tenrecidae > Tenrec > Tenrec ecaudatus. Next base: position 111,777,699 of record NC_134540.1, on the reverse strand, counting down.
TGTATAATGAAGTACTTTGGGATTAATGGCTTATCTAAATAAAGAATATACATGCTGCTGCTTATATGGAGACTATTCAATAAGAGTTTGGAATATTATATTACTAGAAAGTTAACAATGTTAAGATGCTGTAATGTATTGATACCAGAGTCCTTTATAGCTTGAGAATAATAAAATGAAGCATAGTAATGCTTCTATGGTGGTCAATGACAGAAAATAAAATCATGCACCATATAAACCCCGTTATCATCAACATGTTTTATTTTATTATAATATTGTAGCTCAAATATCGTCAATAAGGTTATATAGCAATATTGAAATTACCTACATGCCATAAATCATTTGTACTCAACTACTAACCTGAAAGTTGCAGTTTGAGCCTACTCTATGGTACCATGAAAGCAAAGCCTGGCTATGTGCCTCCATCAGGGTTATGGTAAGAAAACCACATGGAGCAATTGTACTCTGTAATGCACGGGGTCATCCTGAGCTGGGATTGATTCACTGGCAATGGCTATAGAAACATACTATTGGATTTATTGATTATTAAATTTCCAATAGTCTACTGAAGTTGTGTTTCACATTGCTCAATAATGCTGTGCTTTTACAAGATTTTTTTAATTCATCTGCACTAATGTCTTTAGCTTATTTAGTAGTGAAATCAAACCCTTATTAAATCACTAGCTTTATGCTGTAAATTGTTATAGGCACCTTACATCCATCAATTAATTAATTAATTAATTAATTAATCCTTACTACTGGATGAAAATGATGGTGTCCTCTAATCTCCTTTCATTGTAAAGAGGGAAGGAAGATTACCATCATCTGCCCATCCACACTAGCTGCCCAACGTTGATTCCTATGAGGCAAAGATCAGAGATGCCTCCATTCTGCAACCATCTTACAAATTCTGACACCAAGTGTACTGTACCTCTCCAGGCACTTTCTGCTTCTGTGCTGGACTGGATAATTCATTGCAATAAAGACATAATTCACAGAATGAGATAGTTTATTGTGCCAGCCTGGCTGATAAACCCAAGTGGGATTAATTGAAGGGCGGATAGATAATGGCTCCCTGAGTCTCGCCTTTCTTGTCTCTCACTCTTTGATTATTCGAGCAGTGTGTGTGGCTGCCTTGCTTGTTTTGTGCCTCAATTTACAGGCTACACTATCTGTGGGACACCTAGCCTGTGGACTGTGTCGCTGTAAGTTGAGGTCCCTTTAAGACCACACGCTTGAAATTTACATCTCTGGAGCTGGGGACTGACAGTTGGTGACCTGCCTTGCTGTTTGCCGCCTATGCTTGTGTAGCCTAGCTCTCTCTATGGAGGACTACCTGGTGACCCTCAAGACTTAAAGGACTGCCAGTGTTTCACAACTCTCTCATGGGAGTTGCACTGAGCCATTTGTACTGTATTATATATCTGTCTATCTGTATATAATTTAACAGTTCATTTCTTGTGTTTTCTATCTATCTTTATCTGGTTTTGTCTCTCTAGAGAACCCTGTCTAACACAGAGAATATACTCCCAACTTGGGCATTTAGTAAGGAATCTAACAGGTTACAATTTAAAATGAGAAATGCTCAGGATACAGATATTCTGGTCAAGAGGAACTTGTCACCCTTGCCCGCAGTCACGCCTCTTTGGAAGTGGCCACACCACCCTTCCCTTAACCATTGCCCTGCTTAGACATTGTTCCAGAACTCCTTTCCTGCTGCTGCTGAATATTCAAGGGCACACCATTTGGTCACACAGTCAGGCCAAAGGTAATCAGCTCTAGCTCAGCAAATTTAGCACCTCAGTTAAGTGTTTGGAGATACCTCAATCCACAAGCAAATCTCCTACCTAAAGTCTCACTTTATTAGATCCATGGGCCGAAAAGCCCCGGCCTCTGTTTGTGCGCTGCATGCTGCCACTGTTTACTGACAACCCCTTGGTTCAGGATTACCAGAGCGTTCTTCCAGTCTCTTGAGCTTTGACCTAAAGCAAGCCCATGTAATGTAAGAACTTATTCTAAATATTCACTTTTTACAAAAAATAATTATTTTATTTTATATTTATTATAGTGCAATACAGGAGCCTTGGTAGTGCAGTGGTTACACACTGGGCTGCTAACTGCAAGGTCAACAGTTCGAAATCACTAGACATTCTTCAGGGGAAAGGACTTTCTACACCTATAAAGCGTTACTGTCTTTCAAAAAGCAAGGGAAGCCATTTCTGTCATGGAACAACTAACAGGCACTTGCACCTAGCACAGATTCAGGATTCATTCTGGGAAGTCAACTGGCTAACTATTGAGTGCAGTCCAGCACAATCAGATTGCAATGGTCTCTGCCTGATAGTAGGGCTGTTTGGGGTTCTTACCTTTGTCTAGAATGGATCTACCAGCAGCTCAGTCTCACTAGAAAAACTGCACATAGGTTTGGGGCTCCCTCTGCTCTACATGGCCTTCTACAAATTGAGTGTTCATCATTTCAGCTCTGCTAGTTTTCACCATATTGAATTTGATAATTGTCATCTTTGGATCACACAAGCTGGTGTGCTTCCTCTGTGAGGACTTAGTTGACCCCTCGCTTAGATGGCCGCTTATTTGAATACAAACCTTTAAGACCCCAGACACTATTCTGATTGTTAGCTGGGCACCATATACTTCCTTCACCACACTTTGCTGTAGCACCCTTATCCTGGATTTTTGAATGTCTATGAGGGTCTTCTCCTTCTCACGCATTATTTGTACTGTTTTCTTTATACTAATATGATCTTATCCCTATCACGTAAGTGTGACTTGTTTTTTTTTGTTGTTTTCTGTTGGGTGTACCAGCTGAGAAACACAGGAGAAGTGGATGCGTTATGATAATAACTGATACATAGGGTTATAGGAATGCAGAGGCCAGGGCAGACAGCCAATGGGGAGGGAAAGGGAATCTTGGAAATTAATAAATAGGGTGGTAGAGGAGAGGGAGCACCAGAACTGACTGTGAGCGCACAACTAATTTTAAAGGTGATTTAATCATGGGGGGTGGGGCGGGGGGATGTGCTCTAAGATTGATGTGGTGGTGATTGTACAATTCCCTTTGATATGATTGAACTATTAAATGGTATGGTATGTAAATTATGTGCCAATAAACCTGTTGAGAAAAATAAATAAATTGAATTGGAATATACTTATATAAGAGTTACTGTCTTGGAAACTCCCAGGGCAGTTCTACCCTGTCCTATTTATAGTGTTGCCATAGACATGATGGCAGTAAGGTAATAGTGCAATGAAAGGGCTTTTTTAGGGATATGCACTTAGCTTCTCACTGAAAAATTGGTAGTTTGAGTCACTCATAGGCTTTGTGGGCAAAGACCTGGCAATCAGCTACCATAAAGAGTAATCAACCCATTGTCGTCAATTGGAATCTTTTTCACAATTACCATATAGGACAGAGAGGAACTATCCCACAGGGTTTCCAAGGCTGTAATTTTTTTAAATTAACCGTTTTATTGGCACATAATCCACAAACTATACATTCAATAGTTTAATCATATTAAGATTTGTACAATCATCACCACCATCAATTTCAGAAGATTTTCTTCATTCTTGTGCTCATTGTTATTAGTTCCCCATCCCTCCCCTGCTATGTCATCCTCCCTAAACAATCGTCAATCTAGTTACTCTCTCTATAGATTTACCTCTCCTGGATTTCATACACAGAAAAACATTTCAAAAGAAAACAACCAAAAAAACCCAACAAGTGTACATCCTCTGATCTCACCAGATTTGTAAGGTAGAATTGGGATCAAGATAGTGGGTGGGGAGGATGCACACTGGTACAGATAGGAACTGGAAACACAGGGAATCCAGGGTGGATGATCCCTTCAGGACCAGTGGTGAGAGTGGTTGTACTGGGAGTGTGGATGGAGGGTGGGTTGGGAAGGGGGAACCGATGATAAGGATCTACATATAACCTACTCTCTGGGAGACAGACAACAGAAAAGTGGGTGAAGGGAGACTTCGGACAGTGCAAAATATGACAAAATAATGACTTATAAATTATCAAGGGTTCATGAGGGAAGGAGAACTGGAAGGGAGAGGGTAAAATGAGGAGCTGATGCTAGGGGCTTGAGTGGAGACCAAATGTTTTGAGAATGATGAAGGCAATGAATATACAAATGTATTTTACACAATTGATGTACGTATGGATTGTGATAAGAGTTGTATGAGCCACTAATAAAGTAATTTTAAAAAAACCCAAAACCTAACAATAATGACAAAATAAAATAGAGAAAACCCTCAATCAAAACAATCAAACTAACTAAACATACTGCCATTGAGTCAATTCTGACTCATAACAACACTGTAGGACAGGATAAATCTTCCCCTGTGAATTTCTGGGAATGTAACTCTTAACTGGAGTAGAAAGTATCACATTTCTCCCAAAAAGCTGAAGATGGTTTTGAACTGTGAACCTTGAAGTTAGCATCTCCATGCATGTCCACTATGTGACCAGGAGCAGAGAACATTGAAAACTAGAACAAATTTAAAGTACGTCAAAAGAGAAATCAAATGATATGGTGTTAAACTCTAACATAACTCCATCTACAATAATCCACTTTCCAACACATTGTACTTGTTAGCACGGATATTCAAATTCCTTATCCATGGTCTGAAGTGATTTACCAGAGGCTTAATCTGTATTTCACTTTTTAAAACTGAAACAAATTTAAAATGGGTCAAAAGGGAAATCAAATGATAAAACAATACATTTTTATCTTAACTCTGTCTACCTAAATCAGCTGTATAGTGCTCTCTGTCTGCTATCAAGGTGATTCACATCCTTCAACTATGCTCAGAGGGGATTTCTGGGAGGTTTAATCCATGTGTAGACCCTGAAAATGGATTTTGGGCTTCCATTGTCATTCACACTGTTCTGGAAACCAGATGTTCACAATTGAAACTTTGATACAATTTCCTCCTTCAGATTTGGATTTTATTATTATTTTATTTTTGGATTTTATTATTAATAAGCCTTGGCTCACACAGGCTGCTGTGCTTCTTCCATGTAATTGATGCCTCAATTTTGACCTAGTTTCTAGACCAAAGACTGCTTGTTTGAAGACAGGCCTTTAAGACCCCAAATTCTATACCTTCAGATAGCCAGACACCCTATAGTTTCTTCACCACAACTTGCTATAGCAACCATATCTTCAGTGATCACTTCATGAGAATGAACATCAAGCAGGGCCATGCCATAAGTACTAATTATTCTTAGATTGGAGCTAAATTTAAGTGTGAGCCCAAAGTCTATTCATTTATCTACTATTTGTATATGGCTTTGGTTAACCTTAGAGATGTCATTGTCTTTTTATGTTAGAGAATATTACCAATTGAGGTAGTTAGTTTATTTTGCCAACCTGGCCAATAAATATATGTGGGGTTAATTGAAGGGCAGAGATAAATGTCCCAGTCAGCCTCACCTTTCTATTTCCCAGGTCTCTTGTTTTCTGATGGTTGGACCAGGGTGCAGCTGCCTTAGCCAGTTCCCTACTTCAGCTGGCAAGGCTCACTTCCTGAGAGACATCCCTGAGGAGAAGCCACATGGACCTACCCTGATGCAACGCTTGGTGCTGGAGCACCCATGTAGAGACCCCTGCCAGTGATAAGATGCTTACACATTCACTAATTCGGCTTCCCTTCTGCATCATAGTGTGTGTTTTGTGAGATGGAGGAGGACTTTGTGGATTGGTGTTGGACATATGGGTTAATGGGTTAATGTTGGACTTGTGGGCTTGGGCAGCAGTGTGTTGGGATGTTTTCTTGATGTGAACTTACCCTTATATAAAACTCTCTCTTACACATGAGTTTCTGTGGATTTGCTTCTCTAAAGTACCCAGACTAATTCACCAATCATCCCCCTGGGGCATAAGGTAATTCTTTGGTTATATCAATAATTTAGCCAATGATATCGAATTTACAACTCTGTTGAGAAAAGAAAATTGCACAAATATAGGTCAGCTATGACCTGAAATACATGAATTGTTGACTTGTATAGATTAAACTCTTAAGTGACTAAGACTATTTACACAAAAAATGGGGATTGATGATAGGGCCAAAAGTTCAATAATAGTTATTCACACTAGCAGAGTCATACCTACCGGGTGAATGCGTGTCACAACAAAGCAAGGAGGCCATGAAATAGCAAGTATACGGTAGTTCCAGGTTACCGTTCCTTGTGAACCCTCCAGACGAGAGATCCAAACCAAAGTCCAGCATTCACCAGTTCCATCTCTTGGGGTTCTGAGCAATCTGCGTCTTCTCATACTAGGGAGTTTTGGGCTACAGGTGAGTCTGAGGTACAGTGTAGTTCACTTAGTGGAGTTTTCACAAGGGGTCTTTCTAGTGCGGCCTGTGAAGGCTGGTGAGTGCCCTAGCAGAACAGAATTTCAAGTCTCAGTAATCTATAGAAAACTGTCTTGGCTACCAGGAACTGGATAGAAACTAGGCCAAAAGTACCCAATTAGGAACATAGTATCAGGAATTTCCTCCCCTTGGGGTCTATATCTGAGTGGGTATCCTTCCAAAACCCACAATTTTCCCCCCAAAGATATGCATTTACTTCCCTCCCCCCCACAAAACAACCTTATCACCTTCAAAGTACATTCCATTACACTTAATACATTTGCCAAGTCTGTGATTCCATTCTTAGAAACATTTTTTAAATTCAGCTGTTTGGATGGTTGTTAGCACCTCCTTCATTTTCTGGGTTTTTTGTTTTGTTTTGTTTCTTTACCTCATCAAACCACTGTCCTTTCATGTCCCTTTTCATTGGAAGAAATGAAGAGAAGTCCCATGGAGCAAGGTCAGGTGAGTCAGCTGCGTGGGGAAAATATGCATGTGGTATTTGGCCAAAACTGGTGCACTGAGGTGGCTGTGTGAGCAGGTATATTGTCTTGGTGGCAAAACCAGTCCCCCATCTGCCCCCAATCAGGCCATTTTTGTTTCACACCCTAAACAGAAAACTTTATAACAGTCTGATCTAGTGGAATGAACTCCAAATGCGCCATGAGTCAACATTTTCGTCCATTCAGAAAGTTGATGGACTTCCAGACGAGGATTGTCATCAATTGATATTTCACCTTTTTTGACACAAGAAACCCACCCAGATACTTGAATTTTCCCCATAATGCTGTCCTTATAAGCTGTGTCCAACATCACAACAGTTTCTGTGGTATTTTTCCAGAACAGGAAACAACACTTCACAGCCATACGCTGTTCTTTTAAATAGATCATCACTAAAAATGAGGTTCGAGCAAAACTGCTTTTATGAAAAAATTCACTGTTACAGAGAGAACCTTCTCAGGTGATGCCACTGGGTGCACTAACTCAGAGTGAGCTGCCTGATGCTCGCCTAGTGGGGAAAAATGCGTACTACAAAAGCTCTGCTCTGCCCAAGCAATTCTGTTTATTTGTTTGTTTGTGGGGGAGGCCTACCCCCTCGTAAGTATTATTAAGCATTTTTTTTCCTGATGAGAAGTTGCTTTTCTCCATTTTCCTACCGAAAAAATTATAATTGTCTTCTCCAAGACATGCATGTCTCCCTCCCCATTATGACTTGAATTTCCGGTAAGGTTTCCTTATCACGCTGGTAGGAGTGTCTGTTGATTTGGGAATGATCTTAGCACAATGCTGTATGGCAGTAACTGAGCAGTCTTCTCCCACTCCCCACATCTTGAAAACGGACTCCAATGAGGTGAGATCTCCTCTGTTGAAGCGAATTTTTACGGTATACATACAGAGGGGTGATGCATATGTTTCAGGGACACTGGGCTGGGTCTCTACCTAGTTGCTTGGGAAAGCAAATGAGATTATATGCACTCAGAGCAGGATCCTGCTTCCCTCTTCATGTTTATTCTTATAGTAGTGGATTTATACAGTATTTGTCCTTTCGTGATTGACTAATTTCACCCAGGTTCCTCCATGTCATAAATGGTTTTATAATCTCATCCCTGTTTTTAAGGGACATATCGTATTCCATTGTGTGAATATACCAAAGTTTATTTATTCATTCTTCTACTTATGGGTATTTGGGCTGTTTCCAGCTTCTTCCTATTGCTAATTGTGCTGTAATAAACATGGGAGAACATATATGTGCTTGTGCTCTGTCCCTTAGTTCTTTGAGACGTGTGCCTAGCGTAGGTATTGCTGGATCGTACGTGATTTCTATTCCCTTAACACTTTCCACCATGGTTGTACAATGGTTATACAAGGACCATAAATCTTAATGAAATCAGTCTGTTCCCTCTTTCTCCAGTGGAGACTCTGGTGGTTTCAAAGAACGCTGGCCTTTAAGTTGGCAGTTGAGTTCTTAACCGCTGCGTCCCCAGGACACCATTTCCTTAATGATTGCAGTCTAGACCTTATGGGCACAGTTCCACTCTTTTACATGGGTTGTGATTAGTCAGAAATTGACTCAATGGCAACAACCATGTCAATAACAACCACCTAATGTGGTAAAGTCTAGGGAGCCTTGGTGGTGTGTAGGGTTAAGTGTTTAACTGCTAGCCACAAAGTCAACAGTTCGAAACCAGCAGCTGCTCTGTAGGGAAAAGGTGAAGCCTTTCACTTCCTTAAACATTTCCTCTCAGAAATCCCCAGGAGCAGGTTTATTTCATCCTACAGGGTTGTTTTGAGTCTGAATCAACTTGAGGGCAGTGAGTTTTTGCTTTTGTTAGAATGGCACATTGTTGGGATAAGCATTGAGCTGTTTAACCAAAAGGTGGGCAGTTCAAACCCACCGACTGCTCTTCCGGAGAAAGATGAGACTGTCTGTGCCAATGAAACCTACAGAAACCTCTGGAAACCCTTTGAAGGGCCATTATGAATTATAACTGGCATTGATCAAGTGGATGTGGTTTTTCAGGGAGTTTATGAGATTGGAAGTGCTCTTATGTGAGACCAGCATATTCTAGAACTTGAGTGACAATAATATGATGAATTTTTTACCTTGGTTTCTCAGCTCTGTAAAATAAGAAAGAATACATAATAAACAGTCACAAGAGTGCTTATTACAAAGATTAGAGATGATGGTCTTCTGATTCTTAGTTCAGAGTTTTTTCTTTAGGCCATCAAATATGGATTTAAATGGTTTAATTGGCAAGGTGCACAGGAAGTTTTAGCAAGAGGTCTGACCTCTAAGTTTGTACTCTAGGAGTCTTTGGTCGGCAATAGCAGAAAATCATTGTCACATAAAAATAGTCAGATGACATTGTTGCCAACTTCCAGAGAGTCAGCCCTGATAAGTAGTGGCCACATGCAAAATATCTGATCCTTTGGCTTTCTCATGACCATCGTGGAATCAGACCTTGGGACCCAAAGGGTTTCCCTGACTGATTTCTGGCAGTAAATTAGTAGGCCTTTCTTCCTAGCCCGCCTAGACTGGAGGGACTTCTAAAAGCATCATAACAAAATACAAGACCCCAAGGACAGGCAGGTGGTGGCTATTCGTGCACCGGCTGGAGTAGAGCCGAGCTTTCTTTCAGAGAAGGCAAGAATTCCAACACTGACCACCAATATGTCGACCTTATGTTAGTACTTCTTGTATTCAGTCCACAGTACTTTTGATTATATACTTACCAGACATTTGCTGTCACTGCTATGAGGAATTCATATTCAGAAAACGAATGACTTTATGAGGTCTGTGTGAACATTTTTTAAAATTTCCAATGACTTCATTTTCTGAATGGAGCTTCAGAGGGCAGCAATAACATCTGCACATTGTTCGCTGAGAGAGACTATCTTTCAGTTTGGGATATTTCAGACTTAGGAGTCCTGGTGGCGTAGTGTTTATGCATTGTGGCACTTACCATGAGTTCAGAATTTTGAAACCACAGCCACTGTGAGGGAGAAAAATGAGACTTTCTACTCCCATAAAGGGTTAAACTCTTGGAAACCCAAGGGACAGTTCTATCGTGCCCTGTAAAGGCACCAAGAGTCAGAATCGATTCTGTGTCACTGAGTTCCTTTGGGTAAGTGATAGATTGCTAACAACAAGGACTGCCCTTCAAATTCACCAGCCAGTCAAGAAGATGATGACTTTGTATGCTCCCGTAAAGATTGACAGAGCCTGGGAAACCATACAGAAGAAGTCTAACATTTGAAATCCACTCAATGGAAGTGAGATATAGAACTTGGGTGTGCAAAGTCGAATTAATACAAATGAATAATATAGTCAATGTATTGCCTTTCCATGTGAAAAACTGGATACAGGAATGTGTCATATTTACATCATGCCCATATAGCAATTTTATGAATTCTTCTGTCAATTTGCCATATCAATCTTCCCAGTTACAATTTGAGATTTTAACCATATTGTTTTAACTAAATGCTCTTGATGAATTGATACAAATTAGACATAATACTCTAGGTAGCAGGCATTATTGACCTATTCTAAAATGCATTATAGGACCAATTGCGAAACAAAAGAATCAAAGTAATTGACTGGTGGCTGAGGGAATGTTGCTTCATCAATATCTAAGTGTATTCTGAAATATTTGTATGCCGTTAAAAGATCTTAATTGAAGTAAAAAAAGCATGCCTTAGATTCAACAAAAACAGAAATAAAATATTCTTAAAGACAAAATTTAAAGTTACACAATGTTTATATTTCATTCAAGTAAAAATGAAAACCCCCTGTATGTATTTAAATAAAATATTGTATTTTATCTTTTTAAGTGTTTTGTAAAGTTGTTTTCTCATTTTGAGAAATGTGTATTTTAAAGCACTTTTCCAATATGAGTTTTAAAGAAGACTAATAAGTATCTAAGATCAGTTACAACTACCCAAATTGTCAGATTGCAATTAAAAAATCATTTTATTGGGAGCTCTTACAGATATTATAACAATCCATAATTCAGTAAGATCAAGCATAATTGTACAATTGCTGCCACTGTCATTTTCAAGCCATTTCTTCTTGAACTCTTTTATATGAGCTCCCTGTTATCCCATCTCTCCCCCACCCTAGCTCCAGGAAACCTTATTATCATATTATTTATTATTATTTGCTGTATCTTACACCATGCAATGTATCCGTTTACCTAAAATTCTATTGTTCATTCTCCTCGAGTAGGGTTATATAGTCATCATTGCTATCTGCTCCCCCCAACCTTTGCTTCTCTTCCCATGCCCTCAGGGATTCATTACTCCCCTTACTCTTTCTGAAGGGTTTATCTATCTTGGATTACATGCATCAAATGACCCTTATTACTCCAATGAACATCCATAAGATTTAGGAGGTGAAATAAGACCATAATAGTAAGGGGAGGACATATTAGAGAACTAGAGGATAGCTGTCATCCTGCCACGTGGCACTTCTGTGAGGAATTGTCCAATTATCTTCCAAGTGGGTTTTGGGTCTCCACTTTATCTATGCTCCTTCACGTCAATTTGACTGCTTGTTGCTGAACTTCTGATGCCCATTCTTACTGACACCTCATAGTCACACAGGCTGATGTGCTTCTTCCATGCAGGCTCTATTGCTTCCCTTCTAGGTAGCTGCATGTTTAACTTCAATCCTTTAAGAACCCAGATGCTATTATCTTTTAATACCTGGGTACCTTCAGCTTGTTTTCTTCACCAAATTTGCTTATGCATCCATTTTGTCTTCAGCGATCGTGTCAGGAAGGTGAGTATCATACATTGCTGCATTTTTAGTACAAACCATTACTGTACCGAGGTAACATTTAAGTAGCTGCCCCAAGTCCATATGCTTCTTTATTGTATATACACAGATACACCTATATTTTTATGTTCACATATATACATATCTATATTTATACTTATATATTTAATGTTTACTTTCTTGTTTTTCCTATTTTTCTTTCCTCTTCCTCCACTATCATATTACCTCATCATTCACCTCTCAGTAATTCCTCTCAGATACATTTCAATTGATCAAACATGACAAGGAACGCTACACCCTCCTCACCATCAATTTCAGATCCCTTGCTATTCTCCTGTCCCTGTCATTATTGGCTCAATGCTCCCCTCTCCCAGCCTCCTCCTATCCCAGGTACACCTCCTACCCCTGCCAACCATTAGTCCCATTGCTACCTCCTTGGAATTGCTTATCCTGCCATAGATAGATAGATAGATAGATAGATAGATAGATAGATAGATAGATAGATAGATAGTTAGATATAGAGAACAATAGTTACAAGTCTAACTGTTGTCCTGACCCAGAATACTGAGTATCTCTCTGTTAAATAGGGAGCAGTCCCTGATATAATCCATTGGTTCAATCCCCTTTCTTTCAGGGATCTATCTCCCAGGAGCACTTATATACCCTTTTAGTCCTCAGCATTCATAATGAGGAGCATGCCTTTTACATGACCTCATTGCTCTTCCTGCAGTCAAGGATGGAGCAGTCAAGTGCCTCATCCCCCACATCGTTGTACTTTAGACTTTCAGTGTGGCCCCCTTGTGAATGTTCCCCCATCCGTTCAGATGAGGTGCCAAGCGCTGCCCCTGAGTCAGAAGTCAACAACTGAGATTCCTCAGGGACTCTGTGCCTTTGCTCCCATTGCTGGACTATTGTACTCCCCTCTTGGTTTGCCCCCATGGGGTCGGCTCAGACCAGCTTCCCATGCAAACAGTATCTTCAGCGCTGTCTTCTGTAGTGCTGTGGTCTAGGGAGGGGAAGTAATGTCTCTAGCTGGGGCCTGCCCTGCTGCCCTCTCTGTGAAAGAGCTGCTTCAAGCAGGAACGTAGCTTTCCAGGCTTGGCACAGTGGAATGAGTTCTACTCTCTCTCCTTTTCCTGTGGAGACATAACAATACCTTGTCCTGGGTGGACTAGTTCCCTGTTCCTCCATTGCCATCTTTTTTCTTCCCTCACCCCTGTGTGGGGTCTAAAGGCATATTGGGGTGTAGGGGGTTGTCTTTCCACACAGTTTCTATCTGCATTAAAAAATGTTTTTTTCCTGATATTTTCATCATTGTGTTTACTCTGGCTCTTGCCAGAGTATCTGGTCCTAGAGTATTCTGGGAACTGGGAGATATGTATATTTTCCCCTATGCCCATTCCATTGTTTGAACGTACCTCAGTGGACTCATGTTGTACTGGTCCTTTTGTGCTTGGCTAACTTCATTCAGCATACTATCCTCCAACTCTTTCCACGAGACAAGGTGCTTAACCTTTTCATCACTGATTTTTAGGGATGTGTAGTACTCCATTGTGTTTATATACCAGGGTTTTTAAATCCATTCATCTGTGGATGGATATTTAAGCTATTTCCAATTCTTTGTGACCGTGAACTGTGCAGTGATGAACATTGGAGTGCAGATGTCTGCTTGTGACCTGTTTTTTATTTCTTCTGAGTATTTGTCCAGTAGTGAAATGGCTGGGTTGTAAGATATATCAATTACCATCCTTTTTAAGTATTGCCAAATCCCTTTGGCTGTACATATGAATGAGAGCAATGAATGAGAGTTCCTATCCACCACACCCCCTCCAACATTTGTTACTTTCTATTTCCCTGAATTGGGCTATCCTGGTGGGTGTTAGGTGGTATCTCATGGTTGTTTGGATTTTCATTTCCCGGATGGTTAATGATCAGGAACATTTTCTCATATGGTTATTGGTCATTTGAGTTTCCTCCTCTGTGAAGCTTCGGTTCAAGTCTTTTGCCCACCTCCTCAGTGGACTATTCATTTATTTCTTATTATAAGGCTGCAGCATTCTGTAGGTTTTAGTAATAAGACCTGTGTCTGATATGCCATTACCAAATATATTTTTCCAGTCTGTGGGCTCTCTCATTACTGTCTGGATGGAGTCCTGTGATGCACAGAAGTATTTTATCTTTAGTTTGTCCCACTCATCTATTTTCTTTTCTTCTGGGGTTGTATCCTTCATTATTGCTTATAGCTCATGTATTTTCTGCGCTAAGGTTCTTAGCTTTGTCTCACTTTTTTCATTGATGATCCTGATAGATTTGGGTTTTACTCTGAGGTCTGTTATCCAACTTGAGTTTGTCCTTGTGGATGGGATGAGGTAGGGGTCTTGCTTCATTCCTTTGCAGGTTGATATCCAGTTTTTCTAGCACCATTTTTTTTAAAAGGGGCACCTGCTTTCCATTTGATTCTGGGGGCGTCCTTATCAAATTTCAGTTGTCTGTATTCTCCTCTTTTTATTTCTTGATTTTCTGTTCTTATTCATTGGTCTGTGTATCTATCATTATACCAGCAACATATTATTTTGACTGTGGCTGTATCATAAGTTTTGAAGTCAGGTAATGCAAGCTCACCCAGTTTATTCTTCTTCTTGAAGAGTTCTTTACCTGTTCTGGGTTTCTTATGTTTTATATGAAGTTGGTAGTCAGTTTTTCCATTTCTTTGAAAAATAATGCTGGTATTTGTATTGGGATTGTATTAACCCTATATAGTGTCTTATGTAGGATTAACATCTTTACAATATTGAGTCTACAGTTCCATGAGCATGAGCTATTTTTCCATTGGCAAAGGTCCCTTTTGGTAGCTTGTAATAATGCTCTGTAGTTTTCCTTGTACATATCTTTTGTGGTGTTTTGGTTAGCTATATCCATAGATATTACAATTTGTGCTTGGCTATTGTGAAGGGCATTACCTTCTTGATCTCTTTTTCTGTACTCCCATAAGTTTTATATAGCAGCCCAATAGACTTCTGCTTGTGAATCTTGTATCCTGCCACTCTGCATCTTCCTCTATCCCTTCCATCACTCCTATTGTGGATCTTTTGACGTTCTTGATGTATAAAATCATATCTTCTGCAAATAACAATATTTTCACTTCTTCTGTCCCCAGAAGTACACCTTTATTATCCTTGCATTGCCTTATATTATTAGCTAGGACCTCCAGGAAGCTGTGGAAGAAAAGTGGAGACAAGGGGCATTCTTGTCTGATTCCCTTTTTCATTAGGTATGTTTTTGTCTTTTGCCACTGAACATAATGCTGGCTGTTGGCTTTTCATACATAATTTTAATTATATGGAGCTAGTTTCCTTTCAGTCTTATCTTCTTGAATGCCTTTCTTAGAAATGGGTGTTGACTGTTGTTGCCTGATTTTTCTTCATCTATTGATGTTATCATGTTGTTCTTGTACTTTTTCATCTCAATATAGTGGATAATGTTGATGGATAATATTGAACCATCCCTGCATCCCTGGCATAAGAGATTTCAAATTTTTATGAATAATTTTCATATTTTCTACAAGAAGAACTATTTTAAATCAAAATTTTATATAAAACACACTAAATAAATCTGTTTATCATTGCTATTGTTTTCTCAAATACTATATACCTGAAATATTATAACTTACTTACTTAAAAGGCCCTGTTGATGCAGTGGTTGGTTAGGTGCTTGACTTTGAACCAAAAAGTTGGCAGTTCAAACCCACCAGCCCCAAAAGAAAGACTTGCAACATGGGAAACCATAGGGGGTAATTTTACTATGTTGAATAGGGCCTATTTGAGTTGCAATTGACTCAGTGGCTATGAGTTTGATTTATTTTCCTTTTGCTTCATAATTTTTATGATTCTCAAATGTACTCTTTCTTCAACTGTTTCAAAGAATAAATAAATGATTCATCCTTCCAAAAGATTGAAGCCAACAGAAAGGAAATAAACATCTTCTTTTGGGGTTTGTATGTATTGTCTTTTGTGTGCCCAGACTATTTGAGAAATGAAAGCAAGCTTCATATGAACTGATATTTAATAAATGTTTACTCTGGTGAAAATTCACTGACTACTACCATGGACACCTTGCTTCTCAATGTTCCCATTGTACTGTTTGGTTGGTTGTGAGATGCTCAACTCTCATAAGTAGATTTGGGGTCCCAAGGAGCAAAGAGCATCACAAGGGACAAAAGAGTCCATTTATTGATCTCTTCAAGCTCTGTGCATACTGATGGAAGTCATCAGAACTATTATCCCACACCTTCACTTAACAAGCACAATAATAAATGCATATTTAAACTAGCTGCAAATATATTAAGTGGAAACAAATAGGTTTTATTTGTAACAAGTACAAACAGGTTAATTAGCAAAAAGGGGCTTTTGTATTGCAACAAGGCTCCCTGATGCTGTTGGAGGAGGCTTTCTTAAGGGCCAGCTGATCTCTATAGGATAATTACAGAGTACCAGCATGCTCTTCCGTTTGTTAACAAAGTGCTGCCCACAATTTGCCTAAAACTATCAACTATCACTTGTGGTCCTCCGAGGCATTCCAGTGACAAACCTCTTCTCATTGGAGGCTTGAGAAAGCCAGAGACAAGAAAGTATTTAAAGAGTCAGGGGGATGTATTTGTCCACCATTTAGAGGGCGTCTTTGTCAATATCAGAGCAAGAGAATCTATTTAGTTCTTCGTGAAAGGGAAAACATTGTGGTATTTCTTTAAAATAAATTAAAATGGGCATATTAAAGCATTGAAACAGTGTATATTTGAATAGATTTTCAGTTCTAAGAACTTGGAGTGTTTAGCAAACCTCATATAATAATCTGGAAAACCAAATAGTCTCTTTATAACCTGGGCAAGTCACTTTTCCCCTTATCTTTTACCTGGGTTGTTGCCAGCTACATTGAGTCACGTACCAACTCACGGTGATCCATTCACTGCAGGATTGCACTGTTGTGAATTGCGGGGTTGTCATGGGTGGATTCTTACCAGTCTATCTTCATCTGGAATGTTCCCTGGAACCTGAGCAGCATTAGAGCAACATGAAAGGTTCCTCTGACAGAGAGGTGGTGGCTGCGTGTAAGGTGCATTAATAATTTTATCACCTAACCACCATTGCCCACTCTTCTAGTTATTATTGTAGTTGGGTGTCGCAGCTGATTCTGATTCATCTCGATGCCCTGTGACAGAGACCCATCCCATTAGGTTTTCTTGGCTGTAATTTTCATGGATGCAGCCAACCAGATCTCTCTCCAGTGGAGCTGCTGGAGGGGTTTGAACGATGTCATCCTTTCAGTTCGCCACCTAGTGCTTGAGTGCAGTGCCACCAGCATTCGTGTTCTCACTTAACCACCCACCTCATTTAAGAATTATGAAGTTACAGGAAGCCTAGTAGAAGTGCTCTCACAGTGAGAGGGCTAGAAATTTAACCAATGTGCAATAATTTCTCAAGAGTATAAGTTACTAGTTGTACATAAATAAATAAATAAAACACAGTTTGTTACTGAAAATTATATATCAGCACACAAAAACCTTTGGATTGACTTATTTCCTTATATGGCAAACTGATCGATCTAGAAGTTTTGAAGATGCAACATTTAAAATTTCTATAAGCAAAGCAATTATTGCAGGAGCTATAAACCTTACAAATGCACCATTAAGTTAGTTCAAATAATCGTCTGTTTGGGAAAATTTCCAAAACTTGTACACGCTCTTGTTTTTACAGTTAAGGATCTCCTGGGTATTTAGTTGCTTACATTAAACAATGTTCCCCAACTGGTTTCATGATTGGTAGAGCAAAAAGGCTATTCCACAACATTAAAAAATACAGTTGCAAATGTATGTGTTTCCTTCTGTCAGAAGATACGTGTAGGTTTGGGTGAGTTTTTCCCCTATAATACCCAAATAAAGGCATTTGTGAATGTGTTCCAAGACCAGGAAAAGCAATTGCTCAGCATGTTCGAATGAAGTATTAAGAGAACAGCTCTCTTGAAAGGGTAAACTCAACTCAGGGACAAATGAGCACAGACCGAATTAAGTATGCCAATGCAGAGAAGCACTCAGAAACAACAACTGAGCCGAGACCAGCTTTGCATTCGCCAGATTTCTCTTGTCCTTTGCACATTTCTCTGGATGTAGTTTGTATGAGTTATTTAATCATGCCCATCTCACCTCCAATTAGTTTTCAAAGAACCAACAAGAGGAGAACATAATAACAAGTCTAAAAGCTTTACTGTTGGCAAACGTCAGTTTTTGACAGTTTAGGCAAATAGTTAAAGGGCCCAGTTCCCTGTACCAGAATGTAGCCTTAGGTGGTGGATTCCTGAATCACCTGCTCTTTTAAGTCTCTTACATTCAGTCCACGGAAGCCTGGCCTCCTGCTTCTAACCACGAAATCTGCAAATATCAGAAGGTAGCTTGTTCATTTGCCTGTTTTTCTTTTCTCTACACCGATGTCCGGATATTCTGGGGGTGAGGGGGACTTATAAAGAATGAGAATTTTTTAATTATGACTAACCAGTTAAAACCAGTTGTAGTTGAGTGAATTTCAACTCACAAGAACCACAGAAATGTCAGAATGCTCTACAAGGTTTGCAAAGGCTACGTTTTCAAAGGCAGATGGCCAGGCCTATTTCTCAGAGCACCTCAGGCCTTTTGGTCAACAGCTCAGTGACTTCAATGTGTACACTACTCACAAGAACAATGGAAACATGAGTACCAACGGCTTCTGGCAAAAATTACGATGGCTTAGCTAGTTTTATCTTATTTATCCTTCCCACAAGTGCACAAGGCACTCAACCCTGTCGGCCAGGGAATGGCCTCCAACAATCCCCTTATAATGATACTTCAATCCTAATCACAGAACTCTTCAGCTGGATTAGAAATCAAGATATCAAAGTCACCCTTCTGCCTTTCCCAATAGCTACACACGGCTGGGATTCATCATCTCTCTATGGTTTGCCTATAATCTCTTCAGGAGCAGATTACCAGACCTTTCTCCCATGAAAACACTGGACGAATTGAAAGAGTCAACTTTTAGGACAGTAGCCAAGCTCTTAATACACATGCCATTAGACCCATGATCATCAACCCATGCATAGTGACAGACCAGAACTGCCCCTTACAGTTTCCAAGGACGAAACCTTCAGAAAAGTAACTATCTCATCGTTCTCAATGGAGCAACAGCTGGCCAGGATGAACAACCAGACCGTCCACAGCTGAGCATATGACCACTGTCATCGGGATCCCTTGTTGAACCCCAAGGGCTCCTGGACGTAGAAAGCATCTTTCTATAAGGCTGAAAATTCTCCAGGGTCGAAGCCGTTGCTCAGTGATTTTTCATTCCTAAAACCTGGCATGTAGCAGACCTCAAAGATATCTGGAGAGGAGAGGATTAAAACCCTCAATGTGCAAGAGATATCTTCCCTTAGAAAATCTTTGAGAAGAAAAAGGCTTTATACTTATCACACCTTTCTGATAATTTTGATATTTTGTAATGCTTCCTCTGAATGTATTCTTTATTGCTAAACAATCAATCATTTCTACTTTGCTGTTGTCTGCCTGCTGGAAGAATTACCCTGAAAATCAATTATTCTAAATGCTATGTGGACTCATAGTGTGGTTTACATATTTAAAATTGAGGAAAAGTCATTAATCATTGAAATCATCCATGGGTTAAATCTTAAATAGTTTCAATGTTATATCAAAGTGAATTTTTCTAGTGATGGACTTTGGCACTTCTAGGTATAGCAGCAATGGGTAATATCCATATTACTTATGCTAATGTCTTCATATATAAGGTTAGAACAAGAAATGAGAAGAAACTATGATAAAAGTCAGGCAAGATAAAATGACCTCTTCTCTCAAAACCCTGCCTTGAGTTTTGATTTGTTTCAAAGTAAAAGCTAACGTGATTGAATGACCTATCCCAGTCTGACTGAGGTACGCATCCCGGCTCCAGCCTCCTCTCCAACTCTTCTTCTTCATGCACCTCTCTCAGCTATACTACCCTCGCTGATGTTCCTTAAACATGGAGACGTGCTCTCATCTTAAGTCAATAATTAAACACTCTTCAAGGTAGGCAATAACATGAACAACTTTAAAAAGTGTCTTAAAGAAGAAATGGGTGAACCATACAGTCAGGGAATTTAAGACACTGATGGGATGTCCCAGTGAACTGTTAATTGAGGGCCACCGATTCATGCCAAACAAGGGTTGTATCTGATCCTGCTGGCCTCCCAAAAGAATATTAATTATATTTACACTTAAAATCAGGATCCATGTTAGAGTTTAAGCAATGGATGTGGTTATGTTTGTATATTGTCTACCTCTGATGAGTGTTTTCATTATTATATTTATAAAATATATTCTATTATAATTGCCTAACACTATGCATCTCCATTTCCCCCCTTATTTATTGCCCAGCTTTCCCATGCATATGAGATGATTGAAAACCCCATGGCTTGGGTCAGGTTCCCATTATTACTCAAAGTTGCATATTTGCTTTATGATATTTTCGAGAGGTCTCTTGTAACAGACTTGCTAATACAATACATTGATTTTTTTCATTGCTGCTTCTGTGAACATTAATTGTGGATCAAGCAAAATCTTGATGCATTTGAATTATGATGTTGGCAAAGAAGAATTATGTTGGTTAAATCCCTGGACTTCCAGAACAAAAATATAAATCTCTTTTGGAAGAAGTATAACCAGAATGCTCCTTAGAAGCAAGGATAATGAGACATGTTTTACTTACTTTGGACATGTTATAAGGAGAGACCGATCCCTGAATAAAGTATAGGGTCAGAGAAAAGGCAGAAGACTTTCAATGGGATAGACTGATGTAACGACTATGTCAATGGGCTCAACCATAGCAATTGTTGTAAGGAGGAAGCAGGACAAGGCATTCTGTTGTACATTGCATGTTGCTGTCATTCTAGAAGCTATGTTACTAGCTGTGTTAGTCTGGGTTGACTAGAGAAACAAATTACCAGACACTCATATGTATGTAAGAGAATTTTATATCAAAGAACAATTGTACATCAATAAAACATCCCAGCCCAGTCCAGATCAAGTCCATAAGTCTGATATTGCCCCACATATCGATACTAGCCCATAAGTTCCTCTTTAGACTCACACAGACGTGAATTGATGCCAAATGCAGGAAGATCACAGGGCAGTATGTAAAAAGTCTTGTGGATCTCAGTGCTGGCATGGGTCTCTATGTGGCTCCTCTAGTTCAAGGACTCTGGCTCTATCAGTGTAGCTCCACATGGCTTGCCAACAGGAATGTTCCAAAGGGAGTGTGCGTATCTGGCCTCCAGTGGGCTATTTATCTCCTTCATGCTTCCAAATGAGGTCATCAAGCTGCGCCCTGGTTAGACTCCACCCCTACGCAAGTTGACAGGAGATTATGTAACTGCCACACTAGAATTTCAAATACTAGCAGGGTCACACATGGAGGACAGATTTCAGCTGACCTTCTAGACTAAAACAGACTAGAAAGCAAGGCCTCGTGATCTACTTTGCAAAATTGGCCAATGGAAAACTTATAGATCACAGCCATATCTAACTTGCTTGCATTGGAGGGATCAGTTACTGGAAGAATATATCACGTTTGGTGAAAGGCAAGAAAGGACATAAAAAATCCTAAGTGAGAAGGAAAGACACAATAGCTGCAACTAGGAGCTCTTACTTGCCAGAGATCATGAAAATGACACAGGGCCAGTCAATGCTTCGTTCTGTTGTACCTGAGGTCACCTTGAGTTGGAGTTGACAGGAAAGCAGATATCTACCTATACGTACAATTATAAGGAGAGCCGAATCTGCCTTTGAATATTAGAAGGACAGAGAGTCTGGCTCCAAATGGGACACCATAGAAGATGCTGAATGACAGAAAGAACATTTCTGGAAAGAATTCAGAGAAACTATGCCGCTCAATGACAAAAAGGAATGGATGTGCAGTTGGATTCACAGAGAGAAAACTATGAAAAGAGATGGTTTCCAAACCTTATATTCTATGACTGAAGCCATGCCTACTAAAACCCCAAACACTTGCTCTTTTGATACAAAACTAGGGTTATCTGCTCTTTGACACCGAATGAGGGGGTAAGGGGTTAAAATTTATTTTTAACAGCTTTATTGATATATATAGTTCATATAACATACACTTCAATAGTTTAATTATATTAAAGAGCTGTGCAATCACCACAATCAATTTTAGAACATAGTCTTTCTTGTACTCATTATTATTAGCTCCCTATTCCCCCCAACCTCCCTGTCTTCATAGATTTGCCTATGCGTAATTAATATACAGAAAGATATCCAAAAATAAAAACAAAAACAAAAAATTAATAAATCCTGCAAAAGTAACAGAATAAAGGAGAAATACTTCAATCAAAAAGAAAACAAAAGATTAACAACTAGGATAAATTTTAAATGAATCAAAAGGGAGAGCAAAATGACAAATTGTTAAATTTTAACCTAACTACATCTGTAATAATTTACTTTCCAATGTACTCTGAAGCAAGTCTATTCACACGTAATCAATCGTAGGAAGGAATTTACCAGAGGCTTAATCCACATGGAGACAATGTAAATGTATTTGGTACTTTCATTAATGTCCATAGCCTTCTGCAAACCAAGGGCTCAGAATTTAAGCTCTGTTACCATTCCCTCCTCTAGTTTGGGATTTAGTATTTACAATCCTTGGATCACACAAGCTGGTGTGCTTCTTTTATGTGGACTTAATTGGCACTCACGTGGATGGCTTCTTTTTTTAATGCAAACCTTTTTTAAGACTCCAGATGCTATTCCTCTGATAGCTGGCCATTATCTGATTTCTTCACCACACTTTGATATAGCAACTATATCTTTAATAATCTCTTCATGAGGGCAGGTATCAACTCATAAGAACTAATTATCCTTAGATGAAGACTATAATGTAGTGCAAGTCTCAAAATCCATTCATATATCTTTGGTTTATATACACCCCTGTTTTAGTTTTAGAAACATAATTATCATAAAATTATTCTTACTTGAAAAGTTAAAACTTACAGAGTTTGCAAGAGTGGTACAAAGAATCCTCACTCTTCATCCAGACTCTGCAAATACTAATATTTAGCACTTTTTTCTGAAAAGTTTTAGAATGAATTACAGACAAGAAATTTCTGTCCTCTAAATATATCTATTTGCATTTCCTAAGCAGAAGAAATGCATCTCTGTAACCACAATACAGTGAACAAAGGGACTACGATCATGTATCAGCTAATTTTCAACTTTATACCGATTTTGCCAACTGAACTAACTTGGTACCTTATAAAAAGAATGACCAACTTGATATGCTGTGCTCACTCCACAGGCCTCTGGAGTCCACTTTAATGTGGAACAGTTCTGGAGTCTTTCTTTATATTAGGCGGCTCAAAACCTTTGTACAACATGGAATTTAAGGATATTTGAATTTCTCCTGAGCTTTGTGAAGACCCCTAGTATTTATGATATTTTTTCTTTCTTTAGTTTTTCAAGAATGTAGACCAATTATTTCATAGAATTGTTCCTCAATTTGGGTTTGTCTGATAATCTGTCCTGATTACATACAGGGTTTTCACTTTAAACAGGAATATCCCAAAAGTGATGCTAAAGTTTTCTCAGTGTTTCTAATCAAGAGGCACAAACTTGAAATTAACTCTGCTCACTTGACTAAGCTGAGATTTTCCAAGACAGATGATCATTTTTAGAAAAGAAGGAGCCTGGTGGAGCAGTGGTTAAAATGCCCAACTTCTTAACAGAAGGTTGGAAGTTTGAACCCATCAGCTGCTCTCAGAAGACCAGCTGCTTTGGTAGAGATTTGCAGCCTTGGGAACCTTATGGGGCAGCTCTGCTCTGGGCTGTTGGCTTACTGTTTGTGGGAATTGACTTGCTTGCAATGGATTATTTTTTTAATGAAATAATTTAAGATTATATAAATATTTCTGTAGCTCCTCAGGCTTTTACCCACTAGTTTTAATCTATTAATGATACTGCACTGAATTTGTGATTATTGTGATGACCACTAAAAGTTCCTTTTCTAATTTCATCATGTCTTCAATATTTATTAGTTGGATTTCTTGTTGTAAGAAAGAGCTTTCCCTTGATTGTTTGTTTATTTAACCATATCGGTGTGAATTTTATTCATCAAATTACATGCTTTTATATGCATTATTTATTTTAATTATCACACAGTCCAAGATTTGGCTGGGGAGAGTCTGAGTTGGCCTCTACGTTTCACTGGTTTTTAACTGTTTCAAATGGTTCTGTTTGCATTAGGATCCACATCTTTATCACTCTCATATGCTGATTTCACCATCTTCATTTTGTTATATAAGGAATTTAAAGCAATCAGGTGTTGTGTTAGTCTGGGGACTTTAGAGAAACAAATCACAGAAACTCATGTATAAGAGAGAATTTTATATAAAGGGTAAGTTTACACCAGGAAAACATCCCAACCCAGTGCTGCCTGAGCCCACAAATCCAACATTAACCCATATGTCTGATGCCAATCAACAAAGTCCTCCTCCATCTCACAAAATATATGCAATGACACTGACTGCTGAATCAGTGAATGTGTAAGTATCTCAGAGCTGGCAGGGGTCTACACACGGCTGCTCCAGCACGCAGGGCTGCATCGGGGTAGGTCCATGCGGCTTCTCCTCAGGGATGTCTTGCAGGAAGTGAACCTTGCCAGCTGAAGCATGGAACTGGCTAAGGTAGCTACATCCTGGCCCGACCATCACAAAACAAGAGACCCAAGAACTAGAAAGGCGAGACTCACCAAGTCATTTATCCCTCTGCCCTTCTATTAACCCCATATGTGTTTATCAGCCAGGTTGGCACCATAAACTTTAAGTATATCAGGTATGGTCTCAGTGATTAATGCTATACCAATAAGTAGTTAAAAATGGAGGTCATCTTTAACGAGCCTACCTTTGGAGTTCTCAGCCTTCATAATCACATGTGCACAGAATAAAGTCCAGTATCAATTGTGGTCAATGATTTTAGACCATAGTATCTGCCATATTTTGGTTTTAAATGAAATTTTAATTTCCCCCTTTTCCAATTATTGTGTTTTTAGGAAATTTTATTTTTAGATTTAAAAATGCTCCAATCTGAAAAAAGAAAACATTTTAAAAAGTGAATTTCTGTTGACATTGGTAAAATGAAATAGAAAGGTGAATAACTTGTAAAGGACAGTTTCTCAACTAGGCTTAGTTTCTCTCTCTCTGTGTCTCTCTCTCTCTCTCTCCCTGTCTCTCCTCTTTTCCCTCTCCCTCTCCCTCTCTCTCTTTCCCTCTCCCTCTGCCTCTCCATCTATTTGCCTTTATAGATGCACTTACAAATAATATAATTTCAAGATTTAAAAGGCTAATTTTGAATAGGATTAACAACAATAACAACAACCTAAGCAATGCACATGGGGGGGGGGAAGAGTACCCTGCTCTTTAGGACTTCTTTTTCGAATACCATTGCTTTATCTGCGAATTGCTGCATTTACTTACATAAAGTGGGCATTGGCAGTCCCAGGAGAAGCCCTCCTGCTCAGCTGTGCTGGTGTGGTGGCCCAGCTCTGCCACCTCTTCAGCCAGGGCTCCAAAGCCAAGCTAGTGTGGTTAATCCAACTGGAACCATGGAGATATTGAGGGAGAATGTAATGCCTCAAGTCATCATTTGGCCACAAGTATGTGCTAACAGTTGTCCAGATATAAGCCTACTTGTTTAGCCATTATTTTGCACCTTTGTAGGCAAATAATGACATCTGCCCTCATGAGCCGCTTTTTCAGACTAAGAGGGGGCTTGCTTGGTGGTTTACTTCATGCTACCCTGTCCTATAGGGTCACTATGGGTTGGAGTCGATTCGATGGCAGTGAGTTTTTGTCTGAAGAAATTCAGAAAGTGACATCTAGGGCAAAGGCGGGCAACTAAACCCCCTGTTCTGACAGTTGCCGTACTGTCTGCACCTGTGTGTGACCTGCCATCTATCTTTACAACTGATCAAGCTTTTAAAAGCCAAGTTGGATTTTCAAACAAGCAGTCAGTGGAGTACACTTATGGATCGTGTTCTTATTCCAATACAGTTCCCAGGGGAGGGAGTTCACAAAACAAGTAGAATATCTATTGCTCTTTCCCTTCCATATGTTTTCCGTAAAGCAAGAAGTGTTTCAGCCTCTGAGCGTCAGTGCCCGGCCATACACATAGCCACCAGAAGGTGGCAGAGTCTTAACATTGACTGAGGACTGTCAGCGCCTCTGCTGAATACAAGCAGATAGATACCACGCACAAATCCTTTCCACTCTCGGAAAGAGAAGAAACTCTGGTTTCCTTTTTTTTTTTAACTTTCCTTTATTTTTTTTAAAACCACAGTATCGTTTTGCTTCGTGCTTTAGAAAACTTAAGTATTGTTCTGAACTTATCTTTTGGTTGGAAGCATTTGGCTAGAGAAATTTAAATAGAGCCTTTGCTTTGAATCTTCTCTGCAACGAGTTTCCATCACACAGAGATCTTAATTTGATATCCGTCCATTAGAAGAGTTTACTTCATGTGATAATTAATTCTCAGCTCAAAATTACCAAAATGAATTACTCCGATGGAATGCTATGCATGTGTATTATTTAGAAGAGCATTCTAAATTTCCGATGTGTTCAACTTTGCATTTATATCTGTTTCCATTATAAGGAAAGGAGATGCCTGTGAAACTCGCTAGTGTTTTGTTTTCATTAGGATTTTTCACTTTATGAAACTGATTTCATTGAGATATATCAGAGAACTTAGCAGTAAAATGAACATTTTAAAAAGTCATTGATATTTCATAGTAACATATTAAGGGCTAGCAAATCTGTACCTTCCCAAGATCATGGTTCGAGTTTAAATAAAATCTATCTCTTTCATTGAATTTTTATTTATTTATTATTTTCTTCTCAGTCATTTAGGTAGGAGTTCCAGACAGGAAATAGCTCCCCTTTTCCAGTATTTTTTTGTCCAGCTCCCTTTACTTATTATTATCCCTCCCAGTTCCTGTTTCATGATTTCTCCACAGATGTATCTGGCTGTTCCTGGACCTGGGCTGCAACATGTAAGGCATTCCTTCATTTTGCCCCCACCACCTGGCAGCTTCTCTGCCCCCACACCAACTTTCCCAAAATCCCTGTCAGCATGTTTAATGGGAGGAATGTCTATCTGATTGGGAAATTTACTTGACCCTTACATAATAGAGACTATCTAAAATTAATTAAGTTCAACTATCATTCTGTGGGATAGACACATGGAGGGGAGGGGGGAGTAAAGGGGCTTCAAAATTTTGTAGATAAATGGAATTTTAAAAATAATGAATTCTATGAAAATATTTTAAACTCCCTTGTACATATAAACAGCATACTTAATAAAGCAACACCTCACACCATCCCCAACCAAATCTTCCTTTAAAAGAGAAGACATCACCAATAAAGGAGATTCTATATATTTTTCTTTTCAGAATATAGAGAGAAAACAGGCTTAAGTGTGTGAAATCTAAATATGCAACAACTTTTTAATTGTTGGACTTTTTATTTTATCCTATTTTACAAGAATTAACAGGCCATGCCTCAGAGAGCCCAGCGGTCTTATCTTAAAAGTCCTAACATCAACACCTACCCCACCCCCATCCACTCCAAATGCTTTAGAGTCATTAATGGCTTTTCCTGCCCACCCCCACCCCCAGTCTCATCTCTACTTATGTCACAAAAGAGAAATGGGAGCCTAACCTCATACTGGTTCTATGATATTTGCACCATCCCCTCAGGCTCCTGGGTATCCCAGCATATGCCCATTCTGGCATAGATCAGAGCATTAGAGACTCATGGGATGACATATGGTCAAGAGCCTGCAGGGTACACCAGGGCATGCTGGGGTCTCAAGTGCCTCCAGTCAGGTTTAGATCTGTCTTAATCTTAGGGGCTATGATTGGATGCTAAGAAGCCCTCTGGGATGAAAGTCTAGTCCATGGAAGGTCAGGAGTAGTGACTTCACCCTGGAAAAGGTTCAAGACTGTACATTAATTGAGCAGAATTTTCATCCTGGTCTGTCAATCATGAATTATAGCTCTTTTTTGTTCTAGGATATGTAGCAACAACTGTTTATTTCTGTAGGGTCAACAAGAAAGCAATTATTCATACCTTCCAGGTATAGTCTGGGGCTCCTTAGGACCCGGAAAGATTTCCTCCTCCCCAACTACATAACCCTAATGGTTCTCAGACATGAAGGAAAAGGCGTTCAGGACTTTTCCTGGTATAAACCAGGTGCACGGTAGGTGAAATGTGAATGTAAAGCTCTGAGCTCCTTGAAGTTACCTGAGAGAGTATTTCACCCTGAAGCTTCTCTTCTGTTCCTCCTTCTCTTCACACTACACTTGCTGGGTTTCTATTGATCTTCGTGTCTGCATCAGATGTCATCTCGCTCTCCTTTGGGGATAAGGAGGCTGGTTGTGGTGGCTTATACATTGGGCTTCCGTCCTGTATGCCAGCAGTTCTAATCCGCCAGCTGCTGCATGCAAGAAAGATGAGACAGTCTGCTCTGCTAAAGATTTGCAGCCTCAGCAATCCACAATGGGTGTTTCATTCTATTCTGCCCAGTGAGGTCACTATGAGTTGGAATTGACTTGATAGCAGTGAGATTGGGATTTTAAAAATAATAATTTTATTGAGGGCTCATACAACTCTTATCACAATCCATATGTACATTCATTGCATAAAGCACATTTGTACATTCACTACCCTCATCATTCTCAAAACATTTTCTCTCCACATAGGCCCGTGGCATCAGCTCCTCATTAAATTGATTTTTACAACTGATATGATTAACCCTACTTATTGTTTTTTTTAGTTATGGATAAGGTGCTAGGAAACTCCTGCCTCTTGAAGTAGAATTAATTAATGGAGGTCTCATATTGCTTCCTTAATAAAGAATGACAATTCAAAATAGGTAAATTTAAACTTCAAATTATCATAATGATAAACTACTTAGAGTTTAAACTGAGCATGAAAAAGCAGATTGAGGACTAGAATGGAAATAGAAACCATGTGGCATGGGAAAGCAGGCAGGAGGGAGAAAGAAAGGAAGGTGTGATAATGATGGTTTTATTACCAGCCCGGTCACTTTTAAAGAGTGCTTACTTGGGTGCCTGAGTTCCCTCAATAGTCAACTAGGAATAAGGGGAGCACCTCTTCTCCAAACTGTTGTGGAACTAGCAGGATTTGATATGTGAAGAGACCTTGGAAGGACACATGGGAAGCCCTTATAATTATTCCCCTCAGTTTTGTTTTCCCCTTTATGAACAAACCAAAAGGAGCCCTGTTTGTACAACGGTTACAGGTTAGGAGGCTATTAGGAAGGTCTGCAGATCCCAAAGCGAGCAGCTCTTTGGGGGAAAGAGGGGACTTCTCCTCCCCCAGAGAGTTCCAGTCTTGGAAACCCATGGGGGAGTTCCGGTCTGTTCTGTGGGCTTGCTGTGGACAGTCAGCACTGGCTCAGCAGCAGTGAGTTTGGCTTGGTTTTATGCACAAAGGATGCCATTTCTCCACAAATTCACTTTCAGATTCAGCAAAATTAAAATGACGTACCCAGTGGCGTTTAAGGTGGAGATGAATTAATAAATTAACCTACAGGAATAAAACAGCAATATCTAAGAACTTCCTGCAAAGGAAAAAATGATTCAGGGGATTTCCTTCAATGAAGATTAAAATGTGTTATGAAGACTAAACAAACAGCCTTCATAGACATAAAATTAGCAAATTCAAGAGGTAATTTCCCTGGTGTTTCAGTACAAATTGCATGTATCTTAGAGCACGCAGTTTGGAATCTATCGATTTGGAAAGACTTTGGCACCATTCTTTTGGTCACTTACTGTATTTCAGCACCGCAAACCTTGAATGGCGCATCGGGATTCGGAAAGCGAAGGGTCAGAGAAAAAAGAGGAGGAACCTGCTTGAGATGGATCCATAGAGCCACTGCAACAATGGGCTCAAACATGACAAGAATTGTGAGAATGACAAAGGGCCAACGAGTGTTTTGTTCTGTGGTACAAATGGTTGCTATGGGTCTGAACGGACTTCATGGTACCTAACAACAGAAGAGTTCTACTCTGTAGTATATGGCGTGACCAGGAGAGAGAATAAACTCCACAATGATAGGTTTATTATATTTCAAGATCAACTAAACTCAAGCCCACTGACGTCTGGCCAATTCTGACTGAGAGTGACCTTGGATAAGGCTTTTGAGGCTGTGAGTCATTAGAGAAGCAAGTAGTGTTAATTTTCTCCAGCCCAGAGAAGCTGGTAGGGTTGAAGCTCCGACAGCAAGCCAACACTCAGTCAATGGGCCCACCGGGGTCCTTTATTTCAAGAGTTTTATGAAATATACCTTTTCACAGTAACATTGTTAGATTTTGCTCTCAAGTAATCTTTCCTTTCATTGGTGAAATCATTTTAATTAATATCCCATCGGCACTATACTTGTTACCTTAAAGGTTGATTCTGACTCACAGAGACCCTGGAGGGCAGAGTAGAATTGGCCCACAAGGCTTACAGGGCTCTGATCTTCATGGAATGGAAGCAGACTGCACCTCTTTTCTACGGACAGCTGGTGTCTTTCAACTTCTGACCCTTCAGTTAGCAGTCCCATGGCTCAGCTGCTATGTGGCCAGGGCTCTGTCACTGATGCTCTAAATGATAATAAGCACTAGCTTACACAAAGTTCTTTAAAAAGTGCTTGTAAATTATCATAAAAATACAATTGACAAATTAGAAGAAATATTTTCAGTAAACATAACAGACATGGGGTCAATATCCTTTATATATAAGGAAGGGTCGAGGTAAATTATAACATTATTTAACTTGCTGAAAGAAGAGATATTCACAATTAAGAAATGAAAGAATGAATCCAAGAAACTATAAATATTAAAAAGTATTCAGCACAGTTAGCAATGAAATGTATACATAGTAAAGCAAAATTTTCAACCATGCCATTATTGGAGACTTAACAATTTCTTAACTCCATGTGCTCTGATGTTCATTAGACCAGGTGGAATTGACACAGACTCTCTGAAAGCAATTTGTTAGTGCGTGTCTTAATTTTTATTTGATTTATTTATATTTTAATGATATGCATTTTATCACCAGAATTTTTACATTGAAGTATCTACTACATGGGTCAAATTAAATTTCAGAGCAAATATTTTCTTTGAAAATATAAAATGAACCATAAATTTCAATGTTTCCACATTCAGGAACAATTGAATCATTTTTGTCTATCTGTAGATAAAATGGTATATTTCTGCTAAAAATTATATTTAAAATATTTTTGGAAAATGATGATAAAGTAAACTAAGAAATTTAAGATATATATATATACAGAATTACTCTAATTTCTATAAATAAGAAATCATAGGAAAAACAACACTAGAACAGTTGTTTTTCAAAAAAGTATCTTAAATTCATAATTCAAGAAAAGCATTTTTTGTGGATTTTCTTTTATAACTCTTATTTCATAAGATACAAAAGTAGGCAAGCAACAAAAACAAGGTGTTAGTCTGGGTTGACTAGAGAAACAAATTCATAGACACTCAAGTGTATTAAGAAAGAGCTTTATATAAAGAGTAATTGTATATTAAGAAAACATCCCAGCCCAGTCCAGATCAAGTCCATAAGTCTAATATGAGCCCATATGTTTGATATCAGTCTGTAAATTCCTTTTCAGACTCATGCAACACATGCAATGACATGGAATTCAGGAAGACCACAGGCCAGGGGCTGGAAAGACTTGTGGATCCAGTGGCAGTGGAAACATCTCAGCACTGGCAGGGCTCTCCATGTGGCTCCTCCAGCTCCAGAGTTCTGGCTGTCATCAGTGTGGCTCCATGTGGCTTGTCAACAGGAATATCAAGCAGCGAGTCTGTGTGTACCTGGCCTCCAGCAAGCTATTTATCTCTGTGGTGCCCCCAAATGAGGTCATCAAGCTGTGACCTGATTAACAGGCTAGACTCCACCCCTTCACAAGTTGACACCAGATTATGTAACTGCTACACAAGGTGAATAAAATTAAAATAGTAGGATGATGAGGAAGGTACTAGGGAATATTAGCATGATAACAGAAATACATTTAAATAGGGGTGTGAAAGAGCAGAAAGAAGCTAGGAAGGGAGCAGAAAAAAGCAGCAATGAATTGCAACAAATGCTGGGCTATGTGGACCACAGCTTCCACAGAGAAGTGAAGAACTAGACTGTCTGATTATTGCTCTGATCAGAATCACAATAGAGGTCCTGCATCGAATGGGAGGAGGATAAAACAAAATTCATAATCAGAAAAAATCAGACTTTTGATCTGGGAGAGACTGGTATCCCTGAGACTATGGCCCTTAATACCCCTCAAGCCTGGAACCCACTATTGGAGATGAACTTTCAGCCAAACAATAGACAGGTCAATAAAGCAAACAATAAAATCAGGGAGGAATGTACTTCTCAGAACAATCAGCGACATGAGATCAAAAAAGAAGCTTTTGTCAAAATAATAAAATTGAGAAACAAAGGACAAAGGGAAAAGGGGACCCAGGAAAAAGTGCAAAGAGAGCCATGGCGTGGCGGGGATTACACAGCCATGCCACAAAACAAAGTATGTATGAACTGCTCAACAGAAAGCTAACGCGCTCTGTATAATTCCACCCAAACTACAGCAGACTTCAAGGAAAACAAATTGTATTGGATGCCCTAGAGAAGCAAAACCTGTGACTCTTGTATTGCATGTGTATAGAAAAGTGGTTCACGCAGTTGTAGAAGTGGGTAAACACAGTCTGGTTCAAGTCTGTAAGTCCGGTGTAATATGAAGACTCCTGGCTCTGGCAGCTGCAGGGACTGATAAGCATGAAGTAGGAAGATGAAGCAGGAAGACTACAGGCTGGTGACTGCTGAGCTGAATTAAACAGAGATTGCCTGAATGAATCCAAGGTTTCCAGTCTGCTGATGGCTCCTGGGATGAGCAGATAATGTAACCAGAGGTCAAAAACTAGATGCAGAATCTAAATCCAGCAGTGGAAGTGAGCTAGCTTCTCACCTGGTCAGTCTATACTCAGAGTAGGCCACACCCTGAATGAGAGCTCCTTTCATAGTCTCTAGTCTGTTATCAGATTAACTGCATGGTAGATTCATAGATGATCCCCATCTTGGAGTTGACCACACTGTATGAGATCATTTAGGAGAATTATGGTCCTTCCAATTTGACATGAACCCCAATTATCACAGACCACCTTGTGAACTTGGAACTTGTACATACCTCCTTAAATCACACAGTGTCTCCAAAGACAATAGTAAGGTCATACTTCCTCCTAACGTGGTACAATTAATAATGCATACATCCCAAACCACACTAGACTCATTCACATTTTATAAGTGAGCAAAACAACATTTGATTCATATAGACAAAGAAGAAATATTCATAACAATTATAGTCTTCCTTTCTGCTGCTGCTCACATAGACTTAACTGGTAATTCGAACTACCTTCTTCCACTACCCATTCTGTATTCCCTTAATCCTCAGGTAGTTCCTCAGCTGGTCATAGTTTTTCACCTGGTAGCGTGACCCAAACTTTCTCCTGAGCAGTCTGGGCTATTAACAGTCATGCCACTATATTGCGCTGCCATAGTTTACCATCGACTTTAATCACAGGGCATGCTAACATAGAGATGACATAAGGAATCTCTTGGATTCCAGCCATATTCATCTTACTGCCATTATTAAATACTAACCCAATTTCTCCTTGCCAATCAGGATCAATCACACCACTCACCTCAATCGAACCTTTCATTTCCTTTTGATCCAGAGGAATGAGTCCCTAATGCTGGGAGGCGTTATCCACTCCAGTCCAATGCATTAGTGCCGTGTCTCTAGGTGGGAGGATTCCTCCTCTTGGAACTAAGGCCTCTAGTACACAGGGTTGCAGAGACAGGAAGGAAAAACATTGTAAAGGGCTCATTAGGGCTAACAGTGACTGGTTCCATTCTCATTGCCACCCTTTGCTTCCTGGATCCATGAATGCTGGCATTTGGAGAAACACCACCATATATTGGTCACTGAATGAGAACACACATCCTCCTGTGAAACATTGCCCAATTCTGCAAGGTGTTGCACACCTGTGCATAACTGTGATTTTTAAAAGTCCGTTCATTATTCTTTTTTCCCCTGTTAAACCTTCCATTTTTTCTGCCCCCAACTCCAATTCATACTCAGTTCCTGACCCTCTCCCTAGACTCCTTGTAATCATCAAAATCTTGTCTATTCTTATACAAACCATGTTTCATCTTTTTTTTACCCTTATACCAATGGTGATATTAAATATTTATCTTTGTAAGTCTGACTGAGTTTGTTAAGCATAATATTCTCTAGTTATATCGAGGTCTTGAAGTGCTAAAGAGAGTTGTCATTGTTTTTTATTGATGCATAAAATTTCATTGTATGAATGTAACAAAGATTGTTTATCCATTCCTTTATAGTTGTGAGTTGTTTGTTTACATATTTTTGCTATTATGGAAATTGCTTCTATATGTATATATATGTGTGTGTATTTATATATGTATATATATGTGTATATATATATATATATAAAATCTGTCCGTATTGTATTCTTGATTTCTTCAGGGTGTTTACTCAGTAGAGAGATTGCTGGGTCACAAGGTGCTTGTAATTGTGCTTGTTTAAGGACGTGCCATACTGATTTCCATAATTTCTGTACAATTCTTATAGTCCCACCAGCAATGTAAAAGCCTTCCTCCACATCCTCTCCAGCATTTATTATTTTCTGTTTTATTTAAATTTGCTAAAATATCAAAGTGAGATGCTATCTCGTTGTTTTAATTTCTATTTCTTTTATTGTTAATGATGATGAACCTTTCTTCATGTGGTTGTTGGCTGCCGGGATGTCATTCATCTGTGGTAATTCTCTACTGGTGTCTTGGACCCATTTTTTTTGGATTGGGTTATTTGTATTTTTCTTGTTAAGATGTCATTTTCTATAGATATTGGAAATTATCCCTTTATATGATATATTATTAATGAATATTTATTCACAATCTTGAATTTTCTGCTGACTTTTTTGATGAAGTCTTTTGATATACATAAATCTTTTATTTTTAGTATGGTCTCATTTCTTTACTTTGTATTCTGTAGGGTGGATATTTTTCATTATATTCGATAGCATGTTTATGTCCTGTACTAGGATCTCTAAGTTTGTCCCTATTTTTTCATTCATGGCCTTTATAATTGTGTGATTTGTATTTAGGCCTTTGATCCATCTTAAGTTTGTTTTTGTACGTGATGTGAAGTATGGATCCTGTTCCAATTTTTTGGCAGGTGATGATCAAGTTTCTTCCAGCATCAATTGTTGAACAGGCTGTCTCTTAACCACTTAGTGCCTTATTTATTTATCTAAAATTAGGTGTCCATAGGTACTTGGTTGTATTTCTGGGTTCTCAATCTTAATCCATTGGCCTTTATATATATCATTGTACCAGTACCAAGGGTTTAGATTACCATGATGTATAGTAAATTTTAAGGTCTGAGAATGAAAGGCTTTCCACTTTGTTTTTATTTTTAATAGTGTTTTATTTATATTAGGTGTCTTTCCTTTCCATATAAGTTGGTAATTAGTTTTTAGATTTCTTTGAAAAATTATGGTGAATTTGGATCAGAATTGTATTGAGTTTGTCAAGAAATATTGGTAATATTGACATTTTCACAATATTTAGTCTACCTATCCAGAAACATGGAAACTTGTTCCATTTTTGTAAGTTTCTTGAAGGAGTATTTTGCTGTTTTCTTTGTCGAAGTCTTTTTTCCTCTGGTATGATTTATTTCTAAATACATCTTTTGTGTAGTCATTGTAAATGGTCTTTATTTTGACATCTTTTTCAGTATCTTCATCTTTAATATACAAGAATCCAACTGATTTCTGAATGTTGATCTCATAGCCTTCCATGTTGTCATTTCTTCCCAATAGTTTGAGCAGTTGTTTAATTTAATCTTTAGGGTTTTCAACATATATAGGAACATGTCATCTGCTGACAGAGATTTTTATTTCTTCTCTATGTAGATTTTTAAAATTTATTTTTGATGACTTACAGCATTAAAACTTCCAGAATCACATTGAATAAAAGTGATACTAGAGCAGTCGTCCAACTGTTTCCTTAATACTAAACATATAAATATATGTTCATAGATCTATTCCCCCCTCATCATATATAAATATATTTATATCTTGATATGTCTGTATTTAATTCTCTGTGACTACCTTTTGGCTCCTAGTTCTTTCCTCTGTTTCTTTGTACTTTCCTCTTGTCCCACTATCATGTTCTGCCTTCATTTGGGTTTTAGGAATTCCTCTCGGTTACATTGCCCTTGATCCAGCCCTGCCAGACCTTCCACACCCTCCTTGAGACTGATTTTGGATCACTTGTTATTCCCTTGTCTCTGGGCTTGTTAACATCCTCTTCCTTTCCCCCACTACCCTCTTCCCCTATGTTCCCCCGGAACTGTCATCCCACTGTTCTCTCTTCTGGCTTGTTTATTCCTCCTATCCCTTCCAGGTAGACATGTTATGTATTATCACAAGATTGAGTACCATGAACCTCAACACAAGAACATTTTGTTCTAACAATTCGGCAGTCTGAAATGCTCACCTGCCTGGCATGATCACTGATGACAATGGGTGCCCAGGCAAATGTGGTGAAGAAAGTTGATGATGTCCGGCTACCAAAAGATATAGCACCTGAAGTCGCTGAAGACAATGGGTGCACAAGCAAATATGGTGAAGAAAGCTGATAGTGCCCAGCTACCAAAAGATATAGCACCTGAAGTCTTAAAGACCTGAAAATAAACAAGCAGACATCTAGCTGAGAGACAACAAAACACTCACGGAGGAAGCACATCAGCCTGTCCTCACTAGATCGCTGAGGACAAAGTGGGTGCATAAGCAAAAGTTGTGAACAAAGCTATGGTGCCCAGCTATCAAATGATATATCATCAGGGGTCTTAAAGGCTTGAAGACAACCAGG
Organism: Tenrec ecaudatus; assembly: GCF_050624435.1. Classification (NCBI taxonomy): domain Eukaryota; kingdom Metazoa; phylum Chordata; class Mammalia; order Afrosoricida; family Tenrecidae; genus Tenrec; species Tenrec ecaudatus. The sequence continues at coordinate 111,740,912 of NC_134540.1, read as the reverse complement.
TGGTCATCTAGCTAAGAAACAACAAAGCCCACAAGGAAGAAGCACACCAGCCTACCCTGAGGCGAATGCTGAAGACAAAGCGGGTGCATGGGCAAGCGCGGTGAAGAAAGCTGATGGTGCCCAGTTGTCAAAATATATAGAATCTGGAGTCTCATAGGCTGGAAGATAAACAAAGGGCCATCTAACTGAAAAACAACAAAGCCCACATGGAAAATGCACACAAGCCTGTGAGATGACAAGGCATCGGCGGGATCAGGTATCAGGCATCAAAGACAAAAAAAAAATAAATCATAGCATTGTGAATGAGGGGGAGTGCAGAGTGGGGACCCAGGGCCCATCTGGGGGAAATTGGACATCCGCTTGCAGAAGGGCTGTGGAGAGGTGACGAATCAGTCAGAGTGCAGTGTAGCAACGATGAAACATACAATTTTCCTCTAGTTCTTGAATTCTTCCCCCCCCCCCCCCACACTATCATGATTCCAATTCTACCTTACATAACTGGCTGGACCTGGAGATGTACAATGGAACGGATAGGAACTGAAAATACGGGGAATCCAGGACAGATGAGCCCCTCAGGATCAGTGGTAAGAATGGCGATATCGGGAAGGTGGAGGGAGGGTAAGGGAGAAACGGGAAACAGCTGACAAGGTCTACATGTAACCTCCTCCCTGGAGGACGGACAGCGGAGAACTGGGTGAGGAAGACGACGGATGATGTAAGGTATGATAAAATAATAATTATTTATAAATTATCAAGGGGGAGGGGGGAGGGGGAAGGGGGAGGGAGGGGAAAAATGAGGATCTGATACCAAGGGCTCAAGTAGAAAGCAGGTGTTTTGAGAATGATGATGGCAACATATGTACGAATGTGCTGGACACAAATGATGTATGTACGGATTGTAAAAAGAGTTGTATGAGCCCCTAATAAAATGATTAAAAAAGAAAAGTGATACTAAAAGGCAATCTTGTCTAGTTTCCATTTAAAGAGAAAGAAATTTCAATTCCCCTCCATTTAGGAATATATATATAATTTTGCATATATGGGTTTTATTATGTTAAGAAAGTTCTCTTCTATGTCTATTTTTTGGGGGTATTTTTCATCAGGAATGGATGCTGAATTTTATCAAATTACTTTTTGGCATCACTTGATATGGTTCTTCTCCTTTGTCTTCTTTATGCAATAAATTACGTTGATAGTTTTTCTAATATTAAACCATCCTTGCATATTTGGTATGAAATATATATATATGTATATATATACTTAGTTTAATTCTGTTGGCTAGCTTTTTTTTACAATCTTAGCATCTATATCCATAAGAGATACTGCTCTGTAATTTTCTATTCTGGTGCCATCTTTGCCTAGTTTAGGTATCAGAGTTATAATTGCTTCATAAGATTTGTTTGATAGCTTATAATACATGTGTATTATTGTGTAATAGTTTAAGTTTTCCTTAGTGCTTTATAGAATTCCCCAGTGAAATCACCTGGGCCCTGACTTTTTGATGGTCAGAAATTTTTATTACTCTGTCTATTTCTTCTGAGGCTATAGTATTTGCTGAGATATTTTGCATAATTCTGTGGTAACTTAAATAAATAACATTTTGTAGAAATTTATCCATTTCTTCCAAATTTTTTAATTAGTTGAAATACAGTTTGCCTAATACTGTGTGATTATATTTTTATATGATAATATATTATATTTTTATCTTATTTGGCTCAGTTGTAATGTAATCCATTCTGCACACTGGGAGATCCTTCAAGGAATTCCCAGAAAGGGGATGCAGGTCTGCTATTGTTCATTTTCAAGTGATATTGCATATCTTGCAGAACTATCAGTAAACCCAGCATGAGCTTTCTCTTCCTCAGTTACTGGTCATAAGACACTTCCACTGAGGCCATAAGTACATACTGGGAGAAGAATGGTACTGTGACAGGCATTTGGGATATTTCTTCATGAAGTCTACTTGTATCTTTATGACCTGCTGCAGCCTAGTCTCATCTATATCACTTCCATTTAATGTTGGAGTTCAGCTAAAAATGTCCAACTGTATGATCCTGTGGATCAAACAACACCAAGCTCATGAGGGCCAGCTCAGCCCAAATTGGAACTTGGTGACCCATGGTGAGTTGTTCAGTGTCCACTAAGGCCCAGTAACAGGACAAAAGCTGTTTCTCAAAAGGGCAGTAGCTGTCTGCAGAGTGTGGCAATGTTTTGCTCCAAAATCCCAAGAGTCTGCATTGTGATTTATCATTAGGGGCCTGCCAAATACTCCAAATTACATCACTAGCTGCCAACGACTCCTCAAGCACTATTGGATCAGTTGGATCATATATCCCAAGTGCACAGCAACCCGAACCTGTTGCAAAGTCACCTCTTATTCTCAACCCTACTCAGAGAAGGCAGCTTTCTGAGTCACTTGATAAAAAGCCAGGGTTAGCACACCCAAATGAGGAATATATTGCTTTTTAAATCCAAAGAGACCCACCAGGTATTGTCCCTCCTTTTATGGTTATGGATGCAATAACTTACCCTCCATATTAGTAGAAATATCTTGACATGCCCCACAGCACTAGACCCAGTAGAAATTTCACTGCAGTGGAAGTGACCTGAATTTTGGTTGGGCTAATTTCCCATTCTATAGCATCCAGATGATTTATCAATAAGTCATTAACACACCTTCCCTACTTCATGCAACAAGCACAATGTCATCAATATAATGGACAAAAGTGGCATTTTGTGACAGGGAAAGACCCTCAAGTTCCTTGAAAATTAATTATAGCAGAGGGCTTAAGAATTGATATACCTTTGACGGGGAGTCGTCAAAGTGTAGTGTTGCCCTTGCCAGCTCATAGCAAACTGTGTCTGGTGGTTCTTTGAGACTGTAATTGGGAAAAAGGCACAGGCCAAACCAATAACTACATACCAATTACCCAAAGCATTAATTTGTTCAAACAACGAAATCACATCTGCAGTAGGAGGTGCAATTGAAGGCCCAACTTGGTTAAGTTTACCATAATCTACAGCCACTCCTCAAGAGCCATCTGATTTCTGAACCAGCCAAATAGGCAGGTTAAATGGTGATGCAGTGGAAACCACCACTCTCACAGCTTTCAGATCGTTAGTGATTGCACAAAGCCCTCCAAACAGCATCTTTAACAAACACTGCTGCTGCTTCTAGGAATGTAGTTCTAATTGGCTTTTCCTAACCTAATAGCCCTTACTCCACATTTGAAGGATGATATATGGGGGGGGGGTGACAATTGCTTAGTATATCTATTCCAATAATGTATTCTGGAACTGGGGAAATAATTATAGGATGGGTTCAGAGGCCACTGTGAGATGTACATGAACTAAAACTCTGTTAATAACTTGACCTCCATACAGGCCCACTCTGACTGGTAAGCCTTCAAAATGTTCAGAGTTTGCTAGAATTCAGTGATGCCCCTCCCCCAATCTAACATTATTTCCATTTTTTCTAATGAACACTGAAAGTGCACAGATACCTATAAAGAAGGTTGGGAGAAAGACTAGCAGTATATGCTTTATACTCTGTGGTGCAGTAGGTCTTTCCAACCTGTGGATCCAGCCTTCCCTTTATTTAAGGGGTTGTAGGTCTGAAAACCAGCTCAAGTCTGGGAATTAACTGAAGAGTTGAGACTATTCTGGAGATTCAAGTTATGCTGCCATTTATCTGATCTAGAATTCTCCCGTTTGTAGAGGTCAAGTACATATTTATCCGGCTTCCCATCTATTTCACTCCTAGGGACACACTGCCTAAACAAACAACCCCACAGTTACATAAAGGCAGAACATTCTGAGTACTGCTTTGATTTTGCTGTCCCTTACTAGAACGAGGCCCACCTTGTCTCTGGTGATTGAGTGTTGAAACTTGGCTCCTACTCCCTTGGGACCCAGTCAGCCTCATTGCAGGCCGTGCCTTAATTCAATGAGGGCAGCACTTGCAGTCAAGCCTGTATGACATAAAATATCCATCACCGGAGTCTTCAGAGATGCGGGGACTCCCTTCACAAATTTGTTTCTCACTGTGTCCTGGGGCACTCCATGTGTAGGCCTAAGGGTTTAGCCTTATAAATCCATCCTTACATACCGATTTCCCAACACTTTCGAATACCTTTTTCTATAGTAAACCAAGGTAGTTCTGATACTTCAATTTGACTTGGTGTAGGTTTCTTTCAACCCATGCTTTTGTGAATCAACAAAACAAACTCTGAGATCCTCTCTTCACCTTTGCATTTCAACACTCAATCTGTGCTTAGACCTCAGATGAATAAATGAAAACGGATACACACTTATGTTCTTTGCCCTGTGATTGCACACCCTTAATAACCATTCCTGCACATATTTTCCACATTGCTGCCTATACATATTAGGAAATTCTAGCAATTATTTAGGAGTATAGCACTTCTCTTCCTGGGTTACCATTTATACTTCAGTGCAGGGAACTCATTGTGACTTAAGTCTAGTAGCATTAGTGGGCGGTTGTAAGGCATCGATCTGTCTCAGGAAATGCTCCAAGATTCAGCTCCAGGTGCCATATCGATAGGCACCATTGGGCTGATCTCCTCAAGTGTGAGTAGTGAGGACAATGGTTCTACTGAGAGAGGATTACTCTCTTCAGGTGGGAGAGGTGGTGATGGAGACTGGAGTATCTCAATGGAATCTATGGATTCACTATGACCTTATTCCATAGTACTAACTCATACATTCCCATATCAAGTTTCAGGGTGCTATTTCTTTCCAATGGATGACCTCTTTTTAATACCAAGAACTGTTCAAGAATGAACGTTATTAAGCTTGTATTCTATTCAATTACTTTTATAATACGGTCTGGATTTGGTTTTCAGCAACCTCAATTCTGTTAGCAGGAAAGATCAGGGTGTCTTGTGTGTCAGTAGTCGCTTTGTCTTTTAGGTGGCGTTTGAGCTGCACTTCTGAAGCCCCCAGAACATCTCTTTCTGTGCCAGTCATGTGTATTGGGCTCACTAGGCCTCCATATGAACAGATAGCTAGAGTTTAATCAGATCACAGCTTGATTGGAGGACAACAGAGAAAAATATTTTGGCTGCTGGCATTCCACCTCTTTTTCTCCCTGGTGATTAGGCCAATGTTTTATGGCTGAGCTAGCCCTATGCCTCAACCATATGTATGCTGCACTACTGTGGGCTAGGCCAATTCGTGGGTTGTATTGCCTTGGTTCCATCGAGACCTGCTTCCCTAAGTTACAGCACTACTGAACTACTGACTGTTGCTGCCCCACCCTGCTGTCTGCTGCCTGTGGGCCAACTTTCCCTGCCTTACCTGAGGTCAGACTCTGCTGTCTGCTTCCTTGACCTTGGATGGGCAGTTCTGCTGAGTTGAAGGACCTTCAGTATATTAACTGTTCTATAAAAGTGAGTTGAACTGAGCCCTCTGTACTGCTGTGTGGACTGATTAGTTTATTAGCTGTTATATTACTTCTTGCTGTACACACACACACACACACACACACACACACACACACATATCCTGATTTTCTTTCTCTAGAGAACCCTACCTAACACAATTGGTACTAGAAGTGGATTCTAGAGAAGCAAGATCATAGAATGGATTTCTTGAATTGATTCTCCAGCCTGATTAGGCCTAATAGTGTTGAGAATGCTGCCTCTACCCCTAAAAGTATGGATGTTTGCCATATTACTAGAGAGGGTGTTGTTGATCCATAGTGTGAAGTGGCAAAGTTAGTATCCACAATATCACCATCAATAAATTAAGTGCAGGTGAGAGTAGAGGCTCTGGGTGAGCATATGTTTGATAGTTTTCAGCAGTTTTGTTGGGATAAGAAGTAAAGGGAAGCTGGCTGGCTGGTCCTCCTTACAATAGAAAATGTGATCAAGGAAAGGAAAGATCTCTGAACCTCAGACACACATCCTCAGTGCTGAATAAAAGGTTCTGAGTGTGCTACAAAGGAGAGCTAAAAATAGAGGTGACATTGCCAAAAGCCAGATCCCGAGTCCCATCCAATGAATACTTGAATTACAGCGTCAGGTGAATTGTAGGTCTGCAACAGTATCTGATGTTAAAGCAAGGGCATTAATCACAAAGCAATAGGACCCTAAAACATTGCACGGGAACATATGGGCTAATGATCGAGAAGAGGAAGCTATTAGGCCCCTAGAGTCTATTGATCCAAAAAGGGGGTGTGTAGTACGTTTACCATGCCATGCCTAACACACTTTCCTTAACCAATCAACCAGCTTCACTATACTTCTCATCCTAACAAAGTTGTTGAAAGATATCAAATACATAATCACACTGAGCCTTACTTCTCACCAACGCTTCATTTATTGGTAGTGATATTTTGTGTATTAACTTTGCAACCACATGCCATGGATTAACAGTACCCTCCTTAGTAATTAATAGTGACAGACTTATCGCTATTAAGGAAAACAGGGGGTGAGTTCTAAATGCCTTTAGGCCTAATCAGAAATGAGGAACACTTTAAGAAGATACTCTAAGAATTTTCCTCTTTCAAACCATTTTGGTTCCCAATGTATTAGGCTGGGTTCTCTAGAGAAGCACAACCAGGGGATTTATGTGAATGAATATAGAAAGAGATTTGTGTCAACAAGTGGCTCACACAGTTTTTTGAAATCTGTAGGCCCACTTTGGTTCAAGTCTGTGTGTTAGACATAAGCTGAACATTTCTCCCGACTCCTGTAGCTACAAGGGATGACAAACAGGAAGCAGGAAGATGAAGCAGGAAGACCTCAGGCTAGTGGATGCTGAGCAGAATGGATCTGAGATTGGGTGAATGAATCAAAGTCAGCAGTCAGCTGATGACTCTGGGATCAGCAGGTGATGTAAAAAGAGGTTGATGTTCCCGATGCAGGATCTAACAGTAGAGGTGGGCTAGCTTCCTCACACTAACAAATCTACACTAAGAATAGGCCACATCTCAAAGGAAACCTCCCTCAATGGTATCATAACTGATCAGATTAACTGCTTGGCCAATTTATAGAAGATCCCATCATGGAGTTGACCACCCAGGTTGTCAGAAAACATAACTATCTGACAAATTTTTCATGTGAGTTGTGTTATGGGAGTCACCCTGTATTATTCATTGATACGCTGGGCATCAGAAGATATTTGGATTGAAAAGTGACTAGGTCTCCACTTTGCCTTTTTCCTCATTTAAATTTTCACACCTCTAGAAGATTTCCTCCTACAGAGTACCTGGTGGTTTTGAACTGCTAACCTTGCATTTAACAGTCCAATGTATACCCACTTCTCTACCATGTTCCTTTGCATTGGTTCTTAGGCATGTGAAATTAGTGATAGGAAAAAATGCAAATATGTAGCTAATATAATATACATCATAAAATATTTTACCTTACAGTACCCTATATTCCAACTACTTCATATATCCCAAAAAGAAAGTTACATGTCTTTCTAATCTTGTAGAGAAAAAAAACACTGGAATTTAGCTTATGTTACGTGTCAAACCTTAGAAAATAGGGTGTAAAACAGCCTTAATTTAAAAAAATTCATAACATGTTCATATGCAACAAGATGTATATTTTGCCTTTTTGGACTCTGTAAGTATAGGGAGTTTTACGGATCTTTCACGACATTCTCATTCATATGAGGCAGATGTTCCTGCCATTGCTTGATAAGGAAGCCAAAGTTGTCTTTCATAAAGGGATTATTGACTGTGCCAGGTCTGGACATCCTCAGATAAGCTACACACAATCCAAGTCAAAGCTAGGTATACTCTCAGTGTTATTGCCAGGGCAGCAGCTTAAAATCATCAAGAAACTTTTAGAAAAGCAAATTCTCAGGACCCATCTCACACCTATTGATAAGAAACTCTGGAAAGGGGACAAGCAGGGCCCAGAAGTATCTTTTCATAATCCCTCCCGGTAATTCTGATTCACACTCATTTTTTAGAATACAGACATATGAAGGTAAATAATTTAAACAGAGTTGCAAGGTGGTCCAAAATGTTGCTTGACTGCTACCCAAGAGACTGGCAGTGAGACTCTACACTGAATTGCCTTGGAAGAAAGCCCTCTTAATCTATTTCTAAAAGTCAGCCATTGAAAAGTTTACAAAGTAAAATTCTATTTTGATTCATAGGATCACCATGAGTTGGGATAGTGCTGTGAATTATTTACTATCACCCTTGTAGTCTTTTAAATGCTCACAAAATGACTGGCAGGACTAGCAAGTATGAGGTGTGTATGGCTCAGTGTGAGGATTGGATAGCTTACTAATAATGTAAATAAGGTACATGGCATCCTTGTGCGAATGAAACCATGCAAATAAGGTGTATTGAATCATAATGGGGATCAACCAGTTTTGCCATCTTGGTAAGCTTAAAATGTGCCATCCCAGAGGTAGGAAGTAGGGATCTTACTTACTGTGAAAGAAGAAGAGCTAGACATAAAACATGTCTGTTGGAAATGAGATTGCTGTGCTGCTCCAGGAAACAGAGGGCTGTGACTGGAGATGGTGAAAATAGGTGGGAATTAATGGCAGAGAGGTAGCAGCAGCAGAACAAGGGCATCAGCAGGAGAGGGTGCAGTAAGATTCTTGGCCCATGGAAGAAGAAAGCTGAGTACCTTTGGGCTGGAAGCTTGCATAAGGAGTGGAGTATCTTTGGACATTTGTTGGGGAGCTATCGGTTTTCTGACCCAGAGAGCTAGAGCTGAGTGTCTTTGACCTAAGGCTTACTGGTGGAGTGGAGTGTCTCTGGACACATAATTGGTAGAGCTAAAAGAGCTGTGTAATGCTTGCTTGACTAAGATAGTGGCCAGGCTGAGAGGTCAGAGAGAAGTGTGTCACTAGGTCCTGCTGTAACGAAGTTGTCCCGACTCAAGAAGTGGATCCTGAGTTGTCTCAGATCCTCAATTTTAACCTGTCATTGTGCTACAAAATCCACAAATGTAGATGAGGTCAGTGAGTTCTGTTTGGCCATTGTAATGAATTCTGGAATTATTAAACTGGGTAAAGAAATAATTCACAAAGTGGTGGTTTGTTTCACGAGCAAATATGATGGTTAGAACTTCTTTCCAAGCATAGCAAAAAGACACAGGGCTGGTGCAGGCACGGGGACATGTCACCAGTTTGAGCACAAGTGTTAAAAGGCAAAGAGGGATTTGAGCAGTTCCATGCTCTTGGTTTGACATTCTTTATCCTCTTCGATGCATAGGACCAGACATGAGACTGACAGTGAAGGGAACTGAGGGAGTAGAGATGGAACAATGATGTTTTTGGCCTATAAATTAGTAGCCTATAGGTCACATTGTGCTAGGAAAAGTCTGTATGAGGTTGGCACCATATTACAAAAAGAATCTTGAAGCCACATTTAACAATTCATTTTAGGTTAAAAAATAAGTAAAATCAAGGATACCAGGCCAGTGGAAGAGGAGGGCAACCAAGCACCACATACCACAGACAACAGCACAAAGGAGTCATTGAAAGGGATGCCATGAGGACTTCTGGGAAGATGCTATTGATGTAGGATTGCCCACATGAAGAGCTTGCAGTGTGATTGGCAAATTTATGAGTGAGAAGGCCCAGTTGGGGGACTGGGACGCCAGATAGCATCTCACAGTACCCCAGGGTTATGTTGTCATTTCTCCCACAGAGGGCACAACTGTGCTCGTCACACACAAGTTCCTTTTTCACAGCCTCCCTCATCTGTGGGTGGCAAGTCCCAGACTCTTCCCCTCCCCCCATTCACATTTAGTGACTTGCCAGCACGGGGAAGTTGCCCAAGACAGTCTACAATTTGGAAGCATCACATGGACTCCTGGAGGCCCTTGACACTGGAATGCTCCATGGAACATGGAGAAGAGTTCCTATTGGGGATAATCCCTAGCCAAGACTCAGCTCCCTCCCATGGGGACAGGGTTGTGACTGGGCTCTGCAAATAGAAAGCCCCAACTAGTTGGAGATGGATCCGGCACTAGGGAGACCGGGGTTCAGCTAGAAGCTGCATCACAGTGGGCTCCAGGATACTGTTATATTTGTTCCTATTTTAGTTAGAGAAAGGAAACACAAATTCCTTACCCTGCCAGAGGAAACTGAACCTGGCATTTCCAGGTTTTGTTGGGGATTTCCCATCCTAGGCTAGGTAGCCTGAAGAACCACAGCCCATAGTTCTTAGCCAGATCACCCTCTGATCAGAAGCCTCTCTTCCCTGAGGCATCCAGAATACAATCCCATTCCCATGCTAGGACCACACATACAGAGTGGATAGGTCTGTGATGCAGGAATCCCCTGTGATAAGGACTGTATAACAGGAAGAACTGTACTCTCCCTACATAATATACAGAGTCAATAATGGACTCTGGTAGATTTAATATATCCCTCACTTACCCAAACTACCATACCCTCTGGAACCTCTGCTCTCCAGGTCGGTAAAACATATTCTCATTTAATTTAAAAGTAAACATCCTCTGTCATAACTGCCTTCTCCAACTCGTTAAAAATTACCATACTTATCAGGAAGGGTTCCTATTATTAATACTGCCATAAAACCTATACCTGAATCCTCTTACTCACCCAAATAACATGCCATCCTCATCTACACACAATATGTTTTCCAGCACCTATCTGATCTTCCCCTAACCTACAAAGCCAGGCCCTCCCCACACGCACATCCCAGAAAACTAAGTACCACCTTCAACTCAACTAAGATGCAATGCAAAGAACAGCCAACACCAGCAGCTACCGTATAATATCTGGAGAAACAAAAGTCAATTACTGAAGATGATCCAAACCCAAAGTGTTTACACAGAAGTAGCCCTTGAATTGCCAGAGAAAGAATGAATGAGAGAATTGGTTAGGGCCATACAAGAAACTAGTGATAAGTCATGAAAAATCGAGATACTAGAATCCTCACACTGACAGGAAATCAGGAGTTAAGGAATGACATCACAGAAATAGAGAAAAATGCGAATGCTATGAATAATTAAATGGAAGAAATGGAAAACCAACCCATTAATCTTGAAGAAAACCAAGCAGAATTCAGCAAATGAGAGAAGCAATAAGCAAAAGAATCTGAGGAAAGTCTGAGGATGATGTGGGTTTCCATGAAGAAAAAACAATATTCGAACTTTGGTGGTGCCTGAACAGGAAGAAATGAGTAAGCCTATAGTTAAAATAGTAAGGGAATTCTTTGGAGAATTTTCCCCAAATATCACAAAGGAGGAGATGATAACCATTCAGGAAACAGAAAAAACACCAATGAGATTAACCCCCAAACTCCCTGAAAGAAATATCAAGATTTGTAGTAGTCAAATGAGCCAATTTCAAGGAAAAGGAGTATGGTAATTACATAATGTGGTATCAATTTGTGACGTGAAAGGTTAAAGGGTAAAGAGGAGGAGTCTACATTGTCAATTGGGTCATAGCCAATGAGGCCTCTGTGTGGGCATAGCTTTCTCCTAAGAATTCTGGGAACTCCTGTATTTCCCTCCTTGGAGGTGGGAGACATCTTCTTTCTCGGCCCACTCCCTGAGAGACACTCTACTTACAAGACACATGGCACTATTCTGATAGATCCTATGCCCGGGGAGCTGGAGAAGCCACATGGAGATCCCTGCCAGTGCTGAAATACTTACAACACCACTGGACCTACAAGACACCCCACCCCCTGGCCTGTGATCTTACTGCATTTGGCATCATTGCATGTGTTTTGTGAGTCTGGAGAGGGCTTTATAGATTGATATTGGACATAGGGGCTAATATCGGACTAATGGACTTGATGCGGACAGGACTGGGATGTTTTCTAAATATTCAATTGCTATTGTATATAAACCTCTTTTTTTATACACATATGCATGTCTCTATGAATCTGTTTCTCTAGTCTACCTGACTAACACAAGGAAACAGTCATGAGAGCAGCTAGAGAGAAAAAAGCAGCCTTATAAAGGTAAACTTAGAAAGGTAAACAGAAAATAATAAGCTCAGACCTCTCCAGAGAAACCATTCAAAAAAGAAAACACTGGAACAACATGTTCTGTAAGATGAAAGGCAAAAACTGCAGTCTAAGAATCCTTTATCCAATAAGAGTCTCCATAAATTTGATGGAGATATAAACATTTTCTCAAATAGGAAACATTTAGAGAATTCATAAAAACAAAACCAGCATTACAAAAATAATTTTCAGTTCTCTATGGGCAGAAATCAGACACCCGTGGCACACGAACACAAGACCACCATAAGGTGTGACACCACCCAGAAACCAACACAATGTAAAATGTATCCCAAACATTATAGCATTACAGATCCAATCGAGATATGAATATAAAAATAAACTCCTCTCTCTCTCTCTCTCTCTCTCTCTCTCTCTCTCTCTCACACACACACACACACACACACCACCACCACCACCACCACCACCACCACCCTATAAAGGAGAAGAAAGGAAAATAACATATCCAATTAGTACGATATAATAGCATGAAATAATAGCAACTAACCTGCATTTAGATTTAATTACACTGAACGCGAATGGTTTAAATGCATATATTAAAAGACGAAGAGTAGTAGATTGGATTATAAAGAAAATCCATCAATCTGCTGCTTTCAGGAGACACATCTAAAGCTCACAGACAAAAATAGACTGCGAATTAAAGGGTGGTGAAAACTTTACCAATCAAATGGCAACTAAAATAAAAGAGAGGTAGCAATATTAATCTCTGATAAAATAGACCTCAAGGTACATGATATAATAAGAGATAGAAATGGCCATTACATAATGCTGAAAGGATCAATGGACCAAGAACCCATAAACATAATAAACATATATGCACCCATAAAAAGACCCCTGAAATTCATAAACTGAACTCTCAAAGAGATGAAAAGAGAAATCACTGGATCAAAAATTATAGTAGGTGATTCCAATACAGTACACTTAAAAAAGATAGATCAACAGGAAAGTAACTCAATAAACGAAAGAGCTGAACAACACAATTGAAAAACACAACCTCCTAGACATTTTCAGAGTTCTCCAACTGACAGCAAAAACATACACATCCTTCTCCAATGCACATGGCTCTTATCTGAAAATGTACCCCACAAGGAAAGCTTGAGAAAATTCAAGAACAGAGGGGTCATTAAAAGCTTCATCTCTGACCACAATGCCATAGAGCTGGAAGTCAAGTATAGAAAGAACAACAACAACAACAACAAAAAAAACAATTGAGACTCAAAACACAACTCTCAAAAAAGAATGGATAATAGCTCAAATTGGAAAGGAAATTAGGAAGTTCCTAGAAAACAATGAGCATTGCAATACAACATACAAAATGGATACACAAAGGCAGTAATCAGAGGTCACTTCATTGCAATAAATGCACAAAAGGAAAAAGAAGAGAGAATTATGGTCCGCAGCTTAACACAGCACCTCCAGCAATCAGAACAGAGCCAACAAAATAACCCTTCTGAGTCAAAATCAAAAAGAAAAAAAATTATAAAATTAGAGTGAAGATTCATGAACTGGAAAACAAAAACAATGGAAAAAACAACAAAGCAAAAGTTGGTTCTTCGAAAGTATCAACAAAATTGACAAAGCACTAGAAAATTAACAAAGAAAAAGAAGGAGCAGATGTCAATATCTATATTACAGAACTCACTAAATGGAAAACCACCCTTTTACCTAATAAATGCTTGAGGACATTAGGAAAGAAGCAAAAGTAGAAATAGAAAAGATCATCAAAAAACTCTTGACTGAAAAACAAAACAAACAAACAAACAAAAAACCTTGACCAGATGGCTTCACAGGAGAATTCTAACATGTATTCAGAGAAGAGCTGACACCAATCCTACTAAAAATCTTCCAGAATATAGAAAGGGCCAACAAGCTCCTAAACTCTTTGGATGAAGCTAGCATAAGCCTTCTTCCAAAACGAGGTGAAGGCCCAGCAAGGATACAGAAATACAGACTGATTTCACTCATGAACATAGATGCAAAAATCCTCAATACAACACTATTCTGGTCAATAGAATTCAACAACATATCAAAAAATAATACATTATAAGCAAATGAGATTCATACCATGGATGCAGGATTGGTTCAACTTTAAAAAAAATGTAATCCACCACATCAACAAGAAAAGAAAAAAAAAACATGATCATATTAATTGATGTAGTAAAAGCATTTGATAGCATTCAATATCCATTCTTAATAGACTCTCAAGAAGATAGGATTAGAAGGAAAACTCCTCAATACAATATAAGCTATACACAAAAAAACAATAGCCAATATTACACTAAATGGAGAAAATTTGAAAACATTTCCACCAAAAAAGGGAACCCTAAAAGAATGTCCCTTATCCCCACTTCCATTCAGCATTGTGCTGGAAGTCTGAGTAGTGCCATAAAATAATAGCAGGATATCAAGTGTATAAAATTGGGTAAAGAAGAATCGAAACTTTTATTATCTGCAGATGATATAATTTTAGATAGTGAGAATCTTAAGGTGACCACAATAGGATTGCTGGAAACAATTGAGGAGTTTCTTAATGTAACAGTATACAATGTTAACAAGCAGAACTCAATTGGATTCCTCTATATTAATGATGAGAATTCAGCAAAGGATACCAAGGAATCAATTCCATTCACAATAGCCACACAAAAGCTGAAAAGGCTATCTGGATTAGCCTGGATAGACTGGAGAAACAATTCATAGAGATTCATATGTGTATAAGAAAGAGCTTTATACACAAGAGCAATTAAATATTGAGAAAACATCTCAACCAAGCCCAGATCAAGTCCATAAGTCCAATATTAGGCCATATGTCCAATGTCAATTTATAAAGTCCTCTTCAGATTCATGAAACACATGCAATGATGAGGAATGCTTGAATATCACAGGGCAGTTAGTGGCAAGTCTTGTGGATCCCATGGCATTGTAAGCATCTCAGTCCTGACAGGGGTCTCCATGTGGCTCCTCCAGCTCTCAGCGTTCTGACTGCATCAGGGTAGCTTCCTGTGGGTTTTCATCAGAAATGTCTCTGGGAGTGAGCCTGCCACCTCCTCCAGTGAGCTGTTTATCTCCTTAGTGCCTCCAAATGAGGTAATCAAGTTACAACCCAAATGACAGGCTGAACTCCACCCCTTCACTCATAAGTCTCAACTTGACAACAGATTCTGTAAGTACCACACTAGGAACAAACCTAACCAAAAAATAAATAAATGAATAAAAAGAAAACTGTAAAAAGAAAACTACAGAACATAACTACAAGAAATCAAAAGTGATCTAGACAAATAGAAGGATATTTAGTGTTAGAGGATCAGAAGAATCAACATTGTGAAAATGTAAATAACACTTAAAGCAATATACACATTCAGTCTGATCCCTATCAAATACCAGCATCATTCTTCAAAGAAATGGAAAAACTGATTATCAACTTCATATGAAAAAGGAAGACTACCTGGATAGGCAAAGAACTCCTCAAGAAGAACAAGGTAGGCAGTCTTGCACTATCTGACCTCAAAACCTACTGCATAGCCACACTTGTCAAAAATAGCCTGGTATTGGTATAATGATAGAGACTGGGACCAATGGATCAGGAAAACCCAGAAATAAAAACAACTGCACACAGCCAACAGATCTTGGCAAAGGCCCCCAAATCATTAAATGGAAGCATCTAATGTTAAACAATTAAAAATTGATGTCAGAAAAGCTGCATGTCCACTTGCAAAAAATGAAACAAGACCATTATCTTACTCCATGCACAAAACCAAGCTTAAGGTGGATCAAAGACCTGAATGTAAAAACCCAAGATCATCAATGAGAAAATTTCAAGAAATGTAGCAGCCATAGTACTGGGGATACACAGGATTTCAGAAATAAACAAATTAACTCTCCATGGAAGGTAAAATAGATGCATAGGACTGTTTTAATTTGGGTAGACGAGAGAAACAAATCCCTAAAATATCGTATATGTGTGTAAGTGGGAACTTGACATCAGCATCCCAGCTCAGTCCAGAGCAAGTCCATAAGTCTGATATTAGCCCATGAATTCCTCTTCAGAGTCATGCAACATATGCAATAATGAAGAATGCAGGGAGATCAAAGGCCAGTGGGTGCAACGTCCTGTGGGTCCAGTGGCTGTGGAAGCATCTCAGACCTCTGACTGCCATCAGCATGGCTCCAGGTGGCTTGTCCACGGAATGTCAAGGTGAGAGAGTGTGTGTCCCACCTACAGGAAGGAAGACAAGAGTTCCCAGAATCCTGAACAGAAGGCCAAGCCTACACAGAGGCATCATTGGCTATGATCTCATTGACAGGCTAGACTCCATTCCTTTGTGCAAGTTGACAGGAGATTATGTAACTGCCATGGTAGCCTATTAAAAATTTAAGAAACATGTGTGCATCGAAAGATTTCAGGAGAAGAGTGAAGGAGAAAGAGGAGGTAAGATGGCGTTCTGGTAGAATCATTTACCTGGTGTTTCTGTTGCTATATCAGAAAAGTAAGAGGTAAGGAGGTCAATATTTGGAGTCTGGATGCTAAAAATAGATTCAGTGCACTAGAGTCTGGTTGAGAGCTCACCATGCGATTTTCACCCACTGAGCAATACAAGAACTATCTGAAAAGCTCTACGTTCAATGTTCCTGCCCATGGGCTACACTAATTCCTCACTAGGTTCAGGTGGATGGCGTTCACCACCCCTTCCTATGTCCAAGATCTGAGACCCACAGCATGCAGTAATTTCCCCAGCTGCTGTCTAAATGTGGTCATAATCCCAGGCTCAAAGACAGTCTCTGAGAACTAGCCACAAGTCCTCACACTGGAGCTTCCCTCCCTGCTATCCTCCCCGCTCCTGCATTTCCAGCTTTGCATCTCTCCTCCTTAACCAAGAATGGAGTGGCTAATATAGCCAGCCCCTGTCCCCTTCTCCTTGGCTCCGTGCCTGCTAGCATGGGTAACGACAGATAGATAATTAGACACTAATTTACAGCAATTGAAGACCCCCTGGTATACTTACTCATGACGGAACACAGCCTGTGGAGTTGGGCAGGAGAGAGCCAGGAGTGACACGAGAGTAGCCAGGAAAGAATACAGATCCAGTCGGTCACAAACCCACTTAGGTAATCTTGTCCCTATTCCCTGGGGCACAATGTGGCACAGCTCCAATACCAGGGCAGGTAAAGCCCATTATAAAAATAATAGTGATAATAATAATAATAATAATAAATGCTTTCAATAAATACTTTTTAAGAAATGCTTTCAGACTGTGTTCCTTTGTGTAATTTGAATGTAAGCCTCCACAAACCTGAATAATTAACATATTAGCATAATATTAACATAAGAATACAGACAGATCTGTAATTCGAAAAACACAGCCTAGGATATAACAAAACTAAAAAGGAAAAGCCAACAAGTGCTAAAAGCCAAAAATTGGCTCTCCCAGTTTTGAACTCCACTGTCTTTGAAAGAGTGCACACAGTGGATAGACAGTCCAGACTAGGCCCATATCCATGCTTCAGGGCCACCCCAACTCATCCTGGTGGCATACCTTCAGTTACCAGCTTCAGCCCACCTTCAGAGGCCCTCCACCCACATTGGACACTGAGTTGTTGTGGCACCTCGCTTACACAACAGTGTAACCCACAACCTTAGTAGGCCATACCAGTCTCACAAAGAAAGCCCTCAGGGCCCCTCAGTTTCCTGGGAACATGCTGCTTAGTTCTTCCAAAATGGCATGCAGAGAGCAAAATACCTCAACACTCTCAACTAGAAAACAACAAAAACAAAACGCAACAGTGGAGGAAGTCATAACCTAATGATGCTCATAGAAGAAACAGACATTGACCTGCAACAACTAGGACCCTTCAGAATGATGCGTGGAGACTGATACATAGCACAAATCCTTTCAGAACTCAATGTACCGCAAACAACTACCAAGATAACATTGCCTCAGAGGAAAAAGAATGTGTGAATGAAGCCCTCGACATAACCAAAAACACTGATAAGAAGGGAGAGAGGAAAACACCCAACCCAAAAGGTACACGATGATTGCCATGAATCTACAGATGGAACTCTGAAAGTCCTGAAAGTCTGAATGACCTGACTTGGCCCCTTAAAAGATAAAGGTTAATAGATTGACTCAGAACACATAACCTATCAATATGTTGCATGCAAGAGATTTATCTTAAACTCACAGACAAAGATGAACTAAGAATAAAAGGCTGGGGGGAAATGTACCAAGCAAACAGCAAATTGAAAAAAAATGCAGGGGTTGAAATCTTAATCTCTGAAAAAATTGACATCAAGGTGCAGACCACAACAAGAGACAAGGATGGGCACTATATAATGTTCAAAGTATCAGTAGACCAAGAACCAGTAAAAATAATAAATATATACATGCCTAACGAGAAACCCATGAAATTTGTCAAACTACAAAATAGGGGAAAAAAATCATAGACACAAAATCATAGTAGGTGACTTTAATGCACCACTATCAGAGAAAGAAAGCTCACCAAGAAAGAAGCTCAGCAAAGGCACTAAATCCTACAATTAGGTGACTGGACTTGATAGACATTTACAGAGGTCTCCATCCAAATGCAAAAAATTCACATTCTTTTCAAGTGCTCAAGGCTCATTTTCAAAATTAGACCACCAGCTGGGACACTAATTTAGCCTGAGTAAATTCAATCTCATAGAGATCACTCAGGCATCCCTTTCAGATCACCATGCCCCAAAGCTGGAGATCAACAAAAGGACGAGCAGAAATACAAGGGCAAACAAATGGAGGATGAATAATGATCTCTTGGGACTTGAAAGGATACTGTTCCAGATTACAGAGGAAGTTAGGAAGTTCCTAGAAACTAATGAGAATGAGAAAAAAAATGTACCAAAACCAATGGGATACAGCAAAAGCAGTTATCAGAGGAAGTTTGATAGTGATTTTGTTAGTACAGGTAGACTAGAGAAACAAATTCATAGAAACACTCATATGTGTATAAGAAAGAGCTTTATATACAAAAGCAACTGAATATTGAGAAAACATCTTAGCTCAGTCAAGATCAAGTTCCTAAGTCTGATCTTAGCCTGTGTGTCTGATACCAAATTATACAGTCTTCTGCTGACTCATGAAATACATGCAATGACACCAAATTCAGGAAGATCACAGGGTAGTTGGTGGAAAGTTTTATGGATTCAGTGGGTAGAGACATCTCAGTGTTGGCAGGGGCCTCCATGTGGCTTCTCCAGTTCCAGTGTTCTGGCTCCATCAGTCTCTCTCCATGTGTTTTCTCAACAGAGATGTCTCACAGGAAGTGACCTTGCATCCTTCCACCAGCGAGCTACTTAACACCTTACTGCATCTGAATGAGGTCATCAAGCTATGATCTGATTGACAGGCTAAACTCCACCCCTTCACTCTTAATCCTCTCAAATTGACAAGAGATTATATAACTACCACAGTGATTAATGCACATATGAAAAAGGAAGAGAGGCTGATGACTGACAAGCTATCACAAAACCTCCAGCAACTAGAAGAGGGTCAACAGAACAATCCCTCCAATAGGAAAAAAAAAGGAAAAAAAAACCATCAGGGCAGAGTTAAACAAGTGGGAAGACACTAGAATGATGCAAAAAATTCTGTACAGCACAAAGCTGGTTCTTTGTAAGGATCAATAGAATTGACAGACTGCTGTCAAATTTAACCATGGAAAGGAAGGGGCAAGCATCAATAGCTAGGATGAAGGGTGAAACTGGAAAAATAACAATGGACCCCAACGAGATTGAAAGGATAATCACAAAATACTGTGAAAGTCTGTATTCTAATGAATTCAACAATATGGAAGACATGGACAAATACTTGGAAAAACAATCCCTCCTTAGATTATCACAGATTGAGGACAAGAACCTGAACAGAACCAAAGCAAAAGAAGAAATAGATATGGTTACCCAGAAACTAGTAATAAAAAAAAAACTCCCTTACCAGATGGATTCATAGGAGAATTCTATCAAGCATTCAGGGAAGAGTTGACACTTATCCTCCACAAATCATTCCAGAGCATATAGAAAGATGTCAAACCCCTACACTCATCCTACAAAGTAAGTATAACTTTGATACCAAAACTGGATACGGATCCCACATGTATAGACAACTACAGATTGATCTCTCTAATTAGCATACATACAACAATCTTTAACAAAACATTGGCCAATAAAACACAAAGGTATATAAAACATATCATCCATCATGATCAGGTGGGATTCATTCCAGGGATACAGGGATGGTTCAACATCTGAAAATCCATAAACATTATTTGCAATATTGATCATAAAAAGGAAAAGAATCACATGATACTATTGATAGATGTAGGAAAAGCATTTGACAACATCCAACATCCATTCCTAATTAAGACAGTCAAGAACACAGGAATGGAAGGAAAATTTCTCAAGCTAGTACAAGCTATTTACTAAAAGCCAACAGTGAACATCACAAAGGAGAAACGATTAAAACAATCTGCTGAAAAAGGCAACCAGACAAGGATGCCTCATCCCCATTCATATTCCACATCATACTGGTGTTCATAGCTAACAACATAAGGCAGCAGAAGGACATTACAGGAATCCAAATGGGAGAGGCGGAGGTGAAATTATCACTATGCCAATGACACGATTCTATACATTGAAATCCCCCCTCCCCCCAATGCTCCACAACAGGAGTACCAGCAGTAATAGAGGGATATGGAAGAGTGGCAAGATAATACAAATCAACAAACAGAAGTCTATTCGTTTACTCTATCATCGGACAAGATCATGCAAGAGGAGATCGAGAAGGCAGTACCCTTCACAATAGCCAAGAACAAATTGAAATATCTAGGATATATCTAACCAAAAAATCAAAAGAAATAAAATAAAAATTACAGAACCCTACTAAAGGAAACCAATAGTGACCTTTGCAAATGGAAGAATATCCCATGGCCGTGGATCAGAAGATTCAATACAGTAAAGATTTAATATTACCCAAGGCACTATATAAGCTTAACACTCTCCTGATTCAAATACCAGCAATCTTCAAAGAATTGGAAAAATTGACCACCAATTTTATATGGAGAGGGAAGAAGTGGAATTAGCAGAGAACTTCTCAAGGACAAAGTTGGAGGGCTCACCTAACCTGACTTTAACACCTACTATACAGACACAGTGGTCAAAGCGCATGGTTATAGCATAATGAGATACTCAGATTAATGGAAAGGAAAAGACAACCCAGAAATAAAAACATCAGCTTATAGACTACTGCCCCCAAAGCACCGAGTGGAAGGAGGATGCTCTCTTCAACTAGTGGTGCTGGAAACAATGGATGTTTAACTGTAGAAAAATGAAACAAGATGTTTGTGCACATGCGCAAGAACAAACTCAAAGTGGATCACAGACCTAGATGTAAAACTCCAAACTATCGGGACCATCAATGAAGGAATCGGGACAAACCTAACAACCTTGGCACAAGGAATACATAGGCTAATTGTAATAGGGAAAGGTATACAGACAGAGATGAAGCTGAAATCAACAAGTGGGATATACTAAGGTTAAAACACCTGTGTGCATCTGGCTCACTGAGATAAAACACCTGGCTCCATGAGATGGCTCCATGAGCAGGTGCATTGTCATGGTGGCAAAGCCAGTCCTGGTCTGCCACAAATCAGGCCTTTTTTGTCACACACGGTTACAGCATCTTTTCAGAACTTCTAAATAGAAAGCTTGATTAAAAGTCTGACCTGTTGGAACGAACTCTAAATGCACTACCCCTCTTATATAAAAAACCAAAATGAGCATTTCTTGATCTTTGGTTTTACTTGATCTTTGGTTTTGCTTGATAAGCTTTTGGGGGGCAAGGTGAGGATGGTATCTTCCACTTCCTTGATTTATGTTTGTTTTTGAGATCGTAAGCATAGCACCATGTCTCCACACCAGTAATGACCGGGCAGGGAGGGGGGGGGCGGGAGTCTGGTTCACTTCGGAGCTGTTCCTTCAAAGCAAGGCATGTTTCCACTGGATGCTCTTTTTCCTGGTCAGTCAGTACCAAAGGCACACATTTCACAGCGATCCTTCTCATTTCCAGATCTTCTGTTAAAAGTTGCTGAACTGAGCTCCAAGATAGTCCAGATAACTTCCCCATGTCTTTTATGATCTGTAGTCTGACTTTGAGCACAAGTGAATTAATTTTGATGGCATTTTCTTCCATTGGGGAAGTTGACAGATGTCCAGAAGGAGGTATGAAATTTCACCTTTTTTGAAACAAGAAAAAAACTCCTACACTTGGGTTTTTCTCATAGCGCCATAGCGCTGTCCTCGTAAGCTGCGTTCAACATCCCTATACTTTCTGTGGCATTTTCCCTGAGCAGGAAACAAAATTTCACAGCCACGTGCTGTTTTCTTTAATCAGCTTTTACAAAAAAATTCTCCGGGACCAAGGAAAACCTTTTCAGGTGACACCACACAGTGCACTAACTCAGAGTGAGTTGCTTGATGCTTGCCTAGTGAGAAAAATGAGTACTACAAAACTCTGCTCAGCAGAGCTTGTTTCCATTTTATTTTTTTTGGGG
The DNA here is from genome assembly GCF_050624435.1 of Tenrec ecaudatus. NCBI lineage: Eukaryota > Metazoa > Chordata > Mammalia > Afrosoricida > Tenrecidae > Tenrec > Tenrec ecaudatus. The sequence continues at coordinate 111,718,333 of NC_134540.1, read as the reverse complement.
GGGGAGCACCCCCTTGTATGTACAGTCATTGTGAATGGCCATACTTAAAATAGATGGCAATTGAACTCCTATGTTCATCAAAGCACAGTTCCCAATAACAAGAAGCTGCAAACTGCCTAAATTCCCATCAATAGAAGACCGGACAAAGAAACTCTGGTATATGCACACAAAGGAATACTATGCATCCCTAAAAAATAGGGAGGAAGCCATGAAGCACCATGAGATGTGGAGGGATCCGAAGACATGCTGAGTGAAGTTAGTCAAGCTCAAAAGGACAAGTACTGTATGAGTCCACTGGGTTGGAACAAGCAGCAGAACAGGCACAAGCTCAAGCTTGCAGGGCATCCCGTCTTCTGGCAAGGGACAAGACAGCCTGGTAAACAGCTGGACCAGTGCCAATGTCTGCTCCAGGTAAATATAGTGTAGGTTACTTGGTAGGTGGGTGCCTCAGACAGCTGGAATATAATGGTCATGGGAGGTGGAAGTGGTGTGTGCTGAGTGGTTGCTAAGTGCATCTGGGGTTACATCCCCCAGAGAGAGAGAGAGCAGCCCTGTCAGAGGGATGAGCCTTATGGACAGGAGGGGCAGTGCAGAAGAGGGGAGATGGAATGCTCACATTTGGGGTAATAAAGGTGCATGTTTGTTGTGGGGAGGGAGTGAGGGATGACTTCCAGGTGGGGTGAGAAGTGACTGAAGATACTTTGGGGGATATTAGGTGTTGAGTGTCTTTAGTGGCATTCAGTGGCTGGGCAACATTGAACTAGGTGGTTTGGGGGTATCCTTGGAACTCAGGCCAGGTTCCATGGAAAACTTAGACACTGAATCCTGGATCTTCTGGGGCACATGACATGCACCAGAGGCTGCATCAGTAAGACCCCATGTGGAAATGCTACTGGGTGAAGTGAACCCAACTTCAGACACACTTGGAATCTGAGGACTTAAGTTGGAAAATACATGATGTCTAAGGAACCAGAAGAGAGCTGTAACAAGAGTGGTGTATAGTTGGTTGGCAGACAAACAAGTTCTTGACATATCAATGCCCTATAGACTCTGTTAATATAAGCAACCCAGTCAGGGCCATTCTGTTTTATATTTGTTTATATTCCAGTATATCTCAGCGGTACATTGCCAGTGGGGTCACCGTCCTGAAGTTGTGCTATTTGTTTTTCCATTTGTTGGTAAAGGTAAATGAAGTCCATTGAGCCTAAAGGGAATGCAAATAGAACAAGGGTTTCAGGAGGAGGGGGGCAATACAGGAGGATGGAGGCGATAATAGATAGATGATGTCAAGGGGTCCAGGAAGGATAAGTATATTTGGAGATGGTTATGGAAAAAAATGGTAGCGTTCTGTTTGATGTGACTGAACTACGGAATGACAAGTCATATGTACTAAGTCCCAAGTTACAGAAAGTTAAAAAAAAAAAAAAAAAGCATTGATCCAGGAATGCTCACACTAAATCTTAGTTCCAATTTAAGAACAATTAATTCTTACATCATGGCCCTGCTGGATGCCCACCCTCAGGGGGGGAACACAGAAGATAAGGGTGCTATAGCAAAATGGTTAAGAATCTGGATGGTGTTGGCAGATAAAAGAGCTTCTGGGGTCTTAAAGGCTTGTCTCCAAATAGCCATTTAAGTGAGATGTCAACTGAGTCCACATGGAAGAAGAACATCATCCTCAGCCATTGAAGGACTGGAATTCATATAATCCGAAGTCAAAGAAGGGACCAGTAGCAGAGCATAAATTGTGAGACTCTGGTTTGCAGAAGGTGATGGATGACAGTGGGAGCCCAAGATTGTGGGACCACATAGGAAACAAGCCTCTAGAGAACTCCCCCTGTCTAAAATTGAAGGATGGGAGGAAGGTGGTCACCAAAAAGAGTTCTTGGGAGAAAGGAGTATAGAAGATCCAAGGCATAAATCTGACCTGGACAGTTAAAACTCTGTCAGCAGATCCACCCTCTGAAGCAGGTCGGACCTGATTTTGTTTCCAAAATGTTTGTTTGCATTGTTTTGTTTGTTTTTTGTCCATTCATAGTAAAGTGTATCTCAGCTGTGTTATGTCAATGGAGGTCACCCTCTTGAGGCTGTGCTATATGCTTTTGCATTTTTTGGTATGTGAAGCCCAGCATTGATGAACCTATAGAGACAGCAAGTAGAATAAGGGGGCTGGAGTACGGTGGTGGTGGTGGGATAGAGGGAGTCATTTTCAAGGAGTCCATGAAGAAAAAGGATGTTTGGAAATTGATGGTGGTAGCAATTGTAAAATTCTACATGATGTGTTTGAAATGTGGAATGATATATATTAAATCCTAATTAAAAAATCTTTATCTTTAATGACTACTAAAGAAATGGATGAATTGGCAACAACACTTTACCCACATATGTTTACAACAAAGATTTTCTGATGAGAGTAGCAACTAATTGTTTTTGTTCATTATAATCTCTACCACTCCTTCTTATGCCCTTAATGCTTATTATGCTTGGACTCTTATTATCATATAGTAAGGAAAATGTTCTCTGTTTTCATTTTTAAAAAATCACAAGAAGCTCTTATTTCAAAACAAAGGAAAATAATTGGGAAGGGCATTAAAGGCATTTATAAAACAAAGCAAACAAAGAAACAAAATCTCATTGATGTTTAGTCAATTCTGACTCACAAAGAGAGTATTACTACCACTCTGAGTTTCCAAGGATGTAAATCTTTACAGGAACAGAAAGCCTCATCTTCCTCCCAAGAAGTAACTGGTGATTTAGAACTTCTGACCTTGAGGTTAGCAGCCCAACATGTAACCCACTATGCAACCAGGGCTCTTTAGGATATTCTAGGTGTTTAATAATAGTTACAGAGACTTATAGATCATATCTGATAAGAGCAAAATGATAAAATGACAAACTCTGACTTCCAGAAACTAAAAACAAGATATTAGCAGAGAAGGGTTTTGAAGATTAAATAGAAGTTTTCCAGATAAAAACTAACCACTTCAAGAGTTATCAATTCACCAAAATGTGGGTTTGCAACAATTCATCATTTTGGAAGTGTGAGCCTGTTTTCTGGATTCAAATAAATTGATCATCTCTCCTCCTATGGTCCCATATTACTATGGCCATGTTGTTCAGGGCTATATTTTAATTAGCCTGGACTGGGGCCCTCCTTGGGCCTAAGGATACCTAGAAGTCCTTTTTAATAAGAAACACAGCTCAAGGCTCATTGCAAAGCCATTGCTACTCTCATTTGAAAACGAGGAATGGAGATACATTCCATAAATCAAAAGCCTGAGGAAAAATAGTTAACCCAACATATTCTAAGATTTTCCATGTTTCCTTGAGGGGGGTCATTATGAATTAATACTTTGCTAGGTCACTAAAATATTTAAAAGGGAGAAGCATAAAGCACTAGGATCCACCCTCATGTGCATATGTAGTTGTGTTTTTCAAAGCAATGCATTCCTTTAAAAAGATTAAGGAAAGATAGCCTTCCTTCAGAATCCAGGCCCACTGCCTAAAACGAAGCAGAGGTAGCAGGTACTCCTGCCAATAGCTGATTGTAAAGCTCCATGACTCCGGTCAGAAGCTCGTAGTTCTGAAGTGCGGTTGCAGGTCCAATCTGGTTGAGACCAAATTATCATGTGGGCACTCATTCCTGGGTTCAGATGCCCTAAGATCAAGAGTAGCGTGGGCACAGAAGTCGACACCTGCTGGAAATCCCTGTGCCAGGGACATGTTCACAACACCATGTGGCCCCGGTTGGTTGATGCATTTACTGTCAAGTGCTTTGTGACTAGACAGGGAGTGTGTAATGACGCCCCTCCTAGCTGGAGGCCTGCGAAGAGGCTGTAAGTGTGATTACCGCTGCCAGCTACTGGAGTGCCGCTGCTAGAGCAGGGATGGAGATGCTGCTCTTGGCTCCCAGGTACTTTGGGTGTCTTCCCAGAAAATCTCTCACAGGGAACTCAGGTTGTTTCCACCTTTTGAAAGGCAGTTCCTTATCCTGCAGACCGCAAACATGGCAGTGGAGAGGTGAAATGTTTGCAGGGCAAAGGGCAAGAATGGAATGATGTGTTACTGTGTACGTTACCATTTCCTTTTCTTCTGCGGAGAGTGTAGTGCGTGGAAAGGAGAGGGTGTTTTTAGTTACATACACATGGAGGGTTACCACACTGACAGATATATAGCGAGTTGCTGAAGCACACTCAACTCAAACTTCAGGTAGTCCCTGACTTTTGATAGAGACACATTCCAATGATTACACTGCAAACTGAGTCTGATGTAAGTTGAATACCTCATTTTTTCTTCTAGTGTCATTAGTATTACACTTAATTTTATTATCAGTATCTTTATAAATCTGATCCCTAGTTGCCTTTTGTGGTTGGAAACATTACATATAAAGCTAGAGGCGTACTTTGACACATACACATATACATACATTAAGTTTTTCTCTTATGAGGAACTGAATATTTGATGTTTCTGATGGTATGAAGTGCTGAGTAAAATCATGCTATCAGCTAAGTCTATGATGGAGCAGCATAGTGTTATAACAAGGAAGTAGGAGTCATAACGGCTATTGCGCATGTGTTGCTCATTGACATATTGTCATATTCTCCAAAGTTGAATATTGCCATATTTTCTCTTTTAAGACGCTTAACAGCACCAATAACTTCATGGTAGGCAGATATATAGCTCCTTGCTCTATGGTAGAATTTTGAATGATAAATCATAACATTGAACACATGTGAGTGAACATGCAAGAATGAGCAACTTACATGCTATAACATTGTATGGTACTAATATTATCATGTCTAATATTAGCATTATACCAATATGGATATGTTATTAATATTACTACTAATATAATAATATACATGTTAATAATAAAATTGCAAAAAATAAAACAAATACACTGTGCAATTTGTGGCATGCATGGAAAAGGTTGTTGTTGTTATTGGTGCCTTCAAGTGAGTTCCGACTCACAGCGACCCTGTGGACAACACAGTGAAACACTGCCGGTCCTGCGCTAGCCTCGCAATTGTTCTCACGCATTTCACATAGGGCCGTCTTCTTTTCCGCTGTCCCTGTGCTCTGAAAAGCAGAATACCCCTGTCCAGGGACTTGTCTCTCCTGATAGCATGTCCAAAGTATGTGAGATGAAGTCTTGACATCCTTGCCTCTAATGAGCACTCTAAGTGCATTGCTTCCAAGACAGAGCTGTTGGTTATTTTGAAAGTCCAGTTTACTTTCCCTATTCTTCACCAGCACCATAATTTAAATGCATCAATTCTTCTTCAGTCTTCTCTTTCAATGACAACGCTCCCATGCATTTGAGGTGATTGGGCACACCTTGATTGTCAAAGTGACATCCTTGCTTTCCGACATTTTAAAGAAATCTTGTACAGCAGATTTCTCCAGTGAACTGTGTAGTTTGATCTCTTGACTGCTGCTATCAAGAGCATTGATTGTGGAGTCAAGCAAGACAAAGTCCCTGACTACAATTTTTAATCCATTTATCGTGATGTTATCTGTTGGTTGCGAGGATTTTTGTATTTTCTTTCTACAGTGAGTTGTAATGCATACAGATAGCAGCAGTACTCGATCTTCATCAGCAAGTACTTCAAGTCCTCCTTACTTCCAGCAAGTAAGGTTGTGTCATCTACATATCATATATTAATAAACCTTCCTCGGATCTTGATGTCACGTTCTTTTTCATATTAGCCAGCTCCTCTGACGAATTTCACAGTATAAAAATTGAATAAGTATGGTGAGAGGATACAACCCTAGAAAATACCTTTTCTGATTTTCAACCACGTAGTAATCCCTTGTCCATCAGTTTTTCTGACTGCGGTGGACTGTGTGTTGCTGTGGTGCTGGAAGTTATGCCAGTGCATTTCAAATGCTAGCAGAGTCTCTTAAAGTGAATAGGTTTCAGATCTTTCAGACTAAGAACAGATTACCACGAAGGAATAAATAGACTACCCACGCCTGAGGAAGTAGCCACTGAAAACCCTATGGATAGCATGAAAACATTGTATATAAGTATGGAGAATCACAGAATTCCTGTATAATTTCCTGCACTCGCCCTCTCGATTGATGCTGTTTCCTGCTTTATTAGCAATGCAAAGGCATTTGTCTGATTTATACTAAATAATGGATAACATTGAAAAGAATTAGAATTTTAGATCACTTAATTTTGTTCATGTTGAACCTGTACATAGTCCCCAAATAAGGGGCTATTGCATGGTATAAAATCAGAAAAGTTGTGCATTAGGGTCATATCCTTTCACTATACTTATTCTATTTGTATGCTGAGAAAATAATCTATGAAATTGGATTGTATGAAGAAGGAAGTGGCATTAGGAGAAGGAAGACTCATTAACAAGCATGTTATTTGCAGATGGCACAGCCTTGTTGCTAAAAGTGACGAGAATTAATTAATCAAGATCTTACTAAGGAAGATTACAGTCTTTAGGATGGATCACACATCAACATAAAGAAAACAAAAGAACAATATCATCACAGTTGGACCAATAAACAACATCACAAAGAAAGTTTTGAAGTTGCCAAGAATTTCATTTTACTTGAATCTACAATTATCACCTATGAAAGCAGCAGTCAAGAGGGAGGGGGAGTGGGGAGGGATGGGGAGGGACAAAAGGAAAATGAGTAGCTGCTTCCAGGAACCCAAGCGGAAGGCAAATTTTGAGAATGATGAGGGCAGCGAATGTATAAATGTGCTTTACACAATTGATGTATGTATGGATTGTGATGAGTTGTATGAGGCCCAATAGAATGATTTAAAAAATAGAAATCAAACAACAAAGCACTGGACAGCTGAGTTTAAAAAGACCTCTTTAAAGTGTTAAAGAGTGTGTTAGGCAGGGTTCTCTAGAGAAAAAAAACAACAACAGAACACATGAGTATATACATAATATATATAAACTTATCCAACTGGTATACTGAGAAGGACTACAACAACTAATTAGTCTTGTTGTTAAAGAATACTATGTAGTTTAAATCAGGAAAAGTTCATGGAATAGATAATATATTGAAGGGCCTTTAACTCACACCTGCTGGTCTAAGGTCACGGAAGCAGACAGTGGAATCTGCCTTCAGGCAAGACAAGCAGAGTTGGCCTTTAGGCAGCACACAGCAGGAAGATGAGAAGTTGAGGAATAGCAGAGTACACATGGGAACATATAGAAGCAGGTCCCAATGGAGTCTCAAGCTCTAGTGATGCACGCCTGGTGACACGATTCACCAGCAGTATGGTGAAGCAGTCAAGTAGGTCTTGTGGAGCCTCAAGCTGTACTGATCCATGGTAAGGTGACATGATCCATGGGTTGGCTCAGCCTACAGGTAGCGCACCACACTGTTGAGGCAAAGGACTAGCTCAAGCAGCAGTGTGCTGGTCTGATCACCAGGAAAAGAGGAAGAGACTGCCTTCGCAGAGCCTTTTATCTCGGTTTTCCTCTAATAAAGCTGTGACCTGGTTAAACTCTGCCCACATGTTCCTATGGGAGCCTAGTTGGCCCAATAAACCTAATCATCACAAAGAGTAAAGATGCAACTGTAAAGATTAAGGTGAACTTTGGCTAAGTCATGGTATTTTCATCATATCGCACGCATTTGAAAGCTGGACAAAGAATAATGTCCAAAGAAGAATGGACATATTTGAATTAGAGGGTTGGCAATATATTGTACATACCATGGACTTCCAAATGCATTAAATCTGTATTGGAAGAAATAGAATAATCCTGTGAGGATGAAAAGACTTTGTGTCATATCCTTTGAGCATGTTATTAAGCGGATTGGAGAAAAATAGTGTGTTTGGTAAAATAAAGGATCGATTAAAAAGGGGAAGACCTTCAGGTGGTGGATCAACGTAGTGGCTGCAAAAATGGATTGAAACATAACAAACACTGTGAAGCTGGGGCAGAAGTAAGCAGTGTTTTTCTGCATTGCACATAGCCTTAGTAGGAGTCAGAACTACCTCAATGACATCTAAGAACAACATTTACTAAATGTGTGTTGTTTGATAGATACTATGGTAAAAGGTTTACTTAGCCACGTTATATCTTTGATTTTCAGGACAATTTTATTAAGTAAGGGACATCCCACTACCCCCACCCCAGATAAGAAAACTAAGACTTACAGAAAACTGTACACTTGCCAGAGGTCACACCGATGTGAACCTATGTGGATTGGAGAGCTTGCCCTTTTCCCTTTGTGCATTTCTGCCTGTCGGTGGAACTTTGATATATTATTATTAATTCAGGAGCACTGCTGTCATAGTGGATTATGCATTAACTTCTTAGCCAGAAAGTCGGTAGCTCTAATCCACTAGCTTTTCTACAAGAGAAGATGAAATTTTCTGCTGTTATAAAGCTTTAAAGTCTCAGAAACCAAAAGAGGCCATACTACTCAGATTTATAGGGTCACTATGAGTCTGCACTGACTCAATGGCAGTGACTTTTACTTTGTATTATTTTGTTTGGGGTGTGGTGTGAGGAGAATTCTTTACTCAACTCCAAATACAGATCAGGTTTGAGCTTTAGTTTTAAGTAGAAATTGTGTGTTCAGTAATGAGAAAAGCAACTCTCGAGATGGGAGCCCTGGTGGTTCCCAGTCAGACTTCTAACAGCAAGATCAAAAGTTCAAAACCACAAGCAGCTTCGCAGGAGAAAGACGGGGCTTTCTAATGCTTGGGTGAAGAGTTACAGTCTCAGGAACTCCTACATGGTCACTATGAATCTGTATAGAGTTGATGGCAATTAGTTTCTGTTGTTTGTTTGTTTGTTTGTTACCAGATAGGGAAATATGGTTGCGATAAGACGAGCACGGGAAGACTCCACAGCAATGGCTGCAGAGGTTCCACCAGGAGGAGCATCCTGCACTCTTTGAAAGTGAGAAAATCAACTTAAAAGCTAAGTAGACAACATTTCCTAAAGTAGAAGATTCTACTTTATAGGCTACTTCTGTGGGCTCCTCCCTTCCCTAGCACAGCCACATTTCCTGGCCCCTGAGGTAACCCAAGCGGTCCAGGTTTAATATTGTTGGTCACAGGGGGTTCTGTGTGGATAGCAGATGGCATGGTCAGGATGGTAAAGACATTCAAATACCCATGCAAAGATTTTTGCCATTGTTTCCTCCTTTATCTATCTATCTATCTATCTATCTATCTATCTATCTATCTATCTATCTATCTATCATCTATCTATCTATCTATCTATCTATCTATCTCTCTATCATCTATCTATCTATTTATTTATTTTTGTTTTCTTCTCTGGTGCTCTCCCTTCTATGACCTCCTTCCCCACTTGGAACACACACACAATAACACTACCACAGGCATAAGAACCACATACATAGTAATCTTTATTACTTTATATTATCTTATTTGGGTTTGTACTATTGATCTATTACAATACCTTTTGTTTCTAGATCACTCCCCACCTCCTCTTCCAGTGCAGCCTCACCTTCCTGAGAATATGCATGCTTCTAAGGCACAAACAGGCACCCTAGGGTTCAGGCAGACTGCACCCTAAGCAAGATTTGCTTTCCTTTTTCTCCTCTGGGTGTACAGAACCGCCCACATTCATGCTGAAATAGCAGCAGAACCCCAGCCCTCACAAACAAGCCACATCCAAGCGTTTTGTCTCGTTTGTCTCGCCTGCCTTCGCACTCATACTTTTTGCCCTTCTTTGCATCCTTGTCTTTTGCTTTGACTTTATCTTCTTCTCCTTCCATTTCCTTCCTTTTCTTCTTTCACTCTTTTCTTCATTAATCATTCTGCCGACCACATCTCACCATCATTAAGCCAATGCTGACACATAGTGACACCCTGTGAGTTTCTGTAAACAGTTATGTTTACAGGAGCAGAAAGCCAAGTCTTTCCCCCAAAGAGCTGCTGGTGGTTTTGAACTTCCTACCATGTGGATTAAAGCTCAATTCATAATCACTACACCACCTGAGCTACATATATATGTATTTATAAATTCTCTTCTGATATCAATATTTGCTTACACGATTCTCCTGTCTCACCCATCATCTCATTCTGCTATTTCTTTTTCATAGTGAAATATGGTTTCATGAAGCCTATTAATTCTGATAACCCATCTTTAAATATATTGTTACAAATCTGCTGACCTATCCAGATGGATTTTTACTATTACTATTGTTACTTTTATTTTTATGCTTACACTTATTTCCTCCCACTTTTCCCATATACCCAATCTCTCTCCCCATTTCGCCATTTCATCACTGTATGTTTCTTTGCGGGGGATGGGGGGTTCCCTCTTAGACCTCACCAACATCACTAGACAGAGGAAACTACCTCTACATGACCTAGAGCACGCAAACCACCGATAACTGCACCACAATGCAGCAGAAATAGTCAACCCCAATACAACCATAAAAAATCATCAAGGAAAATAAACACAAATCAAAAATCGCCAAACCCTACTGGAGTAGTAAAAATAGAGGCTCTGGAGCTACCAGGATCAGAATTCATAAGAATGATGTTTAGGTTCTTTCAAGAGATGTGGAAAACAATCCTGAGAACAATAGAAGAAATTGAAAAATGAATTGATGCTTCTCTTTGATGGCTGCCTCTTTGAAGACAAGCCTAAGACCCAAGACGCTCACAGAAATATTTTTTCTGATAGCCAGGCACTATCTAATAGCTTTGCCACATTTTGCTCAGGCACCCATATCTTTACTGATCTCTTCATGAGGGTGAGCATCAAGTGAACCATGAGCCTACTGCTAGTGGACTTATAAATATGTATAACTATCGTGGGAAGTAATATGGCACTACCTAAACCACCGGGAATAGAAATACTGTGTGACCCAGAAATATCTTTGCTGGTCAAATACTCCAAAGAAGTAAGAGACAAAGCAGGAACAGACATCTACTCCCCCATGTTCACTGTAACACAGTTCACAGTGTACAAGAATGGGTAAAGAATGGATAAAGAACTATAGCACATACATGCCATGGAATACTATGCATCTTGAAAAATAATGGCGAAACCACGAAATTCGTCATGACATGGATGATCCTGGAAATGACTCTGCTGAGTGAGGTTAGTCAAAAAAGGACAAGTATTGTGTGAGTCCACAGTTGTAAGGACATGCACCAAAGTGAAAGCAACCTTCTCGTCCCAGGTCATGTAACCTAGCTCAGTCTCCCCGCAATGAGGTAGGAATCCTGCCCATGGACATTCTGTCACTCCTTTATTTGAACATCTTAAAAAGCATTTTGACAGCGGAGGCCTCACTTTAGCTGGGGTCAATTTGCAAGATGGGGATAAAGGAGATGATCAAAGAGTGATAAGCATTGCTCTAAGGTCACTACAAATCAACAGGTATGGCTACAAGAGCGATAAGGAAACATTATGGGAAATTCAAGTCAAGACAGGAGGGGGTAGGGGTACATGTCTGTTTCTTAGAATGGGATTACACTTCTGTTTGTTGGTAAACCATATGGAGCAACCTGCCTTTGAGAACAAATACTTAACAATACATATATAGAACCCAAGGGGAGGAGATGCCCAATATTGTGTCCCTAATTGGCCACTTTTGACCTAGTTTCTATCTAGCCTTGATGATCCAGGTCATGTGCTATAGACAACCTGAAAGGAGTCCGCCCTTTCAAGTTGCACAAGAGTGTCATAGGCCACACCAGAAGAATTCCATATGGAAACCCCACTGAGCAAACTAGGTTTGACCTCAAACTCCCTTGTAGCAGATTTCAGAAATTGAGAAAGTCCCTAGGACTTCAGACGTATGTGCCCTGGTGTGAGAAGGAGCAGCTGACTGGTATGCACAGGGTATGGGATGGGCAGTCACTGGACTTTGGTTTTGATCTCTTGCTTTAAGAGTGCCCAATAATGGTGGCCCAGTACTACTCTCTGTTCACTATGTTAATGTGGGCTCTCCTTCTTTAAGTGACATTTATCAGTCTGGCAAGCATGGGTTTGCCTCTGTGAATGAGTGTTGTGAAACGTTTTCCCTATCCCCAGTCTGCACTGTCAGGACTAACAGTGTCCAGTCACTTAAGCTCTTGATCTGCCCAAGTCAACAATTCATGTTTTCCAGTCTGAAAATCTTGCCTATATATGTACATTTCCCTTTTGTCAGCAGTGTTTTCAATTCTATACTATTGCCTACATTAATGATAATGTCATCAATAAAATTACTCTATGCCCCATGAGGATGATTTCTAATGTTCTCTATCATAAAATGATAATTATGTTTCTACAGTGAACCAGAGACACATAGAAACCAAATATATTAATGGATTGGGTATCACACTGAATTCTAGCCCCAAGATAAGAACAATTAGTTCTTATAACATGGCCCTGCTCAATGCTCACCCTCATAAGGAGATCACTGAAGAGATGAGTGCTACAGCACAGTGTGGCAAAGAAACCAGATGCCGGCTGAACATCAGAAAATATAGCATTTGAGGGATTACAACCTTGTCTTAAGACAAGCAGCCAATCTAAATGAGGAATCAACTAAGTCCACAGAGAAGAAGCACACCAGGTGTGTCATCCCAGGTTTGTAAATAATAAAATCCTAATACAATAGGGAAAGATAGCCAATCTTAAATTCTGAATGCCTGGTTTACAGAAAGGTATGGGTGACAATGCAACCCCAAATACACTTGTAGGGTTCCAACATGGATTAAGCTTCTAACCATAGTTCAGTTTTCTGAATAGCCTTGCTATGGGAGAGAGAGCACTGTAAAGTTGATTATTGCAGATGTAATTAAGTTAAAATGCAATATCTCCAATTGACCACTGATAGGCTTTGGGTCTCCACTCTGCCCTCTCCGTCATTCCCACTGATATGCTTTTTGTTTCTTTGTTTGTTTTGTTTTGGGCCTTTAATGCCTGATACCTGATCCCATCAACATCTCATGATCACACAAGCTGGTGTGCTTCTTCCATGTGTGCTTTGTTGCTTCTCAGCTAGATGGCCACTTGTTTACCTTCAAGCCTTTAAGATCCCAGACACTATATCTTTTGATAGCTGGGCAACATCAGCTTTCTTCACCTCAGTTGCTTATGTACCCATTTTGTCTCTAGCAATAGTGTCAGAGAAGGTGACCATCACAAAGTGTCGTATTAGTAGAACAAATTGTTCTTGAGTGGAGGGAGTACTTGAGTGGAGGCCCAATGTCTATCTGCTACCATAATACTTTATAAATAAATATATGTACATAGTTCAATCCCCCTTTCATTCACTTGGACACCACCTATCAGAAGGGTCACAAGGAAGAGAAGGGCCAGTCAGGGTGCAGTATAGCACTGATGAAACATACAGCCTTCCTTTAGTTCTTTAATGCTTCTCCCCCCACATACCCATGACTACAATTCTATCTTACAAATCTGGCTAGACCAGAACATGTATACTGGTACAGATAAGAGCTCACAGCACAGGGAATCCAGAACATATAAACCCCTCAGGACCAATAAGGGGAACAGCTATGCTAGGAGACTAAGGGTAGGGAGTTGGTAATAGGGAACCAATCACAATGATCGATGTATGCCACCCCCCAGGGGGACAGAGATCAGAAAAGTGGGTGAAATGAGACAGCACTTGGTGTAAGACCTAGAAAAAAAGAGAGAATAATTTACAAGTTGTCTAGGGGCCATGGAAGGAATATGAGGAGCTGATGCCAGGGGCTCAAGTAGAAAGAAATTGTTTTGAAAAAGATGATGACAACATAAATACAGATGTGTTTGACACAATGGATATATGTATGGATTGTGATAAGAGTAGTAAGAGATCCTAATAAAATAAAATAAATAGCAGCAAGGAAAATCTTAACTTCTTTTTGATCAATTTTGAAGTTATTTCAGTTTTTCAAATTTTCTACTTTCTTTTTGATTGAGGATTTTTCGCTGTTTTGCTTTGTTTGTTTGTTGTATTTTTGCTTCCTGTTTGTGTTTTGTATATGAAATCCAGGATAGGTTAATTTCTAGAGACACAAACTAGATTAATGATCATCTTGGGACATGGTAGGGGACAACAGGGGTAAGTGCACAGCTATCAGAAATGAGTACAAGAAAGAAGAAAATGATTTGAAATTAATTTCTGTGATGATTGAACTGTTATACGATATGTGACTTATATGGCAATAAAACTTAAAAAAATTAAAATGAAATATATCCATTGGGTAACCCCCCACAAAGCTTTCAGTTACTTTGTACTTATTGAGCACCATAGTGTGTTGTAGGCTTTTGAATCGGTTGCCCTTGTATCCATTGTCTCAGCCTCTAGAGTAGGTATCCTCATCTCCATTTATCGATATAAAAAGTAAGGTTCTACGGAGTTATGCATGCCACTCAGCTTCTGAGACAATTGGTGGTTACATAAGGATTGTCTTCTTCGTCTTTTAGATCCCCCATCCCATCAACTTTCCACTTTACAGTATATCTTTCCTTATATATAAATATAAGTGTATGACATATACTAAAATTATAACAATAACACCAACACCTTCTTACCTAGTGTAAAGCATGGCATCAAGTGAAACTAAGGGACTACCCAATAAGGAAGCAAACAGACGATCTTGAAGCATGTTTTTCTACAAAGATATTCAAGGTACTCAAGAACGAATGAAATCTAGAAACAATTCAGAAAAGTGGTTATATGAAGTCCTCCTGCTCACTCTCGTTCGCTCCCTCCCCCAGTCTCTACTTGCTTCCCTGACAATCAGCGTGGGTTACTTATCTATTTTCCATTTTCCGAGTTCTGTTGATGAGCCACCCAGCACTGATTCAGTGGAGCTGGACCTTCATTGGGGACCCAGGGCTCAGCAGCTGCCGTAGCTCTGCATTTGCCTACAGCAATGTGCCAGCTGTCTCCAGCTGCATTACACCACAGTAATGTGAACAACTGGAAGCAATAATGTGTCTCCCCATTTGCCTAACAATACCAACATGGACAATAACTCAGAAGACTGAAGATTTGTGCTGTAATTTAATAAACCCCATGCACATTTCTACAATTGAGTATCACATCTGTGCAATGGATCCTAGAAGTGTAATATTCTTTTATAAGGGACCATTAACCAATCTTAAGTTTATAGGTTTCCTTAAATCTTTTTCATCAGCTGTTAAACCATAGTAAAGAGATAATTGCTTCTTATGAGACAAGGGATAGTAAAATACAAAGACTGTGATTAAGCATCAATCAATTAAGGATTATAATATAATCAAAATGCCGACTGATAATTAAAATGAGCCCTTTCTCAGAGAATTACATAAGCAATATTAAGAATTATTTTTCCAAGTCAGTACACTTCAATTAGATTATAATGTATACGGGCCCTTACTGTACAACAACGACACTAAGTCCTCAAGTACAAAGATGTCCAAATTGGCACTGAACTTCTATGCTAAACATGACTTCTCTCTTTCTTCCCGCTTAGCTTCTCATCTTACCATCCTCCAGGCTCTGGATTTTAGGCCTTTTTCGGAGAACACAATAGAGCATGGCATTCTTGTTTCAGCTAGTATTCCACCAGTGTGTACAGATGGGCAACAGTTTATGCAAACAGGTCGTGTCATAAACCACCCACCAAACAAACAGTGCAATTGAGGTAACAAAACACTCACTAGAACGTTGGGCCCCAGAAAGAAGCTCTGGGAATATTGATAAAATAGAGTGATTTAAGCTTTCCTGAAATTGTTCTGTAAGAATTGCCTTCTTTAAAGGTCAGGGCATGCTTTGCCTAGCAAGAGATCGGCCTGATGCAGCAACTTTACAAGGAATACAGAATATTCCACGTTGTTCATTCCTGTCTTCCCGTGGTTTCATCATTAACCATCAGTATCTCTGTTTTGAACTAGAATTATGCTGGATGCTCTGGGCTTTACACCAATTTGGAAGCCTGAAAAATCATGGAAGACAAAGAGATGCACTTTCGTTATCCTGTGGCTGCCATAAGTTTCCTTAAGTATATTATTGGGAATATGACATTTGTGTTTGTTTGTTTTTATGTGCTAAACTGCTCCTTCTTCAGATCTTCCCGCCCACATTGCTTTTCCAAATCAATTTTTTCTGCTGTACCACTTGGACCTGTTCCTTTGGAGGACGAAAGGCAGTCAGATGCTTAGTAGTGGGTTTTTTGTTGTTGTTGTTTGCTGTTTTCAAGGGGGAAGCATTCTGAAGCTTGTTACAACAGCTGGCTTATATGAGTCTTGAAGGAGACACATGTATACCCGTGGCAGCACATGTGAAGCTCTAAAGCAGCTGGTAAAGTGAGCGAAGCCCAAAAGGCGCAGGCAACTCACAGTTTTGATAGAAAATATGCTGCAGGAGGAGGCTTGCACGAGAGTGACAGAAACATAATGGATGACTCCCAGTGCATCTTGGCTTCTGCCCTCCTCACTCTATGAAAATTACTCCAGTGAGGGTCAACTATGACCTAATTACTTAATTCGATGGATGCTTTTCAGTCAATGTTTTACAGAGCATCTTTGCTGGATTTGCCAGGACGCTTGAATAACATGCAGGAAATCCTCTTCGCCAAATAACAAAGTTGCAACTTGAAATTGGGGAGTTTACCTTAAATTTCAGAATCCTTTAATTGAGCTAAGATGCCTCTCGACATTACATGGATATTGTAAAGAACGTGTGGATGGAGAAGTAGTACACTCTTATTTTCCCCTCATTTGGGGAACACACATCACAGTGATGGCATATTAAATATTCATGGACTTCCAAAGGAATAAATAACTCTGTCTTGGAAGAAGTACAGCCAGAATTCCCATTGGAAGGCGGGATGATGAGACTTCATCTGAAGTTGTATGGACATGTTCCTGAAGAAATGAATCCTATTTGGTACAGAACGGGGTGAATGAAAAAGAGAAAGCCCCTTAGTGAAAAGTGCTGGCACAGTCAGTGTAAGAGCGGGCTAAAGCACAGCAACGATTGTGGGGACAGCACGGTCTGGCAGTGTTTCCTTCTATACTCTAGAGTCTATAGGATCACCATGGGCCAGAACCAACCCCGGGCGCCTAATAACACCAGTCCTAAGGACAAAGAATCGGGAAAGAAGGCAAATGGTTCAAATGCATTCAAGGATCAGAAGAAATCGCTTGATAATCCATAATTAATATCTTAAGTGAGATAAACCAAATCCATTACAAGAATATAAAGGAAACTTGCTCTACAGAACAGGCTCTTGGGGACACCATGTTCTGAGGGAAGAGATGAGACTTGGAGAAAAAGAACAAAAATCCAAGATTGGCTAACAGAAGCGCACCTATCATTGGTTTCGTCCATCACTACACAAGAGAGCTACATTCTTTACCATGACAAGTAATCTTAGAGGTTTATTTTCTGACCAAATCATTCCGTGAAACTTCGCCCTGTTAGACAACAGGTGAGTGGAGTGAAGCTGGAAGCTGGAAATGAGGTACATGAGGAGTTCTACACTGTCGGTGAAGGAATGTTTGTGTTCTGTCCTCTGTTCTATGTCCTAGGTACAGAGTCCTATATTCCTACATTTACTGCTTCCTCTCCCTCTAGCCCCCAACTCTAGATTTCCCTGGAGAGCCTAAGCTGCCCCGTATACAATACTCCCCAATACAGAGACGTGTGGAAATCCTCTCAGTGCCTATGCCAGCTTCGTGCGACTTATTATTTGGTGAAGTCCATGAGTTAAGACCCACTCTTGTAGACAGGGCTTCCAATCGTCTGAGTAGTTCTTTTATTAATACTATGAGTAATTCTTTCAAACTAAATTAGAAATAAACACACAACAAGTATAGATAACTCAAACAAGGGAACACACTGAAATTAATGCTTTCAGAGAGAGAAGAGAATGCATTGCCTCAGCATAATTGAACACTTAAATAAACCCCTCATGAGAAATACACTAAAATGACTAGAAGATATACCCAGGATAATTACCGATAGTGTGTAAAAAGAGAAAATAGATGGAAAACAGTAGTTAAAAAATAGATCGTCACATCTTATGTGTGGAAGGACCAGATTTGGCAGTTTTGAAAAATAAATTGAAAAAAAATTAAACCCATTGCCATCAAGTTAATTCTACCTCACATCTACCCGCAAGGATCAGAGCAGAATTACTCCACAGAGTAGTAATCTTTATGGAAATACTGCTACATCTTTCCCCCAGAGAATGACTGATAGGTTTGTCATTCAATATTTTAGTTAATGGTCAAGTACCTATCAACTGCTCTTTTTAAGAAATAAAAGGAAAGAAATTGCCAAATAAAATAAAAAACATCTCAAAATTGTTAAGCATGAGCTTTTCAAAGTCTAACACAATAAAAGAAAAAAATAAGACTCTTAGCTTACACCGATTATAGTGGAACTATGGAACACCATGGTAAGAACAATAAAAGCTTGTAGATAGCGAGGGGAGAAGAGATCATACGGAAAATATAAAAAAATTAACACTGCAACAGATTTTCAACAACACTGCAACTAAAAGACAGTGGAGCAATGCTTTCAGAACTTAGAAGTTTCTAACCAATTGTATTAGTCTGGGTTGACTAGAGAAACAAATCTAGAGACGCTCCTATATGTGTAAGAGAGATCTGTATACCAAAGAGTAATTATATATTAAGAAAACATCCCATCCCAGTCCATATCAATTCCTCAAGCCTGATATTAGCCGATATGTTTGATACTTGTCCATGAATTCCTCTTCAGACTCACACAACACGTGCATTGATGCCGAATGTAGGAAGATCACAGGCCAGTGTATAAAAGGTCTTGTGAATCCGGTAGCAGTGGAGGCATCTCAACAGTGGCGCAGGTCTCCACGTGTCTCCTCAAGTTCTCTGAGTGTCTCACCCAGAGAAAAGGGAAGGTGGAGAGAGTGGGTCTGGCCTCCAGTGCGCTATTTATCTCCGTAGTACCTCCAGATGAGGTCATCAAGTTGCGAGCTGATTGACAGGCTAGACTCTACCCCTTATCTCAGATGGACAGATTATGTAACTGCCACATCAGTCAAGTCTTAGAATAATTTTTAATAGAAAGCATTTTAACATATAACATGACTTTCTTAGAAAAATATATATAATTCCTCGAGTATTGGAGCCTACTATAAATTAGTTATTTTTACTACCTCTGACAAGGCAAGGAACTTAAAATACTTACGAAGGACAAAGGCTTATTTAACTTTCCTCCATTTTTTGTTCTATTGTTGTCATGTAACTTTATTAGACATATCATGTATTGTAAACTCGATAAATTACTGAATTATTAAGTTGTGACCTTAAATAAATGCAAAAAGCTCTGCTGGGCAGATTTTTTATAGCATTTATTTTACCCTCTAGACAAGCATCAAACAACTCGCTTAAGTTAGTGCACCCAGGGACGTCGACTAGGGAAGTTCTCTCTGGTCACAGTGAATTTTGTCGTAAAAGTAATTTCTCTTGAACCTCATTTTTTGTAATGGCTGGTTTAAGAAAGCCGCATGCTGTTTCTTGCTTGGGAAAAGGCCACAAAAACTGTTGTGATGTTGAAAACAGCTTACAAGGACAGTGGTATGGGAAAAACGCCAAGTGTAAGAGTGGTTTTCTCATTTCAAAAAGGGTGGAATTTCGACTGATGACAAACCTCATTCTGGAATTCCATCAACTTCCCGAATGGACAAAAATGTCAACTCATAGTGCATTTGGAGTTCGTTTCACTCGGTCCGAATGTTAATTAACCTTAAAAAAAACCCTGATTTGTGGCAGATGGGGGACTAGCTTTGACACCACAACAATGCACCTGCTCACGCAGCCAACTCACTGTGTCAGTCTCTGCTCCAAACCAGCATGCCTCTCTTGCCTCATGCACCTGAGTCACCTGACCTCCCTCTGTGTGACTTCTTCTTTCTGTGAATGAAGAGGGATAAGTGAGGACAGCGATTTGATGATGGAGAAGAGGCGGAGGAAAAAGCAAGAGGGTGCTGTCAGTCATCCAAACAATTAGTCTGAAAAATATTTCCAAGAATGGAATCCCAGATTTGAAAAAATGTATTAAGGGTAATGAAGAGTACTTTGAATGTGATAAGGTTGTTTGGTAAAAAAAAAAAAAAAAAAGTAAATTCCCCCCCTAGATTTGGGGGGAAAATTCATTTGGGGGGAGGGTACGCCTTTGTATAATGTCAGTATTCATTTAGACTTACATATTTTCCCTTTTCTGTATTTTTAATGCTTTCCTGTATTTCATACTTCCTTCTGCTATTATTTTCCACTACTTTTCATTTCTTTCTATGGTTTTAAATGTCCTTCTGGTATTAGTTTACCTCTGGCTGAATAAATCTTTTTAATCTCTCTTTTCTTGGGGTTTACTGGTGACAGATTCCCTGAGTTTCAGTCTTTATGAAAACATCTTAATTACACATTCATTTTTCACTGGATCTTGACTTTTAGGTAGGTAATTTTCCCCTGAAATGATTTCTCTGAAATATGCCATCCAATATCTTCTGCTTCTTTTGATCAAAAGTCAGTGATCATCTGTTACACTAATTTCAAGATTTCCCTTTTGTTTTTGTCTATTATGGTATCTATAGTTGTAGCTCACATGTTTGTATTTATACTACTTGATATCTGTAGCTTGAATCTAATCCTTGGTGCATTTGTTTTCTACATCTGTCATGGACCATTAATTGGGTGGCTTAAAACAACACAGAAATGTATTGCCTCATAGTTCTAAAGACAAAATGTCTGAATTCAATGTGTCAGCAAGGCCATGCCCTCCATAAAGTTTTTAAGAAAGGATTCTTCTCTCTTCCTTACTACTGGTAGTTTTTGGAAATCCGTGGAGATCCTTGGTTCATAGAAGCATCATTCTAATCTCTATGCTCATTTTATCTGTATCTTCCTCTTCTTCTCTTCGAATAAGGACTCATTAGATTAGGACCCAGTAGACTCCAGTGTATCTTCATGTTAACTGCTAAAAGTTTCAAAGATCCAATTTCCAGCAAGGTCATTTTCACAGAGACTTGGGATTAGGGTTTTGACAATGTCATCTTGAGATATATCATTCGATCCATAAAATGTATTGCAGTCAGTCAGTTCTTATTCATGGCAACTCTGGGTTTTAACATGTCATCTTGAGATATATAATTCGATCCATAAAAGTTATTGCAGTCAAGTCAGTTCTTACTCATGGGAATTCCATGTGTGTCAGAGAAGAAAGTTGTTCCGTAGGGTTTTATTTTTTTAATTAATCATTTTATTGGGAGCTTTTATAGTTATTATAACAATCTACAATTAAGTTAGATAAAATATCATTTTGCAATTGCTACCACCATCACCATCAGTTCAAAACATTTTTGTTCTTCATGAACTCTTTGGTATTGGCTCCCCTTTATTCCCTGCCTTCCCCACCCTCCCCCAAGAACCCTTTATTATTATATTATTATTATTTGCTCTATCTTACACCATCCAATGTATCTGTTCACCTGCAATTCTGTTATTCTTTCCTTTCAAGTGGGGTTATACAGTCATATTACTTTCAGCTCCCCCTTCCACCCTTCCCTTCCCTCTTTACCCGTACCCTCAGGGAACCATTACTCCAGTTACTGTTTTAGAAGGGTTATCTATCTTGGCGTTCATGCATCATATGTTCTTAATTATACAAGTGAACATAGGCAGATCTAACAAGATTAATGAGGTAAAACAAAAGCCATAGGAGAAAGGAGAGGAAATATTAAAGAACTGTAGGTTAATTATGTGTTTCATCAATGTTATACCACTCCGTAGATTTATCATCCCTTCCATGTGACCCTTCTGTGAGGAACTGTCCATAGGATTTTCATTGGCTGATTTTTCAGTAGATACCCAGGCCTTTCTTCCGAGTTTTCACTGTGATATAGTTAACGTTTATTGTGCCAACATGGGCAATGAACACATGCAAGATTAATTGAAGGGCGGAGAGAGAAGTGGCTCAGCGAGCCTCACCTTTCTTGTCTCTTGCTCTTTGATCACTGGACTCCAGTGTGCAGCTGCCTTGCTTGTTCTGTGCCTCCATTTGCAAGCTACACTACCTGTGGGACACCTAACCCATGGACTGTGTCACTGAAATTTGAGGTTCCTTCAAGACCTGCTTCACTACACTATTGGAATTTACTTCTCTTAAGCTGGGGACTGTTGGACCCTGTCATCTGGCTGACTGTTGGTGACCTGCCTTGCTGTTTGCTGCCTGTGCCCGGATAGCCTGAATTGCTCTACAGAGGACTAACTGGAAGCCCTCACGACTTGAAGGACTGCCAATGTGTCACAACTGTCTCACGGGAGTGAGTTTCACTGAGTCATTTGTAGTGCTTTATAGATTAATTAGTTGTTTATTTCTTATGTTATATATCTATATCTATCTATATCTATATCTATATATATATATATATAATTATTAGTGTTCTCTTTTTGTTTCTCTAGAGAACCCTGTCTAACATACACTGGTTAGATTCAAACCTCCAACCTTTCCAGCAGAAGCTGAGTATTTTATCTCTTTTCACCACCCAGGGAATCTACTCAACCCATAACACTGGATATTTTTCATTAATTCTGGAAAACTCTTCAGCAAGATCTCATCAAGTAGTGTTTTATTAAGTACTGTTTATGTCCATTCCCTTTCTTTTCTCTTGTGTGGCTTCAATATGCTAGAAGTTATCACCCTCTCCCCTATGTCACTTATATTTGTTCTGTATCTTCCACCGTTTTATACTCTCCTTCAGCTTAGAGAGATTGGGATGACCTTTCTTCTTGTTGACTAATCTATTTGAGTAAATCCGATCAGTTATCAAATCCATATTAATTCTTAATTCTGCTTGCTATATTTTTAATCCTATTTCAGAGAGATCCTAAATTTTTAAGAATTTTAGCCTAAAAAACATAAGTAGTCATTATATTCTATCGTATAGGGTTGTTACGCATCAGAACTGACTCAATTAAGTGAGCTTGATTTGGATTCATGTTTTCAGGCTCTGGAATCCAATGTTCAGTCTTCCAGTATTGTGAAACTGTTCAAAAGTATGCTTAGCTTCTTGTCCTCTTATCTGGTATTTTACTCTTGGCCTCTAATCTTCCTAACCACTGTGATTTTAAAATTAGCAAGTACTGGAGGAGAAAAGTAGTATATTAATTCTTTGAAGTTCCCTTTTATCCAAGATCTGACTGCCTTAGTAGCTGTGAATTTCAGGTTTTATCTCCCAAATCAGCCAATGGGTAAAATAAGAAAATTGCTGCTCACTTCCGTACATTGTCCATCTCTCTGCAATGTCCACTTCCACAATTCTAGCTGCCTTGGTTATTCTCTGATGTCTTCAATACTTTTTGTATCTTACTTGGTTTTTGTTTTCAATGGGAAGCTTTGTTAACTAATCTTTCAAAATGAAAAGCAAGTCTCAGGAATAGACATGTGGGGCACAAACATTCAGTAAACAGGAAGAATAAATATAAAGAATTTAGACTGGAACCCTCTGCGATAAGTGAAACTACAGGATGGAAGACCAGAAGCATAAGCTGACTAACTGGAAGAGAGAAGAGTAGACATTGAAGGCAGGATAATAAATCAGGCAGGTATCACAGACCAGTATGAGGAAGTCAATGGGACATCATTTAGGTTCTTATTCTGAAAGAGATACATTGTTGGAGACCTTCAAATAAGCCCCAATTCATAGTGACCACACGTACAACATAATGAAACACTACTCAGTTCTGTGTCATCTTCACAACTGTTTATATATTTGAGACCACAGTTGTAGCCACTGTGTTAATCCATCAATGTGAGGATTTCCCCCTTTACCTATGTTACCAAGTAGGATGTCCTTTTCTATGGTCTGTTCTTTCCTGATAAGATGCCTGAAGTATATGACACAAAGATTCTCATTCTTGCTTCAAAAGAGCATTTTTTTGTACTTCCTTCAAAACAGAGCAACTAGCCCTTCTGGCAGTTCATGGTACTTTCAGTATTCTTCACCAGCATTTAATTAAAATACATCAGTTCTTGTCTGGTTGTCCATATTCATTGTCCAGTTTTCACATGCATATGCGTTCACTGAAAATATCATAGCTTAGGTTAGGTGCACCCTAGTCCTTATAATAACAACTTTGCTCTTTGAATAGGTTTTTTGCAAATCTGACTGATGCAGTTCTTAGTTAAGTTTTTTAAAACTACATCTCAATGAGTATTGGTTATGGAATCAAGTGGAATGAAATCCTTGATAACGTTAGTCTTTTCTCCATTTATCATGATGTTGTCTGTTGGTCCATATGTGAGGATTTGGGTTGTCTTTACGGTGAGTGGTAATCCATACTGAAGGCTTTGATCTTCATCAACAAGAGTTTCAAGTTCCCTTTGCATTTAGCAGGCAAGATTGTTAATGCATATAGCAGGTTGTTTCTCCAATCTTCCTCCAATTCTGATGCCACTGTCTTCCTCACACATCATATTTTCTCAGATTATTTCTTCAGCATGCAAATTGACTAAATATGGTGAAATGGGAGTGAAGTGAATACTGACACACCTTTCTAATTTTAAGCCAGGCACCGTCCCTTGTTTTGTTCAATGTACCGCCTCGTGGTCTATATGCAGGTTCCATACGAGCACAGTGAATTTTTCTGGGATTCTCATTCTTCCCATGGTTATCCATAGTTTGCTCTGATCCACAGAGTCGAACGCCTTTTCATAGCCAATAAAACACAAATAAGTATCTTTCTGATATTCTGTTTTCAGCCAAGCTGCTGGTGCTTTCAAACTGCTGACCATGCAGATTGCAGTCACCACTGCATCACCGGGGCTACTGGAAGGCATCCTAGCTCCAAGTCAGTAAGTCCAATGCCAACAGTGGACCTTTGCAGACCCTCAGAACTGTAGGTTGATGATGCTGATGCAGAAAGGTAAAGTGGTATGCAGGAAGAGAACAGGCCAGCGGTTCAGAACCTCATGTAATCAAAGTTGGTGGACACATGGCAAAGTGTCAACAGGTCTCAGGATCAGGCAGTCCACATGGGTCCACTCCTGAAAGAAGACACAGAATCCCATAAAGCAGCAAGGTGAAGGGGCAGAGAAACAGGGAGAAGTTCCCATTTCGTCCCTTACAGAAGACCACTCAAGCATCTGTGACCTAACTGACAGGTTGGACTTCACCTCTACATGTTAAACTGACATAAAATCTGTCACCATCATATGTGGACTTTTATGCATTTTCCCCTATTTTTTCAGCTTTACCATGAAGCTGTATATGAGTGATAAGTGGTCTCTTCCAAAACTGGCCTCTGGTCTTATTTTAGCTGATGATATTGAGCTTCTCCCTCAACTCTTCCTGCAGATGTAGGCGATTTTATTTCTATGTATTACTCTGGCAAGATTTACTTGTATAGTTGCTGTTAGTTTTGTGAAAAATTTATTTGCAACGGAGAAGTCATTGGTCTTGCAAAATTTTATCATGCGATTTCTAGCTTCATTTCGGTCAGTAAGGCCATATTTCCAACTTTTATTCCTTCCTCTTTGTTTCCAAGTTGCACACTTCAATCAGTAGTAATTATCAATTCATCTAGCTTGCACACTTGATCAATTTCAGATAGAAGATTTTAGACTTCATTTTCTTCATCATTGGCTTTAGTGGTTGGTGCATAAATTAGAACTTGTGTCAATTATTCTTCCTTGTAGGCATATGGATATTATCCTTTCACAGGCAACATTCTTCTTTTTTTTTTCACCTTTATAGTAGACCTTTTATTTTATTTTTTAAAATCTTTTTATTGGGGCTCATAAGGCTCTTATCACAATCTGTACATACATCAATTGAGCAAAGCACTCGTCACTCTCATAATTCACCTTCTGCTTGGGTTCCTGGAATCAGCTCGGTTTCCCTTTTTTCCCCCCATCCCCCTCCCTCCCCAATCCCACTCCTGGTCCCTTGATAGTTTATAAATAATTATTATATCTTATCTTACACTCCCCGGCATCTCCCCTCACCTGCCTCCCCATTGCCCATCTCCCAGAGAGGAGGTTACACATGGATCTCCGAGATCGGTTCTCCCTTTCTACACGCCCTTCCCTCCTGGTGTCGCCACTCCCACCACTGGTGTTGAGGGGTTCGTCTGTCCTAGATTCCCTGTGCCTCCAGATCCCCACTGCACCTCTGTATATCCTCTGGTATAACCAGGTCCGCAAGGCAAGGTAGAATTGGGGTCATGATGATTGGGAGGGGAGGAAGCGTTCAGGAACTAGAGGAAGGTTTTGAGTTTCATTGTTGCTACACTGAACCCTGAGTGGCCCATCTCCTCCTCACTACCCCTCTGGAAGGGGTGTCCAGCTGTCTACAGGTGGGCATTGGGTCCCCATCATGCACTCCCCCTCTTTCACGGTGATGTGATTCTCACCACCACCCCACCTTTGTTGTTGGAGACCTGGTCTCCTCTGTCCTTCAGCAACATTCTTCTTTAAGATAGAATTTGAAATGTTCTTTTTGTGCTGAATGTGACCCATTTCTCTTGAATTTGTCATTCCCAGCAAAGTCAGCCATATCATTGTCCCATTCATTGTGGCTAGTACAGGTCCATTTCAGCTAACTAATGCCCAGGATATAGCTCTTTATAGGTTCTATTTCATTTTTAATGACGTCTAAAATTCTATATTCTGCTTACCAATGGATGTTTACAGTTATTTCTCCCCATTTTGAGTCATACTCAATCAACAAATGAAAGTCCCTCCCACAAGCTTTACTATATACATGTCTATGTTGACAATATTACCACAAGCAACCCTTCCCTAATTGTATTTTGAGTGCTTTAAAATCTGAGTGTCTCATATTCTGGCATTATATCAAACCATTCTCAACTGCTATTCATAAAGTTTTCAGTGGCTAAATTCTCAGGAATTTGCCACCTATCCCTTCTTCCTTGTCAAGTCTTACGTCTGAAAGCTTTGCTGAAACCTGATATCCAAGGATAACCCACTGGTAGTTGAAATACCGGTGGCATTGTTTACAATACCACAGAAACCCACAAGCCACCATTGCATGACAGAAAGCTGCGTGGGAAGAAGGGATATAAAGTGCTATAAGTGTATATTTTTAAATGCTCTGTTAACACTGTGAAATAAGTGTTGGCTGCTAACTACAAAGTTGGCAGTTCCAAACTACCAGAAGCTCCTTGAGAGACAGACGAGGCCGTGTGCTCCACTAAAGATTTTCAGTCTTAGAAACTTTCCTTGGGGAGCCCTCAAATTGAAATTGACCCAAGGCTGTGAGTTTGTTTTCGTTTTTATTGTAGTTGCTTTGTGTTATCTTATTTGTCTTTGCTAAAATAACAAAATATAAGAGGCCATGTAGGATGCTAATATAGAAATGGATGTGGGAGAAGATTAACTAAGGTAGTAGAAAAATAATTCACCATTCCAGCACCAAGACTCCTACTAACTGAAACATGGAGTGTTCAACCCACCAGTGATCCATTGGGGGAAAAGACCAGGCAATTTACTTCTGTAAGGGTTACAGGTTAGAAATATGATGGGTCAATTACACCTTGTCACATGGTGTGTTAGTCTGAGCTCTCTGGAGAAGCAAAAGCCAGTGAAAATTGTATATAGAAAGAGATCTATATCGAGAAGTGGCTCACACTTTTGTAGAAATTGGTAAGTTCAGTCTGGTTCAAGTTATAATGTGTCAAATATTTGTCAAATATATGTCAGCTATAAGCTGAAAGCTTCTTCTGACTCCTATAGCTATAAGGGGGATGAGGAACAGGAAGCCAGAAGTTGATGGATGTCTAGTTCAATGAGTCTGAGCTCTGTGGAATGAATCCAAGGTCAGCAGTTCACTGGTGGCCCCTGGGATCAGCAGGCTCAATACCAAAAAGTGGATGAAGAAGGTGAAACAAATCCAGCAGTAGGAGTGAGTCAGTTTGTGCACATTGTCAGTCTATATAAAGAGTAGGCGACATCTTAAATGAAGCCTCCCTCAATTGTATCAAGACTATGACTGAGTTAACTTCTTGGCAAAAGATCCCAATATGGACTTGATAACACTATGTAAGATTATGCCACGGTATATTTCAGTCCCTCTCACGTAGATATTAAACCTAACTGTTAAACATGGGGTTTCAATGAGTTGATATTAACTCTATAAAACCAATCGGTAACAGCAACACTAAAAGAAGGAAGCAACAAGAGATTAGATTTGTGATCTTGCATCATAGCCATTGAGTCAGTTCCAGTTCACAGTACTGGTATAGGACCAGGTAGAACTTCCCCCGTGGGTCTCTGAGATTGAACTCTCTACTGGAGTGGAAAGACTCATCTTCCTAATCTCTCTCCTGAGGAGCCAGCTGGTGGTTTCAAACTACTGACCTTTGAGTTAGCTTTCCAATGTGCTGACCATTATGCCACCTGGGCTCATTGAATACGTATTGTGTTAAGGTGAGAAATAAATGTAAATTTACTTAGATATTTTTTCACACTTAGCAATTTATAATATGAAACACCTAAGGAAAGGCTAAACAGCAGGTCTGTTAAAATTGAGATAGCCAAGTGGAAGTATGAAATACGCCATTGGATATAAGAGTCTGACATTTAGGCGCAAAGGTAGGCCAGAGGATACAATTCTAGACTGAAATGGCTATTACATAATTATGAAAATATATACAATATAGAATCTGTAATATGAATACTTCTAGCACTTCTTGTACTAGATATTGTTTGACTTAATCCGTCACTAACTTGAAATTCTCCGAATAGAATTTCACATCTGAGATAAACCACTGTATGCAGAAATGTCCTTTTAGACATCACCTGACTGGCACTGTTTTCCACAGTTGTTGTCTCCTTTTATGTTCAAAGAACAATGATCTCAAGATGGTATGCTCTGGAGGGTCGGGACTGTGTCACACGCCTTGGCTTTGCTGGGGGCACAGTGAGACTTTATTCAATAATTATGTTTCAATCAATAAAGTAGACCCAGACACCAATACATTGGTGTGGATGTAGTTTGCCTCTTTTTAAGTTTCCATCCTTCAGAAGGTGAAGAAAATCATGTGGTCAATATTCTTGACCCACTGATTCTGCTAACTTTTATGGCTGCTGTCCCCTAGAGGTGAGTCCTTTAACAAACAAAAACAAAACAAAAAAAAACCCCTCAGAAACATCTGCAAAGTGTCTGGACCAAAGTGACTATAATTGCCATCATTCACAAAAAGCCTCAGAGAGCAGATTAAAGATCAATTCCCCTCTCCTGCTGCCTTTTATTTGGCTCTTGTGGTAATGCCTGCTGAGGTCAGCTCTTCTCTCAGAGTCGTTTTCTTACAGAGATGGATGGCCGAGTGGACTGCTGAAGTAGCTATCCATCACATATGCCTATGGATGATCAAGGCAATCCTGGATCTGTTCAGAATTTGAGAGCAATTAAATATCGCTTGCATCCAGCCACACGGCTGTCTTCCACCCACAGAAAACTCTGAGAGTGTAAAAACATCTCTATTTATTTCATAATTTTCTGGGTCACTTACTGAGGCTGAAAAATGAAAGACAAAATGAAATGAGAAAACAGAAAAACAAGGATATCAGAAAGTAAAGCAATAAGATATAGGATATTTGCTTTGTATACAAAAAGCAAAGGCTTTGTGACTCAAAATAACTGGATCTGTTCAACTAAGCATGTGTCTGCCTGATGGTAGAAGGTACATTATGGACACAGAAATATGGGGAATATGTATTTTGTTTTATACCCTTTAGTATTTAAAACCAAAATGTAGTAACTGCAACAACAACAACAACAAATCTAGTGATGTCTAGTTAAACCTCCAGAACATAAATGGGTACAGTCACAATTTTTTTTCATTTTCAGAATTTAGTAGGAAGTTGCAACCACAGCTCCACAAGAGCCCTTGAGTGGCAGCAACTGTTAACCATTCCATTACGAACTAAAAAGTTGGCAGTGTGAACCTACCAAGAGACAACTTTGAAGATAGGCCTGGTGATCTGTTTCCAAATGGTCACACTCTTGAAAACACTACAGAGCAGTTCTACTTGTACACGATGTGCCATCAGAAGTCATAATAAACTTGACAATAAATCACAACAATCATGGATTCAAGGGTCATTGGTAGTTCAGTAGGATAATTATCAGCTTCCGTGCAAACCCTCCTGGCTTTGATTCGCAAGCAGTGCCTCTCAAGTGTAGCCACCAGCTGTCGACCAGTTGTTACAATGTAGCATTATGGTGTTGACTAAAATTCAGTGGCATTTCCTGACTAAAATGAACTAGGAAGAAAAACCTGAAAATCTGCTTCCCAAAATCAGTCAAAGGGAACCCTACGAATCACACATATCAATTCACAAGCAGCATTTTATTCCAGGTACGTTGGTCACCATAATTCAGAGATTGGCTTAATGGCAGTCAACAAGATTCACTGATAAACAGCAGAGAGATATATTCAATATGCAACCCCAAGAAGTGTCCAGATTTCTAACCCTAAGTCACTAAGACCCAGTTAAAAATAGAGTAGATATGTATTAACTTGTGGGAAGTGAAAGTCAATATATAATATGAGAGAGGTTGGAAAAATTATAAGGACTCTAGAAGTGCAAGATTTAAAAGGAAAAGGAGATAATATTGTTATATTCATAACCTTGCAATAACAAGGCATGGATGGACACGCAAGCTGAATGGTTGTGGAGTAAAGTAAGGGTATATCCACAAATATATATGTAGGTTTGACAGAGGGTATTTGTACATGTACATTCACCTTTGCTGAAAATATATCCATGAGTGTGGTGGAGCATACAGGAGGCAACATTATGAAAACATCTCAGACATTACTATTTTGAGGGAATGAGTGAGCGGGCCTGGGGAATCAGGCCTTTGGGGACACTAAGGTCAATTTGCATAACAGTCCATGCTTTAGAGAATAGGCACTGGGGTCAGAAGTTTGTGAAGAGCCATCTAAGGCAGGACTATTCATCGCCTTCCATTGAGAGGAAAGAAGAGAGATGAAAATCAAACACAGATGAAAAATAGGTCTAGTGTACTAATGGGCTGGGATAACACCACTCCCCATGATCCTGAGAACTAAAAGAAGTAGATGATGCTCAGTGACTACCTCCTGCTCCCAAAGGGATCATATTAATAGGTCCCGGAGAGAGTGAGAGAAACATGTAGAACAAAAGGAAAAATAATAAAAGAGACCAAGTGTACTATTCAGATAGGGACTAATGGAACTCCTTGACTATGACCTTGAGTCACACTTCAGGTCTAGAATTGAACTCACTCCCCTGGCTCAATTTTATGCCAAACCAAAGTCAGGTCTATAAGGGGAACAATAGCACTAGTGAAGTATATGCACACCGCAAAACTATCAATCACTGGAAATTAAAAAAGGCAGCATTTACCCAAGGACCAAGTTCAGAAGGGTTAGGAACCAAAGACTCATGGAACCAGGAAACACAGGGAGGAAGTGATGTTCCACTGAGGGAATGACAATGAATATGGATATCTTCTAGATGCTCCAGGAAAGTTCTATCGACACACGTCATGTGCTCCAGCAACTACCAGGGGGTGGAATCCCCCTTCTGAGAAACATTACCTTGCACAGTCATTCCACAAATATTAACGGAGCTCTTCCTATCTTAGTATAGGTACAATGCACCGTGTTTAGCATTTCACAGTCAATCTGGGAATCCCATGTCAATTGTCTTCATTTTCACTTTCCTTTGAAGCATATCATTTATTGCCTTCTTCCCATTTTCTAAGCTGGGAATTTGGGGTCTTCTAGGGTGTCAATAGCAGATGTAACAAGCAAATCTGTATTAATATTGTGATTTTAGGAAATACCCCACAGGCCTTCTACATCCCCAGTTAATTATGAGTATTTAGTTGATGGGCTTCTGAAGATATTACTGATAGAATGTCTTACAGTACCATTTTCCCTGATACTTGGAATTTACACAACCACACAGAAAAATGAAAGGACCTACAAAGAGCCAAGGAGTCTTTGGGTGGTGCAGTTCATTTGCTTAGCTGCGAAATAAAGGGTTGAAAGTTCAAGAACATTCAGAGGTGGTTCAGAAGAAAGACCTGGTAATCTACTTCATCTAAATCAGCTACCAAAATTCTATGAAGCACGGATCTCCTTCGGCAAACCTATGGTTGTCATGAATCAAAATCAGCTCGATCAACTGCTGAACTGAACATAAAGGAAGCCAGAAAGAAAATTTTAAAAATGTGGTGGGGGGGGACTGAGAGTCTTTTTCATCACATTTCTGTTGCTGGATCACAGATAACTTCTTGTTTGTTTTAAATTGGATACCAACTAGCACAAGCCTTTCTGTGTTAGGAGTCTCTGAATTTACTGAAACTGCTCAGGGGAGAATATGGCTGAAAAGCCATGAAGAAAACCATCAGATTTCCACGCTGAGCACAGTCTGCTGCATTTTTCAGTCAAGGTCATTCTTCCGTAATTGGAAACCATAGTGGGCTGTGAACCCAGAACTGGTGCTACCAACCAATGGACAAACCTGATGATTTTTCCCCTTTAACGTGATCATCCGGCAGCTCCCAAAATGTGACGAATTTAGTTCTTTATTGCTCTCATAACGCATCGTGCTGGCAAGAATATTAGAAGATTTTAAAGGCCACAGTGGACCAATGTCTTTCACATCCTCTAGGGTCTGCTGCCCCAGCTAGCTGCTACACACAGCGGGAGGGATGGCGGACGCGAAAATGCGGGTGTTCCCCTGTAGATTCTTCCAAGATCATCTCAACCCACGTCAGCTCAAGGAATCTTAAATGTGGGTAATATAGGCAAATGTATTGTTTCTACAGCCTGCATAGGACTGCCAATACAGACCTTAAGGCACCCAGTAGCGGGGTGAATGGAGCCTGAATATCTAAATCACATGTTGCTCACCAAACTCTGCCCTCTGGCACTGAATGACCCCGAATCCGCTCCGAGGAAAGGGCACTCACAGTCTAACTTCCACGTAGGATTATAGGAACCCTGGGAATAGCAAGAACTGCACAGATGAGCCATAGAGCCCCACCGCACCTCCTCACACTCTCCCAACTTTCGACGGATAGAGGTTTTGCCCGCTGTTTGTAGACACAGCTCTCAAATCATGTCGTGACATCTGTTAATGTGAATTAGCTCAGAAAAATATAAAATATATATATTTAGTCCTTATATTTAAAATAGTTTTGGTAAACTGATTTTTTATTGTGCCATGACATGATTTATTTTTTCATAATCTGCAGTTTTTACCATGCCATGACTTGACTCATCTAAATTCTCTAACATGCTAACTTCGGAGCAGGAGCGTAGCATGGCTACCACCATATTAGAAGCTGTTGGCAGTGAAGAAAAGATAAAGTGTGTATTTGTTTGCATTGAGCAGAAAAAAGTGTTCAGAGTTAGCAGTTTTTATTCTTGTTTTAATTTAAGTTGTACTCCTAGTGTAAAATTTCTCTAAATTATTTCCTTTGAACCATAATATACAGTCTATTCTTTAAGACTCTTCACCTCTCTGGGTGGCCTCCTGCATGTTCCCAGAGAGCTACGTCACCATTTACTACTTGGATAAGTTTGCCTGTTCTATTGGACCAACCTGACTGTGACATGGGCTCACCATGAATTAGACTCTACTGCAACTGGCTAGGAAAAGTGAGAACTAAACTTGTTTTATTTGCTATCAAGTCACTTCTGATTCATGGTGACTCCAGGTATGCAAAGTAGATTTGTACTCTAAGTTTTTAACGAATGTGATGCTTCAGAAGCAGAGCACCAAACCTGCATTCCAAGATGCCTCTAGGTGGGCTCAATTTTTTGTTTGGTAGTTCAGGGTTTATATATACACACCACCCAGGCAGATGAAATAATAGTCCAAATGGATACAGACTAAATATTCAAATGCCTTTTATACAAAATAATCATAGATGTAATTTAAGTTAGTAGGAAAGTCTCATGAAAAAGTAAAGTGGAAGGGTGTTGAAAATTCTTGGGACCTGCACTTGTGGTGCAGAAGAACATCCCATGGTGGTGGGATGCACAGCTGCTTTGGGGCAAGGCAGCGTCATGCGTCAGGAAGTCAGAAGCTCCGTGTAAAGACTGACTCACCCAGGCACTCCAGGTCAGTGATTTTGTCAGAGAAATGGTTCTATAAGGAGGTCCTAGAAGAATAGTAAAAGGCAAAGTGGAATTGATGGGGAAAATTGGAGAGATTGTGAGTTATTTTGCAAGGAGCTGAGGGAATCTGGCTGGAGAGGAGCATTTGCACAGGATGGAGAAACTTGAGGGTAATCAAGCAATCAAGCCAAAGGTGTTCCATTTATAGGATGAAGAACGCCTTGATCGTTGCATGGAAAGATAAATGGAAATGAAAGCAGAGAGTGACTAGTCAGGCTTATAAGGGGAACAAGAGCATTAGGGAGGTACATACATGTGGCTGTTACATAATCTCCTGTCAACTTGCAAAGGGGTGGAATATAGCCTGTCAATCAGGCCATAGCCGATGAGGTGTGGACATGGCCTTTTCCTGAGGATTCTGGGAGCTCCTGTCTCCCTCCCTGGAGATGGGCACACACTCTCTGTGCTTCATCTCCCTGCGAGACATTCCGGTTGATAAGCCACATGGAGCTATGTTGATGAAGTCCTGTAACTGGAGGAGCCACTTGGAGAACTACGCCAGCACTGAGATGCTTCCACCGCCACTGGATCCACAAGACTTTTCAGCCACTGGCCTGTAATCTTCCTGAATTCCATGTCATTGCATGTGTTGCGTGAGTCTGAAGAGGAATTTATAGACTGGTATCAGACATGTGGGCTAATATCAGACTTATGGACTTGATCTGGACTGGGCTGAGATGCTTTCTCAATAGTCAATTGCTCTTTTGATGTAAAGTTCTTCCTTATACATATAGAGTGTCTATGAATTTGTTTCTTTAGTCCACCCAGACTAACACAACACACCTTAACAAAGTCAGTCATTTTAAATTAAAAGGGAGGCATTTACCCAAGGGCTAAGATTAAAAGGTTTAGGAAAGAAGGAAGAATGAAAACAAGAAACACAAAGAGGAGGTGGGATAAATGATGGTACCTTGCAGGAATTGAAATCTACATGAAGAACAAGGAATATAAGTTGTTGAATGAAAAACTGATACGCTCTATAAACCTTCACCCATTTCACAATAAAAAGTTGAAAATATTACAGTTAATATAATTTTATTTTTAAAATAATTTTAAAATATTCTCTTATTACTTGGATTGCATAATTTTCTTTGGTCAACCCATTTTGTTAATCAGATTGTTAGTAACTACATAACTTACCTTTTTTGTTGTAGTGTGGTGCTTTTGAGAGTGATTCTGATTCATAAGAAGCTCATGTTCAACTGCCGTAAACAAGGCCAGTCCTTCACCACCCTAACAATTTGCTCTCATTTGTTGAGCCCATTGTTATACTCACTGTGTTAATCCATCTCATCACAGGTGAGGATCTTTTTATTTGCCCTGCCTTCTGCTTTACCACGTAGGGTGTCTTTTTCCAGGGCTTAATCTCTCCTGATAACATGTCTACAGTACACAAGACAAGACTTTCCATCCTTGCTTTTAAGGAATATTCTGTCTGCACTTCTTCCAAGACAGCTTTATTTATTTGGCAGTCTATGGTACTTCGAATATTCTTCAACAGTACCATCATTGAAGTAGATGGATTCTTTTTTAAAAATCATTTTATATAGGAGCTCATGCAACTCTTATCACAATCCATCCATACATAAATTGTGTAAAGCATTGCCCTTTGTGTAAAGCATTGTGAATTGTGTAAAACATTGTGTAAATTCATTGCCCTCATCATTCCCAAAACATTTGCTCTCCACTTAAGCCCCTGGCATCAGATCCTCAGTTTTTCCCCTCCATCCCCACTTCCCCCTCCCTCATGAACCCTTGATAATTTATAAAGTATTATTTTCTAATATCTTGCCCTGTCCGATGTCTCACTTCACCCACTTTTCTGCTGTCTGTCCCCCAGAGAGGAGGTCACATGCAGATCCTTGTAATCAGTTCCCCCTTTCCAACCCACTCTTCCTCCACCCTCCCAGTATTGCCATTCACACCACTGGTCCTGAAGGGATCATCCACCCTGGATTCCCTATGTTTCCAGTTCCTATCTGTACCAGTGTACATCCTCTGGTCTAGCCAGATTTGCAAAGTAGAATTGGGATCATGATAGTTATGGGGGAGGGAGCAGGAAGCATTTAGGAACTAGAGGAGAGTTGTATTTTTCATCGTTGCTACATTGCACCCTGACTGACTCATCTCCTCCCTGAGTACATGGATTCTTCTTTGATCTTCTTTATTCAATGTCTAACTTTCACATGTATGTGATACAAATATCTTGGGTCAATTGCACAAAATAATATCCTTGCTTTTCAACACTTTAAAGAGGTCTTATGCAGCAGATTTTCCCAATACAATGCATTTTTTGATCTCATGACTACTTCTTCCAGGAGCATTGATTGTGGATCTAAGCAAGATAAAATCCTTGACAATTTCATTCTTTTGACCATTTATCATGATGTCACCTATTGATCTACTTGTGAGTATTTTGGTTTTCTTTACATTGAACTATAATCCATATTGAAGGCTACAGTTATTGATCTTCATTAGCAGATGCTTCAAGATCTTTTCACTTTCAATAAGCGAGATTGTGTCATCTGCCTATTGAAGGTTGCTAATAAATGTTCCTCCAATCCCAGCACTGCATTCTTCTTCAAAGCCCAATTTCTGATTGAGCAAGTTGGCAGAAGGATACAACTTTGCTGCACACTGTTCCTGATTTTTAAACCAAAAAGTATTCCTTTGTTCTGTTCAAACAACTGCCTCCTAACACACGTACAGGTTCTGCATAAGAATAATGAGGAGTTCTTGAACTCCAATTCTTCTCAATGTTATCAATAGTTGGTTATGACCCACACATTTGAATGCCTTTGCCTAATGAATAAACACAAGTAAATATTTTTTGTATTCTCTGCTTATTTTAGTTTGTTTGAAAGTAGCAAAAGAATTGAAGTTTGCTTCAATTTTACTTTTCTCCTTTTATAACCACTCAGACTAATGTTCTGATCTGATTGATAAGAAATTGGAAATGTATTAAGGTTCTTTTTGTTTTTAATTTTTAACATTTATTATTGATATTACTTTCCTATTATTTGTGTGCTGTAATGCATACACAGAAAAACAAACCATATGTAATTGCATAGCTCATTTAATTCTTGGTTTTCTCTCCTGTTCCATAGGTCAATGTAGCTATCATTATACAATTAACAGGCTATTTGACTACCGTGGGTCTGTAATAGGTTTTGAGATTTGGAAATGGGATGCCTCCTACTTTCTTCTTCTTTGTAAGGAGTTTGTTGCTTAGCCTAAGTCTCTTTCCTCTCCATAGGAAGTTAGTGATTATTTGTTAAATTTCTTTAAACAATAATGTTGGAATTTGGCTCAGAATTGTTTTGTATTTTTAGAATGCTTTGTGTAGTAGAGACATTTTTTCCACTCTTCTTGAAAAATTGATATTTTCCATTTATCTATGTCTCTGTTGTGTTCTTTTAAGAGTTCTAGAGTTTTCATAGTACACGTTTTTTGTTTCTTTGGTTATGTTTATTCTTTAGTGTTTTATTTTTAGTGTGTTGATTGTAAATGGTACTGTTTTCTTGATGTCTTCTTTCTTTAAAAAAATCATTTTGGGGGGCCTCGTACAACTCTGATCAAAATCCATGCATACATCCATGTGTCAAGCCCATTTGGACATTTGTTGCCCTCATCATTCTCAAGACATTTGCTTTCTACTTGAGCCCTTGGTATCAGCTCCTCATGTTCCCCTCCCTCCCCACCACTGCCTCCCTCATGAACCCTGGATAATTTATAAATTATTATTATTTTGTCATATCTTACACTGCCTGAAATCTCTCTTCACCCACTTTTCTGTTGTCCATCCCCAGGGAGGATATTATATGTAGATCCTTGTAATCGGTTCCCCCTTTCT
Organism: Tenrec ecaudatus; assembly: GCF_050624435.1. Taxonomy (NCBI): domain Eukaryota; kingdom Metazoa; phylum Chordata; class Mammalia; order Afrosoricida; family Tenrecidae; genus Tenrec; species Tenrec ecaudatus. The sequence goes on along the minus strand of NC_134540.1, from coordinate 111,680,320 downwards.
ACCTCACCTTCCTTCCACTCTCCCGGTATCCTCACTCTCACCACTGGTCCTGAAGGGATCATCTGTCTTGGATTCCTTGTGCTTCCTGTTCCTATCTGTACCAGTGTACATTCTCCGGTCTAGCCCAATTTGTAAGGTAGAATTGGGATCATAAAAGTGAGGGGAGGAAGCAACAAAGAACTAGAGGAAAGTTGTATGTTTCATCGTTGCTATATTGCACCCTGACTGGTTCGTCTCCTCCTTCATGGCCCTTCTGTAAGGGATGTCCAGTTGCCTACAGATGGGCTTTGGGCCCCCAATCTGCACTCCTCCTCATTCATAATGATATGATTTTTTGTTCTTTGATGCCTGATACCTGATCCCTTCGACACTTTGTGATCACACAGGCTGGTATGCTTCTTCCATGTGGGCTTTGTTGATACACAGGTAGATGGCCGCCTGTTTGTCTTCAAGCCTTTAAGACCCCAGATGCTATATCTTTTTGATAGCTGGGCACCATCAGCTTTCTTCACCATATTTGTTTATGTTCCCATTTGTCTTCAGCGATTGTGTTGGGAAGGTGAGTATCATAGAATTCCACTTTAATAGAACAAAGTGTTCTTGCATTGAGGGAGTACTTGAGTGAAGCCTAATGTTCTCCTGTTACCTTAATACTAAACCTATAAATTTATGCACATAGATATATTTCCCCATCATCATATATAAATATATTCACAAATCTACATGTCTCTATTTAGACCTCTATAAATGTCCTTTGACTCCTAGTTCTTTCCTCTATTTCCTTTTACTTTCCTCTTGTCCCACTATCCTAGCTCTCTTAACTACTACACAGGAATCCAAGTGATTTCTGCTTGTTAATCTTGAATCCTGCTACTTTGCCAAATCCATCAATTGTTTCTACCAACATTTTAAAGAAAACTTTGGGCGTTTTTTATATAAAAACTATAGAACCTGAAAATAGTGGGCATTTTACTCCTTTACTCAATTGTATTCCCTCGATTGCTTTCTGTTGTCTGGTCATTCTAGCTAACACTACCGGCACAGTGCTTAACAGGGTGATTGGGGACATCCTTGTATGGTTCTCATTATCAGGGAAAATGTTTACTGATTTCCTCATTGAGCATGATTTGGCTGTTAGTTTAAGGGTATGGCCTTTTATGTTGAGGAAATACCTTTGTATTCTTTCTATTGTTTTCTATTCAAATATTTTTATTTAATATTGTCAAATGCCTTTTCTCTTTCTATTGATATGCTCATGTGGTTCTAATTCTTCATTTTGTTCATGCGCTGGATTGCTGTGACCGGTAGGATTATGGGGCCAACCTGGCCAATAAACACATGTGGACCAAGAGATAAATGGCTGAGTGAGCCTCACCTTTCGGTCTCTTATTCTCTGATGAACGGGCCAGTGTGTGGCTGCCTCAGCGTGTGAGCTATACTACCTGTGGGACACCCAGCCCATGGACTGTGTTGCTATAGTTTGAAGTTTCTTCGAGATCTGCTTTGCCACATTGCTGGTGTATACATCACTTGAGCTGGGGACTGTCAGACCCTGTCATCTGTCTGACTGTAGTTGACCTGCCCTGCCCTTTGCTGCCTGTGGCTGGACTACCTACAGAAGACTCATCTGTCTGCTTCCTTGACTTGCACCCAGCAGCCCTCATGAGTTGAAGGACTGCCAGTGCATTGGCCATTTGTATCGCTCGGTGGACTAATTAACTCTTTATTTCTTATGTTGTATATATCTATCTCTGTATCCATCTATCTATATATAAAATCATAAGTTCCCTGTTTTGTTTTTTCTAGAGAACCCAGTCTAACACAATTGCATTGATTGTTTTTCTAATAATGAACCATTCTTGCATCCCTTGTATGAATACTACTTGATCAAGATAAATTATATTTTAAATATATTGTTGGATTCAAGTGATAAGAATTTTACTGAGAATTTTTTCATCTGTGTTCATGAGAGTCATTGGTCTATAGTTTTCTCTCTTTGCAGGGTCTTTTTCTGTTGTTTTTTTTTTTGTATCAGGGTTATGTTCATTTCAGAGTGTGCATTTTGGAGTTTGTTGTGCATTGCTATATTCTGGAATAATCTGTGTAAGATTAATGACAGTTTTTCAAGGAATATTTAGTATTCTTATGAAGTCATTTGGTCCTGGAATTTTCTCGGTTCAGAGTTTCTTAATAATCTCTACTTCTCCTCTTTTTGATGGTTATTTGAGGTTTTCTAGATCCATACACATTAACTTGGATAGATGGTGTATTTCTAATTATTTCCAATTTTTCTCAGTTATCAAACTTTTTAGAGCATAGTCTTTTTATAGTAGCATTTGACTGTTGCTTTTTATTTTATTTAGATCTGGAATGATGTCACCCTTGTCATCTATCACTGGATATTTTCATCTTTTTTTCTTTAAGTTGCTAAAAGTTTGTAAATTTTGTTAATTTCTTCAAAGAACCAACTTATTGTCTTATCAAATTTTCCATTGTTTTTCTGTATTCCACTTCATTGATTATCCTCTAATCTTTATTATTTCATTTCTCTTGCTGTTGAAGGGTTTGTGTTGCTGCAAGACTAACAACATGTAGTTATGTTGGATGTGTTGTATAAAGTGTTGATTTTGGATTTCTCTTTCATTTTTATGTGTGCACTGATTGCTTTAAATTGCTCTTTGATAAACTGCATTTGCTGTGTCCCAAAGATTTTGGTATGCTGTTTTATTGCTTTCAAAATATTTCTTAATTTTTTTCTCTTATTTAATTTATGACTCAGTTCTTTTTAAATCTCCATGTGTTTGACATTAGGTCCTCCCCCCCCCCAACAGTTTTATTAGCATGTAATTCATGTATTATGCAATTTAATATTCTAATCATATAAAAATAATTGCACAATAACCACAATCAATTTTAGAATATATTTGTTTTTCTTAAACTCATTGTTATTAGGTACCCATTTGTTCCTAATCTCCCGCACCATACCTCCAATAAACAATTAATATAGGTACTGTCTCTATAGATTTACCTATCCTGGATTTCATATACTGACTGAACAATATAAAAAAGAAAAGAGAAACTAACAATAACAACAAAATCAAATAGAAAAATATCCTCAATTGAAAATATTATTCTTTCTATTGTTGATTTTGTTTTATTGCATTGTGATCTGAGAGGTTGGTTGAATAATAACAATGATTTTGAGATCATTGAAGTTTGTTTTGTGGCCTAATATTCTAGAGCGTGTACCATGTAGAACAGAGAAGAATGTATATTGTGCTGTTTAGCTCTTCTGTTTATTTAGCTCTTTAACTCAGTAAGAGTTTGATAGATGTATTTTGAAGTTTTTTCATTGGGGCCTTATATGTTTATTATGATTATTTCTACTTCTCAGAATTCTCTCCTTTCCTTAAAATTGTGCACTTGGACTACAATATGGCAAGATGTTTTTGCTCTTGGGATTTATTCTGTTTGGATTTTTCTCAGCTTGAAAATAACTTGAGTAGTTATTCCCCCTCCTTTGTGAGTTTTCATGAATTTTCTTTGATGTGGACTTGTTTTAATTTTCTTCAACTTGAACTTACATATGTCAGCTACAGGCCTCATTTTTGCTGATAATATTGAGCTTCTCCAGCATCTCTTCCTATAGATAGAGTCAATTGATTCATGTGTACTTTGTCTGGAGCGTTTTACATGTATAGTCATCGTTTATGTTGTTGAAAAAGGTAATTGTAATAAAGAAGCCATTAATCTTATAAAATTCTACCGTGCCATCTTCAGCTTCATTTGTAACACCAAGGTCATATTTTCCATGTTCCTCCCCCTAGTGTTCCTTCCTCATTGTTTCCTACTTTCACATTCTAATGGCCAATAATTATCAATGTACATTGATTGAATGTCTGATCAATTCCAGATAAACAAAAAAGGTAGAATTCCATAATTTTGTTCTTATTACCTATGTGGGTGCTGCATAAATTTTAATAATAATTGTATAACTGGACTTCATTGTATGTGGATGTATATTATTCTATCAAAGAAACATCATGCTTGAAGATAGATCTTGAGATGTCCTTTTTGCTATGAATGAGACACCATTCCTCTTGAAATGGTCATTCCAAGCTTAGTAAAACATATGATTGTCTGATTGATTCATAATGGCCAAGACCAGTCCATTTCAGCTCAGTAATGCCTATCAGAAAAATCTTTACGTATTCAATTTTGAATGACTTCAATTTTCTTAGATTCATACTTCATACATTGCAAGTTCTAATTATTAATATCATTAGATGCCACAGCAGTTTCTTCTCACTTTGAGCCATGCTACAGCAGCAAATGAAGCTCTCAAAAGCTTTATCCAATTCACTTCACTATGGTTAATTCTGCTTTGAGCAAGTAGCTTTTCCTTGGTCACATTTTCAGTGATTTTCAACCTCAGGGGCTCATATTCTGACACTATATTTGACACTGTACTCTGCAATTCCTAACATTTTCAGTATCTTGCAATAATCCACTGCTATTCATAAGGTTTTTGGTGACTAATCCCTCAAAAGTGGCCTGTCAATTCCTTCTTCCCAGTCTGTTCTTAATCTGGGAGCTCTGCTGACTTGTGTTCATTTTGAATGACCCTAGTGGGACTTGAACTACAAGAGACATGGGTTCAAATACTGTAGCAGCAAGCAATCCACCACCGTTTAACAAACTGAGAGACCAAGTGGTTGAACTTGCTTTTTCTTATTACTTATGATTGAATCACTGCTATTGTATGGTGTTTGTTGATGATAGATTTTGTTTTAAGTTTATGCTTGCCAAGTGTTTATAAATGGCTTACACAGCTATTATCCACAATTTAAAATAATTTAAAGTTCATTCAAAAATTAATTCTTTCAGATGAACTGTAAGTGCATATTCCTCTATCATCCCAGGATAACTGCTACTGAATAATTCCCTATAATATAAGAGAATAATAGAAATATTACATTCTATACTAATAGAAAATAATTATATAAATAAATTTTAAAATATATATTCTATAATAATAGAAATATAAGATTTTAATGAAAGCAACTCATACTATTTTTATGTTTATATATGAGTTGGGTTTGAAAATACTATTTTCAAAGAAATTTAGTTCCATGTAACAAATTTCTTTTTTTTCCAAAATATGCGCACCCCCATGCCCCAGGGTAGAATAGTCTGTTTCTCTTAAGATAATCCTTTAATAAGAGAGCTCACTACCAGAGCAATGCTTTTGACTTATAAGCAGGTGCATATTTAAAAATCATTTCTCCTGGAACCACCATTTCTTACTTGTCTCCTGCTCCTTCCAAGTTTACCTTTTAAAATCTATATAAACTCATTTTTAGATGTAATTCTTATTATTGTCCTAACACAGGGAGCATGAATATATTCTTCTTTTCTCTCACCATGAATATCTTCTTTTTTCTCACTCTAATGGAATTTCTTATTAACTATGTACCAATTCTTCATTTCATATAAACACCTCATCAGAGGAGAAGAAGACCCTGTAAATTCTGCTATTGATTGGTCATAAAGGCAATGTAGTTATCTGAATAACATTCTCTGGCTTTCTTTTAATACAACAACCAAGCAGAAAGTCATGCTACTTTACTTACTACCAAAAGGGGCTTTAATGCGGTTCTTATTACATATTTATTAAACTGCTTTATTATCTTTTCTAGACCACACAACTCAAAAGCAGTTTTACAGTGCCTGAAGAGAATTTACAAAATTCGAGGTCTGCTTTTCATAGGTAATATTGTCATCTGGGAAAAATTCCAGACTAAAGAAACCCAACCTGCTGGGGATATTTTTGTTTGTTTGTTTGTTTGTTTTAAGGGGAAGGCAGTACGATTAAAATTAATCAGTAGTGAATTGTTTCCATGTGGTTCACATGCGTCTCACAAGATAAATAATGAAGGCTTGTTGAAGATAGTAAAGCAGACTATCTCTGCCATCTAGTTTCACTTTATCATTAGTTGCGACTGACTTGAATTTGGAAAGCTCATCTATTGTGTTGAGGAGGCAGGCTTCTGGTTTCTCCTTCTAGTTTGGGAATGCTAAATTACATTCTTGTAAGACACACTTGGATGGGTGTCTTAAGCCAGGTCGACACATACCAGGTGAAACGATATCTATTGATTTACAAGCGAGATGCATGTGTCAAAATGCAATCCAGTATTTTTGTAATAATAGCTAGCAGTCTTGGCTGTAAATAATTTATGGAGAGTATGCAGTTTAAACAGGTTAGTGCTCGCTGTCTCTTCAGCTTGACTGCCCTGGTTTTAGATCACGCAGACATTCAACTCCTTGGAGATCTGCTCTTATCACGGCGAACCCTAAAAGGGGGCCCAAACTGCAGCCAATTCAGTGACTCAAAGCCTCTCGGACATTTGCTAAAGTTCCACCTCAAGGTTCACTGAGTAAACAAGGTTCCTGTGCCCTCACGCTGGCCCCATCGATGTAAGGTAATATCAGACATGAAGGTTTATTGATCTCTAGAGCATGGCCCGACACCACTATCTTTGTGCAGAAACATGGAAGAGTGTGCATGGAAAAGGACCTGGGTGAGCTTAATGCAAGCTGACATTTCACTAATGCTGTGTTCCTGAGGCTGGAAAAGAGCAGGCTACCTAGTGACGCCCTCAGTTTAAATTTAAATAAACATAAAACCCAATTGTAATGCAGATTATGGATGGCCTGTTCTGCCCCAGACACTTTCAGCCAAGGTCGTGTCCCTTTCTTCTCTGCAAACAATGTCTGCCAGTGGGCTTCTCTGCAGTACCACATGGATGGCCAGAAAAGTCACAGCATCTTTTACGTTTCACGAATTAAAGCCACGAGGGAAAGCAAGTTCTGTAACTATTTCAGGAAGATGATTCAGCGTCCCCATCAAACAGGCAATTCATGATACATGGACCTCTGATATCCCAGGTCAGATAACTATACATTTCCCTGTATCTTCTGTGTCCTTTAAGATGAAAAGATATTACGGCTCTCCACTGCTAAGTACAAAAGAACTATTTTGTCATGAGAATCATAGTTTGTGTGGGCTTAGAACAGAATACGGGTTAAGCTATCTGTTCACCAGTTTCTAAGCAGAATAAAAAAGAGATGCTCTGCTAGTGCTGGAACAACACTTAGAAACATGCTAGGCAGTGCAAAGTGGGAAGACCCGAAAATAAAATCTTTGAATTCTAGAAGTAACGTTTCTTGGGATGGCTCATGAGTGAACTTTGCAGAGTACGAGAAAGCAATAGAAAAGAACACCTCCATAGTCAAGCCAACACTGGACTAGAACACAGGCGGTCTGATTCTGTCCCAAAAAAGCCTGTCGAGTCTAGAATCATTCACGTAACAACTCTGAGCATGTAACAATTCTTTGGTAAAATAAGGGAAGTAGTATCTTATAAGGTTGTGGTAAGAAAAAATGAAACAAAATATAAGCCTGAAGGTTATGTTCCGGGCTAGGAATAAGAAATTTAAGTACACTGACAAGCAAGGGTGTGCATTGAATGATACCCCACCATGATATATATCACCTTTGCTAGGCTGTGATTCTCAGTGTTATATAAATATGTGAGTGATATAAGTTTGTGATCTGATGTAATTATATATGTTGTAAATCCAAACACTATGATGTTAATGAGTTAAGATTAAAAGCAGGTATATTAATGAGGCACAATATAATCGACACGTTGTATGTTCAGCCAATCTCTTTTGAAATATAAAAGAGTTTGAACAGGCAAGAAGAGATCGAGGGCTCTCCAACCACCCAGAAAGAAAAGCCAGGAACCAACCGTGTCCTTTAGATCCAGGGTCCTTGTGCTGAGAAAATCCTAGACCAAGGTAAAAGTGATGCAAGACACCTGGAAATCAAGGAGACGCAGTTCTTTCCTCAAAGGCAACAGAGAGTTTTGCCCTCAATGGTACTCTGGAACACAGGGAATCCAGGACAGATGAACCCCTCGAGAGAGAATAAATTTCTGTTTACTAAAGTCATCCAGTTGTGGCATTTCTATTACCCCTAGATAACTAAGACAGGCAGTATTTCTCCCCTTACAACTAATGAATTGAAAGTCCCTATGATAGATCTTCGTGAATTATGCCTCTGCAGCCAATAGTATCAAAACTTCAGTACGTGGAAACACAAAGCACTCTCAGTCAAATCGAAAAACTTTCTCTATGAAACAGTAGTCGAATCCCTAGATGCATATTAGAATAATTTGGGAAGATTTTCAAAATGACCAAATTCACCCATACCAATTATGTCAAAATCTGTGGGGATGGGCCCTAGGCACCAGGTAGCATTAAAACCCCTGGGAGATGCCAGTCCTGGACAACATTGGGAATTGTTACTATTAAGGCTGATGGTGAGAAATCTCTTTGGGCGGGGAAGTAAGTCGCTGTGAACCACATTCTGGTGAGCCATTTCAATCCTGGAGGGTGATTCTAAATCACGTCTAATAATCATGCAGGAATGTAGGTAGGCTCCATTTCACTTTCCATAGTTGAATTTCTCTAAAGACTTGTCAATGGTAACACATTGGTGATGACAATAGTGATTACCTTGACATCGATCTTGTCTTTTAAAGTTTACAAGCACACTACTATTGTGATAGTTTGATAATTTTATGTCAACTTGGAGATGTATAAATGTGCAAAGGTGGAATCCAACCTGCCAATCGGGTCACAACCTGATGCTCTCTCATGGGGTGTGCGGCCTTCGTATACAGAAGACTCTGGAAACCTCCACCCCTTCTCTCCCCCATCACCTCCTCCTGGCTAGAACTCTGACACTGACCATGAGAGGTGCTGGAGGTATGTTTCCACCAACCTTGGATCCACAACTTGGCATATACCAGCCTATGATATTCCTGCCTTCTATCCATTGCATGTGGTTACAGGAGTTCTGAAGATGGACTTGTGGACTAGTATTGGACACATGAACTTGAGTTGGACTGGGCTGGGGTGCTTTCTTGATGTAAAAGTCTTTCTTACACATGTATGAGTATCATTGGATTTGTTTCTCTCATTAACCTGCTTTAACATAGCTGTCATCTGTTCATTTCCTATCGTGGTCTCCCTGAAACACAATTCTGATTCCCTAAAATAGAAATTCTTCAATGATTCCTCTTTTAAGGAAAAAATTTAAACCATTATTAAGAAGCACCTCATGGATGGACTCTGTTATTTTAATACTGTTCCCTCATGCCTAGTTCTTGAATTTGTCTACTGTGCTGTATTCCTAGCACCCATGTTCACATCTGGTCAAAGGCAGTTCCACATTTCTGTACAGACATGAACAGGCAGCTCTTTCTGAATGGATCCCACCCACCTCTTTACATTCCTATTTGTCTGGGGACTCCACATCAGCACCGTCTATAGATTTCATACTCTAATTTACTTTTCCCTATCTAATCCTTCCGACCATCTATACCCTAAAATCCACAGCTATCAAATAGACTCCAATTCATAGCAACCCTTATAGGACAGATTGGAACTTTCCCTAGGGTCTTCTAGACTGTAATCTTTATGGAAGCAGACAACCTTTCTCCTGCAGAGTAGCTGGTAGGTTTGTACTACAACTTTTCACGTTCACAGAGGAGTTTGTAACCCCTGTGCTTCTCTTCTTCTAGATACCCAACATGTTCTCCAGCTGCCTTTGATTGATTGATTTGAACACCTTTATTATAGTATATTATATGTTACCCAAAGTTTCTTCTATATGAATCTATACTTCTTTTAAAAACGGTATTATTGACATGTAATTCACTACTTGTCTGTAGGTTTATCATAGTAGAGTGATTTATGTGTTGCAGTCATGTTAAAATCTATGTCACTGGTATTTGAAATGCCAGCAGGGTCACCCAAAGAGAACAGGGTACAATAAAGCTTCCAGACTAAGAACAGACTGCAAAGAAGAAATTAGCTGTCCACTTCAGAGGAAGTAGCCACTGAAAACTATGAATAGTGATGACACATTTACAGATCCTGAAGGCCTGAAAGTTCTCACTGTCAGAGATAGTGCCAAAGGATCTGATCACGTTTCATGCGTGGGCTTTAATCTGCAATAGTAAAGCCTTCGGAATATTCCGCTTCTGATGGGGAACTAGTCAAAATGAGTAGAAACAACTGCAAATAAATACTTATAAGCAGGACTTGGAATATCTTTGGTGCTATTGAACTGAAATGGACTGCTACTGACCGTTTCAAATCAGAAAATCATGTGGTTTACTCTGCTGGGAATGACAAGTCAAAAGGAATGGCATTACATTCATCATCAAAAAGGACATTTCAAGATCTGCCTTGATCTACAATGCTATCTGTGATAGGATTATAGCTATCAACCTTCAAGGAAATCCAATTAATACAAATATGATTCAAATGTATGCACTAACTACTAAAGCTATTGATGAAATTGAAGATTCTACTAACACTTTCCGTCAGAAACTGATCAAACATGCAAAAGAAAATAGAACAAATTATAAAGTCAAAGAGCATAACAGAAATTTTCAAAAGGCAGCTCGAGACGATCAGTTAAAATATAGAATGAAATGTGTAAAACCTAGAGTTAAAAATCCAAAAAGGAAGAACACACTTAGCGTACCTTAAACTGAAAAAACTCAAGGAAAAAATTCAAGCCTCGAGTCGCAATACTGAAAGATTCTATGGGAAACACATAGAACGATGTGGTAGACATCAAAAGAATATGGAAAGAATACACGGAGTTCCTGCACTAAAAGGACTGTGCAGTGTTCTACCTTTTCAGAGGTAGCCCAGGAGCTAGCACCAATGGTACTGAAGGAAGAAGTCCAAGCTGCACTGGAAGCCAGGGAGTCATCCCACTAGTCACTTTTTATCCCAGTGCCAAAGTCTCAGGACGGATAAGGAGAAGGTATCCCAGTCTATGATGATGCATCTGGTCATGACAGCCTCTGACACTCAAGAAAGACATCTTGAACATGCTCTTCCAAGGTCCTGTCAGTTTCTCTATACTACTTAAAAAATGGCTCATCATTTTTGCCAAGAGTATTGGTAAAAAAAAAAAAATTGACCAATATCTTTTCTGAGTTACATATACCCTATTTGCATAATCCCTCCCAAGCATCTGGAGGTTGTTACAGAGATTGGATGGAAGAGCCATAGTAAGAAATTTTGCTCCACAATAATAAGATCTGCATTCAACCTAATAGCTTTTCCTCAACTACCTGAAAAGAAAACACAACTGCTTGTGAAGAAGGGACAATTAAATATTTTTGCCACTTGTAACAAATGGATAAAAAGCAATTCTATCTTACCAATCTGACTAGACCAGAACATGTTTACTGCTACAGATAAGAGCTCAAAACACAGGGAATCCAGAACAGATAAACCCCTCAGGACCATTAAGGGGAGCAGCAATACTAGGAGGGTAAAGATAGGGGAAATTGTAAGGGGGAACCAATCACAATGATTGATGCATGGCCCCCATCCCAGGGGGGCAGACAGCAGAAAAGTGGGTGAAATGAGACAGCAATTGGTGTAAAACACGAAGAAGAAGAAAAAAAGAATAATTTATAAATTATCAAGGGGGTACAGGGGAAGGTGGAGAAGGTGGAGAAGGGAGGGGGGACAATGAGCTGATGTCAAGGGCTCAAGTAGAAAGAAAAAGCTTTTTAAAAAATGATGACAACATATGTAAAGATGTGTTTGACAAAATGGATACATGTATGTATTGTGATCAGATCTGTAAGAGCCCCCAATAAAAGAAAATAAGGAAGAAAGCAAAAAAGGACTTCCATTGAGTCAATTCTTACGCATAGTGTCCCTATAAGATAGAGTCATAAAAACTTACTTAATGACATAGTATCTTTTTTTGTTTGGGTTTAAAATTTTTACTAAGAACGGCAATGCTCCAAGAAGTCAATCAAGTATATTTGGATATTTAGGGAAATTAAGTAATATTAACCTGAATTTTAAAACAACACCAAAGCTACCTAGAAGATTTATCCAGGGCAATGGAATCAGAGGGGAGTTCCAAGTGCAGGGCTATTACAGAGGACGTGGTCCAGAGAAATACAGAGCTGAAGACACAGATACCACCTAGACAATAAGAAGGAAAAACACACAACTTCTCTCATCCTCCCGCCTCTAATTCACTCCCTCTTTACCACCTCCACTGCCACTGCATTTTCATAATGCCTAGCATCCCTGGGGCCTAGTGGGTTACATAATGTGCTGCTCATCACAAATTCAGGAGTTTGAACTCAAGTGGAGGAAGAACAACTTGATAGCAGTGGGTTTGAAGATATCTTGTGTTTTATAGGAGAATGATGCTTTGAGGGAAGCCCTGGACTAATAACCACAATGTCAACAGTTCAAATCCACCAGCTGCTCTGAGAGAGAGAGAGAAGACTATCAGTGCCCATCAAAATTCAACAACTTCAGAAACTCTTTGTAGGGTTGCTGAGCTGGAAAAGGCTCTATGGCACTGGCTTTTATGAGCATAAGAGAGTTTTTGGGAAGTGCAGGATGGTTAAAATTCTCAGCTGAAAAATGAAAAAATTGGACATTCACTCAAATGTACTTCAGAAGAAGAAAGGTTTGCATTCTCTCAGAAGAGGAGGAGGAGGAGGAGAGGGAGAGGAGGAGGAGAAGGAAGAAAAACGAAGTAACTAAAAACTCAATGGAGCACAATTCTGCTCTGATGTATGGGTTCATTGTGAATCTGACTCAATTTGATGGCAGATGGTTTGAAACATTGGTGGTTCAATGGCAGAGTTTTAGCATTCTGATTGCTAGTCAGGACACCTCAAGTACAGTTACTACCCCTCCTTCCATGGAAACTTGGTTATTATTGTAAGTCTAAGGACGTTGCAGCAGCACTTCTGCACTAAGATAAACAACCAAGAAAAACCCTAGTGATCCCCTTCCAAACTCAGCAATGAAAGCCCTGTGGAGTACAGCAGTCTGATTCCAATTACTCATGGAGATGGTCCTGGACCAGGCAACATTCTGTTCTGTTGTCCATGAGTCACCAGGAGTTGGGGTCAACTCAACAATAGCTAACAAGATGAGGACGAAATCACTACCGAAACACGGCAGAGGGCAGAAGGAAGGGAAGATAAGGTACATAACAGGCAGAGGAGGGGCCTGTAAGGACATTGGTGCAGCTGAAATCTCTGTCATGTACAAGACTCAGGATAACCTCAAACCTAAATAGAAGCCAAATGGGGGAAAAACTTGCAGATAGAAGTGTAACTGAATTGAAAATGCCTGTCTTCAAACACCTGGAAAAGATACCCACATGTTTCTAGCAGTATATTCTCCGAGAATAGCCATGATCTGAATTTTAGGGTATAACTGCGACCATCATGGTACTTAACACAAAAAAAATACAGTGCCAGGGGACCAGAGGACCTGAGGGCTTTGCCTTGAAACTGTCACTTCCTTCTCCAATGACCATAGGCAAACACTAAGCCTGAGCTTGGGTTTCATTTTCGCTAAAGGGAGAGGAATATTACCTAACTTACAGGTAATGGGAAGGTGAGCAAAAGGGATGTGCCAAAGTTCTTGGAAACGGTAAATTATGCTACAGAGTGAAACCTCTGAGAACCAGAATTTGACTGCCCTTTTCCCCCCAGGTCTCATAAGTTCTTGACAGGATGAACTCTGCCATTTTTCTGTCACTCTTTATGTAAAAATTATTTTCCTTTTCCTTTTCTGAAAGGCTTACAGATTTCCCAGGTTTTATTGTCTTATTCATTTTATGATGAAAAAATTATATGTAATAAATAAATTTCCAAAACCAACTACTTACAGTCTCCATAACTATATAAGGATGCAGTACTGAGCTAGCTATCTTAAAAACAGGCCTTTTGAAATTTTAAAATATTAATATTTTGAACAAGAGAAACCAGACCACATGACTCCCAATATCTGAGAAAAGGTAACATGCTAAATTCATACATACATGATTAATTAACTTAAATAGTAATGTTTTGAAATGATATGTGTATTTTTAATATAAATAGGAATATGAGTTGAACTTGAATTTCTGTCACAAAAATTATCTTGAAACAAAATGCTTTAATGTTTTGTAGAATTACAGACTCCTAAAATATTGTCATTTGAACTATTTTGCTAAGGATTATTAATAAGATTAATAACTAAAGAAATGAAGGTGATGCCTCATCATTCTTTCCATCCACTCTGTTGGTGAAAGGGAAGGGAGAACATACTTATGCCTCAGTGTGTATATATTTTACTGGCAAATAGAAACACTGGCAAGCTGAACTATTTTCCATAAATATTGATGATATACTGAAAGACTATATACTGGAAGATCACTACTTGGCCAACTGAATGAAGAGATCCATATTTGTAACGATTCCAAAGAAATGTGACCCACCAAAATGCACAAATTATAGAGCAATAGCATTGATAAATGATAAAAACATTTTGCTAAAACTTCAAGTCAATAACAGTTCCAGGAGGACATTGACAAGGAGCTGTAACAGCTTCAGGCCAGATTCCGAAGAGGACATGGAACAAGAGATTTCTTTGCTGATGTTAGACGGATTTGACTGAAAGCAGAGAATAGCAGAAAAATGTTTATTTGCATTGCATTGACTATGTAAAGGTAATCAACTGTGTAAATAAAAATACACTATGAATAGTCTTGAGAAGACTGGGAATTCCAGAGCCCTTCATTGTGCTCATGGGAACCTGTACAGGAATCAAGAGGCAGTTGTGCAAACAGAACAAGGAAATACCACATCGTTTGAAATCAGAAAAGGTGTGAGATAGGGTTGTGTCCTCTTGCCAAACTTCTTTAATCTGTATGTTGAACAAATAATCAGAGAAGTTAGCTTATATGAAGAAGAACGTGGTATCCAGATTGGAGGAAGGGGAGGTGACATGCAGATGACACAACCTTGCTTGCTGAAAGTGAGGAGGACTTGAAGCACTTGTTGATGAAGATCAAGGATTTCAACCTTCAGCTTGGTTTACAAATCATTGTAAAAAACATAACAAAATACTTATAACCGGACTAATAGATAACATCATGATAAGTGAAGAAAAGAAGTTGTCAAGGATTTCATCTTGCTCAGATCCACATTCAATGCTCATGGACACAGCAGTCCAGAGATCAAAGGATGGATTGCATTCAACAAATTTGCTTCTCATGGTCTATTTAAAGCGTTGACAAGCAAGAATGTTACTTTGAGCACTAAGGTGCACCTGACACAACCCACAGAATGTTCAATTGTTTCATAAGCATGTGAAAATCTGACATGAAGAAGACTGAAGGAGAATGGATGCATTTGAGCTATGATACCGGCAAAGAACATTGAAAGTCCCGTGTGTAGGAAGCATCCGGCTGATCGAGGTGTTTACTAATGGGTGACTATTTAGTCCCCTGAGCCTCTGTGTCTCTGAAGACAAGTGTTGCAAAATGACTGTTGTTTGTGACTTTGCTGCTAAAAAGCATTGAGAGATAACTCAGTTATTTAAGATCTCTTTGAGACTCATTTAAATCTTGCATATCCGTGTGATTGTCTTTGAACCTAGTGCTTTTATTATTCTAAGGTTAAGAAACTGTGACTAGTTAAGTAACATTTGCATAGATAAGAGTTTAGGAATGTTTAAGTTCTTTGATGTTTGTTTTGTAACCAATTCCCTTATGTAAGAAGAGTATATATACCAAGCTTCAAATATACTGGAGACTTCAGTCCATCAGATTGGAGTCCTCCTGATCCCATGCTTTGTACATAGCTCTTTCTTTTCCTATCATCCGCATGCCTCAGTTCGAATCCAGCTTGATGCAGGATAGCTGGTCTAATCCCCCCGCACCCATGGACTGCAAAAAGCAAACAGATCTGTCTTGAAAGAAATACAACCAGAATGCCTTTAGAGGCGACTATGGCAAGACTTTGTAACCACATATTTCGTACATATCAGGATGTGGAGAAGGACATCCTGCCTGATGATAGGGAGGGGCAGCCGAAAGAAGAAAGCCCTCTACAAGATGGATTGACACAGTGGCTGCAACAATGGGCTCCAGCATAGGAAAAATCGTGAGGATGGCACAGGATTGGCTAATGTTTAGCTCTGTTGGACACAGGGTTGGAACAACTCTAAGACATCTCATCATAGCAACATACGAGTCATTTACTGAACGAAGTTTGAAAAAGTTTGTTAAGTACTATATTCACCTTCTGAAATAGGATTGGCAGTTAAAATAGAGTGTCTATTTAAAGCTTGATTTCAGATAAAGAACAATTGCTAAAATATTATATTCAGGATATACATATACAAACATTATTTATTGATAGTAGGAAATGCTGTATTTACTGGTATCCTGTTGTTTTAGTTGATAAATCTGGCAACTCTAGGAGCTGTTCCATGACTGTATCATAGTAATCTCATCATAGTCAATTAACTTCAGGAGGTAAATATATATGTCCCTTTTGGACTCTGTGAAACTTAATATTGCTTCTCATCTTTCCTGATAGTGTTAAAGGGGATATCACCTGAATCTGAGCCTGTAATACTAGAAACTAAGCCAAATGCCTGGCTGAAATGACTTAGAATTCTTAAGATGATTTATGACCTTCTGTAGGAAATAAACTTCCCTTTCTACACGAGATTAAATAAAAACTCCTTGAAGCCCCTCAATTTTAATTCTTCCTTGGATGAGTAATTGTAGTACCATTACTATTTATATTGTATTATTTTGACACTTATTTGATTTTTTTAAAGACAGCATCACTCTGTTAATGATAGCAAAAAGTTGAAAACAGCTCAAATGCTCATTTAGACTAATGGACAAAGAAACTGATACAACACACACCATGGAAAACAATACATCACTAAAAAATAATGAAAATCAAAACAAGGGTGAAATGGCAAAGCACCTCATCATATAGACAGATCTGGAGATCATTATGTTGAGTAAAGTTAGTCAATTAGAAAAAGACATGTATTATAAACCGAACAGCCTGTTTTCAAACAAGCGTCAACCAAGTCCACATGGAAAAACAAACCAGTGCCTGTGATCCAAGGTTTTAAATAAAATAATCCAAATCAAAAGGAGGGAATATCATCAGGGTTTAAATTGCTAATGCCTGGTTTGCAGAAGGCTACAGATGACAGTTGAAGCCCAAACATGCATTTGTGGTGTTCACACATGGATTAAGCTTCCAGTGAATCACCCTTGGTCATAGTTGAGGGAGGGAAATAGTCCTATGATCAGACAGAGTATTGTAAAGTACATAATTAAATCAAAATGTAATATCATACCATTTGGTCTCCCTTTTGTCTCATTTTAAAAGTGTTTCAGTTAAAAAAAATAAAGAGGAAATACACATGGACTAAGCTCCTGGTACATCCCTTCTGACCATGGACAGTGGATACGTACAGCCTTGTTAACATGCAGAATGCCTTGGAAAGTGGATTGTTGCAAATGCAGTTAGGTTAAAATTTAGCACCCTATCATTCAATCTCCCTTATCATCTTTTAAAATTTGTTTTAGCTTTTAAAATATTTCCTGCTTGTTTTTTCATTTGAGGCTTTTATCTATTTTGCCTTTCAACATTTTATTGGGGGCTCTTACAACTCTTATCATAATCTATACATCCATCCATTGTGTTAGGCACATTTGCACATATGTTGCCATCAGCATTTTAAAAACATTTTCTTTCTACTTGAGCCCTTGGTGACAGCTCCTAATTTCCCCTCTCCCCCACTCTCCCTCCCTCATGAACCCTTGAAAATGTATTAAAAATTTTTTCATGTCTTACCACAACAGTTGTCTCCCTTAACTCACCTTTCTGTTGTCTGTCCTCCTGGGAAGGAGTACTATGTAGGCCGTTGTTATTGGTTCCCTCTTTCTCCCCTCACCTTTTCCTTCCCCTCCTGGTATCTCTACTCTCATTATTGGTTCTAAGGGGTTTGTCTGTCCTGGATTCCCTGTGTTGTCTACAGATGGGCTTTGGGTCTCCACTGTGCTCCCCCTCATTCACATCGATAAGATTTTTTGTTCTGGCTGTTTGATGTCTGATACCTGATCCCATTGACACTCATGATCCCACGGGCTAGTGTGCTTCTTCCATGTGGGCTTTGTGGCTTTCTCAAGCCTTTAAGACTCCAGATGCTATATCTTTTGATAGCTGGCACCATCAGCTTTCTTCACCACATTTGCTTATGTACCTGTTTTGTCTTCAGCAATCTTGTCAGGAAGGTGAGCATCACAGAATGTGCAGTTATTAGAATAAAATGTTCTTGCTTGGAGGAAATACTTGAGTAGAAGCCCGATGTCCATCTGCTACCTTAATACTTAATATATAAATATATGTATATAGATCTATTTCTCAAGGCCCTCTAAGTGGCTCAGGAGCTCCTGACTACCCTTTGTGGTGCTTCATGTGGCCAGGGAATCCCCTGCCCATCATCCGCAGCCCTACATATGGCTGAGGAAATTCCCTCCTGTCTACTGCGGTGCTTCACATGGTGAGGCATCTACACCTGCCTTTTGGGAAATCCAGGTGTGAAATTCAAGACAGGCAAATCTATAGAGACAGTAACTGGATTAATGGCCCTTTGGGAGTATGGCAGAGGAGGTTAGATGTGAATGAGGAACTAATAACAATGAGTGCAAGAAGGAAGAAAGCGTTCTAAAACCAAGTGTGGTGATGATTGTTCAACTCTTCTTGATGATATTAAACTATTGAATTGCATAAGATATTAATTACATGCCAACAACACTTTTAACACAAGACAAATATTGTATCAGACCATTGCTATAAAGATAGTCCCCCGCTCCCCATTCCACACCCCCACCAGAAAAAAAGGACTTGCATAATAAAGGAAACAGACTTTGGAGGTTGTAACCAAAATGGGAATGGAGGGCAATGGAGGCAAGACAAAACAATGGACGACAGTGTTGACAGGTGTTAACTTGGGTGAAAGGAAAGATGGAGGACAACAGAAAGAAAAGAGGAATCAGAAGAGGAAGACAGGGAATAAAACATATGGTGTAGGTTATGAATGGTTTGAACTGTTGAATGTCACATTGCTGGTCTGGAATGTAACTCCCATCAATTCACCATTCAGTTTTTCTTTCTATTTTAATTTGAACAGTTTTATTAACATATAGTTCACCAGTCACACAATTCAATAATTTAAGCATATTAAAAAAGAGTTGTGCAATCATCTCCACAATTTTAGAATATTTTCTATTTTTAAATCATTTTATTGGGGGCTCATACAACTCTTATCACAGTCCATACATACACCCATTGTGTCAAGCACATTCATACATTTTTTGCCATCATCATTCCCAAAATATTTGCTTTCTGCTTGAGCCCTTGGTATCAGCTCCTCATTTTTCCCCTCCCTCCCCGCTCCCTCCTCCCTCATGAACCCTTGATAATTTATAAATTATTATTATTTCATCATAACTTACACTGTCCAACATCTTCCTTCACCCATTTTTCTGTTGTCCATCCCCCAGGGAGGAGGTAATATGAAGATTTTGTACTTATTATGCATTCCCTACTTCCCAATCACCTCTCCTGCCATAACCTCAAGAAACAATTAATCCAGTTGCTCTCATTATGAATTTACTTATCTTGAATTTCATAAAAAGAAAAACATACAAAAACAAAATGAAAAAGAATCCAAAATAACAACAAACCCAACATCACTAGCAAAATAAAACATTGAAAATAACTTAACAAAAAATAACAAAAAAATAATAAAAACTAGAAGAAATTTAAAATGATTCAAGGGGGAGAACAAATGATAAGGTGTTAAATTTTAATCTAACTACATCTACCTTAGTCTCCTTTTCAATACACGCTGTCTGATAACAAGGCTACTTCCATCCCTAGTCTGTCATCATAGGATATTTTCCAGAGGCTCACTCCAAGTGAGGCCTCTACAACTGTACAGTTTTGGTCTTCCACTATCACCATAGCATTCTGCAAACTGGATGTTCACAATTTAAGCTCTAATACCATTTCCTCTTCTGGTTTTTGGTTTTATTGTTTACAAAGCTTAGATACATATGCTGGTGTGCTTCTTCTATGTGGACTTAGCTGTTACCTCACTTAGATGGCTGCTTGTTCTAAGACAAGCCTTTAAATCCCCAGACACTATTCTTTCTGATATCGAGGCACCATCTGATTTCTTCACTACACTTTGCTATAGCACTCATATCTCCATTGATCGCTTCATTAGGGCAAGTATGGAGTAGGACCATGTCATGAAAACTAATTATTTTTAGATTATTTAGATTAGGGCTAAATAATTATTTTTAGATTATTTTAGATTAGGGCTACAATTAAGTGCAGGCCCAAAATGTATATGTATTCATGTAACTATGTTTTATATATATATATATATATATATATACATATATATGTAGTCCACTTTAGAGGCCATTATCTTTTTATTGGGGAATATGGTAAATCATCCCCACAGATCATATTTATATTATCTATTGATAGTATAATTAATTTAGTCAATGCTATAACATTTCAAATGCTCTTTAGAAAAGGAAAGTATACGTGTCTAGGACGGCCATACACGTGGACATGTTTTTAGATCAAAATACATGGATTGTTGACCTGTACAGATCACAATCTCAAGTAACTGGACGCTACATTTGCAATGAGGGCTGGAGAAAGGGTAAAAGTTCCGATCATTGTCATTCAGAAAGAGAACCATGTCTATTTGACTGAGACATGTCATAAAAACAGAGGGCATGAAAATAGAAAATAAGTAGCAGTCCCAAACCACCATTCATTGGACAGACTCAGAGCAAGAAATCTGAACCAAACTTCAATTACCTTCCACTCTATAGCCTTGAGGTTGCAATCATCTGCTTCTTTTTCACACTAGGTTATTTCACCATTAAATTCAATAGAGTAGTTTAGTTCCTTAAATTGGCAACAGGCGAGTTTAAAAAAGCCCAGTTGCTTAATAGGATTTCCTAATCAGATCCTTCTGGCGTGGGCTTGAAGGATGTTGTGCTGGAAAGGACAGAGTCCAAAGTACTCTAACTAGGTTATCAAGCGCTAGAGACTAGGTCGAAAGTACCCAATTAGGAACATAATACGAGGCATATTCTTCCCTTGACAGGAGAGGTGTCTACGTGTGTAATGTTAGGCATTTTACCAACGCAGACAGTCCCAACTAGTTTAGCCACTAACAGATGTATGAAAGACAGACATGTCCCATCCCCTCCATCTCTGGACTTCCATCTCCATTCAGGTTCACCAGGTCCTCCTGTAGTTGACTTGGGTGAGAGTAGGAAATGTTATGTAGCAGGGATTGATTGGTTTTCTTCTCCTTACAACATGAGAAGCTGACAACAGTTGAGGTAAAACTGAAACTTGAAAACCTCTTTCATGGGTTTTAAGATGTATGCACATGAAGGTGATACATGGTTTATCAGCATTATGAAGGCACCTTGCCTTGTTGTTTGGGAGACCTAATTAAAACATTGCATGAGAGCACCAGGTGCCTGCCTCTGGATTGGTATTTATATTTATAGTAGTAGTCTCATACAATACTTGTCCTTTTGTTGATGGACTAACTTTGCTCAGCACAATGGTTTCTAGGGCTATCCAAGTAATGGTTTGATAGTTTTTAGGGATACATAGTATTCTATTATTTGTATGCATCAGAGTTTCTTTATCCACTCATCAATTGATAGACATTTGGGCTGTTTCCACCTTCTTGATATTGTGAACTGGGATGCAATGAACATGAAAAAGCAGATGTCTTCTCTTGTTGTGTCCCTTAATTGCTTGGGATATATATTCAGCAGAAGTATTACTTGGTTGGTTGGTATTTTGTTTCCCAATTGTTTAATTAGTGCCATATCATTTTCCATAATGGTTGTACATCTTTACAAGTCCACTAGCAGTGTATAAGTGTTCCAATTACTTCCACCCCATCTCTGACATTTGTTGCTTTCTCTTTTTTAAGAATTGGGTTATCATTGTGGGTACAAGAGGATATATGGTAATTGTTTTCATTTGCATCTCCCAGATGGCTAGTGATCAAAAGCATTTTTCATGTGTTTGATAATCATTTGAGTGTCTTCTTTGATGAACTATCTGTTAATGTCTTTCCAAAAAGTTTTATTGTTATATACATATTGGCACATATCATAGAATTTGATATTTCAATCATATTAAAAAGATTTGTGCGATCATTGCCACAGTCGATTTCAGAAGATGTTCTTCTCTTACTCATTGTTGTTAGCTCCCCATTTCCTCTAAACTGCTCTGCCATATTCCTTGCCAATTATCAATTTTGTTAATGCCTCTACAGATCTGGGTTTCATATACAAAACACACACAGGAAATAAGCAAACAAAATAAAAACAAAAATCAAAAAGAAAGTAGAAATACTAGCAGCTTACAACACCTTTAAAATGGGTCAAAAGGGAGAGAAAATGATAGAGTATGATATTTGAACCAACTATATCTGCCATAGTCAACTTTACAATGCTCTCTGCCCTATAGGAAGTCTATTCACATCCCTGGACTGTGTTCCAAGGGAATTCCCTGGAGGTTTAATCCACGGAGAGACCCTGCAAATGGAGTTGGGGCTTCCATGATCTTCCACAGCTGGAAGTATGTTTCTTTCATGTGGATTTAGTTAATGCCTTGCTTAGATGGCTGTGTGTTTGAAGGCAAGTCCCTAAGACCCCAGTTGCTACTCTTTCTGATTTAGTCACCACATTTTGTTATAGCATCCAAATCTCTAGTGATCTCTTTATTAGTATGTGCAATAGGCAGAGCCATGTCATAAGAGCTAATTCTGGAATTGTGTATATTTTTTCTCTTTTTTACTTATCTTTCCTTTTATTTTTTCCCAATTCGATTTTCTTATTGTTTGGTCTATGTCATTGTTGGTTTCCCTTCTTATATAGGACAGGCATGGGAAGCAAGTTCAAGGAGAAAGCAAGGGTTCCGGCAGTCCCAGAGGGTCTTGGGGGACAAGGTGGCTGGGGAATGGTGTGGTGAGCAAACAATACCATATAATAGGGAACAACTATGGAATTAAAATAATCAACAAAGAGGATGTTGAGAGCCTGTGGGTGTTGGAGCAATAGCAATCAAGCTGAGAGGAAGGACTAAGAGGTGGAAGTTGGGGGAATATGGTGGTGGGGTATAAAGAAGGCAAAAGGAAACAGAGGAAGGATCTAGGAAGCAAATCTATAGATAAAGATATAAGCATAGGCATGCATACATGTAAATACATTAATCCATAAAAGAAGAGGTATTAACCTATGTACACATATTTATTTGTCAACACACTGAGGTAGTGGACAGACTTTGGGCCTCCACTCCTACCCTCCCTCAATACAAGAATAACTTAGTTCTAACAAACTGGCATTTTGTGATGCTCACCCTCCCTGTACAATTGCTGAATACAAAATGTGTGCATAAGTAAATATGGTGAAGAAAGCAGATGGTGCCCGACTATTAAAATATGGTGTCTGGGGTTTTAAAGGCTTGAAGTTAAACAAGCAGTCATCCAGCAGTTAAACAACAAGCCCCCATGGAAGAAGCACGCCAGCCAGTGGGATTAGTTAGCAGGCATCAGAAGATCCATAACTAACAAACAAACCTAAACATATTGTTGAGAACAAGGGGGCCAGAGCAGAGACCCAAAGCCCATCTGTGAACAATGGAACATCCACCCACAGAGGAGTCTCAGGGAAAGGATGAGTTTACCAGGGTGCAATGAAGTGCCAATGGAACACACAATATTCTTCTGGTTCCTTGAGGCTTCCTCACCCCCTACTATCAGGACCACAGTGCTGCTTCTCACTCTGGACTAGAAGGGAGTATGTACACAGGTATAGATAAGAGATAGCTTATAACACACCATAGCCAGGAACAGGAATGGAACAGCAATACCCGAAGGGTAGGGGGAAAGCGGGAGAGGAGAGAAAGAAAGGAAGGGGGAATTGATCACAATGATCAACACTCCCCTCCAGGGAGAAGAACACAGAAACCATGGAGGAAGGGAGACATCGGTTGGTATGAGATATGAAAATAATACTAATTTATAATCTATCAAGAGGTCACAGGGGGTGGAGTGGGGAGCTGATACCAAGGGCTCAATAGAAAGTAAATGTCTAGCAAAGAATGATGGCAGCATATGTACAAATATGCCCAATGCAATTGATGTATGGATTGTAATAAGAGTTGTAAGAACCCCCAATAAAGTGACCTTTTAATAAAAATAAGAGCTAATTCTTCTACTGAGGCTAGAATTGGGTAGTTTAGGGAATCATTATCATATTTTGAGAAAATCTATTATAAATATTCCCTCTGGAAGATATTCTATTGATAGTATTATTAATAACAAGTTTAGCCACTGACACAGAATTTGAAACACTGTTGATATATAGAAATTATACAAGCGTATAGGCTAGCTTCAGACTACAATACTTGAATGGTTTACCTGTACATATTAAGCAGTTGAGTGTGAACACTATTTACACAGACAATGGCGGTTGTTGATAGGGTGAAGCGCTCTTTCACAAAGGCAGAACCATATCTACCTCATTGATAAGTGCTATAATAAAAGCCAGGAGGGGATTAAAGTAGTCAATACGTGATATTCCCAGATCAGTATGCACTGGCCATCCTCAAAGCAAGAGATACAAGCCAAAGCCAACAACGGCCAATTCCACAACCTTGAGATGTTAGTCATTTCCATCTCACATTAGTGTGTTTCATCCTTAAATTCAAGGGATTAGAGACTGATGATGGCAACAAATGTACAAACATGCTCGACACAGTGGATGTATGTATGGATTGTGATAAAAATGTATGAGGCCCCAATAAAATGATTTTTTTTAATTCAAGGGATTACATCAGTTTCTTAAATCTGCTATCGATGAATTTGAGGTTAAACCCAGTTTGCTAGGTGGGATTTCCGCTCTGAATCGGTTAGGTGTGGGCTGTGAAGGATATTGTGCACCGCAAGTACTATAGCACTCAAACTGGGTCACCAAGGACTATGAAACTAAATCAAAAGTGCCCAATTAGGAACAAAGTAGTGAGCATATCCTTCCCCCTTTTTTCATGATGGAAGGTTGCTCTACCCAGTTTATCCACAATAGAAGGGTAATCAGCTTCTCTGAGACATACACGCCTGACAGCCCCTCCATCTTAACTTGAATTTCACTTATTACTCTGTAGGAGTAGATGTTGATTTGGGGTGACCTTAGCCCAAGTTTTGTATGGCAGTCACTTGATGATCTTCTCCTCCAGCATCATAAAACTGAGGTGGGGTCTCATTTGGTGAAGTGGTTTTTAAGATGTATATATAAAGGGGGTGATACGTGGTTCATGGGTACTAGGAAAGTTCTTTACCTGGTTTCTTAGGAAACAAGTTTGGAAGCATAAATGACCTGAGAGGAGAAACCTATCTTTGTCTTGGTATTTAGCCTTATGCTTGTGAACTCATATACGTTTGTCCTTCTACGATTGACTAACTTTAGTCTGCGTAATGGCTTCAATCCACGTTATGGATTGAACACTTCAATCCATGTTATGAAGTGTTTTGTGATTTCTTTACTGTTTTTAGAGATGCATAGTATCCAAAGTATGGTATATTTATTGTGTGGACAGATCAAACTTTCTTTATCCATTCTTTCTTCGGATGGGTATTTGGGATCTTCCCAGCTTTGTACTATGTGAATTGTGCTCCAATGAACATGGGAGAATAGATGTCTATTCGTATTCCATCTCTTACTTATTTGGGTTATATGCAAAGCAAAGTTATTGCTGGATTGTGTAGTACTTTAATTCCCAGTTGTTTCAGGTGTCACCACATTGCGTCCCAGAGGGTTTTACATATTTGCAAGTGCATCAGTATGGTATAAGGGGTCCAATCTCTCAATACCCTCTCCAGCATTTTTGTTATTGCTTATAATTGGGCTACAGTTATGGGTGAAAGATAGTGTCTTATCTTTGTTGTGATTTGCACCTTCTGGATGGCTAGAGATTGTGAACATTTTTGATGTGTTCATTAACCATTTGAGTGCCATTTCTTGAGAACTGTCCATTCATGTGTTTTGTCCACATTTTAATTAAGTTGTTTGTTTTTCTTCTGATTAATGTGCTACAGATTCTATAGATTTTAGTAATTAGTCCCTTGTCCATTGTGTCATTTCTAAAGATTTTTTTTCCGAAGCTCTCATTTAACTTTTTGATGCACATAAATTTTTAGTAGATTCCAGTGGTCTATTTTGCGTTCTATTGTGTATGCATCCTTTATTATGTTTGGTAGTGTGGATATGTCCTGCAAGAGGACCCTTAGCTTTGTGCCAAATTTCCCATTGATTATCCTTATAGCCCTCAGACTACATTTAGGTCCCTGATTCATCTTGAATTCATTTTTATGCAAGGGAAGTTGTGAGTCCTGTTTCATTCTTCTGCAGATGGAGATACATTTTTGCCAGCATCTTTTATTGAAAAGACTGTCTCCCATTTCATGTTTCTTCATCCTTTGTTGAAAATCATTTGCTCGTAGCTGAATGTCTGTTTCCCCCTGGATTTAATATTCTGATCCATTGGCCTATGTAACTACCACTGTACAGTACCAAGACGTATTGACTACTGTGATTGTGTAATAGGTCTTGATATTACATAGTGCGAGGCCTCTTATTTTGTTTTCCTTTTTAAGGAGCTCTTCATTCATGCTAGGTTTCTTCCCTCTCCATATGAATTTGGTAATTACTTTTATATTTCTTTAAAGAATGAATTTGGGATTGGATTTAGAATTGCATTGCATTTATAGATTGCCTTAATTAGTACTGTCATTTTCACTATACTGAGACTTTCTCTGCATGAACACTGGATATTATTCCATGTGTATAAGTCTCATTTGGCTTCCTGAATAATATTTTGTAATTTTCTTTGTATGGGTTCTTTGTTTCTTAGGCTAGGTGTATTCATAAGTATTTCATCATTGTGTGACTATTTTAAATGGTATTGTTTCCTTTATGTCATTTTTAGTGCTCTCTTGGATGGTTTACATGGATCCAGCTGATTTCTATTTGCATCAAATCCAGAACTTGTTTTTCATGATCCTTCTGGAGAGCCTTTGGAGTTTTCTCTATATAAAATAATCTCATACACTGATAGTAAGAAATTCTTCCTTGCCTAATTAATTTTCCTTGATTAATTAATTTATTGTTGTTGTCTAATGGTTCTAAGAATTCAGAATGATGCTAAGACTAGTGAAAAGAGGAATCCTTATTATAAACCTTATCATAAAGATTCCCACTATGAAGTGAAACGCTTTTAGTTTTTCACCATTGAGGATGATATTAATGTTGCTTTCTCATACATGACCTATTATGTTAAGGAATTTCTCTTGCATTTCTATTTTAAGTATTTTTAAAAAATCAGAAATAGGTGTTGGATATTGCTAAATTTTACTTATATTTATGTGATCATGTGGTTCTTTTTCTTTATTTTTTTATGTGGTGGGTTACATTGATTATTCATCTAATGTTAAACCTTGTATCCCTGATATGACTCCCACTTGATCATGGTGAATCATTTTCTTGATTTTTTTAAATTCTATTGGCCAGAATTTTTTGTGTCTATGTCCATGAAGGCTATTGTTTTGTACTTTTCTGCCTTGTGAGTTCTTTAACTGGTTTGGGTACCAGGGTTAGGCTTGCATTAGAGAATAAATTCTGGATTTTGTGGTCTCTTTTTATATTCTAGAAAATTCTGTTTAGAATAGCTCTTCACTGAATACTAGAATTCCTCTGTAAAACCAAATGGCCTTGGAATTTTCTTGGTTGGGATTTTCTTCATGACCTTCCCTTTTTTTAAGTGTCTTTTGAGGTTATCACATCCTTCTGAATTAATTTGCACAGATGGTATATTCTAGGTATTTGTTCCATTTCTTATAGGTATTCAAACTTCTTGGAATATATTTTTCATAGTAGTGTGTTATTCTACTTTTTTCATTTTGATCTGTTGTGATGTCACCCTTTTCATCTCTAATTGTACATATTGGCATCATCTATTTATTTTCCTTTTTTACATTTGCTAGAATTTTGTCAAAATGTGTCAATTTTGTTGATACATCTTGTTCTTTATGATTACTTTCCATTGTCTTTCTGTTTTCCAGTTCATTTACTTCTCTAATATTTATGTTTTTCTTCTTTTGGAGAGTTTATGTTGTTGCTCTTTTCCTAGTTTTTTGTTATGGTGTTGACTTTGGATTTCTCTTTCTTTTTCATGTGCATGCTAATTGTTATAAATTGTCCCCCCTACTTTTGCGGTGTCCCAAAGGATTTCGTATGTTGTGCTATCATTCTCAATGATTTCAAGGAATTACTAAAGTTCATTCCTTATTTGAGCCATTACTCAGTGGGTTTTTTTTAAGTAGTATGTTCAGTCTCCATGCGATTGTGTTTTTGTTTTGTTTCTTTGATGTGATTGTTAATTTTCAGTTTTATAGCATTGTGATCTGAGAAAATTGATGGTGGGATTTCAAAGTTCTTGAATTAATTAATTGAATAAATTAATTGATTTCTGTCATAATATAAGACCAATTCTAGTGTACCATGTGCACTGAAGAATGCACACTGTGCTATTGTCAGATGGAGTACTCTGTGTCTAGGAGTTCCAGCTAGTCAGTTGTATTGTTTAACCCTTTTGTTTCTTTGTTGCATTTATTATCTGATTATCTGTCTTTCCTTGATTGGGTTGTGTTGAATTCTCTTAATTCTATTGTCAAGCTCTTTGTTTTGTTTCTTCAATTAAGGGTCTTTCACTGAGTCCATATACATTTATTTTGATTACATCTTCTTTTTCTGTCATTTCTTTAATTTTTATGCATTGCCCATTCTCATCTATCATCTTATTTGCTTTTAATTCTATTTGATCACATATTATTATCACAATTTCTTGTATTTATTGTCTACCATTGGCTTCATGATGTTTTTCTTCATTCTTTGTTTCTTTTAGTATATTTTTGTCTTTGAGTTTAAAAGGAATACCTTGTAGGCAGCATGTTGATGAGTTTTGTTTTCTAATCCTTTATACTACTCTCTGTCTCCTTGTTGGTGCATTTAATTCATTTACATTCATTCCTGTTGTTGATATTTGATGTTCTCATTATGTTGTGTTTATGTTTGTTTCAGACGAGTGTTTTTGTTCTTTGTTTGAGTCTTTATTCCTCCTTTAATTCTGTGTTGTTTTGAGTGCTGTTTTCACTGTATTGTTTTCTAGGAACTGTTGCCTTGTATGACCTCCTCAGATTGTTTTTGGTTATTGTTGGTTCTCTGCCTTTAGTGACCTGTTGATATATTTTGTAATTATGGTCTTCTTTATTTACAAATACTTTAATTTTTTATTATCTGAAAATATTTTATTTCCCTTTCTTTTTGAGGCATTCTTACACTAGACATAGGATTTTTGATTGGCAGAATTTTTTCTTTCAGATTTTTATATATTTTACTTCTTTTTCCTCTTACCTACATCGTTTCTCATGTGAAGCTTCAGTTTAACCTTATATGTCTTCTTTCTTAGATGATTACTCTTTTTTCCTCCTAGCTGCCCCAGTATTCTCTCCTTTCTGTTGAAATGGAAGAGTTTGACAGTAATACGTCATGTTATTTTTCTTCAGTGGTCTATCATATTTGGAGGTCTTTCAGCTTCTTAAATAGTTCATTTCTTCTCTTTGGGGTAATTTTCTTCACGATATCCCATATTTCTTTCATTGTAGGTTTTTTGTGTTGTTTCTTCTTGATCTGGGATCTTGCTGAGACATGAGTTGCTTCTTTTATAATTTCCACACATAAGCCTGAGGTTTTCATTGGATTTCCTTTTTTTCTTGATTGTTTCTCCAATTGATGGTAATCAGAGTGATTGTCTGTGAAGGCACTAATTCTATTATATTCTTCCATTTTTTCCTCAGGTCTTTAAACATGTTCCCTAATTCTTTTATCTCGTATTGATCTTCTGCATTCCTTTTGGTACTGATTTTCAGTTTTTCAATTTCCTCCATTGCTCTCCTGGAATTCCCAATATATCTTAAAAATACCTAAACACCACAATTCTGAATTCACTTCCAAGTAGTTTCTTTTTTCAGTGTATTCCATTGTCTCAGGGGGATGTTCAGGTGTTTGAGTTTGTTTTTCTTGATTGTTTACATGCACTGTGATGAACTATTGCTACCATAATATTTTGGTAAAGGTATTAGTTGTAGGTAGGTTAGTGAGTCACTTAGGGGTAGGTGTGTCTGTCTTCTACATAATGATGTGGGGGAGGACAAATAGAAGACAGAAAATTTAGGGTGGGAAAATGGAGAAAAATGAGAGAGATGAGTAAGTGGGAAAGGTGGGGTAAATAACGGAGAGAATAAAGATAGTATAAGTAGTAGTAATGACAATAATAGGCCATCTGTCTACAGAAAGAGGTTTTGGAAAGTATATCTTAAGAGCAGTTCTCAAAATTAATAGGTTTTGTGGAAATATATTTCACATTGAAAAGGAGCAGAAATATGCATTGTGTAGGGTAGCAGTAAAGAGTACATAAACAGACCATAAGATGAGGATGTGTGTGTATGATTTTTTTTAAATAAGGAGGGAACAGTGAGTAAAAGAAGGCAAAAGAAATAGAAAGACAAGGAAATAAAGAACAAAAAAGTATGGGAGGCAGAGAAGAAAAAGAGACACAACATTGGGCATAGCTTGGGTATGGGGTATTATAGCAGTGTGGACCTAGGTAGGTCTTTCCTCTCAGGAGAGGAAATTGCTTTAATCTGTTTAAACATAACAAACAAAACAAAAAACACCTTGGTTGGGTGGGTGTGCCTGCAGGTTTCCCTGTTTTATCCTGGGAGATCTATGTGTTCTTAAGGAGTTAGTACTGCACAGGAAGAAGAAGTAGGTGAGAAGTAGAAAAAATAGCATATATCATAACAGATTAAAATACAAAGAACTAATATAACAAACTAAAAATGCCTGGTGGGTGGAGGTTTCTGCTCCTTTGGTATTATCATTATATGTGTGTGTCTGCTGCATCTGAGACTTGCAGGGTACATGAGGGAGTGACCCTCAAGAAGAAAGCATGAAAAGAGAAGAAAGGAGAAAATATTTCTTGGATTGTGAAGATATCTGTATCAAGCAGCCAACAGGATCTGTAATCCATACACAGGCTACAGATATTATCAAGGTAAGTGGTGCCATTTGGATAGTTTTCTCAGGGGCCAGGAAGGATAAACTTGTTTAAAGGATGGGGAGAGAACAGAGGCAGCTCATGTCACTGGTGAATGGCAACAGGGAGTCCATCAACACATGTTGAAGATCTCCAAACTTTAAGAAACATTAGGCTCAAGGCAGATATATCAGTCATTTCCAGAGCACCATACCATTGCAGAAACCACTGCCTGGTCTCTGATGTGATCGTGCTCACAAGGCTAATTCTGCCAAGGATCTATGGACCCTACACCAAGCGGGCACACCACCCCACAACCTTAAGGCAGGGTTGGAAGTCCTCCAGCACCACCGTCAGGTGATCAGGGCTCAATTTCCCTACTTTCTATTTTTTCATCTCTCTTTATTTTCTCTCCCTTCTCTCTTTCCCACCACAGTTGATATCAGCTGGCCCAGTTTTCTTTTTCTTCTTTTTCTTTTGCTCTCCCTCTCTCCTTTCACATGTCACGGCCAACTTTGAGTCCCCTACCCCCTGTCCAGGGCAACTCCACCCACCTGGTGGGAAGAGTTCCACCCTGCCCCCTGTGACAATGCTGCACACAACATATGGCACTGCTACACACAACATGGCATGGGGCTAAGCTATACCTTTATGTACTCTATATACTCGTGTATAAGCCAATTTTTTCAGCACATTTTTGACACAGTTTTTGTTGTAAAACTATGTGGCTCTGCTGATATTCTGGGTGGCTTATATTTGAGCATATATGGTAAATTGTTTCTTTCTTATCTTCTTTCCCTTTAACTTATTTTTTTCTGCCTATTTTATCTTTTCTCTTTTTCCTGCCACATGCTCAGCAGGCTTATTTTTTCTTAATTGTTGTTTTCTTTTTGTTTATTTGTTTGTTTTGTCTTTGCTTTGTGTGTGTGTTAGTTTATTTTGTTTTTGCTCTTGTCATATTGGATATAGATCATATAAAACTCATATACGATATGAGAGAAGCAATACAGAAAAAGGGTGACATAATAGAGAAGATAAAGCCACACACCAAAAGTAAATACAAGACCAAAGGGATGAAATAACAAAATCCAGTAGCAAATTAGTAGAATTCGCCAACAGATTTGCGCAGGCAAAGAAGCGTACCAGTGACCTAGAGGATAACCAGGCAGACTTCAACAAAAGGGAAACTCAGTCAGATAAGATAATCAGAGAAGCTGAAGAAAACCTGAGAGCCATGCCTGATCCTATAAATAGAAACAATATTAAAATAAATGGACTACCGGAACAAGACACAACAAAGTCAACGGTGAAAATTACAGGGGAATTCTTAGAGGAAACCTTCCTCAGCTTAATAAATGAACATGAGGCAATCTCTCAGGAAGCCAAAAGAATACCAGCCAGACTGAATCCAAAGAAAAAATCACCAAGACACATGATAGTTAACTTATCCAACTGTGACGAAAGGAGAAAATCATAAGGGCAGCTAGGGGAAAACACATAGTAACTTTTAAAGGCACCCAAATTAGTTACTTAATTTACTGTGTCAACCTGGCTGATAAAAACATGTGGGGTTAATTGAAGGGCGGAGGATACATGGCTCGGTGAGCCTCGCCTTTCTAGCTCTCAGGTCTCTTGCTTTGTGATGGTCAGATCAGTGTGCAGCTGCCTTGGCTGACTTCCTGCAAGACATCCCCAAGGAGAAGCCACATGGACCTATGCCGATGCAGCCCTGGGTGCTGGAGCAGCCATGTGGAGACCCCTGCCAGTGCTGAGATGCTTACACATTCACTGACTCCACTTTCTTACTGCAGTCACCATCATTGTGTCTGTTTGTGAGCTGGAGGAAGATTTTGTGGATTGGTGTTTGATGTGTTAATGTTGGACTTGTGGGCTTGGGCAGCACTGGGTTTGGATGTTTTCTTGATGCTCACTTAACCTTTATATAAAACTCTCTCTTATACATGAGTTTCTGTGGATTTGTTTCCCTAAAGTATCCAAATTAACACACCAAATAATAATATGTTCAGACCTATTAGCCGACATGATGAAGAAGAGGAGGGAGTAGAGTAACATATTCCAAAAATTGAAGGAAAATAGCACAAACCCAAGAATACTATACCTGGCAAAATTATCTAGTAAGATAGATGGAGAAGTAAGAGTCTACCCAAATAAGGAAAAACTCAAAGCAAATAACACATAAAAGAAACCTAGCCTTACAAAAGATCCTTGCCGACCCAGTATGGGTAGGAGATCAACACTCACTAAGCACAAATAAAAGACCGTTACATAGGACAAATCTACCCAGAGGGCGACAAAGAGAAAAGAACCTCCACCCTAGCATTAGCTCAATGGTGGAAAAGAGGGAAGAACCATACACACACACACACACAAAAACACAAATTGATGAGATATGTACATATAAAAACACCTAACACAAAAGGTAAAAAAGATGTCATCATCCACAGATGGATGTAATAATACTGAATATCAATGGACTGAACTCAGGCATTAAGAGGCAGAGGATGGCAGACTGGCTTAGAAAACATAATCAATTAATCTGCTGCTAACAGGTGACACATCTCAAGCTTACAGACAAAAACAGGCTAAGAATTAAAGGCTGTAGAAAAACATACCAAAAAAATGGAAAAGCAAATAAAGCAGGGGTAAGAATCTTAATCTCTGAAAAAAATTGATCTCAAGATACCAGCTATAACAAGAGACAATGAGGGGCACTATACAATGTTCAAGAGAACAGTAGACCAAGAACCCGGGAGCATCATAAATATTATACATGCCCAATGAAAGACCAATGAAATTCATAAATCAAACACTCCAAAAATTGAAAACAGTAATCACAGGTTCAACAATTATAGTAGTAACATTAATATACCAATCTCTGAAAAATACAGATCACAGGAAAATAAACTAAGCATTGAGTCTACAGCTCTAAATAGCACAATTGTATAACGTGACCTGATAGTTATTTTCAGAACTTTTCACCCAAATGCAAAAAAATTCACATTCTTTCCAAGCCCATATGGCACATACTTGAAGATAGACCACATACAGGGAAAAAAGTCAAACATGAGTACATTCAAGCATATAGAAATTATATAGATTTCTCTCTCTGACCACTATGCCATAAGACTGGAAATCAACAAAAGGACGATGAAGAAAACTAGGGCTAACAATTGGATGATGAATAACTCTTTATTGCAAAAGGAGTGGTTTTTGGCCCAGATCAAAAGTGAAATCAGGAAGTTTCATAGAAACCAATGAAAATGAAAATACCATGTACCAAAATTTTGGGACACAGCAAAGGCATTTATCAGAAGTTTGATAGCAATATATTCTCACATGAAAAAGGAAGTGAGACTTATTACTGTTAAGCTGGCACAAAACTTCCACCAATTAGAGCAGAGTCAACATGACACTCATACTAACAGCAAAAGGAAAGAAATAATAAAAATTAGGCCTGAGATACAGGAGAGGGAAATGAATAAAACTGGGAAAAAATTAATGCAGCTAAAAGTTGGTTCTTTGAAAGAATTAACAGAATTGGTAGACTGCTGGCAAACCTAACCAAAGAAAAGAAGGAACAAATGACAATTTTAAGAATGAGGGATGAAACAGGGGACATTACAACAGACCCTAATGAAATCAAAATAATAATTTCACAGTACTAAGAGGATCTGTACTCTAATGAATTCAAAAAATTGGAAGACATGTACAAATACTTGATAAAACAATCCCTACCCAGCCTGTTCCAGAGGGACATCAATAATCTCAATAGACCCATAGCAATAGAATAAATAGACAAGATTATCAAGGATTTACCAACCAAAAAAATCGCCTAGGCTAGATTGCTTCACAGGAGAATTCTACCAAGCATTCAGGGAAGAACTGACACTAAACCTACACCAACTCTTCCAGAACATAGAAAAAGTCAGAAAACTCCAAAACTCTTTCTATGAAGGTAGTATAACTCTGATACCCAAAGCAGGAAAGGATCCCACAAGAATTGAGATCTACAGATCAATATCTCTAATGAACATTGATGCAAAAATCCTCAACAAAATACTGCCCAATAGAATACAAAATAATTT